>NC_069503.1:859530221-860730221 GCF_027579735.1 Bombina bombina | reverse complement strand
CTAAGTTTTTAAAAGGTTTTATACTTGATTTTAGATTAGTATCTGTGTATATTCTTCTTTATAGTAGTGTATATTACACGCAGTTATATGAAAATTGGAGTATGAATTCTCCCCCTTACAGATCAGCCTGCTCCTCCCCTAGCTAGTCATGTTTTGATGACCTATCTACAGAAGGAGGAGCTCCTGCTTACCATCTACTAGAACGTTCAGTTCAGTGTGTCAGTAGAGATGGGAAGTCTCATTCATCTTGATGAACCAGTTCATGAACCAATTAATCAGTTAATTTGTTGGACATGTGATGCATGAGGGATGAGCTGCAGATTCTTTTATTACAGTTTCTCCACCAAATCGATTCCTGACTCCTGAGTCACTGTCCCACTCGTACTGACACACAATGCAGTGTTACATCTATTTCTTACCCATATCATATGGATAACCAGTCTTTTGTGTATATGAAAAACCAAGGCAAATACATACAACAAGGTGCATTGAACAGAGTATGCTGCATATATGGTGTGGGTTCCAACACAGTGCATAGAACAGAGTATGCTGTGTTTTGTACTGTAGTATTTGCCTAATAGTTGCATATCTTACAAAAGACTGGTTATACATGATCATACACAGGGAAGTGATACCCACTTTATTTACCTAATAGGTATTATAATAAATTTACATTAACACAATAACTATCATCCCAGAGCTCCACAGCAATATTAATGGGGTTAATTTAGGGGCAGTTAGGGTTAACAGGGGTCCTTAGGGTTAAGTTATGGTGAGGAGTATTTATAGTAAGGGATAGTAAGCGATAATTTAAGGTGCAGTTAGGGGTAAAGGCAGGCGTCTATTGAGAACTGTGTTTCATTGCAAAGGAGTTAGTTAAATGGGACACTCAAGTCAAAATAACCTTTTATGATTCAGACAGAGCATACAGTTTTAAGTCAAATTGTGCACAGTCTTTTTATATTCACACTTTCTGTAGAACAAGGTACTACTGAGCATGTGCACAAGCTCACAGGGTATATGTATACTAGTTTGTGATTGGCTGATATCTGTTACAGGATACAGGGGGCTGGAATATGAGAGAAAAAATTAATTTGTCAGAAAAAATGCTAATTTGAAAGTAGGTGTTTTTTATTGTCTTTTATTATGCACTTGTTAATTATGTAATTCTACTGCATCGTTCATGAACTGGACATCACTATGGGCTTGATTTATGAAGTCCTTCTCCTCCCTTCGACTGCAGGTTCTTACAATAGAACCTACAGTCACAATTTATTAAGCAGAGGCAATTAGACCGCTGCTTCCCTACCCTCTTCTCCTTGTCCGACCAGGGAGATTGACAGCTCCTACCCGCGGGTGATTGGCTGTGTGTGGGTAGATAGTGGGATCACAGGTGAGCGCAATGTTAAATTTCGGCAGTAGATTGCTGCCCACCAGAGGAGAGCTGTGGCGGACAGAGGCGAATATGTATGCCCCTGTCGGCCCCTTGATTGATAAATTGAGCCCTATGTGTCAGTGAGAATTAGCACAAACTGGTAAGTAAATGTGCACTTATCAAATTCAACAGATAAAAGGAAATATAGAAGAAAAAGGGATAAGAAGGAAAGAGATAGGGAATGAGAGATTTGGCACACTATCGTCCTCAAATAATAAAGCCTAACACTTTATTGTGATCAATTAAAAACCTAGTATCCAAAATAGGTCAATACTAGTTATATCACCAGTCCACTCTGCCAGAAGTTAAACTAGGGTATAATAAATGATACATTAACATAAACTGCAATGGAGTTGGACTCCCAAATCAATGTAGACCATAACTGCAGCACTGATTACACTCATACAAACAAATCATGCCATCATGTCCCCATAGCGTGAACTTCCAATTACCCAATACCCACATAGTGCCAGTGAATCATTTCGTTTTTGTAAGTAACTGTGCACTTCAGCTTCAGTTACATCGGCTTGGTGTGCTTTTACTACCCAGCATTTCCCCTATTTCAGCAAGTTCCTTTAGACACTAGAAGGCTCAAATCCCTAGCGTATTATATTTATACTGTGACAAATAAATACCAGACCTTATATTCCTGCCTCCATGTGTTCAGAGTTATTAGAATTTTGGCTCCGTCCTCCCTCAGAACGTAGATTCCACAGAACTTTTCCCAATTATTGATTATGTATTTGTTGTAATATAGCAGCCATTGATATCCCCTCCTTAATTTTTCTCTACGACACAATTTATCTAGATAGTACTATTCCCAAGTTTTTATATTTCTTATATTCTTGGTTCAAAGTGATCACCTACTGGTCTGGGAAATAATATATATAGGTCAGAAATCAAATATACAGGATGTTTGTTTTCAGTCACATGTGTATATCTTTGAAAAAATTTCTTTCCTCTGTATGCGTATGTGTATCCATATCTATCTGGCAAGATTGTTTATGTTTATAATTTGCATGACCTCAATAAAAGAAAAAAAAAAAAAAAGGGACAGGGACATGGCCTCAAAAAGGGAAAAGAAGATTAGAGGAAGGAGGGGGAGAGGGAGGAGATCTGCAAGGAAACAAAAGATTAAGATAAGTGAGAACAACAATAGTCCAAATGGGATTTTTAATTTGAGTAAATTTATACTCACTGAGGAACAAGAGTAGGTCCTACATAGAGGTTTATCCTTCACTCCAACCTGTAGATTGAATAAATTTGAGACAATGATGCATGTAAATCAATACATACGAAAACCCTGAAAAGACACTTCTTAAAGAATCCTATAGAACACTCCCTAAACTCCACTACTTGTACAGGAGTCCAATATTCACATACTGACTTAAAGTCCAAATCAACTTATTACCTAATCCAAGATAAAGGAAAGTATCTAGAATTATTTGAAAAAATCAGTGAAGGAAGATCGTCAAAATTGTACACTCAAAAGAGGAAGGAATTTTAATATTAGTAAAAGAGAAAACTAAACAATAAAAGATAAGGGTGGAGGGTTGATTACTTTAAAAACTGAGGATTATGTGATAGAATCATAAAGATGACTTAAAGGACCAGTCAACACTATAGATTTGCATAATCAACAAATGAATGATAAGAAGACAATGCAATAGCACTTAGTCTGAACTTCAAATGAGTAGTAGATTTTTGTTAAATAAATTGCAAAGTTATGTCTATTTCCACTCCCCCTGTATCATGTGACAGCCATCAGCCAATCACAAATGCATATACATATATGCTTTGAATTCTTGCACATGCTCAGTAAGAGTTGGTGACTCAAAAAGTATAAATATAAAAAGACTCTGCACATTTTGTTAATGGAAGTAAATTAGAAAGTTGTTTAAAATTGCATGCTGTATCTGAATCATGAAGTTTAATTTTGACTTGAGTGTCCCTTTAATGACATGAGTACATATAAAAAATTAAGAATTAATCCAATCAGAAGCCAAGTAATATAACTTGATAAACTACTAAGTTTTGCAAAAAGAGAGAATATATTGAATGAAAGGGAATTTCGCTTTTTAAAAATTACACATCCGAAAACTCAAATTGTTTACTACTTACCCAAAATCCACAAATCACTCATTTATCCCCCCGGAAGATCCATAGTATCAGGCATACACTCACTAGCATCAAATTTATCAGAATATGTGGATAATTAATTACAAAAATATGTGGTCAGATTACCATCTCATATAAAGGATTGTCAAAATAATATATACTGTAGGTAGACAACTAGCGCCTAGAATCGTTTACTTGCTGCACTATAAAAGAACCCCCTAATCAGGTCCTGAGGAGTTAGATATGTATGATTGTATATAGGAGCGCCTAAAGAGGCTAAGGTAAACAACAGGTTCCTTCTAAAACACCACCTAAATTCTCTTAGGTGTATAACTAAGTGGGCAATAATCTGATAGATACGATTTAATTAAAAAAGTTTAAAAATCTTCTTTATTACAATACATCAGACCTAAACAAATCTTTAAAAATATATTTTAAAACCAATTAAATAAAAATCAATCGTACTCTGAGGTTGTATACATTAGTGGATACTTAGCGGACACTAAGTTGTCATTCAGATACAACATTCAATATTTTATTGCTGGAATTTTCTAACATAGTTGCTGTTAGTAGTTGTGGCCACAACATTTGTTTTTAGAGGATATTGTATTATCTTGTTTTATGTATATTAAATAACATTTAAAAAAAATCTATGTTTGTGTTTTGAGGCATACCTTAGAGTGTAGCTTTTATATATTTTAGGATTCTATTTACATAGCCTATAATCATTATAATACTGCAAGATCACTAATTTAAGGATATTTTAAACACATTGTGTAGAGTGTTTATTAAGTCATCCTCTGATTTTGATTCTGATTTGTATTCCATACCTTTTAGCCTGTATTTGGGCGCCACTCTCTTTGCATTTTATTTTAATTTGCTTAGGGTGGGGTGTTGCAAAGTGTATTTTCATCTGGGTAGCTACTATAGAACTGGCCCTGAGGCCTACCTACCTAGTTTAGTAACTTTGCTGCCTGCTGCTGATGCCATATCTCCTGCTTCTACCCTCCTTGCTCCATGGCGGTCATCATCCATCAATTTCAAACCCTCACAGAACTGCTAGCAGCTGTGTCCAAGGGGCTTTAGTCACATGTTTGCCCTCTTCCTCCCCTGTCTGTAGATGTATTTTTGAGGTTTATGTACAGTCAGGCCCACCTATCCAGATCAGTAAATCTGCTGCCTGTCTTTGCCACTCCTGCTCCTGCGCTCCCTGCTCTGTGGTGGTTATCACCTGTCAATACAAAATCTCCTAGGAACTGCTGGCTGATGTTTTCAAGGGGCTCTAGGCAAGTGTAGACTCATCCTCTGTTTGGAGGTGTATTTTTGACATTTAGGTAACGTCAGGCCTACCTACCTAGTTAAGTAACTCTGCTGCTGCCACTCCGGCTCCTGCCCTCCCTGCTCTGCAGTGAGCATCATATGTCAATGCCAAATTGTCAGGGAACTGCCGACTGTTGTGTCCAAAGAGCTCTAGGCACCTGTTTGCCATCCTCATCACCTATCTAGTTCAGTAACTCTGCTGCCTGCTGCTGTTGCCACTCCTTCTCATGCCCTCCATACTCTGGGGTGGTCATCATACATCAATGCCTAATCCTCTTATTATTAGAAGCCTAATTCAGTTACTCTTCTTCCTGCTGTAGCCACTCCTGCTCCTGCCATTCTATGTAGTTAATAGTTATACTTGTAGACTCAACTCAAACTTGTTATGGAGCAGGTTAGTGAGAAAGTGAAGAATGTAGGTACTTTAGCATGTGGGATTTGAATACAAAATGAAAGAGTTGAATGAAAAGAGAAATATTGTATGGAAAGGTTGTAGTGGTGCTTTTAATTTCAATTTATTGTTCTAATTCTCTTTGTAAATCTTGCTCTAGTTATTTTGTGTGTTCTGATGTCCCAGTTAGTTATGAATCTTATTTGCATTTTTGTTTGGGTTGTTGGCATTTCCTTGCAGATTAATTTTGTGGCTAAAAGGAATGTTTTGTGGGCTTCCCATAGGCTTGAATTCTTATCCGAATATTTGACTGAACTAAACATGCCGCCGAACGAAATTCTGATGACCTGAATTGAAAGAAAATCATAATCTTAAAATTTCAGAAGAACCAAATTACCTGTACACATGTCTAAATATTCATCACTATGCCCAACTTTTGAATGTATATTTTGGTATGTTAAGCTTCTCCAATCACGATCAACTCTTAAATACGTTTTCATACTCTCACATGCTGATTTGTGCATGTGCAATTTGAAATAGATAACTGAAAAATATTAATTTGTGCACTACAAGAAAACAGCTAACTAAATAAGAAGTAAGATGTGGGCGGAGTTTGGTGATCATTTTTGGCTGCTAACAACAAATGATGATTATTTAAAAGTTTCATCAATCTTTTACAAGGTTATAGATGTGGGTCAAGACTGTCATTTTAAAGTCCAGGGGCGCGATTACATATATAAGGCGCAGGCTTCAGTGCAAGCGCTGCAACCCACGCCACCCATAATTTCACCTCTCACATTGGGGTATTACATATACCCCACCAGCAGCTCATAAACTGCCGTAAGTCTGATAAACTAGCGATGTCCAGAAATTAGACTAAATACAAATTTCTGGAGTCGCCAGTGACTTACGGCACTTTAGAAACTGCCAGTGCCTAAGAAAAGTAAAGAAAATAACAAATCTCCTGTAAAAGTCTAACACGCCTCCCAAAAATAAGCCCGACACGTAAAAACCCCTATATCCGCAATCCCCCCTCACTACTGTTAATAAATGTATTAACCCCTAGACCGACAACCCCCCACACCGCAAGTAATAACTAAATTATTAACCCCTAAATCCGCCAACCCCAACATCGCAAGCAACCTATTAAAACTAGTAACCCCTAATCCGCCGCCATTAACCCACAACGCAAGAAACCCATTAAAACTATCAACCCCTAAACCGCCAAGGCCCACAATGCAATAAACCTATTAAAATATTAACCCCATAAACCGCCAAAGCCCACAATGCAAGAAACCTAACCCCTAACCTAACCCCCCCTAACCTAACACCCCCTAAATGAACCCAAATTACCTAATTTACAAAATACTAAAGTTACTATTAAATTTAAAAAAAACTAACACTTCTTTAAAAATACAAATAAACTAAGTATAAATTAAAGGGACCGTCTAATCAAAATTGTGGAGTAGACTGTCCTTTTAAGCTAAGATTACATAAAATAAAAAAGAAAATTTCCAAATTTTAAAAAATTATACCTAATCTCTATCGGCTAGATTTAGAGTTTTGACGGTAATGACCCGCGTATCTAAAGCTGGCTTTTTTCTGGCCGCACCTTTAAAATAACTCTGGTATTGAGAGTCCACAGAATGGCTGCGTTAGGCTCCAAAAAAGGAGCGTATAGCATATTTAACGCAACTTCAACTCTTGATACCAGAGTTGCTTACGGACGCGGCCAGCCTCAAAAACGTGCTCGTGCACGATTCCCCCATAGGAAACAATGGGGCTGTTTGAGCTGAAAAAAAAACCTAACACCTGCAAAAAAGCTGCGTTCAGCTCCTAACGCAGCCCCATTGTTTCCTATGGGGAAACACTTCCTACGTCTGCACCTAACACTCTAACATGTACCCCGAGTCTAAACACCCCTAACCTTACACTTATTAACCCCTATTCTGTCGCCCCCGCTATCGCTGACCCCTGTATATTATTTTTAACCCCTAATCTGCCGCTCCGTAAACCGCCGCTACTTACATTATCCCTATGTACCCCTAATCTGCTGCCCCTAACACCGCCGACCCCTATATTATATTTATTAACCCCTAATCTTCCCCCCACAACGTCGCCTCCACCTGCCTACACTTATTAACCCCTAATTTGCCGAGCGGACCTGACCGCTATTATTATAAAGTTATTAACCCCTAATCCGCCTCACTAACCCTATAATAAATAGTATTAACCCCTAATCTGCCCTCCCTAACATCGCCGATACCTAACTTCAATTATTAACCCCTAATCTGCCGACTGGAGCTCACCGCTATTCTAATAAATGTATTAACCCCTAAAGCTAAGTCTAACCCTAACACTAACACCCCCCTAAATTAAATATAATTTTAATATACCGAAATTAATTAACTCTTCTTAAATAAATTATTCCTATTTAAAGCTAAATACTTACCTGTAAAATAAATCCTAATATAGCTACAATATAAATTATAATGATATTATAGTTATTTTAGGATTAATATTTATTTTACAGGTAACTTTGTATTTATTTTAACCAGGTACAATAGCTATTAAATAGTTAAGAACTATTTAATAGCTAAAATAGTTAAAATAATTACAAATTTACCTGTAAAATAAATCCTAACCTAAGTTACAATTAAACCTAACACTACACTATCAATAAATAAATTAAATAAAATACCTATAATTATCTACAATTAAACCTAATACTACACTATCAATAAATAAATTAAATACAATTCCTACAAATAAATACAATGAAATAAACTAACTAAAGTACAAAAAATAAAAAAGAACTAAGTTACAAAAAATAAAAAAATATTTACAAACAGAAATATATTACAACAATTTTAAACGAATTACACCTACTCTAAGCCCCCTAATAAAATAACAAAGCCACCCAAAATAAAAAAATGCCCTACCCTATTCTAAATTACTAAAGTTCAAAGCTCTTTTACCTTACCAGCCCTGAACAGGGCCCTTTGCGGTGCATGCCCCAAGAAGTTCAGCTCTTTTGCCTGTAAAAAAAAACATACAATACCCCCCCCAACATTACAACCCACCACCCACATACCCCTAATCTAACCCAAACCCCCCTTAAATAAACCTAACACTAAACCCCTGAAGATCTCATTACCTTGAGTCATCTTCACCCAGCCGAGCCAAATTCTTCATCCAAGCGGAGCAAGAAGAGGTCCTCCATCCGGTAGAAGTCTTCATCCAAGCAGGGCAGAAGAGGTCTTCCATCCGATTGAAGTCTTCATCCAAGCGGCATCTTCTATCGTCATCCATCCGGAGCGGAGCGGCAGCATCCTGAAGACCTCCGACGCGGAACATCCATCCTGGCCGACGACTGAACGACGAATGACGGTTCCTTTAAATGACGTCATCCAAGATGGCGTCCCTCGAATTCCGATTGGCTGATAGGATTCTATCAGCCAATCGGAATTAATGTAGGAATATTCTGATTGGCTGATGGAGTCAGCCAATCAGAATCAAGTTCAATCCGATTGGCTGATCCAATCAGCCAATCAGATTGAGCTCGCATTCTATTGGCTGATCGGAACAGCCAATAGAATGCAAGCTCAATCTGATTGGATCAGCCAATCGGATTGAACTTGATTCTGATTGGCTGATTCCATCAGCCAATCAGAATATTCCTACCTTAATTCCGATTGGCTGATAGAATCCTATCAGCCAATCAGAATTGGAGGGACGCCATCTTGGATGACGTCATTTAAAGGAACCGTCATTCATCGTTCAGTCGTCGGCCAGGATGGATGTTCCGCGTCGGAGGTCTTTAGGATGCTGCCGCTCCGCTCCGGATGGATGATGATAGAAGATGCCGCTTGGATGAAGACTTCAATCGGATGGAAGACCTCTTCTGCCCCGCTTGGATGAAGACTTCTACTGGATGGAGGACCTCTTCTTGCTCCGCTTGGATGAAGAATTTGGCTCGGCTGGGTGAAGACGACTCAAGGTAGGGAGATCTCCAGGGGCTTAGTGTTAGGTTTATTTAAGGGGGGTTTGGGTTAGATTAGGGGTATGTGGGTGGTGGGTTGTAATGTTGGGGGGGTATTGTATGTTTTTTTTTACAGGCAAAAGAGCTGAACTTCTTGGGGCATGCCCCGCAAAGGGCCCTGTTCAGGGCTGGTAAGGTAAAAGAGCTTTGAACTTTAGTAATTTAGAATAGGGTAGGGCATTTTTTTATTTTGGGGGGCTTTGTTATTTTATTAGGGGGCTTAGAGTAGGTGTAATTAGTTTAAAATTGTTGTAATATATTTATAATGTTTGTAAATATTTTTTTATTTTTTGTAACTTAGTTCTTTTTTATTTTTTGTACTTTAGTTAGTTTATTTCATTGTATTTATTTGTAGGAATTGTATTTAATTTATTTATTGATAGTGTAGTGTTAGGTTTAATTGTAGATAATTATAGGTATTTTATTTAATTTATTTATTGATAGTGTAGTGTTAGGTTTAATTGTAACTTAGGTTAGGATTTATTTTACAGGTAAATTTGTAATTATTTTAACTATTTTAGCTATTAAATAGTTCTTAACTATTTAATAGCTATTGTACCTGGTTAAAATAAATACAAAGTTACCTGTAAAATAAATATTAATCCTAAAATAGCTATAATATAAATATAATTTATATTGTAGCTATATTAGGATTTATTTTATAGGTAAGTATTTAGCTTTAAATAGGAATAATTTATTTAATAAGAGTTAATTAATTTCGTTAGATTAAAATTATATTTAACTTAGGGGGGTGTTAGTGTTAGGGTTAGACTTAGCTTTAGGGGTTAATACATTTATTAGAATAGCGGTGAGCTCCAGTCGGCAGATTAGGGGTTAATAATTGAAGTTAGGTGTCGGCGATGTTAGGGAGGGCAGATTAGGGGTTAATATTATTTATTATAGGGTTAGTGAGGCGGATTAGGGGTTAATAACTTTATTATAGTAGCGGTGCGGTCCGCTCGGCAGATTAGGGGTTAATAAGTGTAGGCAGGTGGAGGCGACGTTGAGGGGGGGCAGATTAGGGGTTAATAAATATAATATAGGGGTCGGCGGTGTTAGGGGCAGCAGATTAGGGGTACATAGCTATAATGTAGGTGGCGGCTCTTTACGGTTGGCAGATTAGGGGTTAATTATTGTAGGTAGCTGGCTGCGACGTTGTAAGGGGCAGGTTAGGGGTTAATAAATATAATATAGGGGTCGTCGGTGTTAGGGGCAGCAGATTAGGGGTACATAAGGATAACGTAGGTGGCGGTCAGCAGATTAGGGGTTAAAAAAATGTAATCGAGTGGCGGCGATGTGGGGGGACCTCGGTTTAGGGGTACATAGGTAGTTTATTGGTGTTAGTGTACTTTAGAGCACAGTAGTTAAGAGCTTTATAAACCAGCGTTAGCCCAGAAAGCTCTTAACTACTGACTTTTTTCTGCGGCTGGAGTTTTGTGGTTAGATTTCTAACGCTCACTTCAGACACGACTCTAAATACCGGAGTTAGAAAGATCCCATTGAAAAGATAGGATACGCAATTGACGTAAGGGGATCTGCGGTATGGAAAAGTCGCGGCTGATAAGTGTGTGTTAGATCCTTTTTTGAATGACTCCAAATACCGGCGGTAGCCTAAAACCAGCGTTAGGAGCCTCTAACGCTGGTTTTCACGGCTACCGCCAAACTCCAAATCTAGGCCTAAGAAAATAAAAAGCCCCCCCAAAATAAAAACACCCCCTACTCTAATAAACTACCAGGAGCCCTTAAAAGGGCTTTTTGCAGGGCATTGCTCCAAGATAATCAGCTCTTTTACAACAAAAAACACAAAGCCCCCCTAACAATAAAAAGCCCCTAACCCACCAAACCCCCAAATAAAATAACAGTAAAAACCCTAAACTACCCATTGCCCTGAAAATGGCATTTGTTGGGCATTGCCCTTACAAGGGCATTTAGCTCTTTTACTGCCAACCCTATCTAAATAAAATAAAAAAAAATAAAAAATCTTAAAAAACCCTAAGTCTAAGCCCCAGGTTGCTACTCACCGTTAGTGAAGTCCGACGTAGAAGGTCCTGTTCCAGGCGGTGAAGTGTTCTTCCAAGCGGCGACCTCTTCTTTTTTCTTCCAGGAACATCCTTCATGAAGCGGAGCTAAAGACTGAAGACAGCAGAGCTGAAGTACGGCAACCCTGGAACTGAAGACCGGCGACTGCGGAGCCATGGAGCGTGGAGGATCCTCTTCATAAAATGTTCACCGCACACTGGATAGAGAATTCAAGGGACGCGATTAAAAATGGCCTCCCTTGAATTCCTATTGGCTGATTTGATTCTTCAAATTCAAATCAGCCAATATGATGAAAGCTACTCAAATCCTTTTGGCTGTTCAAATCAGCCAATAGGATGAGAGCTACTGAAATTCTATTGGCTGATTTGAATTTGAAAAATCAAATCAGCCAATCAAATCAGCTCACCAGAGTGCTCTGTAAAAAGTTATCTTTCATTCACTGTCCTGCTGCAGGTTTAAAAAAAAAAGAAAGGAAGAAATGAACAGCAGCCAATCAGCATGAGCAGTGCTGAGGTCATGACCTGTTTTACTGTGATCTCATGAGAATTCATAGTAAAATTCCTTAAACTGAATAGGGAAATAACATGAGTGTGCATGAGGCACGTTCCCTTGCAGGTACTGGGACAGGCATACTGATTGGCTGCTTAAAGTCCTTTACAATGAGGTGTGAATACATTGGACATTTTGAAGTAACATATCTTACTTTTTTACATAGAGATGTTCAGGTGATATTTTATAGTCAGCATTTTACGCTATGCTGCATTACTTTCAAGTGTTTCAACATTTGGGTATCATGTCCCTTTAAACACAGTATTGGAAGCAAAAAGAATGAGATGTTTTTTTCCCATTTGTAAATCTTACGCAGGGTTCTCTGGTGCATTGGTAAATATGTATACAAAATGATTATGTGGTAAAGCAAGCAGGGATTCATTACTCTTATTAAATAGAGAATTTTATCTTGGTTTTAACGCCACCATAAGATACAACATGCAATTTTAAACAACTTTCACCTTTATCAAATTTGCTTTGCTCTATTGGTATACTTTATTTAAAGCTAAACCTAGGTAGGCTCAAATTCTAATTTCTAATCCATGTAGGCAGCCTCTTATCTCAGTGCATTTTGACAGTTTTTTTTTCCACAGATAGATAGCGCTAGTTCATTTGTGTTATATAGGTAACATTGTGCTCACTTCCGAGGAGCTATTTATGAGTCAGCACTGACTGGCTAAAATGCAAGTCTATCAAAAGAACTGAGATAAGGGGCGGTCTGCAGAGGCTTAAATACAAGGTTATCACAGAGGTAAAAAGTATATTAATATAATAGTGTTGGTCATGCAAAACTGGTGAATAAGTAATATTCTATCTTTTTAAACAATAAAAATTCTGGAGTAGACAGGGGGGGCGGAGCCGGCACTGGATTGAAATGGCCGCACATTAGGTGAGCTCCGGTGCTTCAGCCTGACAAGTACATCTAAAAATACTTTTGACCAAATAGATGGACATAGGAAAACATCCCTAATGCATCGGGAACAAGACTGAACAAGAATACACAGCTGGACGGTGAGCGGATTGAGGGACACGCTGCACAAGCTACATAATGTGCATCGCAAGACACAGATCATAATAACCAGCCGTAAACTACCAGATGGTCAGCAAAAGATCCCGTCTGCACTGATCTTGAGGCCGGCTTGAGATTGTGGGGTAAGGCGGTAATTAACTCAGTCACACGCAAGCTCCGTTACTCACAGGAGAGATCCTAGATCTTAGATTTAACTGCAGCCGCCATCTTAGCGCCGCACACGCACTTTCAAATCAGCCTATATTTTCAATGGCTGAGTAAGAATCAGAATTTATAAGGGGCAGTGATAGGCGGTAATAGCCCTGTTCAAGCAGACAAAGAACCTGATTCAGGGGGAGAGTTCTAACTCAGGATGTAAAGATGAGCAAAGATGAGAAAAGAATGTAAATGGGGCCGGTGTCTAACATTGCT
The DNA here is from genome assembly GCF_027579735.1 of Bombina bombina. Lineage (NCBI taxonomy): Eukaryota > Metazoa > Chordata > Amphibia > Anura > Bombinatoridae > Bombina > Bombina bombina. The sequence continues at coordinate 860,716,885 of NC_069503.1, read as the reverse complement.
TAAATTGCGACAAGAAAGCATGCGGATTAACTATGTTAGAAAATGAAGTTTTGTGCGGTCCCACCTCATGCCTAGTATTGCCAGTAATGAAATGCTGAGTGTCTTGGAGATTGGGCAAATCACTAAATTTAAAATAACAAAGCATTATTTCAAAGGTACATAAAATAGAAGCCCGGGAAGGCATTTACCCACTTTGATCCAAACTGACTTGATTTCTCACTAAGTTATCTGAAATACAGGAGCTATATCACTGAGGCTTAATGCATGTAATCCTATCAATAAAAGATGATGTTAATCATAAATACATTTTCATAACTTTTTCTTTTCATTATCTGGGCAGTGTCATCCTGTGCTGACTTGTTATAACTTAATACAGAGACTTTTTCCAAACAAGGGAGATATATTGTATAACACCACACAACGTGGCAAATAGAGCCTTTATTCCAGAGATCTCAAAGTATATAGATCAAGAAGGAACACAAATATAAAGAAACCTAGTATCAATAATTAACAAGATGCCTAGAAAAAACCCTCAAAAAAGTAAACAAAAGCAAAAATGGAAATAAAGGGACCCCATCAATGGACACGTTTTTCAAAACAACTGTTCTATCACCACCAAGAGAGAATCCCACTACCCCACCAGGTTCTCAACATTCATCTAGTTCCTCAGAATCTGATTCAGATGGAGAAGACACCATGGTGTCAGTACCGCAATCAGTATTATCCTCCATCCCTTCAAAAAAGGACTTCTCATCACTCATTACACAAGTAAAGCAATGTATTAAGGACGAGATTTCTGACCTGAAGAAAGACATAACAGAAATTGGCAATAGGGTAAACACTCTGGAAGAGAAGATGCTGGATCATGATAACTGCTTATCGTCAGTGAATGCACAGATGGAGCACCAAGATCAAACATTCCGCCAGTTGGAGGATAAATTAGAGGACCTAGAGAATAGGTCCAGAAGACAAAATATCAGAATACGCGGTATTCCAGAATCTGTTGATGCTTCCATCCTTCAGGAGTACCTACAATCTTTGTTCTCACAACTTAAAGACCCGACGGACAACGCAGTAGTAGGAATAGACAGGGCTCATCGTGCTCTGAGACCAAAACCCCCTGAAATGGCACCCCCCAGAGATGTGATAGTGAAAATCACCAACTACCAGATGAAAGAACATCTCATGACAGCGGCAAGAGAAAAACGTCCCATACAAAAAGATGGAGTCACCCTGCAATTCTTCGCTGACTTGTCAGCCAGGACTATAGCCAGGAGAAAGGAACTCTCTCCGCTCACGAAACACCTGCAAGAAAGAAACATAAATTATAGATGGGGCCATCCCTTCCAACTCATAGTAATATGGAAAAATAGGAGAGCAAGCTGCTCCTCGCCTGCAGAGATTGAGGATTGCTGCAAGAAACTCGAAATTCCCCCTCCACCATTGGATATGGACACAGACAAAAGGCAAGACTCGCCGATCAACACCAATCCACATACTCCCCCATTACAGCAACGCACAGAATGGCAGACGGTCCGAAGCAAAAGATCAAAGACTTCTTTATCATTGGACTCTAGGGCCCAGATAGGCTGAAAATATACTCATTAGCTCTGTATCCTTTGAGAATTTGGTAACAGGAGTGGGTAAGATCACTAAACAGTTAAACTAAGAGAGACAATGCTATTTGGACAGTTCGAATCTTGTTTAAATGTTCAAAACATGGTTTATTTGAAGTAAAAATAGGTCACAGAGAATGTTTTATTGATATTTGTACTTAGAAGGCTGATTGATTTCCGTTAGGGATTTCATAGCCAATTCCCTCTATTATTCTTATAGAAAAAAGTTTTTGTTCTTATGTTAATTATGTATGTAATGTTGTTTCCAGTGTTTTTTTTTTGCTAGAGTGTTTTTAGGATTTTTTCTGCAGAAAAGTAACACCATGCAAGGGGGTAAGGAGATCCATAGGCATAGTACGAGAATTGTGAAGGTAAGGATATGACAGACACCTGCATTCATTTTATAACACAAAATGTGAAAGGATTTAACATTCCACATAAAAGATCTTTAGCTCTTAGAGACATTGCACAAAAAGGAGGAGATATCATTGGTATTCAAGAGACCCATTTTAGGAGAAATTCCATCCCCAAATACTTACATAATAGTTTTGCACAACATTATCATAGTACACACAATAAAAAAAAATTAATGGGGTTAGCATTCTTATTCGTAATTCAATCCCCTTCAAAATGTTAGAGCAGAAAAAGGACACTGAAGGCAGATTTCTAGCCGTTAGCGGAATACTCTATAACAAATTAGTAACGCTTGTCAATATTTACACCCCTAATCACAAACATGCAGTTTTTTTAAAATCTCTGTTACCGCAAATACAAGATATACAAAAAGGCCAGCTAATAGTTCTGGGAGATTTCAATTTACCTATTAACCCTAAACTGGACAGCTCGAACCCAAACATACATGTACCCAAAAATTCACTCAAATCTATATGGAACCTTACTAGGATCCTGGGGTTGCATGATACATGGAGGGTCTCCAATCCGGACAGGAGAGACTATACTTTCTTTTCAAATCCGAACAAATCCTATTCGAGGATTGATTATATTTTCATAGATCACCTAACATTATCTCATGCTAATTCCTCGAACATCATACACACAGCATGGTCTGACCATTCAATGGTCAAGTGCTCCATTGGTTGGCCTTCAGCCCCTGTAAGAGAGTTTAATTGGAGACTTGATGAGTCTCTATTGCTAGACCCAGTAGTGAACAAGACCGTAGAGTCAGAGATCCGGGATTTTTTCCATAATAACCCCCAAGAAGATATGTTGCCATCAATGGTATGGGAAACTCATAAGAGTTATATAAGAGGAATATTGATCAAAATTAGAGCTAATAAAATGAAACAACAGAGAGAAGAATACCAACACATATCTAGGGAAATCACACATCTAGATTATCTACACAAACTTCAGCCACAAAATAAAGATGTACTAAACCAATTGAATTTCTATAGAGCTAAACTGACGTCTTACCTACACATAAAAGCTCAAACAACAGCTTTTAAACGTAAACAAAAATTGTATTGCGAGGCAGGTAAACCGGGTCGCCGGTTGGCAAGATCACTTAAAAATAAGCAAGCAAAAACATATATACACTCAATCAATAATGCTAGAGGTGAGAAGGTGGAAGATTTCCGACAGATAGCAGAAGTTTTCAAAAAATATTACCATTCCTTATATAATTTGTTCCCTAACAGGTCACCTTCAGAACACAAAGATAGGTGCGTTAAGTATCTCAATAACATACAGGTCCCGACAATCTCTAATAAAGACAGTGAGATGCTACAGGCCCCAATAAGTCCCAAAGAGATTAGTGTCGCCATTAGAACATTGAAGCCAGAAAAGGCGCCTGGGCCAGATGGATTTTCTGGTTCATATTACAAAATATACTCCCATCTCTTAGTTCCCCATTTATTAAACACCTTTAGACAGATAGACAACGGAGGTACTTTGCCGGATTCCATGTTGCAAGCGTACATAACAGTCCTACCTAAGCCGGGTAAAAAATCAGATATACCAGCGAATTTTCGACCTATATCCTTGTTAAACATAGATTTAAAAATACTCGCCAAGGTCTTGGCTGGTAGACTTAATAGCTTACTTCCATCATTGATATCACAAGATCAGGTGGGATTTGTGCCGCGGAGAGAGGCAAAGGACAATACAGTAAAACTACTTAATATCTTGGAATATATAAATAAAAACAAAATACCTTCAGCATTTTTATCCACAGACGCTGAGAAAGCGTTCGATAGGCTGGATTGGACCTTTCTAGAAACTACCCTAGCTAAATTTAATATACCAATCTCATTTATAAACAAAATAATGGCCTTGTACTCTTTCCCCACAGCTCAAATTAGAATAAATGGAATACTCTCAGAACAATTTGAAATTCGTAATGGCACTCGCCAGGGATGCCCTTTGTCCCCACTTTTGTTTATATTATCATTAGAAGTTTTAGCTTGCAAAATAAGATTAAACGAAAACATAAAGGGCATAATTATAAACCATAGAGAATATAAACTATCCATGTTCGCAGATGATGTCCTGATGTCTCTGTCTAATCCCTTAGGGTCTCTCTCCGTGGTACAACATGTCTTACATGAATATGGTGAGGTGTCAAATTTTTTGATAAACACAAACAAGTCGGAACTTCTACCACTACATATATCTCCTACTGACATAAACCATATACAAAATAAATGTTCATTTGCGATCCAGCGGAAATCCATCAAATACTTAGGGATTTACATGTCTAACAGTTTAGAGTCAACTTGCACAATCAACTATTCTAGGCTGTTTAAAACTATATATAACCAAACCTGGTCCTGGATGGCGAAAAACATATCTTGGATAGGTAGAGTAAATTCGGTCAAAATGGTACTACTACCAAAGATCTTGTACATATTACAAACCCTACCCCTACCAAACACCTCCATATACATACAAAAGATACAAAGGGTGCTACACAATTTCATTTGGAAGAAAAAACCGTCAAGGGTTAACAAACCTTCCATGTATGCTCATAAAGACATGGGGGGACTTGGAGTTCCCAATATTATATTGTATAAACAAGCCATATCATTGCAACGAATTCTAGAATGGTGCAGGCACAACAACATTGACACAAAGCTTTGGATTCAAATAGAACATGACATCTCAGGAATATATCAATTAGGGGGATTATGCTGGTTACCAAAATCATTATCCAAAAACCAATCTAGCTACACAGCTACAGTAATGAACACTTTAACAGACTGGAAATACATTTGAGATGGTTATAAAGGCATTACGAGTAATTACTCTCCACTGACATCAATCCTAGCTAATACAGAATTTGTAGAGGGCCTCATACACAACACTGGGGGAGATAATAGCATATTAGGACATATACCTATTGCATCAATAACTAATCGTGGGAAAATGTTACCTAGATCTGAATTACTAGATAGAGGAAATGGTTTTTTTGACCGATGGATACGCTACCACCAAGTTAATCACTACATATCAACACATAGAAATAGGACAAGTCTACTAAGACTGCCGACACAGTTTGAACAAATGTGCATTTCAAGCCTTCCTCAAAAAGGGATCATTTCTAGTCTATACAAAATGTTACTCGCGGCCACATCCCCTAATCCACATAAATATGTGAAAGGTTGGGAGAAGGAATTGCTGGGGACACTGGAACCAAAAGGTTGGAGAGACATATTCAGTAGTATAGCCCATTCTGCACACACCACCAACGCCCTAGAAACAAACTACAAAATATTGTTTAGGTGGTATCTAACACCTAACCGAATGAAATACCTGTTCCCTTCAGCAAATGAAAAATGTTGGAGATGCATGATGGCAGTGGGCAACATGGGAAATATCTGGCGGTATTGTACAATAGTTAATACTTACTGGAGGGTCATATTAGAAGAGATTAAAAAAGTAGTCTCTTGTAGTTTACCATTATCTCCGGAAGTTTGTTTATTTAATATGATAAAAGTAGTCAAATGCAGAATTAGGCAAAATATTGTACACATCATGTTAAACTCTGCTAAACAACTGATAGCAGCAGCATGGAGGTCTCATAGGGTTCCCTCAACAGAAGAGTGGAAAGAAAAGGTGAAGAGTACCCTAATGTTAGAGAGATATTATTACTTCAAGACCAATAGGTTAGCAGTGTATAATGATATGATGTTTCTCTGGGAGTCATACATTGGGTCTGGCTAGGAAACAGAAAGCTAATTGACTAGGGTCTCAGGGGACAAGATTATTAAGATTATTGAGATTGTTGGGATGGAGCAACCAGGAGGATCCACCCCCCCCATTGTGTTGGTCAAAATTATAATACCTACTGTGGGTAAATACTCATTGTGGGTATAAGAAATCTTACTATGCAGAAAGTTGTAGTTAATGTTATGTTTAATTGTTTATTTGATAATGTCTCACTAAGAAAGTGTGGTGTTTCTGTGTCTCTCTTTTGCTCTATGACTCCAGAGGACAGTAATAGTAATTGAAACCAGGAGAGACCTAGACACTTAAAATGCAAGAGTAGGGTGTGTCATTGAACTGTAAGTTTATAGCAATCTATGCAGCATTGTATTTGTTATAGTATAATGGACAATAGTCCAACATGTTATTATTGTATATGCACCCTTCATGAGAATTGTTGTTGTACACTAAAAATCTTTAATAAAGAAATAATAAATATAAAAAAAAAAAAAAAAAAAAAAATTCTGGAGTAGACAGTCCCTTTAAAATTGAATTATTTAATATCTTTAAAAGGGTTTTTTGGTTCCTGACATTTTTGCATTTATTTGTTTAATTAAACATTTTAATAAACATTTTTTAGTAAACATTTTTAAATATTTTTTAATTAACTACATATTGTATATGATTCAGCAATTCATAAAATGTGGGTTATTGTCAAATAAATGTTTGCCATCATTTTCTAAAACATATCAAATACACCTCTGGATATTTTTCTTTGGAGGCAGCGAAGGATTTCTTTATCCTTCATGACTCTCTGATAAGTAATATTGATTAATAATTTGCTTGGAAAATTGTAATCCTAATTTTAAAATTTTATAGTATAAAAATAATTTAAAAATAGTTTGAGGTAAAGCAGGAAAATTGTAATAGTTATATAGTTTGCTTGTTTCTATTTTATTGTATTATAAATCATACAATCGTAAGGAAAAAATGGAGATACGCCAATCACTGAATTCAAGAAGACGTGAAAATATTTGTATGCTTGTTTATACAATTGAGATGTCAGATTATTTCACAAATAAATACAGCATAACTGGAAAGAAATAGATTATTAAGCTTAATTATATATAATTGGCAATGAGACCTGGCACAGATTTGAAAACAGCACAAACTTTTCTGGTTACAAACCAAAAAACTATTAATATCTTAGCAGTTATATTCTAGTTATAAATATATGAAAAGAAAATTAAAATCAAAAATTAAAAAAAATAAAAAAAAATACAGGAGGAAAGATGAGATATTAAGTAAGCCTTATCTGTACATATTTAATTGTGAAGGATTTGATTAAACTTCTACACATAACATAGTAAACGTCATCATAAAATACAATATTGAAAATGTATTTTGCTATTAATTTGTCCAGGGTAAGGTTGCTTATTAGGAAAAGCAAACAGCTACCAATGTATGTGTGTGTTTTATTAAACTCATAGGGCCAGATTATGAGTGGAGCGCAAATGTTTGCGCCGCAGCGATTTCGTTTTTTTGTGTGTTTTGTGCGCAAGTTAAATTGTGCTCAGATTAGAAGTTGAAAGTAAACGTGATCACTTGAGGACAATTGAAGTTAACGCTTGTTGGATTTAGTGCATCCTCAGAAATGTGGTTAACTGTTTCACTAAAACAATTGTGTCACAAAACACATCAAAAATACATTACACAATACAGTTACACTCATAGTAACACCATCTAATAAAAATTATTTGAAAAAAAAAATTGCACAAAAAAAGTTATAAGGGCTCAAAGATATGAGATCTCAGGTGTTAGAAAAAAAAGGAAGGCAAAATGATTTAACACGGAGATATGTACATATACACCTCCACACACACACACACACACACACACACACATATATATATATATATATATATATATATATATATATATATATATATAAATAAATAAAAATATATAATGGACCCAGAACTCACTCTTCATCTGTGTATTTATTAGTGATGTTTCAGGGAACAACCTTCCTCAGACAACCTTGCCCATTGTATTTATTTGAGATAATATCCACTCAAGCACCCTCAAATTGTTTGGAATGGAGTGAGAGTGCTCTTAACTGAATATATATATATATATATATATATATATATATATATATATATATATATATATATATATATATATATTTATATATATATATGTGTGTGTGTGTGTGCATTGGAACCCTTTGAAGTTAAGTAGAGGAAGACATGAAAAAATAATATTTATGCAATATTCATATTTATTAGTGTTATAGTGTATATCCACGGTAAATATTTCACATTCCCATGTTCTGCACATAGCAGAATTTGTTCTATGTATTTATAAATAAATAGTCCTATATAAATCTGTACATATCAATACTTAAATTTATTTATTTATTTAATCATACCATGTTGGTGTTACCAGTTATAGTTCTTCTACGGGGTAGGTGGCAGTAATAGCAGCAGCACTCAAAGAGCCTCATGCCTGCATCGGCCACTGTGAGTGTGATCCAATAATCAATAACATATACAAGCTGATACACGATGTCTCAGTTACTTTGGCACGTGCAGCAGCTGGTATATGTTATTGGAGAAGAATGTACATCACATGGCAACATAGGAGCCAATAGAAAGGCAATTTTTTTTTATTTCTAATACAGCACCGAGTGGCTCAGGGGTTGAGGGCAATGCAGGACTGTAGTGTAGGGTGACCATGTCAGTGCAGGACAGACCCTTAAATTCGCAAATAGTGACAGTTGGGAGGACTGCAATAAAAAACATTTATATATATATATATATATATAAATAAAAAAAAAAAACATTTTTTAAAGTTTCCTCCCTTAGTGCTGCATCTGCCTGCAATGGAGGAGGTATGATGTGAGACAGTAAGAGCGCAAATTTTGCGCCCCTAAGAATTATGCGCCCGGGGCAACCGCCCCTGTGGCCCCCCCCCTCGCTACGCCACTGCTTAAATATAATCATGTATATAAATAGGTATAAATATATATGCTACCAAAATACCATCAGATATATTTAGAAATATGTATTTATGAATAAATAGAACATTCTTGTATGTAAAGAACATTGGAATGTTAAATATTCATATTTTCATGTTGGGTTAGTACAATTGAGAATATGCAATGGGGTTTGACTTCCCCATTGACTTCTATGGGGGAATAGGTTACCGCACACGCAATTTTCTGAGTTCAGCTTTTTACAAGCGTCGGGCTAGCGCAAGAGCGATACATTTTCCTTTCAATTCATAATACAAGCGCAATCTGACGCGTGCAAAAAGTTAACTTCTAGCACAATTAGGGCTCTAGCAAAAGTGCTAAATAGCTCTCCACACGTAACCTGGCCCTAGTCTGCTAACTGACCAACAGTGGCATTGTACATTAGACGTGTTGCAATCAAAAATATTGAGTCTCTTTTTAAGTTAAAACTAGACTTTAATTAAAGTTAAACAAAAAAATAAGTAACGTTAAAACAAAAATCCAGTTTACTTCTATTATCAAATTGTCTTGGTATCATCTGCTACTCTCCATTAGAGAATATCTAGAAAGGTTAAGGAATGTGCATATCTTGAGTACTTTTTGTATAACTTTCTTACAAATATTGGACTTAATCACAATCTATTGCCTGTGCCTTTTACAGCTCTTTTTCTTGCCATGAAGGTCTCTTTCCCACACTCACAAATGGAGGTTCAGATCCTCACTAAAAGCCCTATTTTGATCACAATACTTTTTCAAGTGACTTTTTAACACTTGTTCAATGCCAGTTTTGCTTTTTTGATTCAGATAGAGCATGCAATTTATTTTGTGATTCAGATAGAGCATGCAATTTTAAGCAACTTTCTAATTTACTCCTATTATGAAATTTTCTTCATTCTCTTGGTATCTTTATTTAAACAGCAAGAATGTAAGTTTAGATGCCGGCCCATTTTTGGTGAACAACCTGGGTTGTTCTTGCTGATTGGTGGATAAATTCGCACACCAATAAACAAGTGCTGTCCAGGGTCTGAACCAAAAATTGTCTGGCTCCTTAGCGTAGATGCTTTCTATTTCAAATAAAGATAGCAAGAGAATGAAGGAAAGTTGATAATAGGAGTAAAAAAGAAAGTTGCTTAGAATTGCATGCTCTATCTGATTCACAAAATAAAAAAAAATTGGGTTCAGAGTCCCTTTAACTTGTTCATGATCAAAACACTCTGAAATGGTCATAGAAGACATTCTAGAAGTCTATAATAATACATTGTATTAATTCATTAAAGCTCCATGCATCCCAATTGAAGAGGCTGTATACAGTAGATAGGGAACACATTTACCTTTGTATATGTTTAAATACATATTTATATGTGTAAAGTACCTGATATCCTTTACAGCTTAGGGAAACTGCAGGGAAAGTTACATTCAGGACCCCACCCTCTACAAATTGCTTGTATTGAATCTTCATATAATAATTGTAAGTGCCACTAGCAGTAATGGTGTCTTTCAAATCGGGTTTTAAAAGGGAATCGCTCATCGTGACTTTCATGGAAGCCTATTGTTATCTGTTTATATCTACACCACTGCTAAACCATCTGAATGCATCTTTTATGTTGTCAAGATGGAAAGACTATGCCCCATTTTTTTTATTTTTTTTTATCGCATTAGGGTCATTTTTAAACTTTAGCAAGTAATGCTTTTATCAATATTTACATCTATTGCTTGTTAAAGCACCACTTCTATTTTGGATTTAACTGAAAAAGAAATGGCTTCCATGCAAAGGACTTATAATATCTTTTACTGGATTTTAACATGAACCCTAAAAACTTGTTCATGAAAGTGCATTTCAATGTGCTTGTGCCTATATTATTGAACTCATGGTCATAAATGTTTGTTATAGTTTACAAGTTAAGGTTTACAAGCGCTTCTCATATAAAAACCCATAGTTTCCATCTTGTTTTCAGTTCACGCCAAAATGGAAATGGTGCTTTAACAAACAATAGATGTAAATATTGACAAAAACAATCCTTGTCAAAATTTAAAAGTGACCAAATAACAATAAAAAATGGTACACAGTCTGCCCATCCTAAAAACATAAAAGATACATTCAGATGGTTCAGCAATTGTGTTGATGGAAACATATTACAATAGATTCCTATGAAAGTCACAAATGAGTAATACACTTTTAAAACCTGATTTAAAGGTATATTAAACCTAAACATTTTCTTTCATGATTCAGATAGAGCATTCATATGTAAACAACGTGACAATTTACTTCTGTTTTTAATTTTGCTTCTGAAAGAAGCAGCAATGCACTACTAGGAAATAGCTGAACACATTGATAAGCCAATCACAAGAGGCATTAAGGGATAAACCTCCTATTACGTCCTACGTTCTCAATAAAAACACAACACAACTGCTTGGGGAAAAGACCGGTCACGGTCGCGTTTATTAAACAAATTGAATTCTGCCTAATCTTAGCCAATAATTAGGCAGCTCAAATCAACCTATCACTGAACTTGCAACAAGTTCATTCCAGTTGGTGGCGGCATCTTCTTCTAGCTAACTAACCCCTACTTATTGACGGACAAGGCCCCTCCGATGTCTGCAGTGTGGCACAGGGGTTGCGCACGCTCATTGGCACAGTGAGAGAGAATTTGTTATGGAGAGCTCTTCAGCCTGCAGCTCTTTAAAAGGGGGAGAGGAACCCCTAAGCTGGCACTTAGTGGGCAACACCTCTCCCTGTGTTCGGGCCATCACTCTGCTCACACTGCGCCCGCTCCCAGGGCCTTGCCTGACCGCCAGCTAGGGCACAATTTCACCAACCCAGTAAGGCATCCTCTCCAAACGAGTCGTCCAGCACGAATGAGAGAGGTGGATGACTATCTTACAACCTCGGGCTTATGGGGCTGGTTCAACTAAACCAACCCCAGCCGAGGACAGACTTACCCTCAACCTAACTTGCCGCCACATACCTTCTTCCAGGGACGAGCGGGCGGGGAAAGTTCTCCTCGAAGTCTGGAGGCAGGAAGAGGCCGAATCCACTGGAACAGGACCCTATAAAGGCAAGAGGTACACCATCCCACACATTTGCAACATTGTAGCATACACACACTTCTAGAACCCTCCAGACTTCAAGTCAGCTATCCCTTAATTTTGCTACAGGCCCACTAGAGGGCCCTCCACTTCCATAAGGGATAAACCTCATATTACGTCCTACGTTCTCAATAAAAACACAACACAACTGCTTGGGGAAAAGACCGGTCACAGTCGCGTTTATTAAACAAATTGAATTCTGCCTAATCTTAGCCAATAATTAGGCAGCTCAAATCAACCTATCACTGAACTTGTAACAAGTTCATTCCAGTTGGTGGCGGCATCTTCTTCTAGCTAACTAACCCCTACTTATTGATGGACAAGGCCCCTCCGATGTCTGCAGCGTGGCACAGGGGTTGCGCACGCTCATTGACACAGTGAGAGAGAATTTGTTATGGAGAGCTCTTCGGCCTGCAGCTCTTTAAAAGGGGGAGAGGAACCCCTAAGCCGGCACTTAGTGGGCGACACCTTTCCCTGTGTTCGGGCCGTCACTCTGCTCACACTGCGCCCGCTCCCAGGGCCTTGCCTGACCGCCACAAAAAGACGATCCTCTTGCCGCCACACTTAACCAACATAGCCCTTAAATAACAATATAACAATATAACACACTTAACCAAATTCAACTTTTTTTTTTTTTTTAAATATAAATAACGCTGTGTTAACAACGGTCGGATGCCAACCATAGCACAGAACTTTGAAAACTAACTAATGTCCTACCGAGTGTCCATTTTAAACAACCGATGAGATGGCTTTCTTAAAGTCAGCCAGGAAAATGTCCAACCCGACGTCCGCCAGGTGAACCCCATCCGGTCGGTAAAGGGCCTTTTTGACGGCCGTAATAGTGTCATGCCTGATGACGAAACCTCCCATGGCCGTGACCGCTCTTCCCACTTCCCTATTAACTTTCTTGCGGACATTGTACGCTGCCCTCTGTGTCACAATGTGACGCCAACGCAGCCGTGCAGCCACGTTGGACCAACCTATCCGCACATCCTGAAGCCATGTGCACACCCACTTAATGTCCGCAACCATAACCTGAATTAAATCCAACATGGGAATGGATCCCAAGTCATTTCCGCCCAGATGCACAACAATCACTTGAGGCTTTCCCCACCTCCTATGCGCATCCTGTAACAGAGCGGGGAGCTCACTCCAATTTAGACCCCTGCGCCCGAGCCAGAGAATGTTAGCCCTCGATGCCGCCAATCCCAGCTGCTGCCCTCCTGGGGAATGATGCGCCCTGATAGCTGCCCAGTGGATAAAGGAGTGCCCAATAATCCACACGCGCACTGGGGTCTTTACTGTACCTATAACAACATGGATGGGGACAATGAAACTGTGACAAACAACCACTAGCAAAACACCCCTTCTCACCCCCCCCCCGCCCGGCCGGGAAGGTATCAAGAGGTCCCGCACCTTACGCGCCCCCATCAACTAAGCATTCAAAGGGCGAATGTAGCCCCTATATCGCTCCGACTTCCAACGCCCCATTTTCTTAATGACCGCCTGCGACGACCCACCGGCCGCAGCACTAGTCACTGCCCCGATACGGAATGAATGCAGAGCAATCTTAGACGGATCCAATCCCACTGCCGCTGCTACTTTGGCTAGCACTTTGCGGAACTGGAAGGCTGAAAGAGAACTTCCGTCCTCATGCACGAGGAACTGCAGCCCTCCGCCCGGGCGTACCCGGCAATAATCCGCCACGCTCGATACCGGGCAGCATTCCGTGCATTCGTGCCTAGCTAAAGGCAACCAAGCCCCTTTCCCATCCTGATCCGTCTTGGATCTGGGAATGAGCAGTAGCACACAATCATCCGAGGCCCTTACGTGCCCCACTTTAATGCCGCCTACCTCCCCTCTTGTAGAAGAGGCGACCACCTCTCCTATCCTTAGCCCCCCCGCAAATGCCAGCGCAAAAGCAGCCCGAAACAAGACCGCCTCGTAGGCTGAACTGCACACTGCCCCCAGATTTTCTACCAGCGAGCGCAATCTTTCTGTCGTGATTGGCTCCCTCCGATCCTTTGCGGGTGGGGCCATCCGGCCCAATCCCTTCAAGATCTGCCTTACTAGGAAAGTACCCGTATGGTCCCTGAAACCTAAAGCTTTGCTGAAAAATGACAATGCCGCTAACCTACTCAGAGCTAACAATCTGGACACACCCTCAAGCTTCAAGCATGCTAGCCATTCCAGAACGTGTACCTGAGACGCCTGACACAACAAGAAACCCTTCTGCACGCTGAAGCGCTCCCACGCCCTCCAATGCGACGAGTATGCCGCCCACGTCTTAGGAGCCAGCGATGCTCTGATCAGAGGGAGGATGGTCTCCCAACCTCCGCCAGCTGCCAAAGGAAAAGAGGGCACGTTAGACCCTCAGCCGCTGCCCTCGGGGCCACCCTTCTAAACTGATCCCATTGAAATCTTGACAGGGCATCTGCTATCACATTGCTTACCCCTGGGACGTGCCGCGCTGTGAAGCGAACATTAAGCTGCAAACACCGCAAGACCAGGTGCCGGAGGTAGGTCACCACCACCGGCGATGCTGCTGACAACCTGTTTATGGAGTATACCACGCTCATATTGTCTGACCAGAAGATTACTGACCGATTGGACAGCCTCTCTCCCCATAGTTCTACTGCTACTACAATATGGAAGAGTTCGAGCAATGCAAGATTACGCGTGAGGCCCGCGGTAATCCAACCCTCTGGCCATGGCTCTGCACTCCAGTCTCCGTCCAAATAGGTTCCATAGCCCAACCCACCCGCAGCATCCGTGAACAGATGCAGGGCTTGATTGGAAATGGGTCCGTCTCTCCAAAGGCAGACCCCATTAAAATGAACCAGGAACCTTTCCCAAACTCTTAGGTTGTCCCTCATCTCCTCCGTCACCCGGCTCCTCTGACTATGCGTCCGAGGCCCTTTCAATTGAGCTTCTAACCTACGATTGAAGACCCTCCCCATGGGGATAGCCCTCCCTGCAAAGTTAAGCAATCCCAGAAGAGATTGCAGCTCCTTAATGGAGATGTGCTCTGCGCGACATGCTGCTTGAACCGCCCCAAGGAGGCGGTCGACTTTATCTTTTGGGAGCCTGCATAGGGATGCAACAGTGTCAATCTCTATGCCTAGGAACGTCAGGCAGGTACATGGTCCCTGCGTTTTCTCGTGTGCGAGCGGAACCCCGAACTCGGCTGTAACATCCTGCATCACCCGCATCAACCCAGCACATTCGTCAGTATCTGGACCCCCTACCAGCAGGAAATCATCCAGGTAGTGGGCCACGGCCCCGCCCCCAGACGCCCTCTGCACCACCCAGTGCAGGAAGGATCTGAAGCATTCAAAAAGGGCACACGACAAGGAGCAGCCCATGGGCAAACACCTGTCGACAAAGAATTCACCCTCGAACTTCATCCCCATCAGCCGAAATGAGGAAGGATGAAGCGGGAGCAAGCGGAAAGCGGACTCAATGTCCAGCTTGGCCATCAAGGCCCCGCGACCCTGAGAGCGAACCACCTCCAGTGCCTCGTCAAAGGACTGATAGTGTACAGAGCTGAGGTCCGGATCTATTGGTTCGTTCACTGACGCCCCTTTGGGATACGACAGGTGATGAATAAGCCTGTACTTCCCTCTCTCCCGCTTGGGAACTACTCCCAGTGGAGAGACTACTAGATCCACGATTGGCCGCTCCCGAAATGGGCCAACCACCCTCCCCAGCCTCAGTTCCTTAGCCAACTTTTCCCTCACTACGTGTGGGAACTCATAAGCTGACTTTAGGTTACGATGGACAGAGGACCCGGTTACTTGTGAAGTAACCGGTATCCTAAACCCCACCCTCAACCCCGACGACAGGACTGCCGCTGCCTCACCGTCAGGGTATATCGCCAGCCACGGCGCCATCTTCTCGTACTTAAGTGGAGTTGGGGCCCTTGCCACCAGGTCCCCCTCTACTATTCTGGGTGGATGCACCGGGTTCCCTTCTCTTCGTGCATTCTGAACCCGGGTGAGGTCTGCTGCAAAACTTGCAGATGTGACGAAAGGAGCAATTCGCTCCCCTGTCACACTGCTTATCCTGGAATTTCCAGCACTCCCTCCCACGCCTCTTCGGGCGCAGAAAGGACCGCTGCGTTCCAGGCTTCGTCGCCGCGGGCAGCGAAGTAGACCTCTCGCGCCCCAACTTAGACCACAGGTGCATATCCTGCGTTCCGAAGTGTAAGATGGGGTTACCCACCATTTTCTTACGGAATGCAATATCGTAATCCCTCCAAGCACCTTCCTTGAACCTTTTGTAAATATCACCAATTGTGTCCTGATATTTAAAAAGGTTATGCCCCTGTGTCGGCCACCTATCAACATAGCAGGATGCCAACACCCTATATCCTGCCTGCCATTCAACATAAGTTTCCTGGCGCCGAACTTTTTAGGGGCCAGAGCCCTCGGCCGCCCTCTCCTTAGCTCTACAGGCTTCCAGAGTGAGTTCGTAGATATTTACATATCTACCCTCTTGGATTTTTTTAATCACTTTAGCCTTCAAATGGCCATAAAGTGAGTGGACTAGGCAAGGGTATGAATCCCCGTGCACCGCCACTTTCCTTGACGCTACCTGCCCTGCCGGCGCGTCCCCCACCTGCGCTAAGGAATTGGTCTCTACCACGCCCGGCGCGCCTGCCTTCGCCTGCACCTGCGCTGCCACTAATTTCTTAATCATCCTAAACATCTGCTGTTGGCCCTTAACCACTAAACCTAGCCCCGTCTCGCTATCAGAGCCTGAGTCACTAGATGAAGACCCCATGTTAGTGTGTGTGATGTCAGTGATGGTGCACTCACCAGCCTGTGACAGCTGCTGCGACGTCCCTTCCGATGGCTGTAGGCGTCCACCTGCTGTTGAGCTAGCCGGTCCTGCAGCTCCTCCATTCGCCGTGCACTGGCTGCTTGTACCAGCCTCCATTCTTTGCTCTGCAACAGATGACACCTGAGGAGACAAAACAGACTGGGGAGTACTCTGAGCGACGAAGAGGGCCTCAGAAGGGGCCGCACCCTCCTTTTCGCCACCCCTAACCCTCTCCTGCACCCTAAGTGCTGCAGCCACAGCCCTTCTAATCAAGTCCTCCTGAACCCCTAATGCCTGACTAACGCATTCTCTCACCTCACGCTGTACTTCAGCAGCGATCTGCGCGCTGTCCACACATACATTCACACCCCTCAACTGGCCCTGCAGAGAGTCACCTTTGTCACCCATAGTACCTGACCCCTGATTCACATTAGCATTGCCTAGTCTATTGGCCGTCTCCTGGCCCCTGCCAGGAGCTTGCATCTGCTCCCTTTGTTGAAAAGGAGGCTGAGGCGGACAGACCGCTTCCTGAAAGTTAGAGGCATCATTTGTACCTATACTTTGTCCCCTGCAAACTCTCCCGCATTGCTCCTGTCTCTGGGGTTGATCAGTAGTGATAGAATCCCTGTTCATAGCAGAAACAGCACCATTCGTGCCATTACCCCTCAGCACCACCACCTCCGCTTCTACTGGAGGTCTAACCTGTTGCCTGTAACCCTGAGCTTGGAAGTCCTCAGCTGCAGTGATGGCGTCATCTGCGCCTCTAATACTTGAGTCGCCCGCCTGCGTGCCTCGTACCTGCCGCCTATGATCCCTGCTCACAGCAGCACTCACAACCTGCCTGGTGCCCGCCCCCCTGCCCCCTGCAACCGTCGTCGCCGCCCGGAGACTCCCCAACTTACTAGGGGCTGCTCCGGTAGGCTCCTCCGGTCGTCCTGCAGGGCGGCGTAGTACTCGCGTGCGACCGCGCTCCTCCCCAGAAGAAGATCCATCAGAGGGGGAGGAGACGCGACGCACGCTACGTGCGGGGGCGTGGCCACGCCCCTCACCACCAGAAGGCCTAAAGCCCGCCTGGCCCTGGCAACCACCGGCCCTATCATCGGACCCTCCGGCACCATCCAGGCCCTGCTCCACGCCACCCGGCCCCCGGCCTGAGGCCAGAGACTGAGCAAGGGCCAAGACAGTGGCCAGAGCACCCGGCGGGAGCGCCAGCAGCTGTTGCATAAGGGCCCCCATGTCTGCTCCATGCTCCCTGGCCTCTACCGCATCAGGCCCAGCCCTAGCCGAAACCTGGGCAGAACTATCCCTGGGTGCAGCTCTCCCTGCTCCTCTTCCCCTAGCCCTGGGGCCCGCCCTAGCACCCGCCCTGCTAGTAGGGGTGTAACTGAGCTCCCTCCTAACCCTCTGTCTAGCTGCAATGGAGGGCCTACTGGGAACCCTAGCTTGGGGGATAGGGGGTACCACATCTTCCATGTCTGATGTCTCATTTCCTCCTGCAGGTCTCTTCCTTCTTGAAGGCTCCACCGCCGCATCCTTGTACCTCCTGGGAGGCAAAGAAGTACGCCTGGCACGCTTCATGATCACTGGGGCCTAAAGTTCAAGATATCCAGCACAGAAGAAAGTTCTCCTCGAAGTCTGGAGGCAGGAAGAGGCCGAATCCACTGGAACAGGACCCTATAAAGGCAAGAGGTACACCCTACCACACATTTGCAACATTGTAGCATACACACACTTCTAGAACCCTCCAGACTTCAAGTCAGCTATCCCTTAATTTTGCTACAGGCCCACTAGAAGGCCCTCCACTTCCAATATGTGCAGCCACCAATAAGCAGCTAGCTCCCAGCTTCAGAGCCTTCTTGATATGCTTTT
This sequence comes from Bombina bombina, assembly GCF_027579735.1. Lineage (NCBI taxonomy): Eukaryota > Metazoa > Chordata > Amphibia > Anura > Bombinatoridae > Bombina > Bombina bombina. Next base: position 860,698,306 of record NC_069503.1, on the reverse strand, counting down.
TAACAAAGGATACCAAGAATAACATTAGATAAAAGAAGTACATTGGAAAGTGCTCTGTCTGTATCATGAAAGAAAAATGTTTAAAGGGACAGTCAAGTCCAAAATTAAACTTTTATGATTCAAATGGGGCAAGTCATTTTAAAAAACTTTCCAATTTACTTTTATCACCAATTTTGCTTTGTTTTTTTTGGTATTCTTAGTTGAATGCTAAACCTAGGAGATCAATATGCTAATTTCTTAGACCTTGAAGGTCGCCTCTAATCTGAATGAATTTTTACAGTTTTTCACCACTAGAGGTGTTAGTTAATGTGTTTTATATAGATAACATTGACCTTATGCACGTGAAGTTACCTAGGAGTAAGCACTGATTAGCTAAAATGCAAATATGTCAAAAGAACTGAAATAAGGGGACAGTTTGCAGAGGCTTAGATACAAGGTAATCACAGAGGTGAAATGTGTATTATTTTAACTGTGTTGGTTATGCAAAACTAGGGAATGGGTAATAAAGGGATAATCTATCTTTTACACACAAACATTTGGGTGTTGACTGTTCCTTTAATGTCCCTTTAAAAGACGCAAGTACTGTTAGTGACAATCACAACAGTTCAAGTTGTGATATACCCCATTGTTGCAAACACAGATATCATATGTGTTAACCAGTTACCAGCAATTAAACTCTACCTTTTACTTCCTCTCTTCTGCTTACAGCTTTTTTTACCCTAATAGTCTCAATTTTATTTTATTTTGTATGTTTCTGGTTTTGCTCTTCCATTCTTTTTCACCCTTAATCTACCATAACATGTATTTTTATGTATTTTTTTAACAAAAAAAATACCTCATGTATAAGTCTAAGCAGCCCACCTCTGTCACCAGTTTGTCACAGACAGATCTAAACAATACATAGCTGTCAGCAGCTTGCCACATACAGGACCAATTGCAAATCACTGACAGAAGGGAAAGTACTGGCATAAAGGGTATATTCTGCCACCACCCAAGATCTTTAGGTTCAGGGCATCTCTAGCCAACTGAAATAATATTTGAATCAAACCCCCCAAAAAATGAAATTGAATCAACCCCCCAAAAGATTACTTTTATATATATATTATCTCACAAAAGTGAGTACACCGCTCACATTTTTGTAAATATTTTATTATATCTTTTCATGTGACAACACTGAAGAAATGACACTTTGCTACAATGTAAAGTAGTGAGTGTACAGCCTATATAAAAGTGTAAATTTGCTGTCCCCTCAAAATAACTCAATACACAGCCATTAATGTCTAAACCATTGGCAACAAAAGTGAGTACACCCCTAAGTGGAAATGTCCAAATTGGGCCCAAAGTGTCAATATTTTGTGTGGCCACCATTATTTTCCAGCACTGCCTTAATCCTCTTGGGCATGGAGTTCACCATAGCTTCACAGGATGCCATTGAAATCCTCTTCCACTCCTCCATGATGACATCACAGAGTTGGTGGATGTTAGAGACCTTCCGTTTGAGGATGCCCCACAGATGCTCAATAGGGTTTAGGTCTAGAGACATGCTTGGCCAGTCCATCACCTTTACCCTCAGCCTCTTTAGCAAGGCAGTGGTCATCTTGGAGGTGTGTTTGGGGTCATTATCATGTTGGAATACTGAATACTACGAAGGGATGGGATCATGCTCTGCTTTAGTATGGCACAGTACATGTTGGCATTCATGGTTCCTTTAATGAACTGTAGCTCACCAGTGCCGGCAGCACTCATGCAGGCCCAGACCATGACACTCCCACCACCATGCTTGACTGTAGGCAAGACACAATTGTCTTTGTACTCCTCAGCTGGTTGCCGCCACACACGCTTGACACCATCTGAACCAAATAAGTTTATCTTGGTCTCATCGGACCACAGGACATGGTTCCAGTAATCCATGTCCTTAGTCTGCTTGCCTTCAGAAAACTGTTTGTAGGCTTTCTTGTGCATCATCTTCCTTCTGGGATGACAATGATGCAGACCAATTTGATGTAGTGTGCGGGGTATGGTCTGAGCACTAACAGACTGACCCCCCATCCCTTCAACCACTGCAGCAATGCTAACAGCACTCATACTTCTATATCCCAAAGACAACCTCTGGATATGATGCTGAGCACATGCACTCAACTTCTTTGGTCGACCATGGTGAGGCCTGTTCTGAGTGGAACCTGTCCTGTAAAACCGCTGTATGGTCTTGCCCACCGTGCTGCAGCTCAGTTTCAGGATCTTGGCAATCTTCTTATAGCCTAGGTCATCTTTATGTAGAGCAACAATTCTTTTTTTCAGATCCTCAGAGATTTCTTTGCCATAAGGTGCCATGTTGAACTTCCAGTCACCAGTATGAGAGAGTGTGAGAGCGATAACACCAAATTTAACACACCTGCTCCCCATTTACACCCGAGACCTTGTAACACTAACGAGTCACATGACACCAGGGAAGGAAAATGGCTAATTGGGCCCAATTTGGACATTTCCACTTAGGGGTGTACTCACTTTTGTTGCCAACGGTTTAGACATTAATGGCTGTGTGTTGAGTTATTTTGAGGGGGCAGCAAATTAACACTGTTATACAGGCTGTACACTCACTACTTTAGATTGTAGCAAAGTGTCATTTCATCAGTGTTGTCACATAAAAATATATACTAATATATTTACAAAAATGTGAGGGGTGTACTCAGTTTTGTGAGATACTGTATATAGTATATATATTTGTGTGTGTGTGTGTTATGTCATAAATCTTTTGCAAACATATTTTCATGTCCTTAAATTCCTTTTGTTGTTCTAAACAATGTTGTCTGTCATATCCCTGTGTTTATTTATACCACTATATGTATATAGTGTAAATGTATTATTATTCTGAGCAGGAATAATTGTGAATATAACATGTAATTAGGGTGTCATATGTATTTATTTGCAATCAATGGATGATTTAAGAGCTGGGCCAGTTTTCTCTCTGTACCTGTGTAGCCCCTCCTGATTGCAATCTAGTTTTAAAAACACCCCTACACAGGTGTTATAAAATGGGCTGGCATATAAGATGACATTTCTTACTGAAAAAGAAATTCAAGAGAAGGAAGAAAAACACTGAAAATATCATGACAGTAAAGAGGTGATTTTAATTTCTGCTGTATCTGAATCATGACAGTTTAATGTTAGGTGGGCTACCCTTTGAGCTATCAGCTTAAGATTATATTGAATCAATTCGTATTTTTTTTTTTTTTGTAAAACAATTTTTATTGAAGTCATAAACAGATACAACATATAGGGTATGCCCCAAAACATTTACAGATAAGTGTATACACAGTATTATTAGAAAAGTATTGCAAATAAAAACCATGTAGAAAAGGCATTATGTATCCATATATCTTAATCGTTATTGAACAATTTGGGCTGTCTATATAGAGACTTAATTTTTTATGATAAAATATCATGAAGGTAGTATAAACAAAAATGGTCCCCTCTATGCCATATAAAAAATAAATTAGGTTATCTATTCAGGTATAATTAGGGCTAGGGGGGAGTTAGCTTTATGGTTTTATGGGGGGGTGGGGAATGCAGTGGGCGAGAGCCGCTCAAAATAGAGAAGGGCGGGAGTGGAGGGCATAGCCAGTTAGCATATTAAGTTTGTAAATACAATGAGGTCTCTAAAAAAACCTTCTGGTTTAAGTATAGTATTTATAACTTAAGTTAAGGTAGGCAGCAAGAAGTGTCCTCTTAGCATAATCATGAAAGCTATATAACTTTACTGAAAATATGTCTGGGTGAACCTATAAGAGGACAACCAATATATATACAGGCTTGCGCCTAACTTGTGGTAAAAAGAAATAATTACATGTGTCCATATCACAGCTAAAAACTAATAGTATACTTAGATATTATACAGAAGTATATAACCCAGAAGAGATAGTCTAAGAGAAATGCCTAAGTTAGTAGCACTGTGGTACTTAACATTGATTTACATGTATATCTTATCACATATGTGACTAGCAAAAGCTGGGATTTTCTCCTAGTAGGGCATATCCAAGTAGACCCAGTGTAAAATCAGGGCACATAGAAGGCAATTTAGAATATCTATGTTAAAAACAGAGATAAACCTATAGATAATAAGCAATAATTAGGGATGTCATAATCAGTAAACATTATAAACGTGGAAGTAAAAGGAGTATGAAAAATGCTACAAAACGATAGATTATGTGACACGTTGCATTCTATAATAATTTAAGAGATAATTAGATTATCAGCAAATAATGATATTAGGGAGGATAATAGTAATGATATGCAAAGGTTACTCAAACCTGGCCCGTAGGAGAGATACATATATTAAGTAAAAGAAAGTTTGGATTATCATAATATGTATATAGGTAGCTGATAGATTCATTGTATTTAACTCATGTTGCCCCAGTACAAAATAGGACTTAGGAAGGTATAAAGCTTAAACACATATTGTAAAACAGAAGACAACAGAGGGGCGCCTCATGTGTAGAATTATCTCGGTGGTAACAGAAATATAATAGAATAGCCAAATGGGTACTCACACACTCCAAAAGCACACTTATGTGCTGGTAGGGACAGGCTGTAGATTTATATAGGTGTAACAGCTCACCCGTTCTGGGATACTTCCAATACTGTAATGCTGCAGCAAGTATAAAAAAGCAAACAGAAAGCACTATATGTGCAGACCATTAAAAATAAAACATAGGTGTGTACTTAGTGGTATAAAGTGGGTAATCACATACTCCCATAGCACACCAATGTGCTAGTAGATGCAGGCTGCAGATTCAAACAGGTGTGGCAGCTCACCCAAACAGATAATCCTTCAGGTGTTGAAAATGAGAGGAAATGCAGGTTTGGTACTCCACAGTGGCTGTATCCTTTTCAGCAGAAATAAGCAGATGGTAGGAAATGAAATCCACTCCCAAGATAGAAGATAAAAACATTTATTAAAAACAGGTAAAAAAATTAAAATTAAACAACAACACCAAGGTTGTTGTAAAGAGTGGATTAAAGGGTTAACCAATTGGCCCCAATAATTGCAACACGTTTCTCAGTCAGCAGACAGTTTCATCAGCAGACCCACTTTATACCACTAAGTACACACCTATGTTTTATTTTTAATGGTCTGCACATATAGTGCTTTCTGTTTGCTTTTTTATACTTGCTGCAGCATTACAATATTGGAAGTATCCCAGAACGGGTGAGCTGTTACACCTATATAAATCCACAGCCTGTCCCTACCAGCACATAAGTGTGCTTTTGGAGTGTGTGAGTACCCATTTGGCTATTCTATTATATTTCTGTTACCACCGAGATAATTCTACACATGAGGTGCCCCTCTGTTGTCTTCTGTTTTATAGTTCTCTCTGGATCATCTGGTGAAGAGGAGGCTGCCTACACCAACCATCAGTTCATTTTACAAAAATACTTTTACCTTTTTTTTTCTATACCATAGAGTCTTACACAATGTTAACCCTTTTATATCTAACAAGATTTTTATTGGTCTGTATTATAATCTGTTTGTATTATCTGTTGTAGTTGCAATTGCCCCTAGGGGCCAGTATTGATCACTACTCTATTATATATAACCTTGTGCGCCCCCTCCACTGTGATTGTATCACACATTAGATTTTAAACACATGTTGGGTGTCTTAACATGGTCAATATAGGGTGGCTAAATAGATCCATAAAAGGATATGATGAGGGTTACCACAAGGACCAAACTTCATAATCCCTAAATAACAGAGACATAACATCTATCCCCTATAAAAGAGTAGATGTAATGGGCATAAATGCAAAATATCACTATAGGGGGACCTCCCTATATGCACTGGGAAGGGGATATCCAGAGAAAGCTATGTCCCTCTTATGTATAAGCCTATAATACGCTAGAAAGTATGTTTTGCCATTATAAATCTATGTGGTTACTATTACCTTACTAACATATAGCCCTCCATGGATCTCCATGTTTCTCAAGGCGTAGGGTGACAAGTTAAAAAGTGGGCATGGTGATTTTCCCTCAACCGTAGTCAATAAGAGGCGTAACCTAAATGCAGGGCAAAACAGACAAAGGGAGATAAAGCTACTGGGTTAGAGTAGCAGAATGCGACCGTTACTAATAGGAAAATAACATCTGGAGTGCACCTAAATCTGAGAGAAAGGTTAGGAAATAATACAGGGCTTCCCCTCAGTTCTACTATTGGGAGTTAAAAATAAGTAGTGCCATGCCTCCAGTTCGTTAGAGCTATGTAGTGTACAGGAGGTCAAAGTGTGAAGGGCTTGGCATATATACTATTTTTGTGTTTAAGCCTGGGGGGAGTACCAATTGCAATTTACCTAAAACATTAGGTATAGCCCCCTTATTAAAGTAAAATCACAACCCACAATATTATTCAAATAGTATGACAGGTACAATCAAAAAGGTAAACATGTTAACTGACAGGTTAAGTGTCCATAGTAAACTTAAACAAGAAACAGAAGAACAAGTCTGTTGCCTAACTGAGCTATGCTGTCCTAAGTTACCATGAGTCAGCCTACCCCAGACCGCCTCTGAGCTTGCAAATGCTCCCGGCTGGGGAGTCTAGCTTGGGGATCATAGAAGGTATCACACGTCAGCTCAGTGACACAGCTCTGAATCCGGCTCATGAAGACCACACATGTGCTTCTATCCATTCTATGGCTATAGAGCCAATATAGTAAAAAGACACCCTTCAGCTTTATGCAACCCTGATGTCTAGGTTGCTCGATACATGGAGTGAACCCTGGGTGGGACAGGGCTTGATCGTTGCTGAGCTGGATCGCAGGCAAGGATTTTAACTTTACTTCGCTATCCGGGTACAAGTCTCTCAGAGCATTACAGGACCTCCTCATGGTACAATATGGGTGCGCGCCTTTTAAGTGCAGAACAGGCGGGTCATCTTCACAGCAGTGGCATACAGTCATGTCCACCTCGGTCCCCATCCCAGCCGGCCACTCCAGAACTGGAACCGAATGTGTTTTGGTGAAGTCAGGCATAAGATCAGACCTTGACTAGCTGCATCTGCCATCTTGACCTGTTGGAGAAGATACGCAACCAGGGAGGGTGGGATGTCAAGCTCCTCTTCTGGTAAATCAGGTGAGTCCTCCACACTGAGCGATAGATGCTGAGAGAGGGTATGGAACTGGGCATCCATGCAGGAACCCAGCAGAGCCAATACATCCAAGATTAGAGAGTCCATCTCTTTGGCTAAGTGGGGGGATCAGGTCTGTACCCGAAGAATGAGCCTTGGAGAGAAGTCTATGAGCTAAGTGCTATCCTAGCTTTGAGGGCTCCGATGGAAGCAGCGAGAGCGGTTAGCCTTTCACTATCCAGAGAAACTCTGACTCCCCGCCAAAACAACTTCCAGAGTTGCCTTCGCGTCCTTCCGTAAATTACTTCAAAAAGTGGTCAGCAGAGGTTGTTATTTAATCTGACATCAAATTTGTCATGTTATATGTTGTTTTTAAGGTTATTTAGTGGCCGTTATCAATTTATTAGAGCAGGAGCTCCAAGGACCTGCATCTGCTCAGCTCAAGAGTTGGCTCCGCCCCCATCAATTTGTATTTTAAAATCAATGACTAAAATATTACACTGCGTGTCCTAATGTCAGCATCAATTTTTATCTTTAATACTAATTTTGCATATACATACTTTCAAAGTATATTACACAATGTAACAAATGGCACTTACAAGTTCTGATGAGTAATCAATAACACAAGTATCGAACAATTTGATTCGTTAGTGATAGTTTAGAATGTACAGTATATTTGAATAAGATTGGCTGATGTCATAAATCATGTGATTATGCATATTCTAATCAAAAGTGGTTATAAAAATCACTAGTGTGTGGGTTGTTTAGGAGTTTGCGTCATAATTGGTGTGAAAGTGTTGCGTCAAATTTGGTGTGAAGTTGAGAGTGGGACTTGTATTACATGGTGCAAATAGATTTTTCCGATAAAAAGGAAGTTAGCTATATTATGTTGTGTATTTATTTAATTGTTATCTCTATATTTATTAGTGCAACAAGTTTGGGGCAAAACCTTGCAACAAATTAGGAGAAATATTGTCCCTTTGCTTTGTAATGCGAGACACAGTTGTAACATAATCCATAAGTAGTAATGTATTTTTCATTTTTATCCCTATATCTACTAGTGCACCAAATGTGGAGCAATAATATTGTATGATTTAGAAAGGGTATACAATTTTAATAAAGTTTCTAATGTACTTTTATTATGTAATATACTTCATTCTTTTGCAGCATCGAGCATAAGCTTTCTGTGTTTTCAGACTGATTTTTATGGCATCCGCGGCCTCAAGTGTGGCGGATTGAAAACTAGGTACCCTGTGTCGGAATAGACTCGAGCATACCTGTTAAATGTTTTATAAATTGGGAAAAGGGTCAAACAGAGTTGAATGGGAATTCAAAACATCTGTAATGACGCAAGCATTGATCTGCGTTAGATTGAGATTGTGGGAGCGTTTGTTTCGTCACACATTTCAACATTTGACAATCTTGACGCTTTGATAACTATGGGGGATCAATGCTTGCTCACAATTCAATATCATAATTGTTCACATTATTCTACACTTTATCCAAACATTAAAAGGAAATTAACACTTTGATATGGTAATACAAATTGATATTGTATATATAAAAAAATGTAATATACGTTCATTACTTATTTTGTCCCTTTTTCCTGTAATTCCATTCTGAAACCGTGATCTTTTCAGTTCATGTTAGTAATAGAAGTACAGAACGTTATATTCCACACAGCCATTGGCTGCACACTCTAGTGACCTATTTATAACTGTCCCTAATTGGCCAAATAAGAGAAGGTAACATAAGTTACAATGTTGTCAATATTTAAACTGCTAATGAAACATTAAAAAAATACATCTAGAAGCTATTCTCAGACTTACCTTTTCTTTAAATGCATCACTAAATCTAGTATTTTTTTACGGGTGGATTATGAGTTGTGCGTTCACGTTTTAATGTTGAAAAAATGGCCATTTCAGTGTTAAAACAGCAATGCAGCCATTATGAGTCTTGTTGGTATCACTGTACCGCAAGCCTTTTAGTCTGTAATGCAATGTCAGTTCCACACTCGAAAAAATGAATTTTTTTCATTGGATTCCCCAAGTGCTGCCATGACGCGTTGTTTGGTGAGGCAAAAAAACTTGAGTTACAGCCTATACCGACATCATCCGTACCACTATCTGAGACCAGTAGTTATGAGTTTTACGCAACAAAACTGTCACATAAAACTCATAACTAAAGTGTTACAAAGTACACTAACACCCATAAACAACCTATTAACCCCTAAACTGAGGCCCTCCCGCAGCGTAAACACTATTTTTAAGTTATTAACCCCTAATCTGCCACTCCCAACATCGCTGCCACCAATAAAATGTATTAACCCCTATTCCGCCACTCCCCGACATTGTCGCCACTATACTAAAGTTATTATCCCCTATTCCCCCGCACCCCAACATTGCCCACACTATAATAAAGATATTAACCCCTATTCTGCCACTCCCCGACATCGCCGGCACTAAATAAAGTTATTAACCCCTAAACCTCTGGCCTCCCATATCACTGCCACTAAATAAACCTATTAACCCCTAAACCGCCAGCCCCCCACATTGCCAAAAACTGAATTAAACTATTAACCCCTAAACCTAACAAACCCCTAACTTTAAATTAAAATTACAAAATCCCTATCTTAAAATAAATAAAAAAACCTACCTAGGAAATTAAAAAACCTAAGTTTAAACTATAAATAAAACTAACATTACTATTAAACTAAAAGTAAAATATATATATCAATTAAATACATTAAATTACTCCTTAAAAAAACCTAACACTACTAAAAAAATTAAATCTACAGTTACAAAAAATTAAAAATACTAAATTAGAAAAAATACTAAATTACAAAAAATAAAAAATAAAATAATTACAAAAAATAAGAAACAAAATTATCCAAAATAAAAACAATTACATGTAATCTAATAGCCCTATCAAAATAACCCCCCCCGCCAATAAAAAAAAAACCCTAGCCTACAATTAACTACCAATAGCCCTTAAAATGGCCTTTTGTAGGCCCTAAAGAAATCAGCTCTTTTCCCTGTAAAAAAATACAAAGACCCCCCACCAGTAAAACCCACCACCCAACCAACCCCCCAAAATAAAAAACCTAACTCTAAAAAAAACTAATCTACCCATTGCCCTGAAAAGGGCATTTGTATGGGCATTGCCCTTAAAAGGGCATTCAGCTCTTTTAAGATTGCCCAAATCTAATCTAAAAAAACACCCCAAAACCCCCCCAAAAAAACCTAACACTAACCCCTCTTTAGGTACTCACAGTTGCTGAAGTCCAGCTTGAACAATCTTCATCCCAGCGTTTCAATCTTCATCCAGGAAACTCCATCTTCATCCATCGATCCGGCATGGAGGTCCTCGATTCGAATCAGCCCATAGGAATGAGAGCTGCTTAAATCCTATTGGCTGATTTGAACAGCCAATATGATTTTAGCAGCCCTAATTCCTATTGGCTGATTTAAAATTTTCAGCCAAAATGGATTCAATCCTCAGTGTGCGGTGGACAATCGCATGAAGGCAACCTCCACGTTGGATCGATGGACCTCTACCTGGACCTCCACCTTGGACCTCTGTCTGGAACTCCGCCTTGGACCTCCGTCTGGACCTCTTCCTTGGACCTCTGCCGGTCCCTTGATGGATGAAGATGGAGCCACCTGGATGAAGATGAAGCCGCCTGGATGCAGATGGAACTGCTGGGATGAAGATCGTTCAAGCCGGACTTCAGCAACTGTGAGTAGCTAAAGAGAGGTTAGTGTTAGGTTTTTATAAGGTTTTTTTGGGTGTTTTTTTTTTTTTTTTTTACATTAAGGATTGGGCAATCTTAAAAGAGCTGAATGCCCTTTTAAGGGCAATGGGAAGATTAGGTTTTTTTAGATAGGTTTTTTTTAGTTTATGGGTTTAGGGGGTTGGGGATTTGTAATGTTAGGGGGGGGGTTTTCTTTTTTAGGAAAAGAGCTGATTTCTTTGGAGCACTGCCCTACAAAAAAACCCGTTTAAGGGCCTACACATTTTTTATTGTTTTGTAGTTGTATTTTTTGTAATGTTAGGTTTTTGTAGTTATATTTTTTGTAATGTTAGGTTTTAGTGTAAGGCAGCTTAGGTTTTACTTTTATTTCACAGGTAAGTTTGTATTTATTTTAACTAGGTATTAAATAGTTAATAACTATTTACTAACTAGTCTAACTAGTTAAAATTAATACAAACTTACCTGTGAAATAAAAACCTAAGCTAGCTACAATATAACCATTAGATATATTTTAGCTAGCTTAGGTTTCATTTTTATTTCACAGGTAAGTTTGTATTTAGTTTTAATTAGGTATTATTTAGTTAATAATTGTAACTTTAATTTAAGTCTATTTTAGGGGGTGTTAGGTTTAGGGTTAGGTTTAGGGTTATGGTCAGGGTTAGGTTTAGGTTTAGGGGTTCATATAGTTTATTTTAGGTTGTTGCAATGTGGGGGGCTGGTGGTTTAGGGGTTAATAGGTTTATTTAGTTTTAGTGATGTGGGAGGCCAGAGGTTTAGGGGTTAATAACTTTATTTAGTGGTGGTGATGTCAGGGAGTGGCGGAATAGGGGTTAATATCTTTATTATAGTTTGGGCGATGTTAGGGTGTGGGGGAATTTTAATAACTTTAGTATAGTGGCGGCGATATCGGGAGCGGAAAATTAGGGGTTAATATATTTATTTCAGTGATGCCGATATTGGGAGCGACAGATTAGGGGTTAATAACTTTATTTTGGTGGCGGCGATGAAGGCGGCGGCTGATTAGGAGTGTTAAGACGTGGGGCTTATGTCAGGGTGTTAGGTTTAAACGTAACTTTTTTTTCCCCATAGACATCAATGGGGTTAAATCATAAAGTTTTCATTCCGCGATCGCAGGTGTTAGTTTTTTTTCTAACACGCTCTCCCCATTGATGTCTATGGGAAAAGCGTGCATGAGCACATCAAAGCAGTGCTTGTATTTTGTGCGGTATGGAACTCAACGCAACCATATCGCACGCACAAGGCGGCTTTTTCAAAACTTGTAATGGCAGCGCTATAGGGGGTGAATTAACCAACTTCGTTTAGTTTCACACCCTCTATAGCGCAAAACTCGTAATCTAGGTGAGTGTGTTTTATGTCCCTTTAAACAAGCAGGTAAAACAGAGACGTGGGAGTTTGATAAATAACAAATAGTATACAGTCATGTTATACATCATAACATATTATATGCATAATTTATAATCATCCACTATTCAATCATTCATCATATATTTTATGTACATTACACCTTTCAGAAAAAAAATATGTACCCAAGATTTCACATTTCTGAGTTGAGGTTGTGTGCACAAAGCATTAGAAACTGGTTTTAAAACCAAATAATGGTGAATAAAACTAATTCATTCAACAGTTGAGATTTTTTTCCCGATTTATTTGTGTTGATGTATGATTTTTGACAGTGAATAAGTTGGGTGCTGGCTAAAGTCTGCTAATGTTTGTCTTTTCAAGAAGGTTTGAGCAGCTGATAATTCCATTCACATGCTGTACCACACCACTTACCATAGCCGGACATATTTGTCTAATGAGTATGTGTTTTGGGAATTGTTATGAGTATTTTTTAAATAAAATAGGGTATATAAATTGTGTGAGCTCTATGCCACCCAACAGGGGTTTACTCCCTTTAAGGTCGGAGCAGTTCCTTGTCTTGCATCTCCCTCTGTATGTCTCTGGAATTCACACTTATGTTGTAAAATGTAAGCACTGTTTGATAGCAATTTTTTTCCTTTTGTCAATATGGCCGTCATGTAGCTGATAAAAGTGAAAACAATTAGTAACTTATGTATTTATCTTTGGCTTCATTAACCCCTTACAAGCTGGTAAGAGTAATGATATATTCTTCATGATACCAGCTATAACAATTTAACCATTTTTTTTTATAATAGAAATTTGTATTTGTTTTTACTAGGTGTCTGTACACATATAACTACTTTAATAACAGCAAATACATGAGTTATGTTAAAACTTACAATTATTTCTCTATAAGAGATTTTAAAAATGTAATAACACATTTGAATATGCTAAATGTCTGTGATATTTACAGCAAATTGTATTTCTTTTCAAAGACTTGACAAGTTAAATTAAAGCAAAACAAAGCACAAAGTCCCTGTTTGGCAGTCTTCACAGCAGGCTCAATTGTGTCTCTAAAGTAGGGCATCTTTTTCTTCAGACAGTAATTTTGTAATACAGAAACTTGATTTAAATGTCCTGTCTGTCATTTACCTCTCTCTGAGACCATAAATGATTTTCCGCAGGTCTGGCAAAAAAGAAACAGCTTAGTCAGTATATCCAATTAAGCTTTGAAATTTTCTATGCTGTAACTGTTATTAAGCACGGTAAACCTGCATATTATAGTATTTTTTTTAAGCATAGGAAAATTTGATATATTTTTTAATAAAAGGTTATACAATATAGACTATAAATGGAATTCTTGCTAATATTCAAATAATCTAATATCTTGTTTTAAAAAAAAAAATGACCACTGTATACATTTATCTAAATGCAATTTGTTTTTATATTAATGTTTTTATACATTTACGGCTAGATTATAAATTAAGTGTTAAATTATCGCATTCCTGCAAATGGCAAATTTGCCCGTTCGCAGGTGCGCAATAATTAACCAGTCAATTAGCGCTCAGAAAATTAACCAATGCGCTCAAAATAGAGGGCATTATAGTTTTTAGTTTTAAAAAAAATTGCATTTTTTTTAAATGAAAAACAACTGCACTAGGCAGTATTTTGGAACTAAAGTTGGTATATACACATATTAACACATACATATATATGTATATAGTCATATAAATATTTATTTTAAATATTTGCTGCCATCGTTTCACTACTTACCCCCTTCGCTGTGAAAGGTTCTGATGCCATCTCTGAGGGGTTAAGGATATTTTAAAGGTTCATTTCACATATCAGGCACTGTTTGTTTATCATACTTTCGGCCAAATAATGTAACTGATCTTATATTTTTTTATTTAAAAAGTAAAGCAATAATGATCTTGCATAGGAATGATAGGCAAACATTTATTTTATTAGTTATTTTGAAGGTATCAGTCAGTGTGGTAAAGGCTATTGTTGTAAGCGCTGTGGTAAAAAGAAAAACAGAATTATGGCACAGAATAACTCTTATTATAGTTAGTTGTCATGTTTTTTATTTATTATGTATGCTAGTCCTAAAGTTCGTGTACACCGTCCATTTTCTGTAGTGCAGCGGTCCCACCCACCCGTGCTCCTGCCTGGCTATGCCCCACCTGCTTCAGCTGACCACGCCACACTGCTCTCGTTTGGCCATGCCCTCACCACACCCGCTCCCTCCCACCCTCTCTGCTGTCTGATCCTTACAAACGACCTGGTATGTTTTTTCCTCACGCAGTCTCTACTGCGCATGACAGCTTCGGACAAACATATCGGGCCTTTTATTATATAGGATATGTACATCAGTTTCTTGAACTAAGGCACACAGTATTCTAGATGAATTAGAGTTTACAGGTTTAAAAAACTGGAGCTTATGGGCCATATTTAGGGCTATATTATGGGTGGAGTGGTAAGTACTGCTCTTGCTTGCATGCTAACTCTGCTCAACTTTGGCTCTTTGCATGCATCGGGTAGCGTGCGTATTACACGTTGAAAGTAAATCTTTTTTGATTGCGCACTAACCAGAAGCACTCAAAGAGCAGAAGTTACAATATATTGACTGTTAACTTACCCTCCCATTGACAGTCATGCTCGCATGCTATCACCAATCGCCATAAGCCGTCTACTCTAATAACCCCTAACAATCTGCATAGCCCACCGCAAAGTTCCCACTACACTATTAACCCCTAAACCACCACACCACCACATCGCAAAGTAACCCATTACACTATTAATCCCTAAACGTTTTTTTTTATTTATTTCAAATTCAAATCAGCCAATAGAATGAAAACTTTTTCTATTGGCTGATTTGAATTTGAAACTGAAAATCAGCCAATATGAATGCAATTTTTTCCCTATATAAAGGGGGTACCTTGCATTCAAAATTCAGTGTGCGACTGCTGACTGCATGAAGAGGATATCAAGGACAAAATCACCGCTGGGATGAAGATGAGAAGATCGCCACCGGGATGAAGATGGAACACCGCAGGGATGAAGATGGAGTACCACCATGAAGAAGATGGAGTGCCGCCACCCGGATTCATCTTTGGTGCCTTTTTTGTTGGGGGGTGGGGGTTAATTGAAGAGTTTTGTATAATTTTATTTTAAGAAAAAGGGCTTCTTCTGTAGTTTTTTTTTTAAAACTTTCTTTTTTTATTGAGATTATTGGCAGTTATAACATAGTAAATAATGTTCATTCACAATAGCAGATAATTTACATAGCACATACAATATGAAGATAGATAATACAGATAAAAGAGAGTAGGACCTATTTGCATGTTTAATATGAAAGCGGTAGAAGAGACAATTTTTGAAACAAAAATTTTCTGGGCTCTTCTCTGTAGGTCTATTTATAACTTCACTCATGGGCAAGTGAATGAACTTAGGAAAGAGAAATCTCGTTTTTGAATATGGGAGTAGATTAATATATGAGGAAGGAAAAGAGTACAAGGGGTAAACAGCGGACCAAATCCGCTCTAATATTGAGGGAGGGGGGGGGCATGTCTGGGAGTGTATTAATATAGAATGGACTAGTAGGTTTGTGAGTTTGATTCATAATGTAAATCAGAAGGTGTATTATGAATGTCTCTAAATATGCCACCTTCTTTAATGGAAGACTCAGAGAGCTTCAAATAGGAGATAGTGAGGGGATATATTAAAAAGCTCTTAAGAGAAGATTGCTCTATGGGACCGCCAAATTAAGGGGAAGTTATGAGCTGAGTTTATAATGAGGAGTGGGTAGCTCTATGTTAAATGGCCGTGATAGGGGTAGTAGTATGTAGCATGACATAATTGAGGGTTGCGCTATATAGTGGTAATCTGAATGCTGGGAAAATGGGCTGTCAAGGCAAGAAAAGCATTTGGGTGTTACAGAAGCTCTATGTTAAGTGTAACAAAGGATAAATAGACCCAGTTGGGTTTCATTTGAAATGGGACAGCGATAAATCCCTCATTATATTGAGAGCCAAAATATAGATGGTGAACCTCCTAGATAGAGTTATGCGGTTAAGTCTAGTTATATGGTCTTTACAGTTAGTCTCAGCTTCCTAATGAAATATTGCCAGTAATCATAAACCATTGTTATCAACAAACAGCATTAGGAGTATATCACCTCATATATAAATGATAAAAGTTGTATCTATGCTTAACAAATATACTATAGAGTGTGTAGGTTCCCTGATTCAGAAGCAGTGCTATGTACATTAAAGAAAATTCATATAATATCACAATCCCTGTAAAAGAGTCAAGTCTAGATGTATTATAGTTTCATAGGGATGGTTGGGGCTCTAAGTGATATATACTATAGACTAGGGATAGTTTGGCAATAAACTTATAGTAAATGTCCGAGGAGTATACCTAACATGGTTTAACTATAGAATTGCAATAACACTATTCTCATCAATATATCCCGTCAGCCCCACAGTAGGATATATGAGAAGCATATAGGGGATAGCTAGTTACATGGCCATTTAACAAGTAAAACATAGAAACATGAGGATATGTAGAAAGCAACAAGCTTCTTAATATTAAGCATATAACAGTATTTAGTTAGCTTCTAAACTTATAACCGGTAACCATCGTTAATCAGTAGGTAGAAGGATGTCCTGTATATCATAGCCTGTAATGCCATTGAGTTACCCAGCATCTCTCTACTATGAACCTCTGGTAAGTGAGGTACTGTTTAAAAAAACTGTAGTGTCCATTGTAGGTGGTAGAAGATTAAGGCAGTTCTTTAGAGGGCTAAATATAACAAACCTGCATTCTCTGCTCAGAAAGTCAATAGGACATACAATAATAAGTAAAGCTAGTGTACGAGATGTTAGTAATCTTAGCCTTTATGGCTCAAGGCTTTTCAGGTATAATAATGGCTCCAGGAGCAGACCTACTTGCTAGATAGACAGACCGTTAGATTACCCTCCTGGATCAAAAGAGTCAGTCGACTGTTGAGTATGCGCTTCAGTGGGAGCTTTTCTGAGGTGGCTACATTTCACACAGCCCTGCCGATGAGTTATGCCAGAGTTATTGTGGATTCTCAAAGGTACATGAGCTTGGATGGGGATGTGGATTTGCTGCGGTGCAGAATTATTTGTTATGGGGAGAGGGTTCCGCAATCGACGTCTGGTAGGAGGGCTAGCTGGCAGTTTCAGGCCCGGACTTGGCTGAGTGGGCTGGCGGATCAAGGTAACAGATGTCGGTCTGGGTTGAGATAGGCATGTATTTGCTCAAGATGAAGGGAGCACTTGAGAGATATCTGACTCACGGACAGCACAATCACATGTGAAGCGGTCGGATGTTAAATCGGTGAGCAGTCTGGATGTGTACTGAGGGACATGCAGTATCGCGGTAGGACTTTTCCTCAGGTATGTGTGGGTGTCAGAGCTCTGCTCCTCTCGGCATCTCCACGCCACTGTCTCATCTGATATGCTATGCATGTTGTGGTGGTCCTCCCTTACACTCAGTGAGTGAATTTCATGGATAAGCTGGGTATGGTGAAGATCCATCCGTCGTCCTAGGCTTTCAAGGAGGGCCACCACCATATCAATCTCTATCTCCATAGTGAGCTGCGAGGAATCGGTGATGCTGCGGCTTGGGAGAAGGGGTAAAATAGAGGCATCCGATATTTTCCACTTTTAACGATCAAAGTATGTGTCTTGATGTTTCACCCTCCTTAGATTTGTTACTCGGGTCTGCGTGAAGTTAAAATAAGGGTCTGTGTGGTAGGCCTCATCTCAGGTCAAACTGCTTTCTCTCGTACTCTCCATTTGTGGAGTGATGGTAGTAGCATATGTTTCAAATGTGGGTGATTTCAGCAGGCTAAATATATAAGTAATCTAGTAGGGCTGCAAACGGCTTCATGAAAAATCATTAGTTTAGTTCGTCAAGCTTCAGAGCTGTGAGATTTTCCATCCGCCATGACTGCCTCCCGGCCACTTCTTCTTCTGTAGTTTAATATATTGTTTTTTTTTTTAGGTGGTTTTTTTTAAGAGGGGTTTTAGGATAGGCATAACTCTTTTTTATTTTTGGTAATTTTTTGTTTTTGTAATGAAAGATTTTTTTTATTTTTGTAATGGTAAGTTTTTTTTTGCTTGTTAAAGCTAAACCTAGGTAGGCTCATATGCTAATTTCTAAGGCCTTGAAGTCCACCTCTAATCTCAGTGAATTTTGACAATTTTTCACAGTTAGGAGTTAGTTCACGTATGCCATATATATAGCATTGTGCTCATGCCCGTGGAGTTACCTAGGAATCAGCACTCATTGGCTAAAATGCTAGTCTTTTAAAAGAACTAATAATAAGTTGTCATTCTGCAGAGGCTTAGGTACAAGGTAATCACAGATGTAAAAAGTATATAAGAATAACCGTGTTTATGCAAAACTGTGGAATGAGTAATAAAGGGATTATCTATCTTTTTAAACAATAAAAATTCTGGAGTAGACTGTCCCTTTAAAGGAAAGGTTAGTTTTTTTTATCTTTAAATGTATTTTTTTTTTAATGGTACTGTTTTTTTATTTTACAGGTAAGGATAGTTTTGGAATAACTTAGGGGGTCTTTGGTTAGGTGGTTTAGATGTTAGTGGGTTGCTTTGTGATGAGAGTGTGGCGGTTTAGGTGTTAATAGTGTAGTTGGTTACTTTGCAATGGGGAGTGGCCGTTTAGGTGTAAATACAACAGATTAATGCAACGGTTTCCACTGGCCAAACTCTTTAAGCAACCTTTTAGGTGGCATAAAAAGTTTGAGCACGAAATGCAAATTTGCAGGAATTTAAACAGAGCACTACTTGTAATATGGATTCAAGCATAAAGAACACTGCACTCTCGCAATCGCATTTACACTCCTCATACTAATCATAGTGCTCCAGTCGTAATCTGGCCCTTTATCCATAACTTGTCATTACTCTGACATTTAACAAAAAAAAATCACTGAACTTTAAAGTCAGTAAAATAGAAACATATGACCTCAAATATTGCAACCTTAATGTAATTGAGATAGCATTCAAAAATGTTTTTTATGATAGCACCCTAAACAATTCTAAACATATATAAAAAGAATTGCTTTAAAAAAATTGATATTTAGTAATAATGAAGTTTATTTTTTATTAAAATGCTTACGGGCTAGATTATGTAAACATATGTATTTATGTATTTATAGATATTTATACAGTGATGGCCAAAAATATTGGCACCCCTGAATTTCTGTCAGATAATGTACCACTTTGCCCAGAAAATTGTTGCAAAACTCCAAAAAATGGACTGGAACTATTGTCACCTTCTCAAAATTGTAAGAAATAATTGCATTCCAAGTTTGTGATGCTCATGTAATTTGTAATTAAACTCACCTGTATCAATTAACAGGTGCTGACAATATTGAAATCACACCGGTAACCAATTAAAATGGTGAAAAATTGACTCAACCTTTCTGTTGTGTGTCTCTGCGTGCCACACTGAGCATGGAGAAGAGAAAGAGCAGCAAAGAATGGTCTGAGGATTTGAGAACAAAAATTGTGGAAAAGTATAGACAATCTTAAGGTTACAAGTCCATCTCCAGAGATCTTAATGTTCCTGTGTCCACTTTGTGCAACATTGTCAAGAAGTTTACAGCCCGTGGCACTGTAGCTAATCTTCCTGGACATGGACGAAAGAGGAAAAATCAAAGATTGCAGCAAAGGAATGTTCGAATAGTGGATAAAGAACCTCAATCAACTTCCAGACGAATTCAAGCTGACCTTCAGGCACAGGGTACAAATGTGTCAGCTCAGACTATATGTCGCCATCTGAATGAAAAGGGATGCTATGGTAGGAGACCCAGGAGTACCACACCGTTGACAAAGAAACATAAAAAAGCCAGAATGGAATTTGCCAAAATCCTTTTGGGAGAATGTGCTGTGGACAGACGAAAAAAAAATATTACAGCTTTTTTTTGTAAAGCTTATCATTCTACTGTTTTCAGAAAAAGAAATGAGTCTTTTAAAGAAAAGAATAGAGTCAAACATGGTGGATGTTTACTGTTTTGGGGTTACTTTGCTGCTTCAGGCTGATTGGATCAGCCAATAGAATCGACCTCACATTCTATTGGCTGATCCAATCAGCCAATCGGATTGAACCTTAATTCCGATTGGCTGATAGAATCCTATCAGCCAATCGGAATTTGAGGGATGCCATCTTGGATGACATCATTTAAAGGACCAGCCATTCGTCGGGTAGTCGTCGGCCTAGAAGGATGTTCCGCGCCGGAGGTCTTCAAGATGGAGCCGCTCATCGCCGGAAGGATGAAGATAGAAGATGCCTCTTGGATGAAGACTTCTGCCGGATGGAGGACCTCTTCTGCCTCGATTGTATGAAGACTTCTGCCCGGCTGGAGGACCACTTGTGCCCAGAGCGGATGAAGACTTCGGCCTGGCTGGGTGAAGACGGCTCAAGGTAGGGTGATCTTCAATGGGGTAGTGTTAGGTTTTTTTAAGGGGGGATTGGGTGGGTTTTAGAGTAGGGGTGTGTGGGTGGTGGGTTGTAATGTTGGGGGGTATTGTATTTCTTTTTTACAGGTAAAAGAGCTCATTACTTTGGGGCAATGCCCCGCAAAAGGCCCTTTTAAGGGCTTGTAAAAGAGCTGATTACTTTGTTGCAATGCCCAGCAAAAGGCCCTTTTAAGGGCTATTTGTAAATTAGTTTAGGATAGTGAATTTTATTATTTTGGGGGGCTTTTTATTTTATTAGGGGGCTTAGATTAGGTGTAATTAGATTAAACTTCTTGTAATATTTTTTTATTTTTTGTAATTTAGTGTTTGTTTTTTTTGTAATATAGTTTAGTTTATTTAATTGTATTGTATTTTAGATAATTGTAGTTAATTTATTTAATGTATTGATAGTGTCGTGTTAGGTGTATTTGTAAATTAGCTTAGGATTTATTTTACAGGTAATTTTGTAATTATTTTAACTAGGTAGCTATTAAATAGTTATTAACTATTTAATACCTATTGTACCTAGTTAAAATAAATACAAAGCTACCCGTAAAATAAATATAAATCCTAAAATAGCTACAATGTAATTATTAATTATATTGTAGCTATCTTAGGGTTTATTTTATAGGTAAGTATTTAGTTTTAAATAGGAATAATTTAGTTAATAATATTAATATTATTTAGATTTTTTTAAATAATAATTAAGTTAGGGGGTGTTAGGGTTAGTTTTAGGTTTAGGGGGTAATACATTTAATGTAGGTGGCGGCAGGGTAGGGGGGTCAGATTAAAGGTTATTATATTTAATGTAGGTGGCGGCGGTGTAGGGGGGTCAGATTAGGGGGTAATACAATTAATGTAGGTGGTGGCAGGGTCCGGGAGCGGCGGTTTAGGGGTTAAACATTTTATTTAGTGGCGGCGGGGTCCGGGAGCGGCGGTTTAGGGGTTAAACACATACGGCTAGATTTAGAGTTTTGTCGGTAACGACCCGCGTAGCTAACGCTGGCTTTTTTCTGGCCGCACCTTTAAAATAACTCTGGTATTGAGAGTCCACAGAATGGCTGCGTTAGGCTCCAAAAAAGGAGCGTAGAGCATATTTAACGCAACTTCAACTCTCGATACCAGAGTTGCTTACGGACGCGGCCAGCCTCAAAAATGTGCTCGTGCATGATTCCCCCATAGGAAACAATGGGGCTGTTTGAGCTGAAAAAAAACCTAACACCTGCAAAAAAGCCGCGTTCAGCTCCTAACGCAGCCCCATTGTTTCCTATGGGGAAACACTTCCTACGTCTGCACCTAACACTCTAACATGTACCCCGAGTCTAAACACCCCTAACCTTACACTTATTAACCCCTATTCTGCCGCCCCCGCTATCACTGACCCCTGCATATTATTATTAACCCCTAATCTGCCGCTCCGTAAACCGTCGCTACTTACATTATCCCTATGTACCCTTAATCTGCTGCCCCTAACACCGCCGACCCCTATATTATATTTAATAACCCCTAATCTGCCCCCCACAACGTCGCCTCCACCTGCCTACACTTATTAACCCCTAATCTGCCGACTGGACCGCACCGCTATTATTATAAAGTTATTAACCCCTAATCCGCCTCACTAACCCTATAATAAATAGTATTAACCCCTAATCTGCCCTCCCTAACATCGCCGACACCTAACTTCAATTAACCCCTAATCTGCCGACTGGAGCTCACCGCTATTCTAATAAATGTATTAACCCCTAAAGCTAAGTCTAACCCTAACACTAACACCCCCCTAAGTTAAATATAATTTAAATCTAACAAAATTAATTAACTCTTATTAAATAAATTATTCCTATTTAAAGCTAAATACTTACCTGTAAAATAAATCCTAATATAGCTACAATATAAATTATAATTATATTATAGCTATTTTAGGATTAATATTTATTTTACAGGTAACTTTGTATTTATTTTAACCAGGGACAATAGCTATTAAATAGTTAAAATAATTACAAATTTACCTGTAAAATAAATCCTAACCTAAGTTACAATTAAACCTAACACTACACTATCAATAAATTAATTAAATAAAATACCTATAATTATCTACAATTAAACCTAACACTACACTATCAATAAATAAATTAAATACAAATCCTACAAATAAATACAATGAAATAAACTAACTAAAGTACAAAAAATAAAAAAGAACTAAGTTACAAAAAATAAAAAAATATTTACAAACATTAGAAATATATTACAACAATTTTAAACTAATTACACCTACTCTAAGCCCCCTAATAAAATAACAAAGCCCCCCAAAATAAAAAAATTCCCTACCCTATTCTAAATTACTAAAGTTCAAAGCTCTTTTACCTTACCAGCCCTGAACAGGGCCCTTTGCGGGGCATGCCCCAAGAAGTTCAGCTCTTTTGCCTGTAAAAAAAACATACAATACCCCCCCCAACATTACAACCCACCACCCACATACCCCTAATCTAACCCAAACCCCCCTTAAATAAACCTAACACTAAGCCCCTGAAGAGCTCCCTACCTTGAGTCGTCTTCACCCAGCCGAGCCAAATTCTTCATCCAAGCGGAGCAAGAAGAGGTCCTCCATCCGGTAGAAGTCTTCATCCAAGCGGGGCAGAAGAGGTCTTCCATCCGATTGAAGTCTTCATCCAAGAGGCATCTTCTATCGTCATCCATCCGGAGCGGAGCGGCAGCATCCTGAAGACCTCCGACGCGGAACATCCATCCTGGCCGACGACTGAACGACGAATGACGGTTCCTTTAAATGACGTCATCCAAGATGGCGTCCCTTGAATTCCGATTGGCTGGTAGGATTCTATCAGCCAATCGGAATTAAGGTAGGAATATTCTGATTGGCTGATGGAATCAGCCAATCCGAATCAGGTTCAATCCGATTGGCTGATCCAATCATCCAATCGGATTGAACTTGATTCTGATTGGCTGATTCCATCAGCCAATCAGAATATTCCTACCTTAATTCTGATTGTCTGATAGAATCCTATCAGCCAATCGGAATTTGAGGGACGCCATCTTGGATGACGTCATTTAAAGGAACCGTCATTCGTCGTTCAGTCATCGGCCAGGATGGATGTTCCGCGTCGGAGGTCTTCAGGATGCTGCCGCTCCGCTCCGGATGGATGACGATAGAAGATGCCTCTTGGATGAAGACTTCAATCGGATGGAAGACCTCTTTTTGCTCCGCTTGGATGAAGAATTTGGCTCGGCTGGGTGAAGACGACTCAAGGTAGGGAGATCTTCAGGGGCTTAGTGTTAGGTTTATTTAAGGGGGGTTTGGGTTAGATTAGGGGTATGTGGGTGGTGGGTTGTAATGTTGGGGGGGTATTGTATGGTTTTTTTTACGGGCAAAAGAGCTGAACTTCTTGGGGCATGCCCCGCAAAGGGCCCTGTTCAGGGCTGGTAAGGTAAAAGAGCTTTGAACTTTAGTAATTTAGAATAGGGTAGTGCATTTTTTTATTTTGGGGGGCTTTGTTATTTTATTAGGGGGCTTAGAGTAGGTGTAATTAGTTTAAAATTGTTGTAATATATTTCTAATGTTTGTAAATATTTTTTTATTTTTTGTAACTTAGTTCTTTTTTATTTTTTGTACTTTAGTTAGTTTATGTAATTGTATTTAATTGTAGGTATTGTATTTAATTAATTTATTGATAGTGTAGTGTTAGGTTTAATTGTAGGTAATTATAGGTATTTTATTTAATTAATTTATTGATAGTGTAGTGTTAGGTTTAATTGTAACTTAGGTTAGGATTTTTTTTACAGGTAAATTTGTAATTATTTTAACTATTTTAGCTATTAAATAGTTCTTAACTATTTAATAGCTATTGTACCTGGTTAAAATAAATACAAAGTTACCTGTAAAATAAATATTAATCCTAAAATAGCTATAATATAAATATAATTTATATTGTAGCTATATTAGGATTTATTTTACAGGTAAGTATTTAGCTTTAAATAGGAATAATTTATTTAATAAGAGTTAATTAATTTTGTTAGATTAAAATTATATTTAATTTAGGGGGGTGTTAGTGTTAGGGTTAGACTTAGCTTTAGGGGTTAATACATTTATTAGAATAGCGGTGAGCTCCAGTCGGCAGATTAGGGGTTAATAATTGAAGTTAGGTGTCGGCGATGTTAGGGAGGGGCAGATTAGGGGTTAATACTATTTATTATAGGGTTAGTGAGGCAGATTAGGGGTTAATAACTTTATTATAGTAGCGGTGCGGTCCGCTCGGCAGATTAGGGGTTAATAAGTGTAGGCAGGTGGAGGCGACGTTGAGGGGGGCAGATTAGGGGTTAATAAATATAATATAGGGGTCGGCGATGTTAGGGGCAGCAGATTAAGGGTACATAAGGATAACGTAGGTGGTGGCGCTTTGCGGGTGGCAGATTAGGGGTTAATTATTGTAGGTAGCTGGCGGTGATGTTGTGGGGGGCAGGTTAGGGGTTAATAAATATAATATAGGGGTCAGCGGTGTTAGGGGCAGCATATTAGGGGTACATAAGTATAACGTAGGTGGCGGTCAGCAGATTAGGGGTTAAATTTTTTTTTATTGTTTCAAGATTTTTCAGTGGAAACCTCCATGAAGAGAAGGATAATGGCGCCCCTCTGTACTCAAATTATTAACAAAGGAATCAATGCTCGGATGGTGTATCCTGCCAAAATAATAATTGAGTACAGAGGAAATCGTCAGATCTTCACAGAGGAGAGGGAGGCAAAAGAATTTCTTAAAGATAAATAAGGTCATACTTTATCCCATTTTTCCCAGGTTACCTAAGTATGATGTGGTATTATAAATTTACACAGTGTTTGCTTTTGTCGTTGTGGGTTTTTTTTTTTTTTTTTTTTTTTTTTCTTCTTCTTTCCCCCTCTACCGATCGTTTAGAATATTCATTGTATAAATAGGATATGGAATTAAAGATAACCTCCTGGAATGTGGGGGGGATTTCTTCTCCCTCAAAACGTAAATTGATTATTAAACTCTTAGCCAGAAACAAGTCTGATATTTCTTTCCTACAGGAAACCCACCTCGAAGATCACGAGGCTAAGAAATTTAAGATTAAATGGGTGGGTGAGGTAGTTTCTTCTTCTTCTGGAGGCAGGAAATGTGGGGTAGCGATTCTCATAAATAAGACCTTGGATTATAAAATTGATCGGATAGAATCAGACCCGGAAGCTAGATTTATTATTTTACATATATATATATAAATGATTTAAAATTTGTTTTTTGCAATATTTATGGTCCCAATAAGTTGGATAGGGTATTTTGGGATAAGATCAAATGTAAATTGTTTCCTTTGGTTAAAGGAAATCTGGTCATTGGAGGTGATTTTAACATGACACTATTTCCAGAACTGGATCGGCTAGCTGCTAAAAATATTTCAGAGAATAGGAGAAGTTCAAAGTATTTTTTACGATTTTGTCAGAAACTACAGGTCTATGATATATGGCGTAGGTTAAACCAAGATGTTCAGAATTTCACATGTGAATCTAAGGCACATAGGACGTTTTCTCGCATAGACTTATTCTTAGTCTCAGAGTCCTTGCTGGTGGCGAAATTAGAGGCGGAGATTGATGAGATAGTAGTCTCGGACCACGCAATCATTTCTCTAGTGTTGTTTTTTCCGGACAAAAGGGACACCAAGTCTCCTAGATTCTTCTATCCGAGATTTCTCTATAATGATCCTAGATTTTTGGCTTGGTTAAAATATAAGTGGCAGGAGTATGCCAGGTTTAATTCTGGGTATATGCATAAAATAGAGGTTTTCTGGGAGGCGGCCAAAGCGGTGTTGAGGGGAGAAATTAAGGGGTTTATGGTTACACAGAACAGGAAATCACGGGCAAGGGATACTCAATTGTCAAACCAAGTCAGAAATGCCTTCAGGAAATATTGTAGTGACCGTTCAAAGTCTAACTGGAAGGTATATATAGAAGCCAGAAAAGAAAGAGACGCGTTCTTGTTGCAAAAACATCAGCAAGAGGAGAAAAAAATCAATTTACGATTTAGAGGTATCCTTGGTAGCTCGGCTAAACATTTGGCCAGATTAGTTAAAGCTAGGAATAAGAAGAATCTTATCCCAGTAATTCAAGTAGAAGGGGGTCGTACCTCCGATGTTGATGAAATATCCGGAGTGTTTTTTCAATTTTATCAGCAATTATATTCGGAAGGAGAATTCAACCAAGATAATCAGACAGAATTTTGGTCCTCGATTAATGTCCCTAAAATTCAAAAGGAAGAATTGGACATGTTAAATGCTCCGATTTCAGCTGAAGAGATAAGTAAAGCCATATCGCGGGCCAAATCGAACAAAGCAGCAGGTCCGGATGGGCTACCTGCTGAATTTTACAAAAGTCTAGCTGATCAGGTTATACCAATTTTAGAAAGATTATACAATGAGTATCTTTTATCAGATAAGGCTATCTCTGCCATTTTTTCTGCAGCCAATATTTCATTGATACTAAAAAAAGGGAAAAACCCGGAAGATCCAGCCTCTTATAGGCCTATTTCGGTCTTGAATGCAGACTATAAAATTTTAGCATCAATTGTAGCTCAGAGATTAGTGTCCTGTCTGGATAGATTGATTCACACGGACCAGGTGGGATTTATGGCAACTCGTAGTTCATCTAAAAACATAAGGAAATTAATAACTTTAGTCGATTTTGTTTGGAATTCAGAACAGGGTGTAGAGAAGAACGATTTCGAGGATTTAGCGGTCCTCACACTAGATACGGTCAAAGCTTTCGACTGCATCTCGTGGAGGCATCTCTTCGCCACATTAACCCAATTTGGTCTCACTGGTAATTTCTTTAATTTTATTAAAAAAGTCTATCAGAAGCCGGTGTAGTATTTGCTAGTAAATGGCAGGATCTCTCCCAGCTTACTATTGCATAGAGGCACGCGGCAGGGTTGCCCTCTCTCGCCCCTACTGTTTAATATCGTATTGGAACCTTTGGCGATTAGACTGCGAGAGGTTCTTCCAGGGATCCAGCTAGGCCTTCAGAACCTGAAAATCCTCCTATATGCAGATGATATCTTATTATTTTTGAGTAAAACAACAGCCACTATTCCAAGAGTGGTTGATACGATAAAGCATTTTAGTACATTCGCCGGGTACAAAATCAATATGGAAAAGAGTGACCTGATGTGGCTCGGACACCAGAGGGTGGATCGACCTAGTACAATATTCCGTAATGTCAATGCGATCAAATATCTGGGATTAGAGATACATAGGAATCCGAAACAGTGGTATCAGGCAAACTTTACGACTCTTTTTCAGAAAATACAGGAAGACCTCAAGCTTTGGGCTGTTTTTCCATTGTCACTTACCGCTTCGGTTAATCTAATAAAGACTATAATTTTTCCTAAAATTCTTTATTTTCTCCAAAATTTACCCCTTATTATTTCTAATAAGGATTTAAAGAACTTGTCTTCGTGGCTCTCTAAGTTTCTGTGGAAATCTAAAAAACCTCAGATTTCGATTAATAGGCTAATGCAGAAATTTACGGGAGCAGGCTTGGCTCTTCCTAGTATTAGATTATATAATTGGGCATCACTAATTAAAATAGCGGTAGATTGGATTACTCAGGCTGATTTGGTTTCTACATATGATCTAGAATCATATGTGGTTAAACCTTGGTCCTTAACGGCCCTTCTGCATTGTGTTCCGCAGTCTTTACCAAGAAGGGTGTTTTCCCTTATATCAGTAAGGAATATAGTGGTGATTTGGCATAAGGTTTGTAAGTTGTGTAAAGTTGATCCGGCTTTTTCGGACTTTTTACCTATTAGAGGAAATCCTTTATTTATACCTGGGATAGATCAAAAATGGTTCCAGGTCTGGCAGAATGAGGGACTGGTATACTTGAATCAGCTCCTCAATGATGATCGTCAGATTTTACCTTGGGAGACTATTAGGGAGCAGTTCTCGCTTCCGAGTGCTAATCGGTTTGCTTACTTTCAAATTCGACACTTTCTCAGTGGACAAAGATGGTATGCGACGGGAAGATGGGAATGGCCTGAGATTGAGAGTTGTATTAGAAAATTTAATATGGGGGATGCATCAATTTCACTAATTTATGACATCATGTTGACGAAACAGGGCATACTGGAGGAGGATAATTTAATCCGAGCCTGGTCACGATATATTCCAGCGATAGACCGGGAGATGCTAATCAATAGTCTGGCAACTGTGGCTAGATATTCGATAGCAGTAAGCTGAAAAGAATCTCACTTAAAACTTTTAAATAATTATTATTATTCCCCAGCGAAATTAGCTAAATTTTTTCCGGGTAAATCTTTTAAGTGCGAACATTGTTCTTGTGTGCAGGCGGATATTCGCCATATGTTATGGACCTGTCCTAAAATATCACAACTATGGCAGAAAATTCAATATTGGTATAATAGAGTCTTTGAAACTTCTATCTCCCTTTCTCTGAAAGATATAGTGTTGCTTTTCCCTGATGAGAGAGTTAATTTGTCGCTGTATATCCTAAATATTATTATACTAATTGTGAGATATAATATCTTTAAAAAATGGATATCAAAGACACCCCCTTCTCTCGTGTCAGTATTGAAGGATATTCAAGCTCAGATTATTTTTGAATCGTTTCATCTACAGCAAGTATCAGAAAGAAGAATTAGAAAATTTTTGGAAAGCTGGGCTCCGATTATTAAATCATATACTTTCTGCCTCCAGAAGCAGATCTTGCTGCCCTTCTTGGCATCGGTGAGCTTTGCTGAGCTTGTCATACTACAGGTGTTCCCAGATACCTGGTTAAGGAATGCAGTGGATATAGATTAAGAGGGTAGTAGGTATTTCATGATCGATCCTGGTAGGGTGTGGGTTTACATGGTTTTTTTTTTTTTCTTATGTTTTTATTTATATACAGGAGGTAAATATTAGCCATTACTTTGTTAAACTCATGAGGATAAAATGTAGTTTAAAAATTGTTTTTTCTTATTTTGCCTGTGTATCTATAGAGAAGATAATGTTGGCAAATTTTTTACTGGTCCTGTGTGACAGTAATTTTTTTGATATTATGATTTGTTGTCGTGTTTTGAATGGCTATAATAAATTAAAAAAAAAAAAAAAAAAAAAAAAAGGATTTATTTTACAGGTAAGTATTTAGCTTTAAATAGGAATAATTTATTTAATAAGAGTTAATTAATTTCGTTAGATTAAAATTATATTTAACTTAGGGGGGTGTTAGTGTTAGGGTTAGACTTAGCTTTAGGGGTTAATACATTTATTAGAATAGCGGTGAGCTCCAGTCGGCAGATTAGGGGTTAATAATTGAAGTTAGGTGTCGGCGATGTTAGGGAGGGCAGATTAGGGGTTAATACTATTTATTATAGGGTTAGTGAGGCAGATTAGGGGTTAATAACTTTATTATAGTAGCGGTGCGGTCCGCTCGGCAGATTAGGGGTTAATAAGTGTAGGCAGGTGGAGGCGACGTTGAGGGGGGCAGATTAGGGGTTAATAAATATAATATAGGGGTCGGCGATGTTAGGGGCAGCAGATTAGGGGTACATAAGGATAACGTAGGTGGTGGCGCTTTGCGGGCGGCAGATTAGGGGTTAATTATTGTAGGTAGCTGGCGGTGATGTTGTGGGGGGCAGGTTAGGGGTTAATAAATATAATATAGGGGTCAGCGGTGTTAGGGGCAGCATATTAGGGGTACATAAGTATAACGTAGGTGGCGGTCGGCAGATTAGGGGTTAAAAAAATTTAATCGAGTGTCGGCGATGTGGGGGAGCCTCGGTTTAGGGGTACATAGGTAGTTTATGGTTGTTAGTGTACTTTAGAGCACAGTAGTTAAGAGCTTTATGAACCGGGGTTAGCCCAGAAATCTCTTAACTACTGACTTTTTTCTGCGGCTGGAGTTTTGTCGTTAGATTTCTAACGCTCACTTCAGCCACGACTCTAAATACCGGAGTTAGAAAGATCCCATTGAAAAGATAGGATACGCAATTGACGTAAGGGGATCTGCGGTATGGAAAAGTCGCGGCTGAAAAGTGAGCGTTAGACCCTTTTTGGAATGACTCCAAATACCGGTGGTAGCCTAAAACCAGCATTAGGAGCCTCTAACGCTGGTTTTCACGGCTACCGCCAAACTCCAAATCTAGGCCTTTATTAGGTATTGCGGTGGGGGATTGCGGTTGACAGGTAGATAAATATTGCGCATGCGTTAGGTGTTAGGGTTTTTTTGTAGGCATTTTAGGGAGTTACGGTGCTCCCATACTCAGCGCAAGGCCTGCTATGGCTGCTTTTTATGGCGAGGTGAAAATGGAGTAAGTTTTCTCCATTTTTGCCACGTAAGGCCTTGCGCTGGATATTGGATACCAAATTGCGCGGGTTTTATATGTTAGTCTATGGGGGAAAAAACGACATCCGACGGATGAAATATACGTGCCGCATTTATATGCGGCGCTGTATATAGGATACCAAACCCGTTCAAGAACCGGCGTCGCCGGCTTTTGCGGGTGACGCTGCATATCGGATGGGGCCCTGGATATCTTGACTGTGTGCATGGCATTATGAAATCTAAAGACTACCAAATAATTCTGTGGTGAAATGTGGTGAAATGTAGGGCCCAGTGTCAGAAAGTTGGGTCTCCTTCAAAGGTCATGGGTCTTACAGCAGGACAATTATCCAAAGCACACATCAAAAAGCACCCAGAACTGGTTTAAGCCAAAGTGTTGGAGAGTACTGAACTGGCCAGCAATGAGTCCAGATCTAAATTCCATAGAGCCCCTGTGGTGAGATCTCAAAACAACATTTGAGAAAAGAAACCCTTCCAAAAAGACCTGGAGCAGTTGGCAAAGGAAGAGTGGTCCAAAATTCCAGTAGAGAGGTGTAAGAAACTCATTGGTGGTTACAGGAAGCGATTGATTTCAGTTATTTTTTCCAAGGGGTGTGCTACCAAATATTAATTTGATGGTGCCTATAAATTTGTCCAGTCCATTTTGGGAGTTTTGCGTGGAATGTGTCAGATTTTTTTTTCTCTACTTTTTTGTGTCATACCAATACAAACAAAAGAAATAAACATGAGAATGCCTAAACATTTGTAATTGCAAACATTTTCTGGGTGAAGTGGTGCATTATCTGACAGAAATTCAGGGGTGTCAATATTCTGTATGTATTTACAGATATGTATACACATATAAACACATAAATACATATGTATTCATATATATATATATATATATATATATATATATATATATATATAACTGCATTGGAACACTTTCCTGTTAAGTAGATGAAAACATTTAAAAGCATATTTATGCAATATTCATATTTAATAAAGGTTTAATAAAGTATGGCTGATGTCATAAATCATGTGACTATGCATATTCCAATCAAAATTGGTGGCAAAATTCACTAGTGTGTGGGTTGTTTATGAGTTTGCGTCATAATTGGTGCAACAAGTGTTGATTTAAAAATGTTGCAAAGTGGAGCGTGGGACTTGTATTACATGGGTTAAACATAGATTTTTCCAAAAAATAAAAAGGAAGTTAGCTATATTATGTTGTGTATTTATTTCATTTTTATCTCTATATCTATTAGTGCAACAAGTTTGGGGCAAAGCTTTGCACCAAATTTGTAGAAATAATATTGTCCCCTTGCTTTGTAAATGAGAGACAAAGTTGTAACTATATCCATAAGTAGTTATGTATTTTTAATTTGTATCCCATCTATTAGTGCACCAAATGTGGAGCAATAATATTGTTTGATTTAGAAAGGGTATACACATTTAATATCGTTTCAAATTTACTTTTATTATGTCATATACTTCATTCTCTTGCAACATCGAACATAAGCTTTCTGTGTTTTCAGACTCCCATTGAGTTCTATGGCATCCGCGACCTTAAGGGTGGTGGATTGAAAACCAGGTACGCTGAGTCGTAAAAGACGCGAACATACCTGTTAAATGTTTGATACATTTTGAAAAGGCTCAAACAGAGTCAAATCTGAATTCGGAACATCTGCAATGACGCAAGCATCGATCTGTGTCAGATTGAGATTGCGGGATCGTATTTTACGTCACAAAGTTAAACATTTGCCCATCTTGATGCTTTGATAACTACGGCAAAGCAATCTTGCGACATGCACGACGCGGAATTCAAGCGTATTTTTAATTGACGCTTTGATAAATAGGCCCCTATATTTCTATTAGTGTTCTCTGTTTCTCTAACTGTATTTGATTACTATAAGAACTGAAAATAACATCCAAGCATGATGAGTCATATGAATATAAACATTTATTGTTAAATAATACTCAAACATTTTGTGAACTTTAAATTCATATGTATATGTAATTCATATTGTATTACTTATTGCTCTTGTTAGCATTAAAGCAAAGCTAATCACTACAGGCTAAATTACAAGCGGAGCGCAAATTTTTTGCATTCCAGTAAACAGGCAAATTCGCTTGTTTACGGGTGCATGATAAGTAACCAGTCATTATAAGTGGATGGTTATTGCTACCGCAGAATTTCGGGGGTTCACCCCTTAATCATGTATATAACGGACAATGTGTATCTTAGCTTCCTTTATACCCTCCAGGTATGCACATTAGCAGGTGTATTAATTACCTTTCAGTACTAAATACTACCACCTAAATCTCCCTCATAGTATATATATCTATACTTATTTACATAAGCCAACCTATATTATACATATTTTTTACAGAATAAAAACTGAATGAGATTAGTCAGAAATTCAAATTAAAAATTATATGCAGAGACACACTCTTTCCTATCCAATAGAGTAGTTACATGTCAGGCTAGGGAATATTTTTTTACAAAAACAAGGACCAGTCCAGGTCTCTTTTCAAACCCTTAGGAGGTAGGGTATCTATCTTAAAAACCCAGAAGGCCTCTTGTCTCTTTAAAATGAGCTCTCTATCATCCCCTCTCCTAGGTCTCTCTATTCTCTCTATTGGAGCCTATGCAAGCACTTGAGAGCACAAAGCTTCCCAGAAATGCAAATGCGAGGTCATGATCGCATTGTGCTCAACTTGTAATATTATCGCACATTTGCTTGCCTGGTATTACTGAGTGGAGATCAAATATCGTGCTTGTGTAAGCGATATTTTGCACTCCACTCATAATCTGGCACTAAATACATTTCATGGACCTCCCTCTAATCATAGATACTGCCATTATAACATGGCAGCACCCATGACTAGAGGGAGGTAAGGAATAACCTCAATCCTATGCTTATACAATCTATTTAGGGTTAGATACCTTTTTATTCTTAAATACATATTTCTATATATGTGTATATATACCTATATATCTATACCTATAGATACACTGCATAGGTACATATATGAATTTTACATGAACAGTATCATATATATATATATATATATATATATATATATAGTGATGACAATCAACCCCATAAGTAGGAAGAAGGAATGCTTCACTCTCCGGTCTGTTCAGAAAAAGGCTTTATTTCATCTTCATACATCAGTAATACATCCCAAACGTTTCGATACCGATTGGTATCTTGTTCACTGGGTGTTGTAAAATGTTTGTGTCCCAAAACGGCTCCTAATCTAAACCACACACCTCTCACCTGTTTATACCCCTAAGTGCTGATGTCACTTATTTTCTATGTATAGAACATAGGAATGCAAAATATGCATTTTGCACATTGCGTTTCTCAATTTAGATCTTAATGCGCTTGGGTTGGCACACATGAGAACTGGATTTTTATGGACCGTTATTGAAAAATTACATATAAAATATTTGGATTTTTATGGACCGTTATTGAAAAATTACATATAAAATATTTACAAAAACTAATACAAATTTTTTAAAAAGTAATAAACATATTTAAAATAATTAGATATATTCTGTGGATTATTTAAAATATTTTACAGTATGTTTATACATTTTTTTATAGTTTATATTAATTTTTATTAATATTTTATATGTAATATTTCAATAAAGTGCCTTAGGAAAACTGAGTTCTTATGTGTGATAACCCGACTGAGTTAAGATCTAAATTGAGAAACGCAATACACAAAACTGCTAACTTTTATGCACGAGCGATAATGGGTTTAGCGTGGCTCCTTGTGCCCATTGGAAGTAGTGCATTTATTACAAGTTGAAAGCAAACATGATCACTCAGCTGACACTAATGATTGTGCGGAAGCAATCCAGTCACACCCCTGATGTGGGCGGAGTTGGGCAGAGTTGGTAGGACGAGTGTCTGTGGCTTCCTGAAGCCGAAGATCGTACCAACCATCCGCTTCCACTCCCTACGGCCTTTGTGCACTGTGAGGTCTGTTGAGGCTTCTACTTGCAGGGCCATATTTGATCCTACTTGGGTTACAGAGCAGGGAGGTGTCTAAAGGCCAGCTGAAGCCATTGGCTAGGGCTCCATTCGGACGCCATCTCTTCTGGCTGCTGGGGGACCATCTGGATCTCTGCTGGAAAGACCCACCAGCTGCAGTGTGTATTTTGCCGGTACTGCTGGAGCTCCAGTCTATGTGATTTCTGCCCTTCCTGCTAGGATCTGTCCTGTGCTGGAATCGGGAGGATTTCTGCCTGCTGCTGGTTAACGGCTGTTATCTCCACTGAGTACCAATTTATCTCCCAGGACCCTGTGGCCGGCTTGAGAAATACGGTGTGTGGCCACAAATCGCTCTTCATGTCACTCGTCTGCTGGGGTAGGAGATTGTATCTAAAACAAAGAAGCTGGATGTGGAGCTGAGAAGTATGAGCTGGGCAGTATATACAGAGCTGTGGATCTTCAGGCACGATGATAGGAACCTCTGTTGGGACATTATGGCAGATAAGTAGACTGGTTGCTTTTCCTTTTCCATCCCTGGTGGACTGGTCGATTATTGTCCTAGACCTATATATTTAAGACTTTATATAAAGGAAAAAAGAAAAAAAAAACATACAAAAAAAAAAAAGAGATCTGGGAAGTTGGACGGTCTCCAGGTTAACTATTATGCACCCGGAATTAACTTTTGCCTTGAGACTCTCAAAGTTCATTAATCATAAATTGGAGGTTTATTTAATTTGAACTCTCCGGACTGATTTTAAGCTCCTGTGGTACCATATTAGCAAGCCTAAGCATATTTAATATGGACTTAAAGTGCTAGATATCTTTCTTAATATTATCCACAGCTGTCAGAACACCTATTATCTACCTTTATTTTGACCTACAGAGACTTTCAGAATCTTTGTGTTCCTCCAGTAGATCATTCGCTGAGGGGGTCAACCTGTGTTATGTTTATGTTTTCTTTTTTCTTTTTTTTTTTATGTCAACCTATATTCATGGGAACTGGCTATATGGAGTTGGAGGTTCATGTAATAGGGCCGTTTTCACAAAATATTTATTAGAGCATTATATTTTTAGATAGCTATCTGCTTAGGAGTGATCGATTACACACCTTATAGGGCATTTTTCTGCTGTATGATACTTTTTTCTCTTAGATTATTATCTATAGGGTTATTAGAGGTATAGCATCAAGTAAAGTGGGAGAATATTGTGGAACCCATTATGGTCTAAGTTGAGTTGTAAGGCTAAAAATTATTAAGAGTAAAGTGTTGACAGATAATATTTTTGAATACTACTTACTACCTAGGCTTAGTTGCGTGCTTAAAGATATATTTATATGAGTTAGTTGGGAAGCTCTTAATTATAAAGACACTACATTTTTTTTCACTGTTTTATCAAAAAAGGAAAAAGAGAAGGAAAAGAAAAAAAAGGGAACAAAAAAAAAAAAAAAAAAAAAAAAACACACACCTAAACCCCCTGAATAGTGGAACTCACATTTTGTTTTTGTTTTTTCACAGTTCAGTTTTGGAGATAGCACATCTTAAGATATGGATAAATATATCCATTCCAATAAATTAAAATAAAAAAAAAAATGCTGCCTAAAAAAATTACGGCTAGATTACGAGTTTTGCGTTATGAGTGAAAAAGCAGCGTTATGGGTTATAACGCTGCTTTTTCACTACCGCTGCTATTACGAGTCTTGTCCAAAAAGCTGTACAGCACACTTTTTTGGCTGTAACGCAAATTAACTTACGCAATTTGCATAAAGTCTTTTCTCAATGGGACTTCCATAGTGCCTATATTACAAGTTTTTTCTGGGAGGCCAAAAAGTGAGCGGTACAGCCTATACCGCAAGATTCGTGACGCAATCTAAAGTCAGTAGTTATGAGTTTTACGCCACAAAGCTGTAACATAAAACTCATAACTAAAGTGCTAAAAAGTACACTAACACCCATAAACTACCTATTAACCCCTAAACTGCCGCCCTCCTGCATCGCAAACACTAAAATAAATTAACCCCTAATCTGCCGCTCCCGACATCTCCACCACTATAATAAACATATTAACCCCTAAACCTGTCGCACTCCTGCATAACAAACACTAGTTAAATATATCTAATCTGCCGCCCCCAACGTCGCCGCCACTATACTAAATTTATTAATCCCTAGACCTAAGTCTAACCCTAACCCTAACACCGCCTAACTTAAATATAATTAAAATAAATCTAAATAAAACCTACTATCATTACCTAAATTATTCCTATTTAAAACTAAATACTTACCTGTAAAATAAACCCTAAGCTTGCTACAATATAACTAATAGTTACATTGTAGTTACATTGTAGCTAGCTTAGGGTTTATTTTTATTTTACAGGCAAGTTTTTATTTATTTTAACTAGGTAGAATAGTTAATAAATAGTTATTAACTATTTACTAACTACCTAGCTAAAATAAATACAAATTTACCTGTAAAATAAAACCTAACCTATCTTACACTAACACCTAACCTTACACTACAATTAAATAAATAACCTAAATTAAATAAAATTACCTAAATTACAAAAAACAACACACAAAATTTACACAAATTAAAAAAAGAAATGATCAGATATTTAAACTAATTACACCTAATTTAATTGCCCTATCAAAATAAAAAGCCCCCCCAAAATAGGAAAAAACCCTAGCCTAAACTAAAGTACCAATAGCCCTTAAAAGGGACTTTTGCTTGGCATTGCAATCAGCCAATAGGATTGAGCTCGCATTCTATTAGCTGATTGAAACAGCCAATAGAATGCAAGCTCAATCCTATTGGCTGATTGGAATAGCCAATAGGATTGAAGCTCAATCCTATTGGCTGATTGCATCAGCCAATAGGATTTTTTCACCTTTAATTCCGAATGGCTGATAAAATTCTATCGGCCAATCGGAATTCAATGGACGCCATCTTGGATGACATCATTTAAAGGAACCTTCATTCTGGAAGAAGACTTCGATGGAAGAGGATGCTCCGCGCCGGATGTCTTGAAGATGGAGCCGCTCCGCGTCGGAAGGATGAAGATAGAAGATGCCGCCTGGATGAATACTTCTGCCCATCTGGAGGTCCACTTCTGCCGGCTTGGAAGAAGACTTCTCCCGGCTTTGTTGAGGACTTCTTGCCGCTTGGATGAAGACTTCTCCCGGCTTCGTTGAGTATGGATGTCCGGTCTTCAAAACTGTAAATGGATCTTCAGGGGTTAGTGTTAGGTTTTTTTAAGGGTTTATTTTGTGGTTTTTATTTTTAGATTAGGGTTTGGGCTTTTGAAAAAGTGCTAAATGCTCTTTTAAGGGCAATGCACATACAAATGCCCTTTTCAGGGCAATGGGGAGCTTAGTTTTTTTTAGTTAGGATTTTATTTGGTTGGTTGTGTGGGTGGTGGGTTTTACTGTTGGGCGGTTGTTTGTATTTTTTTTTACAGGTAAAAGAGCTGATTTCTTTGGGGCAATGCCCTGTGAAAGGCCCTTTTAAGGGCTATTGGTAGTTTAGTTTAGGATAGGGTTTTTTTTTATTTTGGGGGGGGCTTTTTTATTTTGATAGGGCTATTAGATTAGGTGTAATTAGTTTAAATATCTGATATTTTCTTTTTTATTTTGTGTAATTTAGTGGGGGGGTTTTGTTGTAATTTAGGTAATTTTATTTAATTTAGGTAATTTTATTTAATTTTAGTGTAAGGTTAGATGTTAGTGTAACTCAGGTTAGGTTTTATTTTACAGGTAAATTTGTATTTATTTTAGCTAGGTAGTTAGTAAATAGTTAATAACTATTTAGTAACTATTCTACCTAGTTAAAATAAATAAAAACTTGCCTGTAAAATAAAAATAAACCCTAAGCTAGCTACAATGTAACTATTAGTTATATTGTAGCAAGCTTAGGGTTTATTTTATAGGTACGTTTTATTTAGTTTTAAATAGGAATAACTTAAGTGAGGATAGTAGGTTTTATTTAGATTTATTTTAATTATATTTATGTTAGGGGTTGTTAGGGTTAGGGTTAGACTTAGGTTTAGGGGTTAACAAATTTAGTATAGAATAGCGGCAATGTTGGGGGCAGCAGATTAGGGGTTATAAAATGTAGGTAGGTGACGATGTTAGGTAAGGCAGATTAGGGGTTAATAATATTTAACTAGTGTTTGTGATTTGGGAGTGTGGCAGTTTAGGGGTTAATATGTTTATTATAGTGGCGGCGATGTCCGAGCAGCAAATTAGGGGTTAATAAGTATAATGTAGGTGTTGGCGATGTCGGGGGTGGCAGATTAAGGGTTAATAATTGTAAGATTAGGGGTGTTTAGACTCGGGGTTCATGTTAGGGTGTTAGGTGTAAACATAAATTTTATTTCCCCATAGGAATCAATGGGACTGTGTTACGGAGCTTTACGCTGCTTTATTGCAGGTGTTAGACTTTTTTTCAGCCGGCTCTCCCCATTGATCTCTATGAGGAAATCATGCACAAGCACGTAAAACAATTTGCCCATAGAATCACTGAAGTGGATGGCAGAGTGTCAGATCTTGAAGACACATATTTTATACAACAGGAAACCATGAAAGTCCAAGATGATAAGCTCTTAGTTATACAGAAACGCTTAGATGATCTGGAAGACAGATCACATAGGAATAACTTGAAAATTGTGGGCCTTCCTGAAACTGCAGAATCTGGTGATCTGTTGCATCTTGTTTCATATACAGTATATTGCCACAGGCCCTAGGGTTACCAAATGATAGAATTCCTATCCCCAATGAACGAGCGCATAGGCTGGGAGCTATTAGACCACAGGATTATACATCTACCATTAAAAGGTCCATAATATTCAGGTGCCTGAATTTTGAGGACAAGACCCTAATCCTCTATACTTACCGCAAAACGAACACGCTTACAATTAAGGGGAATTGGGTCCTGATCTTTCAGGATTTTTTTGCAGATACCTTAAAACAAAGAAAAGAGATGGCCCCATTCTGCACCCAACTTATTAATCAGGGGATAAAGGTCTCCCTAATGTATCCAGCAAAACTTAAAATTTGGCATGATTATCAGGTACTGGTCCTGCAGAAACCACAGTAAGCTAGAGATTTTATAGCAAAAATATCAAATAGTATAGCAGCTGTCTAGTATTAGATTGTCTGTTTCCTTTTTCTTTTTAATAAATATTATAAGTACAGCTAGCCTAAAAATAACATTAGAGATGGATAGTCTGAGTTTGTATATTTTAAAAGGTGTTTGTGTTTTCTGTGGTGTTTTCTTTCTTTCTTTTTTCTTTCTTTCTTCTCTCTCACCTCTCCTTCGCTCCTCTCTCCGCCTTATCGTCCCACCCTCTGGGTGGTCCATATCCCTCTATCATGTGTTTTAACTTAGGATAAGTTATGGATGGCACAATTGATCTCTCCTCTTGGAATATGGGGGGGGGGATCTCCTCTCCAATCAAGAGAAAAAAAATTGTTAACCATTTAAAGCATTTCGCTCCCGATATCGCTATGATTCAGGAGACACACTTATCCTTAAAAGAGGTGGAGAAGCTTAATTTTGGTTGGGTTGGGGAGGTGATTGCTTCCCCTGCATACAAG
Source organism: Bombina bombina (assembly GCF_027579735.1). Lineage (NCBI taxonomy): Eukaryota > Metazoa > Chordata > Amphibia > Anura > Bombinatoridae > Bombina > Bombina bombina. The sequence continues at coordinate 860,657,628 of NC_069503.1, read as the reverse complement.
AGGGAGGGAGGTGTTGCTTGTCTCTTTAAAAAAAAAATCAGATTATCAGATATTGTCAAAAGAACTGGATCCAAAAGGGATCATTTTAATTTTAGAAATTTCTGTACAAAATACCCGTCTGGTCCTCTGTAACATTTACGCCCCTAATACACTCCAAATGGTCTTTTGGGATAAGATATACAAGAAGTTATTACATTATGTCAATGATAATTTGATATTGGCTGGGGACTTTAACTTGACAGTTCACCCATTATTAGATATGCTTCCGACAAAGAGTGTATGCAGACATAATAGAGAAGCTACATTTTTTAAAAATTTGACTCAAAAATTAAAACGTAAAGATATATGGCGATTGCACTTCCCAGATCATAAAAAAATTACATGTAAATCTAAATCACATCTTACTTTTTCTAGGATAAACATATTTCTAACTGGGGAATGTATGTCGTGTTATGAAATTAAGGCTGATATCAAGGAGATTCTGATATCTGATCATGCACCTATTACGTTGTCTATTAAAGTTAAGAAGGTCCAGGGAAAAGATGCCAGGAACTTTTTTCCCTACATTTATGGTAAATGATCTAGGGTTTAGGAATTGGCTCATCGGAAAATGGATGGAGTTTAAGCATTTTAATCAAGGGTACATAACAATACCAGAGATATTTTGGGAGACTGCCAAGGCAGTACTCAGGGGTGAAATTAAGGTTTTTATGGTAAAAAAGAAAAGATGCTAGAAAGCAAGAGATCTCCAATTGTCAAATCAATTTAGGAATAAATATATTACTTATCTACAACAGCAGAATAGGGCCAATTGGATGGAGTATCAAAAAGCAAGACTGGAAAGAGAAACTTTTCTTAACCAGCAGATGATTAGAGTAGAGATTAAAAATAAAGCTACATTTGACAAATTTAGTACTAAGTCCTCTAAGTTTCTGGTTAATATTGTAAAAAGTAGGAAACAAAAGAACTTTATTGATGCAATCAGAGTAAATGATCAGCATATGATGGATAACAAAGAAATGCAGGATCATTTTTTTCAGTATTTAAAAAAATATATGCTCAGGATCCCATTTCTTTATCTAATAAAGAATCTAAAAGGCACTGAATCTTCCTCAAATTTCTACAGATTCTCTGGTAGAATTGAATAGAGAAATTCCTCAGGATTAAATTTTACAAGCAATTAAAAGCGCAACTAATGTAAAATCTCCTGGTCCAGACCAAATTCCAGCCGAGTTTTATAAGATTCTGGCAGAGCAGATTACTCCTACGCTCTCTTCCCTGCATAATAAATACTATACTCAAAATAAGATGCTATCCAATTTTTTTTTACAAATTCTAATATTGTATTAATCTTAAAAAAAGACAAGGATCCTGAGCCTATGGACTCCTACCACCCTATCTCCCTTCTCAATGTGGACTATAAAATCTTGGCATATATTATAGTGAACCATCTTTAAAAAGTATTAAATACTCTTATACATCCTGATCAGATGGGTTTTATGCAGGAAAGAACAGCAATGAAAAAGAACAGTGTTGATATTTATTGAGCACTACTGGATTAAATCCCTTACACAGGATGGTAAAATTCAAATTACAGGAGATTTTGCTCTGATTACGCTAGATGCCAAAAAAGTGTTTGATTCAATCTCATGGAATCATTTATTTACCTCTATTGAAAAATTTAGGATATCTGGTCACTTTTTAAATTTCACCAAATTGATTTATAGCAAGCCCGCATCTTCTCTTATTATTAATGGAAATAAGTCTTCAAATATCTTTCTCCAGAAAGGGACTAGACAGGGCTGTCCATTGTCCCCAATTTTATTTCATATTTCTCTAGATTCTTTGGCGATAGCTTGTAGAAACAATCTGACAGGTGTCTCGGTTGAGGGCAGGAATCATGTTTTTTCTCTTTATGTTGATGACATTCTTTTATTTATGAAGGACTCAAAGGTCTTTATTCCAAAATTGCTAGAGATCCTGAAAATATATAGCTCTTTTTCAGGATATAAAATCAACACTAATAAGTCAGAATTACTATAGATTGTTAAACTTAAGAATAGTTTAACAGACAACCCGTTTGTCTTAGCTACTCAGAAGATTAAATATCTGAGAATAGTCTTATAATAAGTGTTATGATTTGAACCCTCTGGGTTAAAATTATGACTGCTCTACGTGATTGGACTAAACTCCCTTTGTCCCTTTCTGCCAAGATCTCGTTAATCAAAATAATTATTTTCCCTATATTCACTTAAAGCTCTTCTGCATCTATCTAAAACTGATAGCCTAAAGGCATTATTCCAAAGTTTACTTTTCTAAATATAATAAAACCGTGGAATACGATTTGCACAGGGCTAGATTTAGATAATACCTTTTCCCGCCTTTTTTCTTATTCAAGGGAATCCGGATTTCAAGCCTGGACTAGACTCCAGACTATTTAATATTTTTGCACATAAGGGTTTAAGGTATATGATCCAACTCTTGAATCAAGAAAGAAAATTGATTAAGCTTCTTGAACAATTAGTTCAAGAATTTGGATTAAGGAATAAAGTCTTTTTTGCATATCTTCAAGTCAGACATTTTCTTTCAGTTAAGGAGTTCTGCAAACAAGAAACATTTTTTTTTGGGAGTATTGGATATGATAATTAAATTATATAAGGCATGGATACACTCTACGTCTCCTCTTTATAAATATTTCAATTCATATGAAGGCCAAAAGGATATTAACATAATATATGTTAAATAGGTTATCAATCTGGAGAATATGCAATTTGCAGACTACAGAGAGGTTTTTTATAGAATCAATAGATATACAGCATCGATAACTAAGAAGGAGACGCATATGAAATGAATTAATAGAGCTTATATTACCCCTCTTATGAAGTCTAGATGGAATTCGTCTGAGAGAAGTCTATGCTCTAGATGTCATTCAAGTGAAGCGGACCTTCTTCACTGTTTTTGGAAATGACCTAAGGTGCAAAGAATGTGGTCTCAAACTGGATTTTGGTTGAATACATTTTTAGATATTAAAGTCTCCTTGAATAAGTAATACATTATTATATTATGTAATGAGCCGTCTATACAAAATAAAGCCTTAATTAATTCAGCCATTCTAATTGGTCGGCATCTTATTCTTAAATCTTGGAAGTATAAATTCACTCCCAGTTTTCAAGGCTTTTTTAAAGGAAATTTGATTTTTAATAGCAGTGGAGTAAAATGAGGCCCTAATCTCACAGGAGAACAAAATTAATCAATTTCTAAAGAAATGGGATAAGGTCCTCCTTTCTCTTCCATTAAGATTCCAACTTCAAATTCTTCGCCCTATGAGACAGTCAATGGAATTTTGTTTAGTAGTTTTGTCTACTGATTGATACCCTATGGAATGGAAAAACATGTAACCTGAGAGGGAAGGTATGGAGGGGGAGGAGTGGGGGAATGTAGGTTTTTTTGTTTTTGTTTTGTGATGTTTGGTTCTTAGCATTATAGTTTAAAATTCCAATACAATGTATATATGGGATAGGTAATTTTTTAGGGAGTTTTAAGGTCTAAGCCATAATTTTAGATCTGAAATTAATCTTTAAGTATATTTTTGATCCAAGAGATAGGTCTCATTGAATGTATTATGTGAATTATTTGAGTTTGCTTTATATTGTATTACATAGTTGTCTGATACTGATATATTGGCCTGTGTGCTGATTTTCTTTTTTCTTTGTATATCCCATATTCTTTTGTATCTAAATGCCTAATCATACACTTTGTTGGTAAATAAAAACATGTTCGCTCAAGCCTAATTAAATTTAATACGTGCCGGATATTGCAACTTCAGCGCTCTGGTTAACTGTTATACTCAACTAAAAAGTTGCATGAAACACATCAAAAATACACAACAAGTACAGTTACACTCATAATAACAATATCTAATAAAAATTATTTAATAAAATTGCTCTAAAACATTATAAGGGCTAAAAGATATGAGGTCTTAGGTGTTACAAAAAAAAGACTACAATGGGCTTTAACATAGAGATACATACATATACATGTCTAAAACTCTTAAAAGCCCAAATTATTTATAAACAAAACATAAAGAGTGGAACACAAACCACTGAAAATACCACTCAAGCTGTAAAACACAGTGTAACACTATTGTTTATTGAACACCTGATTAGCACATAAAACAAAAACACCCTACATCAGGTATGCATAAATCAGCAAGTGGATGCTACACTTATAGTGAACCCTTAAAAATGCAAGTATGTACAATTGAACATATAATCAGGTCATAATATAAAGCATATACAGCAAATATAGAGCCCCATCTGGTTAACTGCAAAGATGCCAATATATCCAACTTATTTAGGACAGCTTAATAACAATCCAGCTACCAGTGCAGGTCATGAATGGCTTGTATAAGCTTAAGTTCCATATCTATACTATAATCGCATTTGTAACGTGTCCGTCGGTGTTGCCAGTTGTGCATACATCCTCAAAGGAATGTTGGCTGTGCGCACAGCCAAAAGAATCCACCTGGATGCAGCAAAGTCATTTTCGGAATCAACTTGGATGCAGCGTAGGCAAACCCAAAGACTTAAAAAAAAAACATGCAACCGCCCGCATGAAATAACAAAAAAAACACGTAACTGCCCACAAGAAATAAATAAAAACCACGTAACCGCCCGATTAAAGTATAACAAAAAAAAACTAACCTACCGGACAAATTATTAACAAACACCGAAACCGCCAACCCCCACATCGCAAAATAATAAAGTAATTAACCCCTAATCCACAAATAACATAATTAAAATATTAACCCCTTAACCGCCAACCCCCCACATCGCAATAAACTTAATTAACCTATTAACCCCTAAACCGAAACCCCCATATTGTAATAAGCCTAATTAACATATTAACCCCTAAACCGCCAAACCCCCACATCACAATCAAACCTAATTACCATATTAACCCCTAAACTGTTAAACCCCCACATAGCAATAAACCTAATTAACCTATTAACTCCTAAACCACCAACCCCCACAAATTTAATTACTAAGCCCCCTAACCTAACACCCCCTAAATTAATCCAATGCTAAATTACATATAAATAAATCCTAACATTAAATTACAAAATAAAAATAATCTAAAATTATAAAAAATAAAAAACTCTAAAATTACAGAAAAAAATAAACAAAATTATCAAAAAACATAATTTATGTAAGAACTTACCTGATAAATTCATTTCTTTCATATTAGCAAGAGTCCATGAGCTAGTGACGTATGGGATAATGATTACCCAAGATGTGGATCTTTCCACGCAAGAGTCACTAGAGAGGGAGGGATAAAATAAAGACAGCCAATTCCTGCTGAAAATAATCCACACCCAAAATAAAGTTTAATGAAAAACATAAGCAGAAGATTCAAACTGAAACCGCTGCCTGAAGTACTTTTCTACCAAAAACTGCTTCAGAAGAAGAAAATACATCAAAATGGTAGAATTTAGTAAAAGTATGCAAAGAGGACCAAGTTGCTGCTTTGCAAATCTGATCAATCGAAGCTTCATTCCTAAACGCCCAGGAAGTAGAGACTGACCTAGTAGAATGAGCTGTAATCCTTTGAGGCGGAGTTTTACCCGACTCAACATAGGCAAGATGAATTAAAGATTTCAACCAAGATGCCAAAGAAATGGCAGAAGCTTTCTGGCCTTTTCTAGAACCGGAAAAGATAACAAATAAACTAGAAGTCTTTCGGAAAGACTTAGTAGCTTCAACATAATATTTCAAAGCTCTAACAACATCCAAAGAATGTAACGATTTCTCCTTAGAATTCTTAGGATTAGGACATAATGAAGGAACCACAATTTCTCTACTAATGTTGTTGGAATTCACAACTTTAGGTAAAAATTCAAAAGAAGTTCGCAACACTGCCTTATCCTGATGAAAAATCAGAAAAGGAGACTCACAAGAAAGAGCAGATAATTCAGAAACTCTTCTGGCAGAAGAGATTGCCAAAAGGAACAAAACTTTCCAAGAAAGTAATTTAATGTCCAATGAATGCATAGGTTCAAACGGAGGAGCTTGAAGAGCCCCTAGAACTAAATTCAAACTCCAAGGAGGAGAAATTGACTTAATGACAGGTTTCATACGAACCAAAGCTTGTACAAAACAATGAATATCAGGAAGATTAGCAATCTTTCTGTGAAAAAGAACAGAAAGAGCAGAGATTTGTCCTTTCAAGGAACTTGCGGACAAACCTTTATCTAAACCATCCTGAAGAAACTGTAAAATTCTTGGAATTCTAAAAGAATGCCAAGAAAAATGATGAGAAAGACACCAAGAAATATAAGTCTTCCAGACTCTATAATATATATCTCTGGATACAGATTTACGAGCCTGTAACATAGTATTAATCACAGAGTCAGAGAAACCTCTTTGACTAAGAATCAAGCGTTCAATCTCCATACCTTTAAATTTAAGGATTTGAGATCCTGATGGAAAAAAGGACCTTGCGACAGAAGGTCTGGTCGTAGCGGAAGAGTCCACGGATGGCAAGAGGCCATCCGGACAAGATCCGCATACCAAAACCTGTGAGGCCATGCCGGAGCTACCAGCAGAACAAACGAGCATTCCTTCAGAATCTTGGACATTACTCTTGGAAGAAGAACTAGAGGCGGAAAGATATAAGCAGGATGATGCTTCCAAGGAAGTGATAATGCATCCACTGCTTCCGCCTGAGGATCCCGGGATCTGGACAGATACCTGGGAAGTTTCTTGTTTAGATGAGACTCCATCAGATCTATTTCTGGAAGCTCCCATATTTGAACAATCTGAAGAAATACCTCTGGGTGAAGAGACCATTCGCCCGGATGCAACGTTTGGCGACTGAGATAATCCGCTTCCCAATTGTCTATACCTGGGATATGAACCGCAGAGATTAGACAGGAGCTGGATTCCGCCCAAACCAGAATTCGAGATACTTCTTTCATAGCCAGAGGACTGTGAGTCGCTCCTTGATGATTGATGTATGCCACAGTTGTGACATTGTCTGTCTGAAAACAAATAAACGATTCTCTCTTCAGAAGAGGCCAAGACTGAAGAGCTCTGAAAATTGCACGGAGTTCCAAAATATTGATCGGTAATCTCACCTCCTGAGATTCCCAGACTCCTTGTGCCGTCAGAGATCCCCACACAGCTCCCCAACCTGTGAGACTTGCATCTGTTGAAATTACAGTCCAGGTCGGAAGCACAAAAGAAGCCCCCTGAAATAAACGATGGTGATCTGTCCACCACGTTAGAGAGTGTCGTACAATTGGTTTTAAAGATATTAATTGAGATATCTTTGTGTAATCCCTGCACCATTGATTCAGCATACAGAGCTGAAGAGGTCGCATGTGAAAATGAGCAAAGGGGATCGCGTCCGATGCAGCAGTCATAAGACCTAGAATTTCCATGCATAAGGCTACCGAAGGGAATGATTGTGACTGAAGGTTTCGACAAGCTGAAATCAATTTTAGACGTCTCTTGTCTGTTAAAGACAGAGTCATGGACACTGAATCTATCTGGAAACCCAGAAAAGTTACACTTGTCTGAGGAATCAATGAACTTTTTGGTAAATTGATCCTCCAACCATGATCTTGAAGAAACAACACAAGTCGATTCGTATGAGATTCTGCTAAATGTAAAGACTGAGCAAGTACCAAGATATCGTCCAAATAAGGAAATACCACAATACCCTGTTCTCTGATTACAGACAGAAGGGCACCGAGAACCTTTGTAAAAATTCTTGGAGCTGTAGCTAGGCCAAACGGCAGAGCCACAAACTGGTAATGCTTGTCCAGAAAAGAGAATCTCAGGAACTGATAATGATCTGGATGAATCGGAATATGCAGATAAGCATCCTGTAAATCTATTGTGGACATATAATGCCCTTGCTGAACAAAAGGCAAGATAGTCCTTACAGTTACCATTTTGAACGTTGGTATCCTTACATAACGATTCAATATTTGTAGATCCAGAACTGGTCTGAAGGAATTCTCCTTCTTTGGTACAATGAAGAGATTTGAATAAAACCCCATCCCCTGTTCCAGAACTGGAACTAGCATAATTACTCCAGCCAACTCTAGATCTGAAACACAATTCAGAAATGCTTGAGCTTTCACTGGATTTACTGGGACACGGGAAAGAAAAAATCTCTTTGCAGGAGGTCTCATCTTGAAACCAATTCTGTACCCTTCTGAAACAATGTTCTGAATCCAAAGATTGTGAACAGAATTGATCCAATTTTCTTTGAAAAAACGTAAACTGCCCCCTACGAGCTGAGCTGGAATTAGGGCCGCACCTTCATGTGGACTTAGAAGCAGGCTTTGCCTTTCTAGAAGGCTTGGATTTATTCCAGACTGGAGATGGTTTCCAAACTGAAACTGCTCCTGAGGATGAAGGATCAGGCTTTTGTTCTTTGTTGAAACGAAAGGAACGAAAACGATTATTAGCCCTGTTTTTACCCTTAGATTTTTTATCCTGTGGTAAAAAAGTTCCTTTCCCACCAGTAACAGTTGAGATAATGGAATCCAACTGAGAACCAAATAATTTGTTACCCTGGAAAGAAATGGAAAGTAGAGTTGATTTAGAAGCCATATCAGCATTCCAAGTTTTAAGCCATAAAGCTCTTCTAGCTAAAATAGCTAGAGACATAAACCTGACATCAACTCTGATAATATCAAAAATGGCATCACAGATAAAATTATTAGCATGCTGAAGAAGAAGAATAACATTATGAGAATCATGATCTGTTACTTGTTGTGCTAAAGTCTCCAACCAAAAAGTTGAAGCTGCAGCAACATCAGCCAAAGATATAGCAGGTCTAAGAAGATTACCTGAACACAGATAAGCTTTTCTTAGAAAGGATTCAATTTTCTATCTAAAGGATCTTTAAACGAAGTACCATCTGACGTAGGAATAGTAGTACGTTTAGCAAGGGTAGAAATAGCCCCATCAACTTTAGGGATTTTGTCCCAAAATTCTAATCTGTCAGACGGCACAGGATATAATTGCTTAAAACGTTTAGAAAGAGTAAATTAATTACCCAATTTATCCCATTCTCTGGAAATTACTTCAGAAATAGCATTAGGAACAGGAAAAACTTCTGGAATAACCACAGGAGATTTAAACACCTTATCTAAACGTTTAGAATTAGTATCAAGAGGACCAGAATCCTCAATTTCTAAAGCAATTAGTACTTCTTTAAGTAAAGAATGAATAAATTCCATTTTAAATAAATATGAAGATTTATCAGCATCAATCTCTGAAACAGAATCCTCTGAACCAGAAGAGTCATCAGAATCAGAATGATGATGTTCATTTAAAAATTCATCTGTAGAGAGAGAAGTTTTAAAAGATTTTTTATGTTTACTAGAAGGAGAAATAACAGACATAGCCTTCTTGATGGATTCAGAAACAAAATCTCTTATGTTATCAGGAACATTCTGCACCTTAGATGTTGAGGGAACTGCAACAGGCAATGGTACATTACTAAAGGAAATATTATCTGCTTTAACAAGTTTGTCATGACAATTAATACAAACAACAGCCGGAGGAATAGCTACCAAAAGTTTACAGCAGATACACTTAGCTTTGGTAGTTCCAGCACTAGACAGCGATTTTCCTGAAGTATCTTCTGACTCAGATGCAACGTGAGACATCTTGCAATATGTAAGAGAAAAAACAACATATAAAGCAAAATTGATCAAATTCCTTAAATGACAGTTTTAGGAATGGGAAAAAATGCCAATAAACAAGCTTCTAGTAACCAGAAGCAAAGAAAAAATGAGACTGAAATAATGTGGAGACAAAAGCGACGCCCACATCCGTAACGCCGACATTTTTGGCGCAAAAGAACGTCAAAAAATGACGCAACTTCCGGCGACACGTATGACGCCGGAAACAGAAAAGATTTTTTGCGCCAAAAAAGTCCGCGCCAAGAATGACGAAATAAAATGAAGCATTTTCAGCCCCCGCGAGCCTAACAGCCCACAGGGAAAAAAAGTCAAATTTTTAAGGTAATAAAAAAATGATTGATTCAAACGCATTATCCCAAATATGAAACTGACTGTCTGAAAATAAGGAATGTTGAACATTCTGAGTCAAGGCAAATAAATGTTTGAATACATATATTTAGAACTTTATAAATAAAGTGCCCAACCATAGCTTAGAGTGTCACACAAAATAAGACTTACTTACCCCAGGACACTCATCTACATGTTTGTAGAAAGCCAAACCAGTACTGAAACGAAAATCAGCAGAGGTAATGGTATATAAATAAGAGTATATCGTCGATCTGAAAAGGGAGGTAAGAGATGAATCTCTACGACCGATAACAGAGAACCTATGAAATAGACCCCGTAGAAGGAGATCACTGCATTCAAATAGGCAATACTCTCCTCACATCCCTCTGACATTCACTGCACGCTGAGAGGAAAACCGGGCTCCAACTTGCTGTGGAGCGCATATCAACGTAGAATCTAGCACAAACTTACTTCACCACCTCCATAGGAGGCAAAGTTTGTAAAACTGAATTGTGGGTGTGGTGAGGGGTGTATTTATAGGCATTTTGAGGTTTGGGAAACTTTGCCCCTCCTGGTAGGAATGTATATCCCATACGTCACTAGCTCATGGACTCTTGCTAATTACATGAAAGAAATAAAAAAAATAAACCTAATCCCTATGAAAATGAAAAAGCCCCACAAAATAAAAATACCCCCTAAACTAAACTACCAATAGCCCTTAAAAGGGTCTTTTGTAGGGCATTGCTCTAAGTTAAACAGCTCTTTTACATTTAAAAATGGCTAAATCCCCCCTAACAGTAAAAAACCCCACCCACCAAACCCCCTAAATAAAAAAACTAACACTAAAAAAACCTAAACTACCCATTGCCCCTAATGGGACATTTGTATGGTCATTGCCCTTAAAAGGGCATTCAGCTCTTTTACTGCCCTAAAAAGGGCAATCATCTCTTTTCCAGCCTTTTAAATCCCTAATCTTAAAAATTACTCCCCCCCAAAAAAAATCCTAACACTAAGCCGCAAATATGTACCCCCTATTCCTGAAGTCCGGCGGAGAAGGTCTTCTTCCAGGCATCTCCATCATATTCTATCTTCATCTGGAGCGAAGGCAGCGTGGAGCGGAGGTGCAGAGCTGACTTCACCAATGCATGTATCCTCAGCGGCAGTCCTCAACGGTGGCAGTCCTCGGCATCCCATCCGGTTAACTGCAAAGATGCCAATGTATCCAACGTATTCAGGACAGCTTAATAACAATCCAGCTACCAGTGCAGGTCATGTATGGCTTGTATAAGCTTAAGTTCCATATCTATACTATAATCACGTTTATAACGCGTATGTCGGTGTCACCAGTTGAGCACGTAATCTCAAAGAAATGTTGGCTGCGTGAGGCAGCCAAAAGAATGTTGGCTGCGCGCACAGCCAAAAGAATCCACCTGGATGCAGCAAAGTCATTTTCGGAATCCACCTGGATGCAGCGTAGGTAGTGATGTCGCGAATAGTTCGCAGGCGAATAGTTCCCATAGCATGTTTGCCGCGGCGGGCGAACATATGCAATGTTCGATCCGCCCCCTATTCTTCATCATTGAGTAAACTTTGACCCTTTACGTCACAGTCAGAAGACACATTACAGCCAATCAGCGGCAGACACTCCCTCCCAGACCCTCCCACCTCCTAGACAGCATCCATTTTAGATTCATTTGGAAGCTGCATTCTTAGTGAGAGGAGGGACAGTGTAGCTGCTGCTGATTTAATAGGGAAATTGATAGCTAGGCTAGTGTATTCAGTGTCCACTACAGTCCTGAAGGACTCATCTGATCTCTGCTGTAAGGACAGCACCCCAAAAAGCCCTTTTTAGGGCTAGAACATCAGTCTGCTTTTCTTTTTCTTTTTCCTGTGTAATCTAATTGCAGTTGCCTGCCTGCCAGTGTGTGTGTCAGGCTCACAGCGTATACTGTGCCCGCTTGCCCAGTGCCACCACTCATATCTGGTGTAACAGTAGTGTAGATTAAAAAAAAAAAACTTTTTTGACTGTGTTAAATAATAGCAGTCAGTTTCCTTCACACGTGTGCGTTTCAGGGCCTGCCTTCCAGGGCACAGTGTCACCCCAGTGCAACTCATATCTGGTGTAAGAGTAGTGTAGATTTAAAAAAAAAACAACACTTTTTGGACAGTGTTAAATAATAGCAGTCAGTTTCCTTCACACGTGTGCGTTTCAGGGCCTGCCTGCCAGGGCACAGTGTCACCCCAGTGCAACTCATATCTGGTGTAAGAGTAGTGTAGATTTAAAATAAACAACACTTTTTTGACTGTGTTAAATAATAGCAGTCAATTTCCTTCACACGTGTGCGTTTCAGTGCCTGCCTGCCAGGGCACAGTGTCACCCCAGTGCAACTTATATCTGGTGTAACAGTAATGTAGATTTAAAAAAAACAACACTTTTTTTGACTGTGAAATAATAGCAGTCAGTTTCCTTCACACGTGTGCGTTTCAGTGCCTGCCTGCCGGGGCACAGTGTCACACCAGTGCAACTCATATCTGGTGTAACAGTAGTGTACATTTTAAAAAAAACACACTTTTTGACTGTGAAATAATAGCAGTCAGTTTACTTCACACGTGTGCGTTTCAGTGCCTGCCTGCCAGGGCAAGGTGTCACACCAGTGCAACTCATATCTGGTGTAACAGTAGTGTACATAAAAAAAAACAAACACTTTTTTGACTGTGAAATAATAGCAGTCAGTTTCCTTCACACGTGTGCGTTTCAGTGCCTGCCAGGGCACAGTGTCACCCCAGTGCAACTCATATCTGGTGTAACAGTAGTGTAGATTTAAAAAAAAAAAAACACTTTTTTGACTGCGTTAAATAATAGCAGTCAGTTTCATTCACACGTGTGCGTTTCAGGGCCTGCCTGCCAGGGCACAGTGTCACCCCAGTACAACTCATATCTGGTGTAACAGTAGTGTACATTTAAAAAAAACAACACTTTTTTGACTGTGTTAAATAATAGCAGTCAGTTTCCTTCACACGTGTGCGTTTAAGGGCCTGCCTTCCAGGGCACAGTGTCACCCCAGTGCAACTCATATCTGGTGTAAGAGTAGTGTAGATTTAAAAAAAAAACAACACTTTTTGGACTGTGTTAAATTATAGCAGTCAGTTTCCTTCACACGTGTGCGTTTCAGTGCCTGCCTGCCAGGGCACAGTGTCACCCCAGTGCAACTCATATCTGGTGTAACAGTAGTGTAGATTTAAAAAAAAAAACACTTTTTTGACTGCGTTAAATAATAGCAGTCAGTTTCATTCACACGTGTGCGTTTCAGGGCCTGCCTGCCAGGGCACAGTGTCACCCCAGTGCAACTCATATCTGATGTAACAGTAGTGTAGATTTAAAATAAACAACACTTTTTTGACTGTGTTAAATAATAGCAGTCCATTTCCTTCACATGTGTGCGTTTCAGTGCCTGCCTGCCAGGGCACAGTGTCACCCCAGTGCAACTTATATCTGGTGTAACAGTAATGTAGATTTAAAAAAAACAACACTTTTTTTGACTGTGAAATAATAGCAGTCAGTTTCCTTCACACGTGTGCGTTTCAGTGCCTGCCTGCCAGGGCACAGTGTCACCCCAGTGCTACTTATATCTGGTGTAACAGTAATGTAGATTTAAAGAAAAAAACACTTTTTTGACTGTGAAATAATAGCAGTCAGTTTCCTTCACACGTGTGCGTTTCAGTGCCTGCCAGGGCACAGTGTCACCCCAGTGCAACTCATATCTGGTGTAACAGTAGTGTAGATTTAAAAAAAAAAAAACACTTTTTTGACTGCGTTAAATAATAGCAGTCAGTTTCATTCACACGTGTGCGTTTCAGGGCCTGCCTGCCAGGGCACAGTGTCACCCCAGTGCAACTCATATCTGGTGTAACAGTAGTGTACATTTAAAAAAAACAACACTTTTTTGACTGTGTTAAATAATAGCAGTCAGTTTCCTTCAGACGTGTGCGTTTCAGGGCCTGCCTTCCAGGGCACAGTGTCACCCCAGTGCAACTCATATCTGGTGTAAGAGTAGTGTAGATTTAAAAAAAAAAACAACACTTTTTGGACTGCGTTAAATAATAGCAGTCAGTTTCCTTCACACGTGTGCGTTTCAGTGCCTGCCTGCCAGGGCACAGTGTCACCCCAGTGCAACTCATATCTGGTGTAACAGTAGTGTAGATTTAAAAAAAAAAACACTTTTTTGACTGCGTTAAATAATAGCAGTCAGTTTCATTCACACGTGTGCGTTTCAGGGCCTGCCTGCCAGGGCACAGTGTCACCCCAGTGCAACTCATATCTGATGTAACAGTAGTGTAGATTTAAAATAAACAACACTTTTTTGACTGTGTTAAATAATAGCAGTCAATTTCCTTCACACGTGTGCGTTTCAGTGCCTGCCTGCCAGGGCACAGTGTCACCCCAGTGCAACTTATATCTGGTGTAACAGTAATGTAGATTTAAAAAAAACAACACTTTTTTTGACTGTGTAATAATAGCAGTCAGTTTCCTTCACACGTGTGCGTTTCAGTGCCTGCCTGCCGGGGCACAGTGTCACACCAGTGCAACTCATATCTGGTGTAACAGTAGTGTACATTTTAAAAAAAACACACTTTTTGACTGTGAAATAATAGCAGTCAGTTTACTTCACACGTGTGCGTTTCAGTGCCTGCCTGCCAGGGCACAGTGTCACACCAGTGCAACTCATATCTGGTGTAACAGTAGTGTACATAAAAAAAAACAAACACTTTTTTGACTGTGAAATAATAGCAGTCAGTTTCCTTCACACGTGTGCGTTTCAGTGCCTGCCAGGGCACAGTGTCACCCCAGTGCAACTCATATCTGGTGTAACAGTAGTGTAGATTTAAAAAAAAAAAAACACTTTTTTGACTGCGTTAAATAATAGCAGTCAGTTTCATTCACATGTGTGCGTTTCAGGGCCTGCCTGCCAGGGCACAGTGTCACCCCAGTACAACTCATATCTGGTGTAACAGTAGTGTACATTTAAAAAAAACAACACTTTTTTGACTGTGTTAAATAATAGCAGTCAGTTTCCTTCACACGTGTGCGTTTAAGGGCCTGCCTTCCAGGGCACAGTGTCACCCCAGTGCAACTCATATCTGGTGTAAGAGTAGTGTAGATTTAAAAAAAAAACAACACTTTTTGGACTGTGTTAAATTATAGCAGTCAGTTTCCTTCACACGTGTGCGTTTCAGTGCCTGCCTGCCAGGGCACAGTGTCACCCCAGTGCAACTCATATCTGGTGTAACAGTAGTGTAGATTTAAAAAAAAAAAACACTTTTTTGACTGCGTTAAATAATAGCAGTCAGTTTCATTCACACGTGTGCGTTTCAGTGCCTGCCTGCCAGGGCACAGTGTCACCCCAGTGCAACTCATATCTGGTGTAACAGTAGTGTAGATTTAAAATAAACAACACTTTTTTGACTGTGTTAAATAATAGCAGTCAATTTCCTTCACATGTGTGCGTTTCAGTGCCTGCCTGCCAGGGCACAGTGTCACCCCAGTGCAACTTATATCTGGTGTAACAGTAATGTAGATTTAAAAAAAACAACACTTTTTTTGACTGTGAAATAATAGCAGTCAGTTTCCTTCACACGTGTGCGTTTCAGTGCCTGCCTGCCAGGGCACAGTGTCACCCCAGTGCAACTTATATCTGGTGTAACAGTAATGTAGATTTAAAGAAAAAAACACTTTTTTGACTGTGAAATAATAGCAGTCAGTTTCCTTCACACGTGTGCGTTTCAGTGCCTGCCAGGGCACAGTGTCACCCCAGTGCAACTCATATCTGGTGTAACAGTAGTGTAGATTTAAAAAAAACAAAACACTTTTTTGACTGCGTTAAATAATAGCAGTCAGTTTCATTCACACGTGTGCGTTTCAGGGCCTGCCTGCCAGGGCACAGTGTCACCCCAGTGCAACTCATATCTGGTGTAACAGTAGTGTACATTTAAAAAAAACAACACTTTTTTGACTGTGTTAAATAATAGCAGTCAGTTTCATTCACACGTGTGCGTTTCAGGGCCTGCCTTCCAGGGCACAGTGTCACCCCAGTGCAACTCATATCTGGTGTAAGAGTAGTGTAGATTTAAAAAAAAAACAACACTTTTTGGACTGCGTTAAATAATAGCAGTCAGTTTCCTTCACACGTGTGCGTTTCAGTGCCTGCCTGCCAGGGCACAGTGTCACCCCAGTGCAACTTATATCTGGTGTAACAGTAGTGTAGATTTAAAAAAAAAAACACTTTTTTGACTGCGTTAAATAATAGCAGTCAGTTTCATTCACACGTGTGCGTTTCAGGGCCTGCCTGCCAGGGCACAGTGTCACCCCAGTGCAACTCATATCTGGTGTAACAGTAGTGTAGATTTAAAATAAACAACACTTTTTTGACTGTGTTAAATAATAGCAGTCAATTTCCTTCACACGTGTGCGTTTCAGTGCCTGCCTGCCAGGGCACAGTGTCACCCCAGTGCAACTTATATCTGGTGTAACAGTAATGTAGTTTTAAAAAAAACAACACTTTTTTTGACTGTGAAATAATAGCAGTCAGTTTCCTTCACACGTGTGCGTTTCAGTGCCTGCCTGCCGGGGCACAGTGTCACACCAGTGCAACTCATATCTGGTGTAACAGTAGTGTACATTTTAAAAAAAACACACTTTTTGACTGTGAAATAATAGCAGTCAGTTTACTTCACACGTGTGCGTTTCAGTGCCTGCCTGCCAGGGCACAGTGTCACACCAGTGCAACTCATATCTGGTGTAACAGTAGTGTACATAAAAAAAAACAAACACTTTTTTGACTGTGAAATAATAGCAGTCAGTTTCCTTCACACGTGTGCGTTTCAGTGCCTGCCAGGGCACAGTGTCACCCCAGTGCAACTCATATCTGGTGTAACAGTAGTGTAGATTTAAAAAAAAAAAAACACTTTTTTGACTGCGTTAAATAATAGCAGTCAGTTTCATTCACACGTGTGCGTTTCAGGGCCTGCCTGCCAGGGCACAGTGTCACCCCAGTACAACTCATATCTGGTGTAACAGTAGTGTACATTTAAAAAAAACAACACTTTTTTGACTGTGTTAAATAATAGCAGTCAGTTTCCTTCACACGTGTGCGTTTAAGGGCCTGCCTTCCAGGGCACAGTGTCACCCCAGTGCAACTCATATCTGGTGTAAGAGTAGTGTAGATTTAAAAAAAAAACAACACTTTTTGGACTGTGTTAAATTATAGCAGTCAGTTTCCTTCACACGTGTGCGTTTCAGTGCCTGCCTGCCAGGGCACAGTGTCACCCCAGTGCAACTCATATCTGGTGTAACAGTAGTGTAGATTTAAAAAAAAAAAAACACTTTTTTGACTGCGTTAAATAATAGCAGTCAGTTTCATTCACACGTGTGCGTTTCAGGGCCTGCCTGCCAGGGCACAGTGTCACCCCAGTGCAACTCATATCTGATGTAACAGTAGTGTAGATTTAAAATAAACAACACTTTTTTGACTGTGTTAAATAATAGCAGTCAATTTCCTTCACATGTGTGCGTTTCAGTGCCTGCCTGCCAGGGCACAGTGTCACCCCAGTGCAACTTATATCTGGTGTAACAGTAATGTAGATTTAAAAAAAACAACACTTTTTTGACTGTGTTAAATAATAGCAGTCAGTTTCCTTCACACGTGTGCGTTTAAGGGCCTGCCTTCCAGGGCACAGTGTCACCCCAGTGCAACTCATATCTGGTGTAAGAGTAGTGTAGATTTAAAAAAAAAACAACACTTTTTGGACTGTGTTAAATTATAGCAGTCAGTTTCCTTCACACGTGTGCGTTTCAGTGCCTGCCTGCCAGGGCACAGTGTCACCCCAGTGCAACTCATATCTGGTGTAACAGTAGTGTAGATTTAAAAAAAAAAAACACTTTTTTGACTGCGTTAAATAATAGCAGTCAGTTTCATTCACACGTGTGCGTTTCAGGGCCTGCCTGCCAGGGCACAGTGTCACCCCAGTGCAACTCATATCTGATGTAACAGTAGTGTAGATTTAAAATAAACAACACTTTTTTGACTGTGTTAAATAATAGCAGTCAATTTCCTTCACATGTGTGCCTTTCAGTGCCTGCCTGCCAGGGCACAGTGTCACCCCAGTGCAACTTATATCTGGTGTAACAGTAATGTAGATTTAAAAAAAACAACACTTTTTTTGACTGTGAAATAATAGCAGTCAGTTTCCTTCACACGTGTGCGTTTCAGTGCCTGCCTGCCAGGGCACAGTGTCACCCCAGTGCAACTTATATCTGGTGTAACAGTAATGTAGATTTAAAGAAAAAAACACTTTTTTGACTGTGAAATAATAGCAGTCAGTTTCCTTCACACGTGTGCGTTTCAGTGCCTGCCAGGGCACAGTGTCACCCCAGTGCAACTCATATCTGGTGTAACAGTAGTGTAGATTTAAAAAAAAAAAAAACACTTTTTTGACTGCGTTAAATAATAGCAGTCAGTTTCATTCACACGTGTGCGTTTCAGGGCCTGCCTGCCAGGGCACAGTGTCACCCCAGTGCAACTCATATCTGGTGTAACAGTAGTGTACATTTAAAAAAAACAACACTTTTTTGACTGTGTTAAATAATAGCAGTCAGTTTCCTTCACACGTGTGCGTTTCAGGGCCTGCCTTCCAGGGCACAGTGTCACCCCAGTGCAACTCATATCTGGTGTAAGAGTAGTGTAGATTTAAAAAAAAAACAACACTTTTTGGACTGCGTTAAATAATAGCAGTCAGTTTCCTTCACACGTGTGCGTTTCAGTGCCTGCCTGCCAGGGCACAGTGTCACCCCAGTGCAACTCATATCTGGTGTAACAGTAGTGTAGATTTAAAAAAAAAAACACTTTTTTGACTGCGTTAAATAATAGCAGTCAGTTTCATTCACACGTGTGCGTTTCAGGGCCTGCCTGCCAGGGCACAGTGTCACCCCAGTGCAACTCATATCTGATGTAACAGTAGTGTAGATTTAAAATAAACAACACTTTTTTGACTGTGTTAAATAATAGCAGTCAATTTCCTTCACACGTGTGCGTTTCAGTGCCTGCCTGCCAGGGCACAGTGTCACCCCAGTGCAACTTATATCTGGTGTAACAGTAATGTAGATTTAAAAAAAACAACACTTTTTTTGACTGTGAAATAATAGCAGTCAGTTTCCTTCACACGTGTGCGTTTCAGTGCCTGCCTGCCGGGGCACAGTGTCACACCAGTGCAACTCATATCTGGTGTAACAGTAGTGTACATTTTAAAAAAAACACACTTTTTGACTGTGAAATAATAGCAGTCAGTTTACTTCACACGTGTGCGTTTCAGTGCCTGCCTGCCAGGGCACAGTGTCACACCAGTGCAACTCATATCTGGTGTAACAGTAGTGTACATAAAAAAAAAAAAAACACTTTTTTGACTGTGAAATAATAGCAGTCAGTTTCCTTCACACGTGTGCGTTTCAGTGCCTGCCAGGGCACAGTGTCACCCCAGTGCAACTCATATCTGGTGTAACAGTAGTGTAGATTTAAAAAAAAAAAAACACTTTTTTGACTGCGTTAAATAATAGCAGTCAGTTTCATTCACACGTGTGCGTTTCAGGGCCTGCCTGCCAGGGCACAGTGTCACCCCAGTACAACTCATATCTGGTGTAACAGTAGTGTACATTTAAAAAAAACAACACTTTTTTGACTGTGTTAAATAATAGCAGTCAGTTTCCTTCACACGTGTGCGTTTAAGGGCCTGCCTTCCAGGGCACAGTGTCACCCCAGTGCAACTCATATCTGGTGTAAGAGTAGTGTAGATTTAAAAAAAAAACAACACTTTTTGGACTGTGTTAAATTATAGCAGTCAGTTTCCTTCACACGTGTGCGTTTCAGTGCCTGCCTGCCAGGGCACAGTGTCACCCCAGTGCAACTCATATCTGGTGTAACAGTAGTGTAGATTTAAAAAAAAAAAACAATTTTTTGACTGCGTTAAATAATAGCAGTCAGTTTCATTCACACGTGTGCGTTTCAGGGCCTGCCTGCCAGGGCACAGTGTCACCCCAGTGCAACTCATATCTGATGTAACAGTAGTGTAGATTTAAAATAAACAACACTTTTTTGACTGTTTTAAATAATAGCAGTCAATTTCCTTCACACGTGTGCGTTTCAGTGCCTGCCTGCCAGGGCACAGTGTCACCCCAGTGCAACTTATATCTGGTGTAACAGTAATGTAGATTTAAAAAAAACAACACTTTTTTTGACTGTGAAATAATAGCAGTCAGTTTCCTTCACACGTGTGCGTTTCAGTGCCTGCCTGCCAGGGCACAGTGTCACCCCAGTGCAACTTATATCTGGTGTAACAGTAATGTAGATTTAAAAAAAACAACACTTTTTTTGACTGTGAAATAATAGCAGTCAGTTTCCTTCACACGTGTGCGTTTCAGTGCCTGCCTGCCTGCCAGGGCACAGTGTCACCCCAGTGCAACTTATATCTGGTGTAACAGTAATGTAGATTTAAAGAAAAAAAACACTTTTTTGACTGTGAAATAATAGCAGTCAGTTTCCTTCACACGTGTGCGTTTCAGTGCCTGCCAGGGCACAGTGTCACCCCAGTGCAACTCATATCTGGTGTAACAGTAGTGTAGATTTAAAAAAAAAAAAACACTTTTTTGACTGCGTTAAATAATAGCAGTAAGTTTCATTCACACGTGTGCGTTTCAGGGCCTGCCTGCCAGGGCACAGTGTCACCCCAGTGCAACTCATATCTGGTGTAACAGTAGTGTACATTTAAAAAAAACAACACTTTTTTGACTGTGTTAAATAATAGCAGTCAGTTTCCTTCACACGTGTGCATTTCAGGGCCTGCCTTCCAGGGCACAGTGTCACCCCAGTGCAACTCATATCTGGTGTAAGAGTAGTGTAGATTTAAAAAAAAAAACAACACTTTTTGGACTGCGTTAAATAATAGCAGTCAGTTTCCTTCACACGTGTGCGTTTCAGTGCCTGCCTGCCAGGGCACAGTGTCACCCCAGTGCAACTCATATCTGGTGTAACAGTAGTGTAGATTTAAAAAAAAAAAACACTTTTTTGACTGCGTTAAATAATAGCAGTCAGTTTCATTCACACGTGTGCGTTTCAGGGCCTGCCTGCCAGGGCACAGTGTCACCCCAGTGCAACTCATATCTGATGTAACAGTAGTGTAGATTTAAAATAAACAACACTTTTTTGACTGTGTTAAATAATAGCAGTCAATTTCCTTCACACGTGTGCGTTTCAGTGCCTGCCTGCCAGGGCACAGTGTCACCCCAGTGCAACTTATATCTGGTGTAACAGTAATGTAGATTTAAAAAAAACAACACTTTTTTTGACTGTGAAATAATAGCAGTCAGTTTCCTTCACACGTGTGCGTTTCAGTGCCTGCCTGCCGGGGCACAGTGTCACACCAGTGCAACTCATATCTGGTGTAACAGTAGTGTACATTTTAAAAAAAACACACTTTTTGACTTTGAAATAATAGCAGTCAGTTTACTTCACACGTGTGCGTTTCAGTGCCTGCCTGCCAGGGCACAGTGTCACACCAGTGCAACTCATATCTGGTGTAACAGTAGTGTACATAAAAAAAAAAAAACACTTTTTTGACTGTGAAATAATAGCAGTCAGTTTCCTTCACACGTGTGCGTTTCAGTGCCTGCCAGGGCACAGTGTCACCCCAGTGCAACTCATATCTGGTGTAACAGTAGTGTAGATTTAAAAAAAAAAAAACACTTTTTTGACTGCGTTAAATAATAGCAGTCAGTTTCATTCACACGTGTGCGTTTCAGGGCCTGCCTGCCAGGGCACAGTGTCACCCCAGTGCAACTCATATCTGGTGTAACAGTAGTGTACATTTAAAAAAAACAACACTTTTTTGACTGTGTTAAATAATAGCAGTCAGTTTCCTTCACACGTGTGCGTTTCAGGGCCTGCCTTCCAGGGCACAGTGTCACCCCAGTGCAACTCATATCTGGTGTAAGAGTAGTGTAGATTTAAAAAAAAAACAACACTTTTTGGACTGCGTTAAATAATAGCAGTCAGTTTCCTTCACACGTGTGCGTTTCAGTGCCTGCCTGCCAGGGCACAGTGTCACCCCAGTGCAACTCATATCTGGTGTAACAGTAGTGTAGATTTAAAAAAAAAAAACACTTTTTTGACTGCGTTAAATAATAGCAGTCAGTTTCATTCACACGTGTGCGTTTCAGGGCCTGCCTGCCAGGGCACAGTGTCACCCCAGTGCAACTCATATCTGATGTAACAGTAGTGTAGATTTAAAATAAACAACACTTTTTTGACTGTGTTAAATAATAGCAGTCAATTTCCTTCACACGTGTGCGTTTCAGTGCCTGCCTGCCAGGGCACAGTGTCACCCCAGTGCAACTTATATCTGGTGTAACAGTAATGTAGATTTAAAAAAAACAACACTTTTTTTGACTGTGAAATAATAGCAGTCAGTTTCCTTCACACGTGTGCGTTTCAGTGCCTGCCTGCCGGGGCACAGTGTCACACCAGTGCAACTCATATCTGGTGTAACAGTAGTGTACATTTTAAAAAAAACACACTTTTTGACTGTGAAATAATAGCAGTCAGTTTACTTCACACGTGTGCGTTTCAGTGCCTGCCTGCCAGGGCACAGTGTCACACCAGTGCAACTCATATCTGGTGTAACAGTAGTGTACATAAAAAAAAACAAACACTTTTTTGACTGTGAAATAATAGCAGTCAGTTTCCTTCACACGTGTGCGTTTCAGTGCCTGCCAGGGCACAGTGTCACCCCAGTGCAACTCATATCTGGTGTAACAGTAGTGTAGATTTAAAAAAAAAAAAACACTTTTTTGACTGCGTTAAATAATAGCAGTCAGTTTCATTCACACGTGTGCGTTTCAGGGCCTGCCTGCCAGGGCACAGTGTCACCCCAGTACAACTCATATCTGGTGTAACAGTAGTGTACATTTAAAAAAAACAACACTTTTTTGACTGTGTTAAATAATAGCAGTCAGTTTCCTTCACACGTGTGCGTTTAAGGGCCTGCCTTCCAGGGCACAGTGTCACCCCAGTGCAACTCATATCTGGTGTAAGAGTAGTGTAGATTTAAAAAAAAAAACAACACTTTTTGGACTGTGTTAAATTATAGCAGTCAGTTTCCTTCACACGTGTGCGTTTCAGTGCCTGCCTGCCAGGGCACAGTGTCACCCCAGTGCAACTCATATCTGGTGTAACAGTAGTGTAGATTTAAAAAAAAAAAAACACTTTTTTGACTGCGTTAAATAATAGCAGTCAGTTTCATTCACACGTGTGCGTTTCAGGGCCTGCCTGCCAGGGCACAGTGTCACCCCAGTGCAACTCATATCTGTTGTAACAGTAGTGTAGATTTAAAATAAACAACACTTTTTTGACTGTGTTAAATAATAGCAGTCAATTTCCTTCACATGTGTGCGTTTCAGTGCCTGCCTGCCAGGGCACAGTGTCACCCCAGTGCAACTTATATCTGGTGTAACAGTAATGTAGATTTAAAAAAAACAACACTTTTTTGACTGTGTTAAATAATAGCAGTCAGTTTCCTTCACACGTGTGCGTTTAAGGGCCTGCCTTCCAGGGCACAGTGTCACCCCAGTGCAACTCATATCTGGTGTAAGAGTAGTGTAGATTTAAAAAAAAAACAACACTTTTTGGACTGTGTTAAATTATAGCAGTCAGTTTCCTTCACACGTGTGCGTTTCAGTGCCTGCCTGCCAGGGCACAGTGTCACCCCAGTGCAACTCATATCTGGTGTAACAGTAGTGTAGATTTAAAAAAAAAAAACACTTTTTTGACTGCGTTAAATAATAGCAGTCAGTTTCATTCACACGTGTGCGTTTCAGGGCCTGCCTGCCAGGGCACAGTGTCACCCCAGTGCAACTCATATCTGATGTAACAGTAGTGTAGATTTAAAATAAACAACACTTTTTTGACTGTGTTAAATAATAGCAGTCAATTTCCTTCACATGTGTGCGTTTCAGTGCCTGCCTGCCAGGGCACAGTGTCACCCCAGTGCAACTTATATCTGGTGTAACAGTAATGTAGATTTAAAAAAAACAACACTTTTTTTGACTGTGAAATAATAGCAGTCAGTTTCCTTCACACGTGTGCGTTTCAGTGCCTGCCTGCCAGGGCACAGTGTCACCCCAGTGCAACTTATATCTGGTGTAACAGTAATGTAGATTTAAAGAAAAAAACACTTTTTTGACTGTGAAATAATAGCAGTCAGTTTCCTTCACACGTGTGCGTTTCAGTGCCTGCCAGGGCACAGTGTCACCCCAGTGCAACTCATATCTGGTGTAACAGTAGTGTAGATTTAAAAAAAAAAAAAACACTTTTTTGACTGCGTTAAATAATAGCAGTCAGTTTCATTCACACGTGTGCGTTTCAGGGCCTGCCTGCCAGGGCACAGTGTCACCCCAGTGCAACTCATATCTGGTGTAACAGTAGTGTACATTTAAAAAAAACAACACTTTTTTGACTGTGTTAAATAATAGCAGTCAGTTTCCTTCACACGTGTGCATTTCAGGGCCTGCCTTCCAGGGCACAGTGTCACCCCAGTGCAACTCATATCTCGTGTAAGAGTAGTGTAGATTTAAAAAAAAAACAACACTTTTTGGACTGCGTTAAATAATAGCAGTCAGTTTCCTTCACACGTGTGCGTTTCAGTGCCTGCCTGCCAGGGCACAGTGTCACCCCAGTGCAACTCATATCTGGTGTAACAGTAGTGTAGATTTAAAAAAAAAAACACTTTTTTGACTGCGTTAAATAATAGCAGTCAGTTTCATTCACACGTGTGCGTTTCAGGGCCTGCCTGCCAGGGCACAGTGTCACCCCAGTGCAACTCATATCTGATGTAACAGTAGTGTAGATTTAAAATAAACAACACTTTTTTGACTGTGTTAAATAATAGCAGTCAATTTCCTTCACACGTGTGCGTTTCAGTGCCTGCCTGCCAGGGCACAGTGTCACCCCAGTGCAACTTATATCTGGTGTAACAGTAATGTAGATTTAAAAAAAACAACACTTTTTTTGACTGTGAAATAATAGCAGTCAGTTTCCTTCACACGTGTGCGTTTCAGTGCCTGCCTGCCGGGGCACAGTGTCACACCAGTGCAACTCATATCTGGTGTAACAGTAGTGTACATTTTAAAAAAAACACACTTTTTGACTGTGAAATAATAGCAGTCAGTTTACTTCACACGTGTGCGTTTCAGTGCCTGCCTGCCAGGGCACAGTGTCACACCAGTGCAACTCATATCTGGTGTAACAGTAGTGTACATAAAAAAAAAAAAACACTTTTTTGACTGTGAAATAATAGCAGTCAGTTTCCTTCACACGTGTGCGTTTCAGTGCCTGCCAGGGCACAGTGTCACCCCAGTGCAACTCATATCTGGTGTAACAGTAGTGTAGATTTAAAAAAAAAAAAACACTTTTTTGACTGCGTTAAATAATAGCAGTCAGTTTCATTCACACGTGTGCGTTTCAGGGCCTGCCTGCCAGGGCACAGTGTCACCCCAGTACAACTCATATCTGGTGTAACAGTAGTGTACATTTAAAAAAAACAACACTTTTTTGACTGTGTTAAATAATAGCAGTCAGTTTCCTTCACACGTGTGCGTTTAAGGGCCTGCCTTCCAGGGCACAGTGTCACCCCAGTGCAACTCATATCTGGTGTAAGAGTAGTGTAGATTTAAAAAAAAAACAACACTTTTTGGACTGTGTTAAATTATAGCAGTCAGTTTCCTTCACACGTGTGCGTTTCAGTGCCTGCCTGCCAGGGCACAGTGTCACCCCAGTGCAACTCATATCTGGTGTAACAGTAGTGTAGATTTAAAAAAAAAAAAACACTTTTTTGACTGCGTTAAATAATAGCAGTCAGTTTCATTCACACGTGTGCGTTTCAGGGCCTGCCTGCCAGGGCACAGTGTCACCCCAGTGCAACTCATATCTGGTGTAACAGTAGTGTAGATTTAAAATAAACAACACTTTTTTGACTGTGTTAAATAATAGCAGTCAATTTCCTTCACATGCGTGCGTTTCAGTGCCTGCCTGCCAGGGCACAGTGTCACCCCAGTGCAACTTATATCTGGTGTAACAGTAATGTAGATTTAAAAAAAACAACACTTTTTTTGACTGTGAAATAATAGCAGTCAGTTTCCTTCACACGTGTGCGTTTCAGTGCCTGCCTGCCAGGGCACAGTGTCACCCCAGTGCAACTTATATCTGGTGTAACAGTAATGTAGATTTAAAGAAAAAAACACTTTTTTGACTGTGAAATAATAGCAGTCAGTTTCCTTCACACGTGTGCGTTTCAGTGCCTGCCAGGGCACAGTGTCACCCCAGTGCAACTCATATCTGGTGTAACAGTAGTGTAGATTTAAAAAAAAAAAAACACTTTTTTGACTGCGTTAAATAATAGCAGTCAGTTTCATTCACACGTGTGCGTTTCAGGGCCTGCCTGCCAGGGCACAGTGTCACCCCAGTGCAACTCATATCTGGTGTAACAGTAGTGTACATTTAAAAAAAACAACACTTTTTTGACTGTGTTAAATAATAGCAGTCAGTTTCCTTCACACGTGTGCGTTTCAGTGCCTGCCTGCCGGGGCACAGTGTCACACCAGTGCAACTCATATCTGGTGTAACAGTAGTGTACATTTTAAAAAAAACACACTTTTTGACTGTGAAATAATAGCAGTCAGTTTACTTCACACGTGTGCGTTTCAGTGCCTGCCTGCCAGGGCACAGTGTCACACCAGTGCAACTCATATCTGGTGTAACAGTAGTGTACATAAAAAAAAAAAAACACTTTTTTGACTGTGAAATAATAGCAGTCAGTTTCCTTCACACGTGTGCGTTTCAGTGCCTGCCAGGGCACAGTGTCACCCCAGTGCAACTCATATCTGGTGTAACAGTAGTGTAGATTTAAAAAAAAACAAACACTTTTTTGACTGCGTTAAATAATAGCAGTCAGTTTCATTCACACGTGTGCGTTTCAGGGCCTGCCTGCCAGGGCACAGTGTCACCCCAGTACAACTCATATCTGGTGTAACAGTAGTGTACATTTAAAAAAAACAACACTTTTTTGACTGTGTTAAATAATAGCAGTCAGTTTCCTTCACACGTGTGCGTTTAAGGGCCTGCCTTCCAGGGCACAGTGTCACCCCAGTGCAACTCATATCTGGTGTAAGAGTAGTGTAGATTTAAAAAAAAAACAACACTTTTTGGACTGTGTTAAATTATAGCAGTCAGTTTCCTTCACACGTGTGCGTTTCAGTGCCTGCCTGCCAGGGCACAGTGTCACCCCAGTGCAACTCATATCTGGTGTAACAGTAGTGTAGATTTAAAAAAAAAAAACACTTTTTTGACTGCGTTAAATAATAGCAGTCAGTTTCATTCACACGTGTGCGTTTCAGGGCCTGCCTGCCAGGGCACAGTGTCACCCCAGTGCAACTCATATCTGATGTAACAGTAGTGTAGATTTAAAATAAACAACACTTTTTTGACTGTGTTAAATAATAGCAGTCAATTTCCTTCACACGTGTGCGTTTCAGTGCCTGCCTGCCAGGGCACAGTGTCACCCCAGTGCAACTTATATCTGGTGTAACAGTAATGTAGATTTAAAAAAAACAACACTTTTTTTGACTGTGAAATAATAGCAGTCAGTTTCCTTCACACGTGTGCGTTTCAGTGCCTGCCTGCCAGGGCACAGTGTCACCCCAGTGCAACTTATATCTGGTGTAACAGTAATGTAGATTTAAAAAAAACAACACTTTTTTTGACTGTGAAATAATAGCAGTCAGTTTCCTTCACACGTGTGCGTTTCAGTGCCTGCCTGCCAGGGCACAGTGTCACCCCAGTGCAACTTATATCTGGTGTAACAGTAATGTAGATTTAAAGAAAAAAACACTTTTTTGACTGTGAAATAATAGCAGTCAGTTTCCTTCACACGTGTGCGTTTCAGTGCCTGCCAGGGCACAGTGTCACCCCAGTGCAACTCATATCTGGTGTAACAGTAGTGTAGATTTAAAAAAAAAAAAACACATTTTTGACTGCGTTAAATAATAGCAGTCAGTTTCATTCACACGTGTGCGTTTCAGGGCCTGCCTGCCAGGGCACAGTGTCACCCCAGTGCAACTCATATCTGGTGTAACAGTAGTGTACATTTAAAAAAAACAACACTTTTTTGACTGTGTTAAATAATAGCAGTCAGTTTCCTTCACACGTGTGCATTTCAGGGCCTGCCTTCCAGGGCACAGTGTCACCCCAGTGCAACTCATATCTGGTGTAAGAGTAGTGTAGATTTAAAAAAAAAAACAACACTTTTTTGACTGCGTTAAATAATAGCAGTCAGTTTCCTTCACACGTGTGCGTTTCAGTGCCTGCCTGCCAGGGCACAGTGTCACCCCAGTGCAACTCATATCTGGTGTAACAGTAGTGTAGATTTAAAAAAAAAAACACTTTTTTGACTGCGTTAAATAATAGCAGTCAGTTTCATTCACACGTGTGCGTTTCAGGGCCTGCCTGCCAGGGCACAGTGTCACCCCAGTGCAACTCATATCTGATGTAACAGTAGTGTAGATTTAAAATAAACAACACTTTTTTGACTGTGTTAAATAATAGCAGTCAATTTCCTTCACACGTGTGCGTTTCAGTGCCTGCCTGCCAGGGCACAGTGTCACCCCAGTGCAACTTATATCTGGTGTAACAGTAATGTAGATTTAAAAAAAACAACACTTTTTTTGACTGTGAAATAATAGCAGTCAGTTTCCTTCACACGTGTGCGTTTCAGTGCCTGCCTGCCGGGGCACAGTGTCACACCAGTGCAACTCATATCTGGTGTAACAGTAGTGTACATTTTAAAAAAAACACACTTTTTGACTTTGAAATAATAGCAGTCAGTTTACTTCACACGTGTGCGTTTCAGTGCCTGCCTGCCAGGGCACAGTGTCACACCAGTGCAACTCATATCTGGTGTAACAGTAGTGTACATAAAAAAAAAAAAACACTTTTTTGACTGTGAAATAATAGCAGTCAGTTTCCTTCACACGTGTGCGTTTCAGTGCCTGCCAGGGCACAGTGTCACCCCAGTGCAACTCATATCTGGTGTAACAGTAGTGTAGATTTAAAAAAAAAAAAACACTTTTTTGACTGCGTTAAATAATAGCAGTCAGTTTCATTCACACGTGTGCGTTTCAGGGCCTGCCTGCCAGGGCACAGTGTCACCCCAGTACAACTCATATCTGGTGTAACAGTAGTGTACATTTAAAAAAAACAACACTTTTTTGACTGTGTTAAATAATAGCAGTCAGTTTCCTTCACACGTGTGCGTTTAAGGGCCTGCCTTCCAGGGCACAGTGTCACCCCAGTGCAACTCATATCTGGTGTAAGAGTAGTGTAGATTTAAAAAAAAAACAACACTTTTTGGACTGTGTTAAATTATAGCAGTCAGTTTCCTTCACACGTGTGCGTTTCAGTGCCTGCCTGCCAGGGCACAGTGTCACCCCAGTGCAACTCATATCTGGTGTAACAGTAGTGTAGATTTAAAAAAAAAAAACACTTTTTTGACTGCGTTAAATAATAGCAGTCAGTTTCATTCACACGTGTGCGTTTCAGGGCCTGCCTGCCAGGGCACAGTGTCACCCCAGTGCAACTCATATCTGATGTAACAGTAGTGTAGATTTAAAATAAACAACACATTTTTGACTGTGTTAAATAATAGCAGTCAATTTCCTTCACACGTGTGCGTTTCAGTGCCTGCCTGCCAGGGCACAGTGTCACCCCAGTGCAACTTATATCTGGTGTAACAGTAATGTAGATTTAAAAAAAAACAACACTTTTTTTGACTGTGAAATAATAGCAGTCAGTTTCCTTCACACGTGTGCGTTTCAGTGCCTGCCTGCCAGGGCACAGTGTCACCCCAGTGCAACTTATATCTGGTGTAACAGTAATGTAGATTTAAAGAAAAAAACACTTTTTTGACTGTGAAATAATAGCAGTCAGTTTCCTTCACACGTGTGCGTTTCAGTGCCTGCCAGGGCACAGTGTCACCCCAGTGCAACTCATATCTGGTGTAACAGTAGTGTAGATTTAAAAAAAAAAAAACACTTTTTTGACTGCGTTAAATAATAGCAGTCAGTTTCATTCACACGTGTGCGTTTCAGGGCCTGCCTGCCAGGGCACAGTGTCACCCCAGTGCAACTCATATCTGGTGTAACAGTAGTGTACATTTAAAAAAAACAACACTTTTTTGACTGTGTTAAATAATAGCAGTCAGTTTCCTTCACACGTGTGCGTTTCAGGGCCTGCCTTCCAGGGCACAGTGTCACCCCAGTGCAACTCATATCTGGTGTAAGAGTAGTGTAGATTTAAAAAAAAAACAACACTTTTTGGACTGCGTTAAATAATAGCAGTCAGTTTCCTTCACACGTGTGCGTTTCAGTGCCTGCCTGCCAGGGCACAGTGTCACCCCAGTGCAACTCATATCTGGTGTAACAGTAGTGTAGATTTAAAAAAAAAAAACACTTTTTTGACTGCGTTAAATAATAGCAGTCAGTTTCCTTCACACGTGTGCGTTTCAGGGCCTGCCTGCCAGGGCACAGTGTCACCCCAGTGCAACTCATATCTGATGTAACAGTAGTGTAGATTTAAAATAAACAACACTTTTTTGACTGTGTTAAATAATAGCAGTCAATTTCCTTCACACGTGTGCGTTTCAGTGCCTGCCTGCCAGGGCACAGTGTCACCCCAGTGCAACTTATATCTGGTGTAACAGTAATGTAGATTTAAAAAAAACAACACTTTTTTTGACTGTGAAATAATAGCAGTCAGTTTCCTTCACACGTGTGCGTTTCAGTGCCTGCCTGCCGGGGCACAGTGTCACACCAGTGCAACTCATATCTGGTGTAACAGTAGTGTACATTTTAAAAAAAACACACTTTTTGACTGTGAAATAATAGCAGTCAGTTTACTTCACACGTGTGCGTTTCAGTGCCTGCCTGCCAGGGCACAGTGTCACACCAGTGCAACTCATATCTGGTGTAACAGTAGTGTACATAAAAAAAAACAAACACTTTTTTGACTGTGAAATAATAGCAGTCAGTTTCCTTCACACGTGTGCGTTTCAGTGCCTGCCAGGGCACAGTGTCACCCCAGTGCAACTCATATCTGGTGTAACAGTAGTGTAGATTTAAAAAAAAAAAAACACTTTTTTGACTGCGTTAAATAATAGCAGTCAGTTTCATTCACACGTGTGCGTTTCAGGGCCTGCCTGCCAGGGCACAGTGTCACCCCAGTACAACTCATATCTGGTGTAACAGTAGTGTACATTTAAAAAAAACAACACTTTTTTGACTGTGTTAAATAATAGCAGTCAGTTTCCTTCACACGTGTGCGTTTAAGGGCCTGCCTTCCAGGGCACAGTGTCACCCCAGTGCAACTCATATCTGGTGTAAGAGTAGTGTAGATTTAAAAAAAAAACAACACTTTTTGGACTGTGTTAAATTATAGCAGTCAGTTTCCTTCACACGTGTGCGTTTCAGTGCCTGCCTGCCAGGGCACAGTGTCACCCCAGTGCAACTCATATCTGGTGTAACAGTAGTGTAGATTTAAAAAAAAAAAACACTTTTTTGACTGCGTTAAATAATAGCAGTCAGTTTCATTCACACGTGTGCGTTTCAGGGCCTGCCTGCCAGGGCACAGTGTCACCCCAGTGCAACTCATATCTGATGTAACAGTAGTGTAGATTTAAAATAAACAACACTTTTTTGACTGTGTTAAATAATAGCAGTCAGTTTCCTTCACACGTGTGCGTTTAAGGGCCTGCCTTCCAGGGCACAGTGTCACCCCAGTGCAACTCATATCTGGTGTAAGAGTAGTGTAGATTTAAAAAAAAAACAACACTTTTTGGACTGTGTTAAATTATAGCAGTCAGTTTCCTTCACACGTGTGCGTTTCAGTGCCTGCCTGCCAGGGCACAGTGTCACCCCAGTGCAACTCATATCTGGTGTAACAGTAGTGTAGATTTAAAAAAAAAAAACACTTTTTTGACTGCGTTAAATAATAGCAGTCAGTTTCATTCACACGTGTGCGTTTCAGGGCCTGCCTGCCAGGGCACAGTGTCACCCCAGTGCAACTCATATCTGATGTAACAGTAGTGTAGATTTAAAATAAACAACACTTTTTTGACTGTGTTAAATAATAGCAGTCAATTTCCTTCACATGTGTGCGTTTCAGTGCCTGCCTGCCAGGGCACAGTGTCACCCCAGTGCAACTTATATCTGGTGTAACAGTAATGTAGATTTAAAAAAAACAACACTTTTTTTGACTGTGAAATAATAGCAGTCAGTTTCCTTCACACGTGTGCGTTTCAGTGCCTGCCTGCCAGGGCACAGTGTCACCCCAGTGCAACTTATATCTGGTGTAACAGTAATGTAGATTTAAAGAAAAAAACACTTTTTTGACTGTGAAATAATAGCAGTCAGTTTCCTTCACACGTGTGCGTTTCAGTGCCTGCCAGGGCACAGTGTCACCCCAGTGCAACTCATATCTGGTGTAACAGTAGTGTAGATTTAAAAAAAAAAAAACACTTTTTTGACTGCGTTAAATAATAGCAGTCAGTTTCATTCACACGTGTGCGTTTCAGGGCCTGCCTGCCAGGGCACAGTGTCACCCCAGTGCAACTCATATCTGGTGTAACAGTAGTGTACATTTAAAAAAAACAACACTTTTTTGACTGTGTTAAATAATAGCAGTCAGTTTCCTTCACACGTGTGCGTTTCAGGGCCTGCCTTCCAGGGCACAGTGTCACCCCAGTGCAACTCATATCTGGTGTAAGAGTAGTGTAGATTTAAAAAAAAAACAACACTTTTTGGACTGCGTTAAATAATAGCAGTCAGTTTCCTTCACACGTGTGCGTTTCAGTGCCTGCCTGCCAGGGCACAGTGTCACCCCAGTGCAACTCATATCTGGTGTAACAGTAGTGTAGATTTAAAAAAAAAAAACACTTTTTTGACTGCGTTAAATAATAGCAGTCAGTTTCATTCACACGTGTGCGTTTCAGGGCCTGCCTGCCAGGGCACAGTGTCACCCCAGTGCAACTCATATCTGATGTAACAGTAGTGTAGATTTAAAATAAACAACACTTTTTTGACTGTGTTAAATACTAGCAGTCAATTTCCTTCACACGTGTGCGTTTCAGTGCCTGCCTGCCAGGGCACAGTGTCACCCCAGTGCAACTTATATCTGGTGTAACAGTAATGTAGATTTAAAAAAAACAACACTTTTTTTGACTGTGAAATAATAGCAGTCAGTTTCCTTCACACGTGTGCGTTTCAGTGCCTGCCTGCCGGGGCACAGTGTCACACCAGTGCAACTCATATCTGGTGTAACAGTAGTGTACATTTTAAAAAAAACACACTTTTTGACTGTGAAATAATAGCAGTCAGTTTACTTCACACGTGTGCGTTTCAGTGCCTGCCTGCCAGGGCACAGTGTCACACCAGTGCAACTCATATCTGGTGTAACAGTAGTGTACATAAAAAAAAACAAACACTTTTTTGACTGTGAAATAATAGCAGTCAGTTTCCTTCACACGTGTGCGTTTCAGTGCCTGCCAGGGCACAGTGTCACCCCAGTGCAACTCATATCTGGTGTAACAGTAGTGTAGATTTAAAAAAAAAAAAACACTTTTTTGACTGCGTTAAATAATAGCAGTCAGTTTCATTCACACGTGTGCGTTTCAGGGCCTGCCTGCCAGGGCACAGTGTCACCCCAGTACAACTCATATCTGGTGTAACAGTAGTGTACATTTAAAAAAAACAACACTTTTTTGACTGTGTTAAATAATAGCAGTCAGTTTCCTTCACACGTGTGCGTTTAAGGGCCTGCCTTCCAGGGCACAGTGTCACCCCAGTGCAACTCATATCTGGTGTAAGAGTAGTGTAGATTTAAAAAAAAAACAACACTTTTTGGACTGTGTTAAATTATAGCAGTCAGTTTCCTTCACACGTGTGCGTTTCAGTGCCTGCCTGCCAGGGCACAGTGTCACCCCAGTGCAACTCATATCTGGTGTAACAGTAGTGTAGATTTAAAAAAAAAAAACACTTTTTTGACTGCGTTAAATAATAGCAGTCAGTTTCATTCACACGTGTGCGTTTCAGGGCCTGCCTGCCAGGGCACAGTGTCACCCCAGTGCAACTCATATCTGATGTAACAGTAGTGTAGATTTAAAATAAACAACACTTTTTTGACTGTGTTAAATAATAGCAGTCAATTTCCTTCACATGTGTGCGTTTCAGTGCCTGCCTGCCAGGGCACAGTGTCACCCCAGTGCAACTTATATCTGTTGTAACAGTAATGTAGATTTAAAAAAAACAACACTTTTTTGACTGTGTTAAATAATAGCAGTCAGTTTCCTTCACACGTGTGCGTTTAAGGGCCTGCCTTCCAGGGCACAGTGTCACCCCAGTGCAACTCATATCTGGTGTAACAGTAGTGTAGATTTAAAAAAAAAACAACACTTTTTGGACTGTGTTAAATTATAGCAGTCAGTTTCCTTCACACGTGTGCGTTTCAGTGCCTGCCTGCCAGGGCACAGTGTCACCCCAGTGCAACTCATATCTGGTGTAACAGTAGTGTAGATTTAAAAAAAAAAAACACTTTTTTGACTGCGTTAAATAATAGCAGTCAGTTTCATTCACACGTGTGCGTTTCAGGGCCTGCCTGCCAGGGCACAGTGTCACCCCAGTGCAACTCATATCTGATGTAACAGTAGTGTAGATTTAAAATAAACAACACTTTTTTGACTGTGTTAAATAATAGCAGTCAATTTCCTTCACATGTGTGCGTTTCAGTGCCTGCCTGCCAGGGCACAGTGTCACCCCAGTGCAACTTATATCTGGTGTAACAGTAATGTAGATTTAAAAAAAACAACACTTTTTTTGACTGTGAAATAATAGCAGTCAGTTTCCTTCACACGTGTGCGTTTCAGTGCCTGCCTGCCAGGGCACAGTGTCACCCCAGTGCAACTTATATCTGGTGTAACAGTAATGTAGATTTAAAGAAAAAAACACTTTTTTGACTGTGAAATAATAGCAGTCAGTTTCCTTCACACGTGTGCGTTTCAGTGCCTGCCTGCCGGGGCACAGTGTCACACCAGTGCAACTCATATCTGGTGTAACAGTAGTGTACATTTTAAAAAAAACACACTTTTTGACTGTGAAATAATAGCAGTCAGTTTACTTCACACGTGTGCGTTTCAGTGCCTGCCTGCCAGGGCACAGTGTCACACCAGTGCAACTCATATCTGGTGTAACAGTAGTGTACATAAAAAAAAAAAAACACTTTTTTGACTGTGAAATAATAGCAGTCAGTTTCCTTCACACGTGTGCGTTTCAGTGCCTGCCAGGGCACAGTGTCACCCCAGTGCAACTCATATCTGGTGTAACAGTAGTGTAGATTTAAAAAAAAAAAAACACTTTTTTGACTGCGTTAAATAATAGCAGTCAGTTTCATTCACACGTGTGCGTTTCAGGGCCTGCCTGCCAGGGCACAGTGTCACCCCAGTACAACTCATATCTGGTGTAACAGTAGTGTACATTTAAAAAAAACAACACTTTTTTGACTGTGTTAAATAATAGCAGTCAGTTTCCTTCACACGTGTGCGTTTAAGGGCCTGCCTTCCAGGGCACAGTGTCACCCCAGTGCAACTCATATCTGGTGTAAGAGTAGTGTAGATTTAAAAAAAAAACAACACTTTTTGGACTGTGTTAAATTATAGCAGTCAGTTTCCTTCACACGTGTGCGTTTCAGTGCCTGCCTGCCAGGGCACAGTGTCACCCCAGTGCAACTCATATCTGGTGTAACAGTAGTGTAGATTTAAAAAAAAAAAACACTTTTTTGACTGCGTTAAATAATAGCAGTCAGTTTCATTCACACGTGTGCGTTTCAGGGCCTGCCTGCCAGGGCACAGTGTCACCCCAGTGCAACTCATATCTGATGTAACAGTAGTGTAGATTTAAAATAAACAACACTTTTTTGACTGTGTTAAATAATAGCAGTCAATTTCCTTCACATGTGTGCGTTTCAGTGCCTGCCTGCCAGGGCACAGTGTCACCCCAGTGCAACTTATATCTGGTGTAACAGTAATGTAGATTTAAAAAAAACAACACTTTTTTTGACTGTGAAATAATAGCAGTCAGTTTCCTTCACACGTGTGCGTTTCAGTGCCTGCCTGCCAGGGCACAGTGTCACCCCAGTGCAACTTATATCTGGTGTAACAGTAATGTAGATTTAAAGAAAAAAACACTTTTTTGACTGTGAAATAATAGCAGTCAGTTTCCTTCACACGTGTGCGTTTCAGTGCCTGCCAGGGCACAGTGTCACCCCAGTGCAACTCATATCTGGTGTAACAGTAGTGTAGATTTTAAAAAAAAAAAACACTTTTTTGACTGCGTTAAATAATAGCAGTCAGTTTCATTCACACGTGTGCGTTTCAGGGCCTGCCTGCCAGGGCACAGTGTCACCCCAGTGCAACTCATATCTGGTGTAACAGTAGTGTACATTTAAAAAAAACAACACTTTTTTGACTGTGTTAAATAATAGCAGTCAGTTTCCTTCACACGTGTGCGTTTCAGGGCCTGCCTTCCAGGGCACAGTGTCACCCCAGTGCAACTCATATCTGGTGTAACAGTAGTGTAGATTTAAAAAAAAAACAACACTTTTTGGACTGCGTTAAATAATAGCAGTCAGTTTCATTCACACGTGTGCGTTTCAGGGCCTGCCTGCCAGGGCACAGTGTCACCCCAGTGCAACTCATATCTGATGTAACAGTAGTGTAGATTTAAAATAAACAACACTTTTTTGACTGTGTTAAATAATAGCAGTCAATTTCCTTCACACGTGTGCGTTTCAGTGCCTGCCTGCCAGGGCACAGTGTCACCCCAGTGCAACTTATATCTGGTGTAACAGTAATGTAGATTTAAAAAAAACAACACTTTTTTTGACTGTGAAATAATAGCAGTCAGTTTCCTTCACACGTGTGCGTTTCAGTGCCTGCCTGCCGGGGCACAGTGTCACACCAGTGCAACTCATATCTGGTGTAACAGTAGTGTACATTTTAAAAAAAACACACTTTTTGACTGTGAAATAATAGCAGTCAGTTTACTTCACACGTGTGCGTTTCAGTGCCTGCCTGCCAGGGCACAGTGTCACACCAGTGCAACTCATATCTGGTGTAACAGTAGTGTACATAAAAAAAAAAAAAAACACTTTTTTGACTGTGAAATAATAGCAGTCAGTTTCCTTCACACGTGTGCGTTTCAGTGCCTGCCATGGCACAGTGTCACCCCAGTGCAACTCATATCTGGTGTAACAGTAGTGTAGATTTAAAAAAAAAAAAACACTTTTTTGACTGCGTTAAATAATAGCAGTCAGTTTCATTCACACGTGTGCGTTTCAGGGCTTGCCTGCCAGGGCACAGTGTCACCCCAGTGCAACTCATATCTGGTGTAACAGTAGTGTACATTTAAAAAAAACAACACTTTTTTGACTGTGTTAAATAATAGCAGTCAGTTTCCTGCCAGGGCACAGTGTCACCCCAGTGACCATCGCAATAAACCTAATTAACCTATTAACCCCTAAACCGACAAACCCCCACATCGCAAAAAAAACAAATTGACCTATTAACCCCTAAACCGAAAAATCCCCACATCGCAATAAACCTAATTAACCTATTAACCCCTAAACCGCCAAACCCCCACAATGCAAATAACTTATTTAATTACTAAGCCCCCTAACCTAACACCCCCTTAATTAACCCCAATACTAAGTTACACTTAAATAAAACCTAACATTAAATTACAAAAAAAAATCTAAAATGACAAAACATAAAAAACTCTAAAATTACAGAATAAAATAAAAAAAATTATCAAAAATAAAAAAAATTAAACCTAATCCCTATGAAAATAAAAAAGCCCCCCCCCCAAATAAACCCCCCCTAAACTACCAATAGCCCTTAAAATGGCCTTTTGTAGGGCATCACCCTAAGTTAAACAGCTTTTTTACATTTAAACATGACTAAATCTCCCCTAACAATAAAAACCCTGCACCCACCAAACCTCCAAAATAAAAAACTAATACTAAAAAAAAACTTAACTACCCATTGCCCCTAAAGGGGCATATGTATGGGCATTGCCCTTGAAAGGGCATTCAGCTCTTTTACTGCCCTTAAAAGAGCAATCATCTCTTTTCCAGACCATTAAATCCCTAATATTAAAAATAAAAAATCACCAAAAATAAAAAAACATCCTAACACTAAGCCCCAAATTATTATTATTATCGGTTATTTGTAGAGTGCCAACAGATTCTGCAGAGCTATAAACAAAGGCGGAGTTTAACAAAACATTTATTGGGATCAATAGAGTCGCACTATTGTAGTCAGCTCTTAAGAAGGTGATCTACAAACAGATGGACTCTTAGGCTTACATGCTAAGGAGGTTCAGGGGATAGCAATGGAGGAAGAGGAACTGGTATAAAGAAATTTTAGTGTAGGTTGTATGCATCCCTGAACAGTAGAGTCTTTAGGGAGCGCTTGAAGCTTTCAAAACTAGGGGTGAGTCTTGTGGAGTGAGGCAGAGAGTTCCACAAGATGGGAGCCAGTCTGGAGAAGTCCTGTAAATGGGAGTGGGAGGAGGTAACAAGAGAGGAGGGGAGGAGGAGGTAATGAGCAGAGCGAAGGGGAAGGGAGGGAGAGTATCCGGAGATGAGGTCTAAAATATAGGGGGGGAACAGTGCACTTGAGGGTTTTGTATGTCAGAGTGAGAATTTTGTGTATAATCCTAGAGGCAAGAGGAAGCCAGTGAAGCGATTGGCAGAGAGGTGCAGCAGATGAAGAGTGATGTGTAAGGAAGATGAGCCTGGCAGAGGCATTCACTATGGATTGTAAAGGAGCTAGGCGGCAGCTGTGGAGACCAAAGAGGACAGAGTTGCAGTAATCAAGATGGGAAAGGATGAGAGAGTGGATTAAAGTTTTGGTTGTGTCTTGTGTAAGGAAATGTCTAATTTAAAGTGAATGTCAATTTTCAGCAATGAGTGCCCAGTTTTAAAGAAAAACATTTAAAAACTGGGGCACTTTCATTGATTTCTCCAAAGCCGGATCGCCGATCCCAGCCTCAGTTCCTCTGTTCTGACATCAGAAATGACAAAACCGGCTTTCTCCAATCATAGCTACCCCCCCCCCCCCAGAGCGTCCATCTCGTGATGCCCGGTTGTGATTGGAGGAAGCTGGTTTTGTCATTGCTGTGGTTGTACAGCAGAAAGAAGAAGGCGGGGGATCGCCGATCCGGCTTTGCAAAAGTAAAAAGTAAGTATTTCTACAAATCCGGTGCAATGTAAACTTTTATCAATGAAAGTGCCCCTGTTTTTAAAAGTATTTTGAAATCAGGAAGAAAGATCTGAGTCAAATGTGACCTCAATACATCGGACATGCGGGGTAGGGGTAATGATGGAGTTGTCTACAGTTATAGAGAGATTGGGGGTGGAGATTTTGGAAGAAGGGGGGAAAATATGGAGAGATTTAGCTTGAGGAAGTGAGAGGACATCCAGGAAGAGATGTAAGAAAGACAGTTAGTGACATGGGTTATTAAGGAAGGAGATAGGTCTGGTCCAGAGAAGTAGATTTGGATGTTGTCAGCAAACAAATGATATTGGAAACCGTGGGACTTAATTAGGAGCTGATTGCCATTTTAAGTGCAGTCAAAGAGTTGATTGCCCATACAAATGCAACTTTAGGGGAAAAGGGTAGTTTAGTTTTTTTAGTGTTAGGTTTTTTTTATTTTGGGAGGTTTGGTGGGTGGGTGGTTAGGGGGTAATTTGTTTAGGTAAAAGAGCTGTTTAACTTAGGGCAATGCCCTACAAAAGCACCTTTTAAGGGCTATTAGTAGTTTAGTATTAGATTAGGGGGTGTTTTTATTTTTGGGGGGATTTTTATAGGGGTATTAGTTTAGGTTTCACTTTTTATTTTGGATAGCTTTGTTTATTTTTGTTTTCTGTAATTTTACATTTTGTATTTTGTGTAATTTTAGGTTTGGGGTTTGTATTTTTTTTTTTTTTTTAATAATACTGCCCTCTAGGCAGGCTTATCGCCTAGTATTGTATAAAGAAGAGTCCCACATAGGACACAGCCGATCCACATCTACTTGAGATTCATGAGGTATATGAGGAGCAGTCTCATTTAGAAATGATGACAAGAAAAAAAGGCAACACGTTACTTATGGCACCTTGTCTGTATTAGCCACTTCTGAATGAATGCGGCCAGAACGCAGCTCCTTACTGCATTCCAGGTCATACAGAAATATGAGATTATTCCCTCCCTTTTAAGATTAGACTTTTAATCTTGTTTCTTCTCTAATTAATTTTGGTATAAATAAATATATATATTGTGACAGAAAGCAAGGCCTGGTTATAAATGGAAGATATTTAAGACCAAGCATTGTACATGCTATTTCTCCTTTCAGTTAAAACCCCAGGGAGAAAGAGTGTGTATTTGATTATCCCAGACAGATGTGAAGCTGTCCAGCAGCTAATCACAGGTGTGGCTAATTAGAAGTTGTGAGGGTTTAAATAGCAGCCTCACTTAGGCCTTGAGAGAGAGTTACACAGCTACAGAGGCTGGTGTGTGTGTTTGTTACACTGTGTAAAAGACTTTTGTTCCTGTGAACTGTAAAAGGACATTATTTTTACAAAGCACTTGTGGAATACTGTGAAGTGCTGGGACACATTTAAAAGCACTTAACTTTGCTGCAGAGGAAGGATTTCCCTCTTTTGAAAATGAACTGCCTGTTTGTTATTGCTGTGAAAAATAAAGCCTTTTAAACTACAGTGGATTGTCCTGTGCTGCATTTGTGCCCTAGAAGACCGTGGTTAAAAGTGTTCCTGTCACACTTGGTGGAGAATGCGGGCAACCACTTTGTATGTCTGTGGGCATAATAATCTGCAAGCAACATGGAGGAAGTCATTAAAGCTTTGATCCATTCTAATGCTATGCAGCAGGAGACTAACAGAAAAGCTGCTGAAAATAGTGCAGCACTGCAACAGTTGGTCTTGGCCCAGTCAGAGAGTGCTATGCTGCTGGCTAAATCACAGAAGGAGAACACTGAATTGTTGATACAACAGTTGGCTGCTGTGCAAGCTGAGACATTCAGGAAGACCCGGGAGGAGCAGCAAAGTGCTACACAAACTCTGCAACGAGAGATTCAAGCCATATCAGAAAGACTGAACTCTGAATATGTTGGTGGCAGCCAAGGTTCCAGAGTAATAAGGGCTAGTCATTATCTTCAAAAAATGACAGCAGCTGATGATGTTGATGCGTATCTTTTGGCATTTGAACGCACAGCAGAAAGAGAAAAATGGCCGACAGTTGAGTGGGCGAGTATACTTGTGCAATTTCTTAGTGGTGAACCTCAGAAGGCCTACTTTGATTTAGAGCCAGCACAAGCCGGTGACTATGAGAAATTGAAAGCAGAAATCCTTGCACGCCTGGGGGTGACTTCGGCAGTCCGTGCACAAAGATTCCTTTCCTGGATGTTTTCATCTCATAATGCTGCAAGATCCCAGATGTTCGACCTTATACACCTTGCCAGGAAGTGGCTGCAACCAGAGGTTAATTCGGCTACCAAAATAGTGGAACTACTGGTGATGGACCGGTTTCAGCGTGGATTACCTGCTTCCCTGCGGCGGTGGGTTAATCAAGGTGATCCTCAAACAGCGGATCAGTTGATTGTATTGGTCGAAAGATTTATAGCTTCAGGAGAAGTTTTGCAACAATCTTCAATGGATCAGCCCCACAATCCCAAGTCCCAGAGCTCTACAAGAACTGGTAAGACTGTTCAGGGGATAAAGGAAATAAGAGAGCAGCAGGTGTATAGGCAAAACACCAGAGACATTTCCCCAGGAATTAAGGAAACATTTAAATATAACCAACCTGTAAGATGTTTTAAATGTAATGAGGTTGGGCATATTGCTAGAGACTGTGATAAAGATGAATTTATGGACTGTAATGTTGCACATTCACTATTGTCTAATAGCAACAGATCTGTTAATAATGATTCCCATTGGTGTACTGTGATGGTTAATGGTAAAGTGTCTAGGGCTTTGCTTGATTCAGGAAGTATGGTCACACTAGTGGCTAAATCTTTAGTACCAGATGCAATATTAGATTATGGGGAAAAAATGGGAATTATCTGTGTTCATGGAGATAAACGGGAATATCCTACAGCTGAGGTGGAGATTGAGACTCAGTGTGGTAAATTAAAATATTGTGTTGGTGTAGTACCAAATTTAGCCCATGAGGTGGTGATAGGGAGAGATTTTCCAAAATTTCTGGAGTTATGGGAATCTCCAGAAATATGTCAAACTTCTGATATTTATGTATTTCCTTTCTCTGAAACTGATTTTGAAGGGGGTTCCATTGAAAAGGAGAAAAATAAGATTTATTGCCCTATGCCTGTATTAGTAGGTGATCAACCTTCTCAGAGTAATGAAGTACCAAGTACTAGCTCGGAAAATATTGATGATTTGATAGATCTGGTTGGTGGCCCTGGTAATTTTAAAAAAGCCCAATGGGAGGATCCAACATTGGTAGAGGCAAGAAATAATATCAGGGTTATAAATGATGTTGTGACACAGCCAGGAAATGTATTACCCTATCCTTATTTTGAAGCAGTTAATGATTTGGTATATCGTGTAGAGAAGAAAGGAACAGACATTGTTAAACAACTTTTGGTGCCCCAGACTTTTAGGAACACTGTTTTAAATCTTGCACATAACCACATTCTAGGGGGGCATTTGGGAGTTGAGAAAACCAAAGAGAGAGTTCTTAGAAGGTTTTATTGGCCAGGGATATTTGTAGCCATCAAGGATTATTGTGCTTCATGCCCTAAGTGTCAACTTACAGCTCCTGCTAAAGATTTTCGTAACCCTTTAGTGCCCTTGCCTATAATTGATGTGCCTTTTGAAAGAATTGCTATGGACTTGGTGGGTCCGCTGGTTAAATCTGCTAGAGGACATCAGTATATACTGGTAATCCTTGATTATGCTACACGCTATCCTGAGGCAGTTCCCCTTTGTAACAGCTCTGCAAAGTCCATAGCAAAAGAACTCATGCAAATGTTTAGCAGGGTCGGGATACCTAAGGAAATTTTGACAGACCAAGGAACTCCATTTATGTCCCGCGTTACAAAAGAATTGTGTAAGTTGTTTGGCATAAAACAACTAAGGACCTCAGTATATCACCCTCAGACTGATGGTTTAGTAGAAAGGTTTAACAAAACTCTCAAAAGTATGCTAAGAAAGGTAATTGACACAGATGGGAGAAATTGGGACCTTCTGTTACCCTATTTAATGTTCTCTATCAGGGAGGTTCCCCAGGCTTCTACAGGTTTTTCCCCA
Source organism: Bombina bombina (assembly GCF_027579735.1). Taxonomy (NCBI): domain Eukaryota; kingdom Metazoa; phylum Chordata; class Amphibia; order Anura; family Bombinatoridae; genus Bombina; species Bombina bombina. The sequence goes on along the minus strand of NC_069503.1, from coordinate 860,614,056 downwards.
TTTGAACTGTTATATGGGCGGCATCCCAGGGGATTACTAGATATAGTTAAAGAGACTTGGGAGCAAGAGACAACACCTTATTGAAGTATTATTGAACATATTTCCCAAATGCAGGATCGTATGGAAGCTGTCATGCCCATTGTAAGTGAACATATGGGAAAAGCACAGGAAGCACAAAAGTACAGCTACAACCGTAATGCTAGAGCCAGGGTGTTTCAACCTAGGGATAGGGTGTTAGTTCTGGTCCCTACAGTTGAAAATAAATTCTTGGCTACTTGGCAGGGCCCATATGAGATAATTGAGAAAGTGGGTGATGTTAATTACAAAGTAAGTCAGCCAGGGAGAAGAAAACCTGAGCAAATATATCATATAAATCTGTTAAAACCTTGGAAAGATAGGGAAGTTTTAGTTGCCTTAAAACCTACAGAACTCCCTGTCACTGAACCAGAGGTAAATATATCAGAAACCCTATCTGTACATCAGAAGCGAGAGGTCAAGGATTTTATTAGAAGAAACAAAGAGGTATTTTCTGTGGTACCGGGAAAAACTAATGTTATTAAGCATGACATAATAACAGAACCAGGGAAGAAGGTCTGCCTTAAACCCTATAGGGTCCCTGAGGCTCGTAGAAAGGCTATTAAACTGGAGGTAGAAAAAATGTTAAAGCTTGGGGTAATTGAGGAATCACAAAGTGAGTGGAACAGTCCAATCGTGCTTGTTCCAAAGCCGGATGGTTCATTAAGGTTCTGTAATGACTTTCTTAAGCTTAATTGTGTTTCCAAATTTGACACCTACCCAATGCCTAGAGTAGATGAGTTAATAGAAAGGCTAGGAAAAGCACGTTATCTCACTACAATTGATTTAACGAAAGGGTATTGGCAGGTGCCTCTCACTAGTCAAGCAAAGGAAAAGACAGCTTTTTCAACCCCAGAGGGCTTATTTCAGTATACGGTGTTGCCATTTGGTTTACATGGGGCCCCGGCAACATTCCAGAGGATGATGGATAGAATTCTGAAACCCCATGATCGTTATGCAGCAGCATATTTGGATGATGTTATAATTTATAGTACAGATTGGGAATCCCATCTTCCAAAAGTTCAAGCAGTACTTGATGCAATACGGTCCGCTGGGTTAACTGCCAATCCTGCAAAATGTACTGTTGGTTTACAGGAAGCTAAGTACTTGGGTTATACTATTGGTAGAGGATTAGTTAAACCTCAGACAACAAAAATAGAGGCCATACAGAACTGGCCACAGCCTCTAACTAAAAAACAAGTAAGAGCATTTATTGGGATAACTAGTTATTATAGAAGGTTTATCCCGAATTTCGCTACAATTGCGGCACCCTTGACAGATCTCACAAAAGCAAGGGCCCCAATTATGATAAAATGGTCCCCAGAAGCAGAACAAGCTTTTAAGCAGTTGAAAGATGCCCTTTGTGCCAATCCAGTTTTGGTAACCCCCAATTTCGCTAAAGATTTTATTGTGCAGACAGATGCCTCTGATGTTGGTTTAGGAGCAGTTCTCTCACAGGAGTGTCAGGGAGAAGAGCATCCTGTCCTTTTCCTAAGCAGAAAACTTATTTCACAGGAAAATAACTATTCTATAGTGGAGAAAGAATGCCTTGCCATTAAGTGGGCTTTAGAGACCATTAGGTACTATCTGTTGGGAAGAAAATTTAAATTAATAACAGATCATGCTCCTCTCACATGGATGAGTCAGAATAAGGAAACAAATTCAAGGGTTACTAGGTGGTTTCTTAGCTTGCAACCCTTCAATTTTACTGTTGAGCAAAGGGCCGGTCTTTTGCAGGGCAATGCTGATGGTTTGTCTCGGGTACATTCATTGATGTCCATGGTCGCTTAACCCACTGGGTGTGAGCTGGGGGGGAGGATATGTGACAGAAAGCAAGGCCTGGTTATAAATGGAAGATATTTAAGACCAAGCATTGTACATGCTATTTCTCCTTTCAGTTAAAACCCCAGGGAGAAAGAGTGTGTATTTGATTATCCCAGACAGCTGTGAAGCTGTCCAGCAGCTAATCACAGGTGTGGCTAATTAGAAGTTGTGAGGGTTTAAATAGCAGCCTCACTTAGGCCTTGAGAGAGAGTTACACAGCTACAGAGGCTGGTGTGTGTGTTTGTTACAGTGTGTAAAAGACTTTTGTTCATGTGAACTGTAAAAGGACATTATTTTTACAAAGCACTTGTGGAATACTGTGAAGTGCTGGGACACATTTAAAAGCACTTAACTTTGCTGCAGAGGAAGGATTTCCCTCTTTTGAAAATGAACTGCCTGTTTGTTATTGCTGTGAAAAATAAAGCCTTTTAAACTACAGTGGATTGTCCTGTGCTGCATTTGTGCCCTAGAAGACCGTGGTTAAAAGTGTTCCTGTCACAATATATATATGTGTGTGTGTGTGTGTTTATATGTGTGTACATATGTATGTGTATATATGTAGTTACTGACATATATACACATTTAGACACATAAATATATATGCATAAATATAAGACCGCTGCTCCTTAACTCGTCCTCCACCTCTGAGGTGGCGGACAGCAATCAGCCCTATCCGATACGATCGGGTTGATTTACACCCCCTGCTAGCGGCGGATTCACTAGAAATGCTTGTGCAATGATAAATGCCAATAGTGCGGCAGACATGATCCGCTACAGTTGATTATGTCTGCTTGCACTATGATAAATCAGCCCCATAGACTTTAATGTGGCACACAACCTGCAAAAAAACACAACACCCATAATAAACACAAACATGTGCAAAACACATGTAATATTTAACTTTCCAATGTTCTTCACATAGAAGAATATGTTACTTTTATTCTTAAACAAATATTTCTATATATATTTTTTGGTACAATATATCTATACCACTAAATATATGATTATATCTTCTGGAAAGAGGCTATAATAGGAAAGTACTCACTAAAACAGCCAATGAAGTTAGTAAGATCGACAGACAGTCCTTATTCTCTAGCCACACTAACAGTAATAAATCCAGAAGTACAAGAGTATTCTCTAATGATATTGTTTTTTCCACACACTATAGCAGACAATTTGAGGACGTCTGTAAGATAGTACATACAGGGAGTGCAGAATTATTAGGCAAGTTGTATTTTTGAGGATTAATTTTATTATTGAACAACAACCATGTTCTCAATGAACCCAAAAAACTCATTAATATCAAAGCTGAATATTTTTGGAAGTAGTTTTTAGTTTGTTTTTAGTTTTAGCTATTTTAGGGGGATATCTGTGTGTGCAGGTGACTATTACTGTGCATAATTATTAGGCAACTTAACAAAAAACAAATATATACCCATTTCAATTATTTATTTTTACCAGTGAAACCAATATAACATCTCAACATTCACAAATATACATTTCTGACATTCAAAAACAAAACAAAAACAAATCAGTGACCAATATAGCCACCTTTCTTTGCAAGGACACTCAAAAGTCTGCCATCCATGGATTCTGTCAGTGTTTTGATCTGTTCACCATCAACATTGCGTGCAGCAGCAACCACAGCCTCCCAGACACTGTTCAGAGAGGTGTACTGTTTTCCCTCCTTGTAAATCTCACATTTGATGATGGACCACAGGTTCTCAATGGGGTTCAGATCAGGTGAACAAGGAGGCCATGTCATTCGATTTTCTTCATTTATACCCTTTCTTGCCAGCCACGCTGTGGATTACTTGGACGCGTGTGATGGAGCATTGTCCTGCATGAAAATCATGTTTTTCTTGAAGGATGCAGACTTCTTCCTGTACCACTGCTTGAAGAAGGTGTCTTCCAGAAACTGGCAGTAGGACTGGGAGTTGAGCTTGACTCCATCCTCAACCCGAAAAGGCCCCACAAGCTCATCTTTGATGATACCAGCCCAAACCAGTACTCCACCTCCACCTTGCTGGCGTCTGAGTCGGACTGGAGCTCTCTGCCCTTTACCAATCCAGCCACGGGCCCATCCATCTGGCCCATCAAGACTCACTCTCATTTCATCAGTCCATAAAACCTTAGAAAAATCAGTCTTGAGATATTTCTTGGCCCAGTCTCTGAGTATTGCACACCTTGTGCTTTTGGGCACTCCAGTGATGTTGCAGCTCTGAAATATGGCCAAACTGGTGGCAAGTGGCATCTTGGCAGCTGCACGCTTGACTTTTCTCAGTTCATGGGCAGTTATTTTGCACCTTGGTTTTTCCACATGCTTCTTGAGACCCTGTTGACTATTTTGAATGAAACGCTTGATTGTTCGATGATCACGCTTCAGAAGCTTTGCAATTTTAAGAGTGCTGCATCACTCTGCAAGATATCTCACTATTTTTGACTTTTCTGAGCCTGTCAAGTCCTTCTTTTGACCCATTTTGCCAAAGGAAAGGAAGTTGCCTAATAATTATGCACACCTGATATAGGGTGTTGATGTCATTAGACCACACCCCTTCTCATTACAGAGATGCACATCACCTAATATGCTTAATTGGTAGTAGGCTTTCGAGCCTATACAGCTTGGAGTAAGACAACATGCATAAAGAGGATGATGTGGTCAAAATACTCATTTGCCTAATAATTCTGCACTCCCTGTAAATATCATCCAATACTCCAGAGCGATAACACATCCAAGAACATAACTAGACAACAAATTAAGTGTGTAGCCAAAAAAGCTCCTACAGTGGGAGACAGAGTAAGGAAGCACTTCACTAACAAGCCACCGCACAGTATAAATTGGCTAACGCCCACCAAAGGTTTTTTCAGATGTGGTCACATATGTAAAAGCTGTAATTTTACATAAAAAACTTATCACTTCACATCATCAATTACAGGGAAAAATTTTCCTATCAAACAGAGAATATACTGCACTAGCAGTTTTGTTGTGTATTTGGTCACATGTCAACAATGCCTTCAACAATATGTAGGCCTGACTACACGTCCTCTCAAAGACCGAATTAGGCAACATCTCTTAGCCTTAGATGAAGACATTACCAAGACACCGGTTGCCAAACACTTTCGTTCCCATGGTAGACATATTAAACATCTTTTCAAATATGTAGGCATAGAACACATTAGCAAAGATATTAGAGGAGGGGACAGAATAGATAAACTCCAAAGAAGAAAAGCGTATTGGATATTTACCTTACAGACTAAATTCCCTAGAGGAATCAATAAGAGACAGGATTTAGACTTATTCATTGATTAGTCCAAGTCACTTCTCACTATAATATTTGGACAGTAGAAGCCTTATGCTTTATCTGCCCTTTATTCCTTCCCTCTGTTTTCCCCTCCCTATTCTCCTAATATCTTGCCCCTTGGTTCTTCAGTTTTACTCATTAGTTTTAAAGTGTCCATTTCCCATCACCACCATTCTTACACTTTTTTATTTTCATTTTTTATCTTTCTTCATAGACATTACTCTATTAGTAGGCATTTATTAGCCCCTACTTTTTCTTAGCCCTTTTTAGAATTTTTTCTATTATCCTCTATAATTATTATTTTTCTAAATATGATGTTAGCTTGGTTCCTTTCCCCATTTTTATTGTTACCCCTATATATGAGAATTACCTCATTATTAGAGCAAGGACCTCACTTGTGGGATAGTTCCCTGTTTGTGTTCCTTTTTGACATATAATATTAGTGTCAGGTATTCCACCTTAAACTGACTTGTGTGAATAACTTCCAATACCACCTTTATTCATTAGACCAACCTACCTACTCTATATTAGTGATGTCGCGAACCTAAAATTTTCGGTTCGCGAACGGCGGACTCGAACTTCCGCCATTGAATTCAATAGGCAGGCGAACTTTAAAACCTACAAGGACTCTTTCTGGCCACAATAGTGATGGAAAAGTTGTTTCAAGGGTACTAACACCTGGACTGTCGCATGCTGGAGGGGGATCCCTGGCAAAACTCTCATGGAAAATTACATAGTTGATGCAGAGTCTGCTTTTAACCCATAAAGGGCCTAAATCACCTAACATTCCTAAATTGTTTGCAATAAAATAAATAAATATTGTAAAATTTTAGATTTTAATATTAAAATTATGTTAAGAAGTGCAATGCACATATGACTCTATGAGTGGTCGCACTGGCTGGCTGTTAGGTAGGGCAGCAATTATAACAACAGTATGCTGTGTAAGTAAGATAGACAGTTAGACACAGGCCTGATAGAAAATACAATTAGATTACACTAGCATAATGATTTAAAGACTTTTTTTGGAAATTTTAAGAAAAAGGTTAAGCACATACATATGAGTCGTGGCTGATAGCCTTGGAAGGGCAGCTATTAAAAACAGTAGGCTCTGTAAGTCGGATACACACACGCCTGATAGAAAATACTATTAGATTACACTAGAAAAATGATTGAAATTATTTTTTTGGGGGGGAAATTAAAAAAAGATTAAACACATATGAGTCGTGGCTCATAGACTAGGGAGGGCAGCAAGTAAACACAGTAGGCTCTGTATGTCAGCAAAACACACAGGCCGGATAGAAAATTATATTAGATTACACTAGCAAACAAATTTAAACTTTTTTTTATATATATTAAAATTAAGGTGAAGAAGAATAGATATGAGTGCTGGGTGGCTGCCTGGCACAGACCAATTAATCAAAAGACTGAAAAAAATGAGGTATATTAATGCTGAGTGAGCCTGACAGACACAGGCCTGATAGTAAATGTAATTAGATTACACTAGCAAATTTTTTTTTTTTTAAATTTAAAATAATGTTATAAACGGATATTAACACTGGTGGCTGCTGGCTGGCACAGAGCAATGAACCAGAGTATATGCTGTGTGACACTGGCCTGATAGAAAATGAAAAAAAATTACACTAGAAAAATAATTAAATTTTTTGGTTAGTTAAATTTAAACTAATGTTGTTAGGGAGATATCAGTGGTGGCAGTAGTCACAGCATATGCTGTGAGCCTTAAACACACAGCTGAAAGTCAGGCAAATGCTAATAAAAAAAAAAACGAAAAAAAAAAAATGGCACGAAATATAGCCCTAAAAAGGTCTTTTTGGGGTGCTGTGCTTGCAGCAGAGATGAGTGGAGTCCTTCTGGACTGTAAATACACTAGCCTAGCTATGTTTTTCCTATTAATGTCAGGAGCAAAAACACAACACGTCCTCTCATTAAGAAAGCAAGGTCGTTATGAGTCTAAAATGGCGGATTCCGAGTAGCTGGGAGGGTCTGTGAGGGAGTGTCTGATGTTGATTGGCTCTAATGTGTCAGGCGGCTGTAACATAAAGGGTCAAAGTTTCCACAATGATGACACATAGGGGCGGATCGAACATCACCATGTGTTCGCCCACAAACGCGAACAAGCTATGTTCGCTGTGAACCGTTCGCGGGCGAACAGTTCGGGACATCACTACGCTATATCACCTGTCTTCTAACCTTAGACAAGTGCTTAGTTATTGATTGTTATAGGAGTAACATAGTTGCTCACTCTGCTTTATCCTAAAATATTTTGGATTACAAATTACTGTTCTAATCTCCTTTATCTACTGAGATATTTAAAGCATCCTAAACAATAGGAAACTTTCCAATTATTAAACTGCCTGCAGCACAGGATCTTTACAAACTGGGAGACTGATTCCGACTTCATGCTGACTCCCACAAGCTGCAGCAATCATTTCCTCTCAAAGGAAACAGTTGTGCTACAATACCAAACCTCTGCACTTTTGTTTGTCACAGTCACTGTAACTAAGTCTGCCGCTGACTAATTACATTAAAGGCTCTAAGGAATAACAACCTGTAATTGAGTTCCAGTTTCCATACAGCCGCTCTGTCTCTTACCTGATTGCATTGCTTCACTGTTGCCTGTCAGCTGCAGATAAGAAACTCTCCTCTCACTGAAAATAACTACAAGCAAAGTGACCTGAGGTTGTGGTAAGCATGAACATGTTCTTATTTGTATATATGTATATATGTGAAGTTTCTCATCACTGCAATTTGTTACTCACCTGGTATATGATAACAAGAGACACTGTTCAGTTAATCAGGACTGCCTGCTTACTTATATATATATAGCTCTTCCTCATAGAGAGAGACATTCTTCTGATTTATTTCTGAGATCATAACCAGGTTCATACCTAAATATACCTCAACTGTATCTTACCAAAAATTCAATGTGAGCTAGCTGGTTGTCTTCCTGATAAGATAAATCTCAGCTCCATTGAGACATTTTATAACAGTTTCGCAGTTGCAGATCCAAACAACTGTCTTTCATCAGTTGAATCCTAACATAATAACTAACGGCTAGATTTAGAGTTGGGCGGTAGCCGTGAAAACCAGCGTTAGAGGCTCCTAACGCTGGTTTTTACCGCCCTCTGGTATTTGGAGTCAGGAAAGGGTCTAACGCTCACTTTCCAGCCGCGACTTTTCCATACCGCAGATCCCCCTACGCCATTTGCGTATCCTATCTTTTCAATGGGATCTTTCTAACGCAGGTATTTAGAGTCGTGGCTGAAGTGAGCGTTAGAAATCTAACGACAAAACTCCAGCCGCAGAAAAAAGTCAGTAGTTAAGAGCTTTCTGGGCTAAAGCCGGTTTATAAAGCTCTTAACTACTGTGCTCTAAAGTACACTAACACCCATAAACTACCTATGTACCCCTAAAACAAGGCCCCCCCACATCGCCGCCACTCTATTAAAGTTTTTTAACCCCTAATCTGCCGCTCCGTACACCGCCGCCAGCTACGTTATCCCTATGAACCCCTAATCTGCTGCCCCTAACACCGCCGACCCCTATATTATATTTATTAACCCCTAATCTCCCCCCCTCAACGTCGCCTCCACCTGCCTACACTTATTAACCCCTAATCTGCCGACCGGACCGCGCCGCTATTATAATAAAGTTATTAACCCCTAATCCGCCTTACTCCCGCCTCAATAACCCTATAATAAATAGTATTAACCCCTAATCTGCCTTCCCTAACATCGCCGACACCTAACTTCAAACATTAACCCCTAATCTGCCGACTGGAGCTCACCGCTATTCTAATAAATGTATTAACTCCTAAAGCTAATTCTAATCCTAACACTAACAACCCCCTAAGTTAAATATAATTTTTATCTAACGAAATAAATTAACTATTATTAAATAACTTATTCCTATTTAAAGCTAAATACTTACCTGTAAAATAAACCCTAATATAGCTACAATATAAATTATAATTATATTATAGCTATTTTAGGATTAATATTTATTTTACAGTCAACTTTGTAATTATATTAACCAGGTACAATAGCTATTAAATAGTTAATAACTATTTAATAGTTACCTAGTTAAAATAATTACAAAATTACCTGTAAAATAAATCCTAACCTAAGTTACAATTAAACCTAACACTACACTATCAATAATTTAATTAAATTAAAATACCTACAATTATCTACAATTAAACCTAACACTACACTATCAATAAATTAATTAAATAAAGTACCTACAAATAAATACAATTAAATAAACTAACTAAAGTACAAAAAATAAAAAAGAACGAAGTTACAAAAAATAAAAAAATATTTACAAACATTAGAAAAATATTACAACAATTTTAAACTAATTACACCTACTCTAAGCCCCCTAATAAAATAACAAAGCCCCCCAAAATAAAAAAATGCCCTACCCTATTCTAAATTATAAAAGTTCAAAGCTCTTTTACCTTACCAGCCCTGAACAGGGCCCTTTGCGGGGCACGCCCCAAAGAATTCAGCTCTTTTGCCTGTAAAAAAAACACATACAATACCCCCCCCCCCACATTACAACCCACCACCCACATACCCCTAATCTAACCCAAACCCCCCTTAAATAAACCTAACACTAAGCCCCTGAAGATCTCCCTACCTTGTCTTCACCTCACCGGGTCCCGATCTGTACAGAGAAGCCTCCGATGTCTTGATCCAAGCCCAAGCGGGGGGCTGAAGAGTGACGTCTATCCTCGGGCTGAAGTCTGGATCCAAGCGGCGGCTGAAGAAATCCATCATCGGGCTGAAGTCGGAAGTCCGTCATCGGGCTGAAGTCTGGATCCAAGCGGCGGCTGAAGAAATCCATCATCGGGCTGAAGTCGGAAGTCCGTCATCGGGATGAAGTCTTCTATCAAGCAGCATCTTCAATCTTCTTTCTTCCGGAGCGGAGCGGAGCCATCTTCTTCCCAGCCGACGCAGATCCATCCTCTTCTAACGACGCCTACTCGCCGAATGACGGTTCCTTTAAATGACGTCATCCAAGATGGCGTCCCTCGAATTCCGATTGGCTAATAGGATTCTATCAGCCAATCGGAATTAAGGTAGGAATATTCTGATTGGCTGATGGAATCAACCAATCAGATTCAAGTTCAATCCGATTGGCTGATCCAATCAGCCAATCAGATTGAGCTTGCATTCTATTGGCTGATTGGAACAGGGAGATCTTCAGGGGCTTAGTGTTAGGTTTATTTAAGGGGTGTTTGGGTTAGATTAGGGGTATGTGGGTTGTAATGTTGGGGGGGGGTATTGTATGTGTTTTTTTTTCAGGCAAAAGAGCTGAATTCTTTGGGGCATGCCCCGCAAAGGGCCCTTTTCAGGGCTGGTAAGGTAAAAAAGCTTTGAACTTTTTTAATTTAGAATTGGGTAGGGCATTTTTTTTATTTTGGGGGGCTTTGATATTTTATTAGGGGGCTTAGAGTAGGTGTAATTAGTTTAAAATTGTTGAAATATTTTTCTAATGTTTGTAAATATTTTTTTATTTTTTGTAACTTAGTTCTTTTTTATTTTTTGTACTTTAGTTAGTTTATTTAAGTGTATTTATTTGTAGGTATTTTATTTAATTAATTTATTGATAGTGTAGTGTTAGGTTTAATTGTAGATAATTGTAGGTATTGTATTTAATTAATTTATTGATAGTGTAGTGTTAGGTTTAATTGTAACTTAGGTTAGGATTTATTTTACAGGTAATTTTGTAATTATTTTAACTATTTTAGCTATTAAATAGTTATTAACTATTTAATAGCTATTGTACCTGGTTAAAATAAATACAAAGTTGCCTGTAAAATAAATATTAATCCTAAAATAGCTATAATATAATTATAATTTATATTGTAGCTATATTTAGGGTTTATTTAGCTTTAAATAGGAATAATTTATTTAACAAGAGTTAATTTATTTTGTTAGATAAAAATTATATTTAACTTAGGGGGGTGTTAGTGTTAGGGTTAGACTTAGCTTTAGGGGTTAATCCATTTATTACAGTAGCGGCGAGATTTGGTCGGCAGATTAGGGGTTAATAATTGAAGTTAGGTGTCGGCGATGTTAGGGAGGGCAGATTAGGGGTTAATACTATTTATTATAGGGTTATTGAGGCGGGAGTGAGGCGGATTAGGGGTTAATAACTTTATTATGGTAGCGGTGCGGTCCGCTCGGCAGATTAGGGGTTAATAAGTGTAGGCAGGTGGAGGCGACGTTGTGGGGGGCAGATTAGGGGTTAATAAATATAATATAGGGGTCGGCGGTGTTAGGGGCAGCAGATTAGGGGTACATAGGGATAATGTAGGTAGCGGCGGTTTACAGAGCTGCAGATTAGGGGTTAAAAAAAATATGCAGGTGTCAGCGATAGCGGGGGCGGCAGAATAGTGGTTAATAAGTGTAAGGTTAGGGGTGTTTAGACTTGGGGTTCATGTTAGGGTTTTAGGTGCAGACATAGGAATTGTTTCCCCATAGAAAACAATGGGGCTGCGTTAGGAGCTGAACACTGCTTTTTTGCAGGTGTTAGTTTTTTTTTCAGCTCAAATGGCCCCATTGTTTTCTATGGGGGAATCGTGCACAAGCACATTTTTGAAGCTGGCCGCGTCCGTAAGCACCGCTGGAATTTAGATTTGCAGTGGCGTTAAATTATGCTCTACGCTCCCTTTTTGGAGCACTGAAAACGCAGCCATTCTGTGAACTCTAAATACCCTGAACCACACATCTCTCCTCCAGATGTTTTCTCAGGGGATAGGCGGCTGTACAGACAATTTAGAAATGCCTGTCTCCTTACCTTTTCGTTAAAACCAAAAACCTATCCCACTGATAGGGTGAAGGTATTGACAATGATCACCTATTTAAGGGGTGAACCAAGAATCTGGGCAGACTCTTTCTTTGAGACCAACAACCCCATTATCTCGTCTCTCCCTAGCTTTTTGGCTGCAATGGATGAATTATACTCTGACACCAACACACAATTAACAGCTGAAACTAAAATGAGGGCACTAAAACAAGGTTCCCGCTCTGCTGAAGTATACATCACTGAATTCAAACAGTTTTCAGCAGACTCTCAATGGAACCATATAGCACTAAGGAATAAGTTCCGTTTAGGACTGTCTGATGCAATAAAGGATGAACTGGCCTGAGTAGAACTTCCTGATTCCTTAGAAGGTTTAATGAGACTCTCAGTACAAATTGATAGACGGCTGAAAGAAAGAAAGAATGAACGCCATGGTTCAGATCAAACTTATAAAAGGCCATCTCCATCTACCTACCATCCCAGCGCGACTGCTGTCACACAGGAACCTATGGACATCGGTCTATTGAGAGGTCCGTTATCCCAGGAGGAGAAACAAAGAAGGAGGTCTAAAGCATTATGTTTATATTGTGCCAATCCAGCACATACTGTGAGACAATGCCCCTTATTACAGAAAAACAAGAAGAGTAAGTGGGTTTTGAGTAATACTGTTGATTCTCCTCAGGTTAAATCTAACTACTGTACCATCTCTCTCTTCTTGCAGTGGGACCGTAAGCGCTACCCAGCAGAAGCCACAGTTGACACGGGTGCACATGGGACTTATATTGATTTGGAGTTTGTTAGAATTAATAAAATAACACTTGAGCAAAAACAACAGCCTGTGTCTATTCGTGTTGTTGATGGTACATATATTTCTAGCGGCCCAATAACTCACCATACTGTACCCATATTAGTAAGTACTCACTCTAACCACCATGAATTTTTGCACTTTGATGTCCTCCCTTCCCCCCATTTCCCTATTGTATTGGGCATGCAATGGCTCAGACTACATGAACCTGTAATAAATTGGAAAACTCTACAGGTTTCTTTAGAATCCTCTCACTGTCAAAAAGTCTGTTTAAACACTCCTCATTCTTTAAATATGTCTGAGGAATGTTTACAAATACCTCCCGAGTATGTAGATTTCTCTGAAGTGTTTAATAAAAGGGAGGCTGAAACACTACCTCCTCACCGTAGTTATGACTGCCCCATAGATTTGAAGCCGGGCTCAGCTATACCATATGGCCATCTATATCCCTTAAGCCAACCTGAATTGGTACACCTCAAGTCTTATCTAGACGATAACTTGAAGAAGGGATTTATAAGACCTTCTGTCTCTCCTGCTGTCAAGAACAAAGATCAGTCATTACGTCCCATCATAGACTACAGGGAACTAAATAAGATCACAGTAAAAAACAGATATCCTCTCCCTCTAATCCCCGAACTGATTTAACGGTTGCATAAGGCGACCATATTTACTAAACTCGATTTAAGGGGCGCGTACAATCTAATTCGCATACGAGAGGGAGATGAGTGACTGATGGCATTTCGTACCAGATATGTGCTCTACGAGTATCTGGTAATGCCGTATGGCCTATGTAATGCCCCTGCCACTTTTCAACATTACATCAATGATGTGTTTAGGGACCTGTTGGATATTTATGTCGTAATTTATTTAGACAACATTTTAATATATTCACAAACTTTAGAGGAGCACATTAAGCATGTGAGATGGGTTTTATCCCGGTTACAAGTTCACAGTTTGTATGCCAAAGCAGAAAAATGCCTTTTCCATACCACCAGGATCTCCTTTTTTGGGGTACTCTATATCCCCAGAAGGAATTGAAATGCAACCGAACAAAGTGGAAGCTGTTGAAAAGTGGCCTACCCCAAAAAAACGAAAGGAACTTTAGAGGTTCTTAGGGTTTAGCAACTACTACCGAAAGTTTATCAAGGGTTATTCCACAATAGCTAAACCTCTGACAGCTTTAACTGGATTATCAACCGTATTTCAATGGAACCCAAAGGCTGAAGAAGCATTTACATTCCTAAAAACCTCTTTTACTTCTGCTCCAATTTTATGTCATCCAAACCCTGAATTACAGTTTGTTTTAGAGGTTGATTCCTCGGAGTATGCTCTTGGAGCAGTACTTTCACAAAGACAAGATATCACACACCCTTTACATCCCATAGCTTTTTATTTGAAGTTGTTATCTCCTCCTGAAAGGAATTACCCTATAGGGGAAAAAGAATTGCTTTCCATCAAGAGATCGTTTGAGTACTGGAGACATCTCCTAGAGGGTACATTACTTCCCATCTTGGTGTATACTGATCACAAGAACTTGGAGTACTTACAGCGGAATAAGACACTTTCAGCACGTCAGGTACGCTGGAGTCTCTTTTTTTAGTAGATTTAATTTCCAGATAGTCTACAGACCTGCCTCAAAAAATGGCAAGGCAGATGCTCTTTCCAGAAGAGATCCTATACCTGTAAATACTGACAATCCAACAGAAATCATCTCTCATGAGAAATTCATTGGCTTAACTTACTGTGACAAGGCTAAGTACCACAAGGCTCTTCATTTGTAAACCCATATTCCAGATGATCTACAGAAAGCCTCAGATGGTTTATGGTACAAAAAGGATAAATTATACATTCCTATCTCTCTACGCAAGGAGTTAATTAAGGACCACCACGATCCTCCTCTCTGCGGTCATTCAGGCATTACAAGAACAAATGAAATAATCTCTAGGAGTTACTGGTGGCCTAAAATGATACAAGACATAATGGAATATGTACATAACTGCATCGTCTGCACATCTTCTAAGTCTGAAAAGAAAGCTCCTTATGGCTTACTCATGCCCATTCAGATACCAGATAGACCATGGTCCCATTTGGGCATGGATTTTATCGTTGAGCTACCAGTATCATCAGGTATGAATACCATTTTAGTAGTTATAGATCTGTTTACGAAACAAGCTCATTTCATACCATTTCACAAACTTCCCAGTTCCTCTGAAACCGCTCAGCTCTTCATCGATAATGTTGTTAGATTACATGGCATGCCATCTATACTAACCACAGACAGAGGGACTCAGTTTACCTCCTGCTTCTGGAGAAACCTCTGCCAGAAACTTCAAATTAAACACAGGTACACCACTGCATATCATCCACAGACTAACGGACAGGCTGAATGCCTTAATCAGTGGCTTGAATCCTACCTACGATGTTATTGTGCATATCATCAAGATGAATGGAAAAAATACTTATCTTTAGCTGAATTTTCGTACAATAACTCTACCAATTCCTCTACTAAGTTATCCCCATTTTTTGCTAATTTTGCATACCATCCCAATATCTCCGTAAATTCAAAACAAGTCACATCGAATCCTTCCATTGAAGAATTGGCTGATAAAATAACTGAGAATTTCCAACTACTTTGCAGAAATATGGAGACCGCACAGGTAGTGCAGAAAAATTATTACGATCTCAGGCGAAGAACAGCACCGACATATACTACAGGGGATTGGGTATGGTTGTCGACAAAAAATCTATGACTTCAAGTTCCCAGTAAAATATTAGCTAGTCTATTCATAGGACCATTTCAGATCATTCGTGTAATCAATGAGAATGCAGTAACCCTTCAGTTTCCCTCTACCTTAACCATCCATCTGACCTTCCATGTCTCCTTGTTGAAACCAGCTAAAATCACCAAGACTCAGGTGATGCTACCAACAACACCACTTTTGGACTCTGAGGAATATGAAGTGAAGGAGATCACTGACTCCAGGATTCATAATGGTGAACTACAATACTTGGTTCGTTGGAAGGGCTACTGCCCCGATGAGGACATTTGGGAACCGGAGTCTCATATAACTGCCCCTAGGCTTGTTGCTCAATTCCATAGATGCAATCCTCATAGACCTCGGCCACAAACCATGGTGCGGTTTGCTTGAGGGGGGATTCTGTCAGGTATTACACCTTAAACTGACTTGTGTGAATAACTTCCAATACCACCTTTATTCATTAGACCAATCTACCTACTCTATATCACCTGTATTCTAACCTTAGACAAGTGCTTAGTTATTGAGTGTAATAGGAGTAACATAGTTGCTCTCTCTGCTTTATCCTAAGCTATTTTGGATTACAAATTACTGTTCTAATCTCCTTTATCTACTGAGATATTTCAAGCATCTTAAACAATAGGAAACTTTACAATCATTAAACTGCCTGAAGCACAGGATCTTTACAAACTGGGACACTGATACCCACTTCATGCTGACTCCCACAAGCTGCAGCAATCATTTCCTCTCAAGGGAAACAGTTGTGCTACAATACCAAATACCAAATCACAGTCACTGTAACTAAGTTTGCCGCTGACTAATTACATTAAAGACTCTAAGGAATAACAACCTGTAATTGAGTTCCAGTTTCCATACAGCCGCTTTGTCTCTTACCTGATTGCATTGCTTAACTGTTGCCTGTCAGCTGCAGATCAGAAACTCTCCTCTCACTGAAAATAACTACAAGCAAAGTGACCTGGGGTTGTGGTAAACATGAACATGTTCTAATTTGTATATATGTATATATGTGAAGTTTCTCATCACTGCAATTCGTTACTCACCTGGTATATGATAACAAGAGACACTGTTCAGTTAATCAGGATTGCCTGCTTAATTATATATATATATATATATATATATATATATATATATATATATACTGTATATATATATATATATATATATATATATATATATACTGTATATATATATATATATATATATATATATATATATATACTGTATATATATATATATATATATATATATATATATATATATATATATATATGTATATACAGGGAGTGCAGAATTATTAGGCAAATGAGTATTTTGACCACATCATCCTCTTTATGCATGTTGTCTTACTCCAAGCTGTATAGGCTCGAAAGCCTACTACCAATTAAGCATATTAGGTGATGTGCATCTCTGTAATGAGAAGGGGTGTGGTCTAATGACATCAACACCCTATATCAGGTGTGCATAATTATTAGGCAACTTCCTTTCCTTTGGCAAAATGGGTCAAAAGAAGGACTTGACAGGCTCAGAAAAGTCAAAAATAGTTAGATATCTTGCAGAGGGATGCAGCACTCTTAAAATTGCAAAGCTTCTGAAGCGTGATCATCGAACAATCAAGCGTTTCATTCAAAATAGTCAACAAGGTCGCAAGAAGCATGTGGAAAAACCAAGGCGCAAAATAACTGCCCATGAACTGAGAAAAGTCAAGCATGCAGCTGCCAAGATGCCACTTGCCACCAGTTTGGCCATATTTCAGAGCTGCAACATCACTGGAGTGCCCAAAAGCACAAGGTGTGCAATACTCAGAGACATGGCCAAGGTAAGAAAGGCTGAAAGACGACCACCACTGAACAAGACACACAAGCTGAAACGTCAAGACTGGGCCAAGAAATATCTCAAGACTGATTTTTCTAAGGTTTTATGGACTGATGAAATGAGAGTGAGTCTTGATGGGCCAAATGGATGGGCCCGTGGCTGGATTGGCAAAGGGCAGAGAGCTCCAGTCCGACTCAGACGCCAGCAAGGTGGAGGTGGAATACTGGTTTGGGCTGGTATCATCAAAGATGAGCTTGTGGGGCCTTTTCGGGTTGAGGATGGAGTCAAGCTCAACTCCCAGTCCTACTGCCAGTTTCTGGAAGCAGTGGTACAGGAAGAAGTCTGCATCCTTCAAGAAAAACATGATTTTCATGCAGGACAATGCTCCATCACACGCGTCCAAGTACTACACAGCGTGGCTGGCAAGAAAGGGTATAAAAGAAGAAAATCTAATGACATGGCCTCCTTGTTCACCTGATCTGAACCCTTATTGAGAACCTGTGGTCCATCATCAAATGTGAGATTTACAAGGAGGGAAAACAGTACAACTCTCTGAACAGTGTCTGGGACGCTGTGGTTGCTGCTGCACACAATGTTGATGGTGAACAGATCAAAACACTGACAGAATCCATGGATGGCAGGCTTTTGAGTGTCCTTGCAAAGAAAGGTGGCTATATTGGTCACTGATTTGTTTTTGTTTTGTTTTTGAATGTCAGAAATGTATATTTGTGAATGTTGAGATGTTATATTGGTTTCACTGGTAAAAATAAATAATTGAAATGGGTATATATTTGTTTTTTGTTAAGTTGCCTAATAATTATGCACAGTAATAGTCACCTGCACACACAGATATCCCCCTAAAATAGCTATAACTAAAAACAAACTAAAAACTACTTCCAAAACTATTCAGCTTTGATATTAATGAGTTTTTTGGGTTCATTGAGAACATGGTTGTTGTTCAATAATAAAATTAATCCTCAAAAATACAACTTGCCTAATAATTCTGCACTCCCTGTATAGCTCTTCCTCATAGAGAGAGACATTCTTCTGATTTATTTCTGAGATCATAACCAGGTTCATACCTGAATATACCTTAACTGTTTCTTACCAAAAATTCACTGTGAGCTAGCTGGTTGTCTTCCTGATAAGATAAATCTCAGCTCCATTGAGACATTTTATAACAGTTTCGCAGTTGCAGATCCAAACAACTGTCTTTCATCAGTTGAATCCTAACAATTAGTGAGCATTCTGGTAATTTCTCTTTGTAGGATTGTTTCACACGGTGGATTGGACAAGAGTTTACATAGTATTCACTATATACACGTTAAATAGCCTTGTCCCCCCTAAGTATAATAATCCAATTATTCCAATGCAATAAAAATACAATTTACCATACTAAAAACCTATTTCTAATTGAATGCATCCTAAATGTTAACTTCTAAATGTGATAATCATTAAGTCCTAGCTACTTCCCTTTTCTTCCCATTGCTCCTTCATTTTGTGGCCTAACTTTGTTAGTTAGATATATAACTTTAGTGCTTCCCTAAGCACTTAGAACTTCAGTAAATTAATGCTGAGTGTCTTTGTACATCTATTTGCTCAGTGATCGGCTTTTAATCTAACCCAATGTAGGGTATTACACTGTTTTATGCATCTTTTCACTCAGGAATAGAATTTCCCAGACTTTATTAGTTTTCCAGTTAGTTTTTCACTTTGCCTTTTAGAGGTTTTTAATATCACTTTTTCATTATGGGCTATAATTATTATATACTAGTAGTGATGTCGCGAATAGCTCGCCGGCGAATAGTTTGCGGCGGGCGAACATATGCGATGTTTGATCCGCCCCCTATTCGTCATCATTGAGTAAACTTTGACCCTGTACTTCACAGTCAGCAGACACATTACAGCCAATCAGCGGCAGACACTCCCTCCCAGACCCTCCCACCTCCTGGACAGCATCCATTTTAGATTCATTTCGAAGCTGCATTCTTAGTGAGAGGAGGGAAAGTGTAGCTGCTGCTGTTTTTATAGGGAAATCGATAGCTAGGATAGTGTATTCAGTGTCCACTACAGTCCTGAAGGACTCATCTGATCTCTGCTGTAAGGACAGCACCCCAAAAAGCCCTTTTTAGGGCTAGAACATCAGTCTGCTTTTTTTTTCCCTGTGTAATCTAATTGCAGTTGCCTGCCTGCCTGCCAGCGTGTGTGTCAGGCTCACAGCGTATACTGTGCCCACTTGCCCAATGCCACCACTTATATCTGGTGTAAAATTTAAAAAAAAAAACTTTTTTGACTGTGAAATAATAGCAGAAAGCTGCCAGTACCCAAGATGGCCGCCAATAAGGCAGATGGGGAGGGTTAGAGAGCTGTTTTGGGGGGGATCAGGGAGGTTGGGGGCTAAGGGGGGGATGCTACACCACAGCATATGTAAATATGCTAAAAAGTAAAAAAAAAAAATTAAAAACCTTTTATTTTAGTACTGGCAGACTTTCTGCCAGTACTTAAGATGGCGGGGACAATTGTGGGGTGGGGGAGGGAAGGGAGCTGTTTGGGAGGGATCAGGGGGTCTGATGTGTAAGGTGGGAGGCTGATCTCTACACTAAAGCTAAAATTAACCCTGCAAATTACCTAAAATTATCCCTACAAACTACCTAATTAATCCCTTCACTGCTAGCCATAATACACGTGTGATGCGCAGCAGCATTTAGAGGCCTTCTAATTACCAGAAAGCAACGCCAAAGTCATATATGTCTGCTATTTCTGAACAAAGGGGATCCCAGAGAAGCATTTACAACCATTTATGCCATAATTGCATAAGTTGTTTGTAAATAATTTCTGTGAGAAACCTAAAGTTTGTGAAAAAGTGAACAATTTTTTTTTATTTGATCGCATTTGGCGGTGAAATGGTGGTATGAAATATACCAAAATGGGCCTAGATCAATACTTTGGGATGTCTTCTAAAAAATATATATATATACATGTCAAGGGATATTCAGGTATTCCTGACAGATATCAGGGTTCCATTGTAACTAGCGCTCATTTTGAAAAAAGTGGTTTTGAAATAGCAAAGTGCTTCTTGTATTTATTTCCTTATAACTTGCAAAAAAAGCAAAGAACATGTTAACATTGGGTATTTCTAAACTCAGGACAAAATTTAGAAACTGTTTAGCATGGTTGTTTTTTGGTGGTTGTAGATGTGTAACAGATTTTTCAGGGCCTGCCAGGGCACAGTGTCACACCAGTGCAACTCATATCTGGTGTAACAGTAGTGTACATTAAAAAAAAATTTTTTTTGACTGTAATAGATTGAATAGCAATTAGTTGTTTGCAAGCGTGTGTGTCAGGCCTACAGCGTCTACTCTGCCAACTTCTGCCAGTGCACAGTGCCACTCATATCTGTTGTCACAGTAGCTTGCACGCATAGTACCACTAATCAAAAAAAAAAAAATGACAGGCAGAGGCAAGCCATCCCGCAGGGGCTGTCGTGGTGCTGTGATTCCCTTTGGCCCTAGATAATGCCCAGTGTTCAAAGGCCACGTACCCTGAACTCGAAAAGTTCTGAGGACATAGTTGACTGGCTAACACAGGACAACCAATCTTCTAAAGCTTCCGCTCGGAACCTTGACGCACCATCCTCCTCCAGCTTAGCTTCGGGCACCTCTCAAGTTACCACTCGCCCGCCTGCCGCCACCAACAACACTATCTTCATGGATTAAAACCAGACTCTGCATCAACTATGTAATTTTCCATGGGAGTTTTGCCATGGATCCCCCTCCAGCACGCCACAGTCCAGGTGTTAGTCCCCTTGAAACAACTTTTCCATCACTATTGTGGCCAGAAAGAGTCCCTGTGGGTTTTAAAATTTGCCTGCCCATTGAAGTCAATGGCGGTTTGCCCGGTTCGCCGGTTCGCGAACTTTTGCGGAAGTTTGCGTTCGCCGTTCGCAAACCCAAATTTTTATGTTCGCGACGTCACTATATACTAGTCTTTTATGAATGACAAATACTGTTGATGACTTAGAGTATTAACCAATAACAAATCTTTTTCACTCCTTGCTAATCTTTCTTTACTGATCGCATGTTAGACGCATTTGCTTTTGTTTTTAATTTAGCACGTACACTTGTATGCTTAATTTACACTGTTTATCACTCCTAAATTGCACTCATGTGATCAGTATTGTTAAACTTTTACACTATTGGCTATTACCTAGTATTTAATCTCACTACAGGTGGACACCTGTAGATCTCTGATGAAGCGCATGTGAGCATGTGCGAAACGCGTCAGATCTAGCACCCCTTGCACACCTGTGTTAGTGCTACTCACCTCCAGTTTGAATAAACCACCTGGCATCTGAGTTTTTTCCGGCTCCTCGTCTTTTTTCTCGTATCCTATATATATATATATATATATATATATATATATATATATATATATATATATATATACATAGTTAAACACTTTATTGAATATGAATATTGCATGAATTTGATTTTTCATGTTTTCAGCTATTTGACTGTGGGAGGCTCCAATACACTTATATATGTGTCTATATACATGTATTTATGTGTTTATATGTGTAATTATTTCTGTAAATACATATTTACACATATAAACACATAAATACATATTTACACACACACATATATATATATATATATATATATATATATATATACAGTTGCAAGAAAAAGTATGTGAACCCTTTGGAATGATATGGATTTCTGCACAAATTGGTCATAAAATGTGATCTGATCATCATCTAAGTCACAACAATAGACAATCACAGACTGCTTAAACTAATAACACACAAAGAATGAAATGTTGCCATGTTTTTATTGAACACACCATGTAAACATTCACAGTGCAGGTGGAAAAAGTATGTGAACCCCTAGACTAATGACATCTCCAAGAGCTAATTGGAGTGAGATGTCAGCCAACTGGAGTCCAATCAATGAGATGAGATTGGAGGTGTTGGTTACAGCAGCCGTGCCCTATAAAAAACACACACCAGTTCTGGGTTTGCTTTTCACAAGAAGCATTGCCTGATGTGAATGATGCCTCGCACAAAAGAGCTCTCAGAAGACCTACGATAAAGAATTGTTGACTTGCATAAAGCTGGAAAGGGTTATAAAAGTATCTCCAAAAGCCTTGCTGTTCATCAGTCCACGGTAAGACAAATTGTCTATAAATGGAGAAAGTTCAGCACTGCTGCTACTCTCCCTAGAAGTGGCCGTCCTGTAAAGATGACTGCAAGAGCACAGTGCAGACTGCTCAATGAGGTGAAGAAGAATCCTAGAGTGTCAGCTAAAGACTTACAAAAGTCACTGGCAAATGCAAACATCCCTGTTAGCGAATCTACAATACGTAAAACACTAAACAAGAATGGATTTCATGGGAGGATACCACAGAGGAAGCCACTGCTGTCCAAACAAAACATTGCTGCACGTTTACAGTTTGCACAAGAGCACCTGGATGTTCCACAGCAGTACTGGCAAAATATTCTGTGGACGTATGAAACCAAAGTTGAGTTGTTTGGAAGAAACACACAACACTATGTATGGCAAAAAAGAGACACAGCACACCAACATCAAAACCTCATCCCAACTGTGAAGTATGGTGGTGGGGGCATCATGGTTTGGGGCTGCTTTGCTGCGTCAGGGCCTGGACAGATTGCTATCATCAAAGGAAAAATGAATTCCCAAGTTTATCAAGACATTTTGCAGGAGAACTTAAGGCCAATGGCCATCTGTCTACCAGCTGAAGCTCAACAGAAGATGGGTGTTGCAACAGGACAATGACCCAAAGCATAGAAGTAAATCAACAACAGAATGGCTTAAACAGAAGAAAATACGCCTTCTGAAGTGGCCCAGTCAGCTGTATAGGCTCGAAAGCCTACTACCAATTAAGCATATTAGGTGATGTGCATCTCTGTAATGAGAAGGGGTGTGGTCTAATGACATCAACACCCTATATCAGGTGTGCATAATTATTAGGCAACTTCCTTTCCTTTGGCAAAATGGGTCAAAAGAAGGACTTGACAGGCTCAGAAAAGTCAAAAATAGTTAGATATCTTGCAGAGGGATGCAGCACTCTTAAAATTGCAAAGCTTCTGAAGCGTGATCATCGAACAATCAAGCGTTTCATTCAAAATAGTCAACAAGGTCGCAAGAAGCATGTGGAAAAACCAAGGCGCAAAATAACTGCCCATGAACTGAGAAAAGTCAAGCATGCAGCTGCCAAGATGCCACTTGCCACCAGTTTGGCCATATTTCAGAGCTGCAACATCACTGGAGTGCCCAAAAGCACAAGGTGTGCAATACTCAGAGACATGGCCAAGGTAAGAAAGGCTGAAAGACGACCACCACTGAACAAGACACACAAGCTGAAACGTCAAGACTGGGCCAAGAAATATCTCAAGACTGATTTTTCTAAGGTTTTATGGACTGATGAAATGAGAGTGAGTCTTGATGGGCCAAATGGATGGGCCCGTGGCTGGATTGGCAAAGGGCAGAGAGCTCCAGTCCGACTCAGACGCCAGCAAGGTGGAGGTGGAATACTGGTTTGGGCTGGTATCATCAAAGATGAGCTTGTGGGGCCTTTTCGGGTTGAGGATGGAGTCAAGCTCAACTCCCAGTCCTACTGCCAGTTTCTGGAAGACACCTTCTTCAAGCAGTGGTACAGGAAGAAGTCTGCATCCTTCAAGAAAAACATGATTTTCATGCAGGACAATGCTCCATCACACGCGTCCAAGTACTACACAGCGTGGCTGGCAAGAAAGGGTATAAAAGAAGAAAATCTAATGACATGGCCTCCTTGTTCACCTGATCTGAACCCCATTGAGAACCTGTGGTCCATCATCAAATGTGAGATTTACAAGGAGGGAAAACAGTACACCTCTCTGAACAGTGTCTGGGACGCTGTGGTTGCTGCTGCACACAATGTTGATGGTGAACAGATCAAAACACTGACAGAATCCATGGATGGCAGGCTTTTGAGTGTCCTTGCAAAGAAAGGTGGCTATATTGGTCACTGATTTGTTTTTGTTTTGTTTTTGAATGTCAGAAATGTATATTTGTGAATGTTGAGATGTTATATTGGTTTCACTGGTAAAAATAAATAATTGAAATGGGTATATATTTGTTTTTTGTTAAGTTGCCTAATAATTATGCACAGTAATAGTCACCTGCACACACAGATATCCCCCTAAAATAGCTATAACTAAAAACAAACTAAAAACTACTTCCAAAACTATTCAGCTTTGATATTAATGAGTTTTTTGGGTTCATTGAGAACATGGTTGTTGTTCAATAATAAAATTAATCCTCAAAAATACAACTTGCCTAATAATTCTGCACTCCCTGTATAGCTCTTCCTCATAGAGAGAGACATTCTTCTGATTTATTTCTGAGATCATAACCAGGTTCATACCTGAATATACCTCAACTGTTTCTTACCAAAAATTCACTGTGAGCTAGCTGGTTGTCTTCCTGATAAGATAAATCTCAGCTCCATTGAGACATTTTATAACAGTTTCGCAGTTGCAGATCCAAACAACTGTCTTTCATCAGTTGAATCCTAACAATTAGTGAGCATTCTGGTAATTTCTCTTTGTAGGATTGTTTCACACGGTGGATTGGACAAGAGTTTACATAGTATTCACTATATACACGTTAAATAGCCTTGTCCCCCCTAAGTATAATAATCCAATTATTCCAATGCAATAAAAATACAATTTACCATACTAAAAACCTATTTCTAATTGAATGCATCCTAAATGTTAACTTCTAAATGTGATAATCATTAAGTCCTAGCTACTTCCCTTTTCTTCCCATTGCTCCTTCATTTTGTGGCCTAACTTTGTTAGTTAGATATATAACTTTAGTGCTTCCCTAAGCACTTAGAACTTCAGTAAATTAATGCTGAGTGTCTTTGTACATCTATTTGCTCAGTGATCGGCTTTTAATCTAACCCAATGTAGGGTATTACACTGTTTTATGCATCTTTTCACTCAGGAATAGAATTTCCCAGACTTTATTAGTTTTCCAGTTAGTTTTTCACTTTGCCTTTTAGAGGTTTTTAATATCACTTTTTCATTATGGGCTATAATTATTATATACTAGTAGTGATGTCGCGAATAGCTCGCCGGCGAATAGTTTGCGGCGGGCGAACATATGCGATGTTTGATCCGCCCCCTATTCGTCATCATTGAGTAAACTTTGACCCTGTACTTCACAGTCAGCAGACACATTACAGCCAATCAGCGGCAGACACTCCCTCCCAGACCCTCCCACCTCCTGGACAGCATCCATTTTAGATTCATTTCGAAGCTGCATTCTTAGTGAGAGGAGGGAAAGTGTAGCTGCTGCTGTTTTTATAGGGAAATCGATAGCTAGGATAGTGTATTCAGTGTCCACTACAGTCCTGAAGGACTCATCTGATCTCTGCTGTAAGGACAGCACCCCAAAAAGCCCTTTTTAGGGCTAGAACATCAGTCTGCTTTTTTTTTCCCTGTGTAATCTAATTGCAGTTGCCTGCCTGCCTGCCAGCGTGTGTGTCAGGCTCACAGCGTATACTGTGCCCACTTGCCCAATGCCACCACTTATATCTGGTGTAAAATTTAAAAAAAAAAACTTTTTTGACTGTGAAATAATAGCAGAAAGCTGCCAGTACCCAAGATGGCCGCCAATAAGGCAGATGGGGAGGGTTAGAGAGCTGTTTTGGGGGGGATCAGGGAGGTTGGTGGCTAAGGGGGGGATGCTACACCACAGCATATGTAAATATGCTAAAAAGTTAAAAAAAAAAATTAAAAACCTTTTATTTTAGTACTGGCAGACTTTCTGCCAGTACTTAAGATGGCGGGGACAATTGTGGGGTGGGGGAGGGAAGGGAGCTGTTTGGGAGGGATCAGGGGGTCTGATGTGTAAGGTGGGAGGCTGATCTCTACACTAAAGCTAAAATTAACCCTGCAAATTACCTAAAATTATCCCTACAAACTACCTAATTAATCCCTTCACTGCTAGCCATAATACACGTGTGATGCGCAGCAGCATTTAGAGGCCTTCTAATTACCAGAAAGCAACGCCAAAGTCATATATGTCTGCTATTTCTGAACAAAGGGGATCCCAGAGAAGCATTTACAACCATTTATGCCATAATTGCATAAGTTGTTTGTAAATAATTTCTGTGAGAAACCTAAAGTTTGTGAAAAAGTGAACAATTTTTTTTTATTTGATCGCATTTGGCGGTGAAATGGTGGTATGAAATATACCAAAATGGGCCTAGATCAATACTTTGGGATGTCTTCTAAAAAATATATATATATACATGTCAAGGGATATTCAGGTATTCCTGACAGATATCAGGGTTCCATTGTAACTAGCGCTCATTTTGAAAAAAGTGGTTTTGAAATAGCAAAGTGCTTCTTGTATTTATTTCCTTATAACTTGCAAAAAAAGCAAAGAACATGTTAACATTGGGTATTTCTAAACTCAGGACAAAATTTAGAAACTGTTTAGCATGGTTGTTTTTTGGTGGTTGTAGATGTGTAACAGATTTTTCAGGGCCTGCCAGGGCACAGTGTCACACCAGTGCAACTCATATCTGGTGTAACAGTAGTGTACATTAAAAAAAAAATTTTTTTGACTGTAATAGATTGAATAGCAATTAGTTGTTTGCAAGCGTGTGTGTCAGGCCTACAGCGTCTACTCTGCCAACTTCTGCCAGTGCACAGTGCCACTCATATCTGTTGTCACAGTAGCTTGCACGCATAGTACCACTAATCAAAAAAAAAAAATGACAGGCAGAGGCAAGCCATCCCGCAGGGGCTGTCGTGGTGCTGTGATTCCCTTTGGCCCTAGATAATGCCCAGTGTTCAAAGGCCACGTACCCTGAACTCGAAAAGTTCTGAGGACATAGTTGACTGGCTAACACAGGACAACCAATCTTCTAAAGCTTCCGCTCGGAACCTTGACGCACCATCCTCCTCCAGCTTAGCTTCGGGCACCTCTCAAGTTACCACTCGCCCGCCTGCCGCCACCAACAGCACTATCTTCATGGATTAAAACCAGACTCTGCATCAACTATGTAATTTTCCATGGGAGTTTTGTCATGGATCCCCCTCCAGCACGCCACAGTCCAGGTGTTAGTCCCCTTGAAACAACTTTTCCATCACTATTGTGGCCAGAAAGAGTCCCTGTGGGTTTTAAAATTTGCCTGCCCATTGAAGTCAATGGCGGTTTGCCCGGTTCGCTGGTTCGCGAACTTTTGCGGAAGTTTGCGTTCGCCGTTCGCAAACCCAAATTTTTATGTTCGCGACGTCACTATATACTAGTCTTTTATGAATGACAAATACTGTTGATGACTTAGAGTATTAACCAATAACAAATCTTTTTCACTCCTTGCTAATCTTTCTTTACTGATCGCATGTTAGACGCATTTGCTTTTGTTTTTAATTTAGCACGTACACTTGTATGCTTAATTTACACTGTTTATCACTCCTAAATTGCACTCATGTGATCAGTATTGTTAAACTTTTACACTATTGGCTATTACCTAGTATTTAATCTCACTACAGGTGGACACCTGTAGATCTCTGATGAAGCGCATGTGAGCATGTGCGAAACGCGTCAGATCTAGCACCCCTTGCACACCTGTGTTAGTGCTACTCACCTCCAGTTTGAATAAACCACCTGGCATCTGAGTTTTTTCCGGCTCCTCGTCTTTTTTCTCGTATCCTATATATATATATATATATATATATATATATATATATATATATATATATATATATATATATATATACATAGTTAAACACTTTATTGAATATGAATATTGCATGAATTTGATTTTTCATGTTTTCAGCTATTTGACTGTGGGAGGCTCCAATACACTTATATATGTGTCTATATACATGTATTTATGTGTTTATATGTGTAAATATGTATTTACAGAAATAATTACACATATAAACACATAAATACATATTTACACACACACATATATATATATATATATATATATATATACAGTTGCAAGAAAAAGTATGTGAACCCTTTGGAATGATATGGATTTCTGCACAAATTGGTCATAAAATGTGATCTGATCATCATCTAAGTCACAACAATAGACAATCACAGACTGCTTAAACTAATAACACACAAAGAATGAAATGTTGCCATGTTTTTATTGAACACACCATGTAAACATTCACAGTGCAGGTGGAAAAAGTATGTGAACCCCTAGACTAATGACATCTCCAAGAGCTAATTGGAGTGAGATGTCAGCCAACTGGAGTCCAATCAATGAGATGAGATTGGAGGTGTTGGTTACAGCAGCCGTGCCCTATAAAAAACACACACCAGTTCTGGGTTTGCTTTTCACAAGAAGCATTGCCTGATGTGAATGATGCCTCGCACAAAAGAGCTCTCAGAAGACCTACGATAAAGAATTGTTGACTTGCATAAAGCTGGAAAGGGTTATAAAAGTATCTCCAAAAGCCTTGCTGTTCATCAGTCCACGGTAAGACAAATTGTCTATAAATGGAGAAAGTTCAGCACTGCTGCTACTCTCCCTAGAAGTGGCCGTCCTGTAAAGATGACTGCAAGAGCACAGTGCAGACTGCTCAATGAGGTGAAGAAGAATCCTAGAGTGTCAGCTAAAGACTTACAAAAGTCACTGGCAAATGCAAACATCCCTGTTAGCGAATCTACAATACGTAAAACACTAAACAAGAATGGATTTCATGGGAGGATACCACAGAGGAAGCCACTGCTGTCCAAACAAAACATTGCTGCACGTTTACAGTTTGCACAAGAGCACCTGGATGTTCCACAGCAGTACTGGCAAAATATTCTGTGGACGTATGAAACCAAAGTTGAGTTGTTTGGAAGAAACACACAACACTATGTATGGCAAAAAAGAGACACAGCACACCAACATCAAAACCTCATCCCAACTGTGAAGTATGGTGGTGGGGGCATCATGGTTTGGGGCTGCTTTGCTGCGTCAGGGCCTGGACAGATTGCTATCATCAAAGGAAAAATGAATTCCCAAGTTTATCAAGACATTTTGCAGGAGAACTTAAGGCCAATGGCCATCTGTCTACCAGCTGAAGCTCAACAGAAGATGGGTGTTGCAACAGGACAATGACCCAAAGCATAGAAGTAAATCAACAACAGAATGGCTTAAACAGAAGAAAATACGCCTTCTGAAGTGGCCCAGTCAGCTGTATAGGCTCGAAAGCCTACTACCAATTAAGCATATTAGGTGATGTGCATCTCTGTAATGAGAAGGGGTGTGGTCTAATGACATCAACACCCTATATCAGGTGTGCATAATTATTAGGCAACTTCCTTTCCTTTGGCAAAATGGGTCAAAAGAAGGACTTGACAGGCTCAGAAAAGTCAAAAATAGTTAGATATCTTGCAGAGGGATGCAGCACTCTTAAAATTGCAAAGCTTCTGAAGCGTGATCATCGAACAATCAAGCGTTTCATTCAAAATAGTCAACAAGGTCGCAAGAAGCATGTGGAAAAACCAAGGCGCAAAATAACTGCCCATGAACTGAGAAAAGTCAAGCATGCAGCTGCCAAGATGCCACTTGCCACCAGTTTGGCCATATTTCAGAGCTGCAACATCACTGGAGTGCCCAAAAGCACAAGGTGTGCAATACTCAGAGACATGGCCAAGGTAAGAAAGGCTGAAAGACGACCACCACTGAACAAGACACACAAGCTGAAACGTCAAGACTGGGCCAAGAAATATCTCAAGACTGATTTTTCTAAGGTTTTATGGACTGATGAAATGAGAGTGAGTCTTGATGGGCCAAATGGATGGGCCCGTGGCTGGATTGGCAAAGGGCAGAGAGCTCCAGTCCGACTCAGACGCCAGCAAGGTGGAGGTGGAATACTGGTTTGGGCTGGTATCATCAAAGATGAGCTTGTGGGGCCTTTTCGGGTTGAGGATGGAGTCAAGCTCAACTCCCAGTCCTACTGCCAGTTTCTGGAAGACACCTTCTTCAAGCAGTGGTACAGGAAGAAGTCTGCATCCTTCAAGAAAAACATGATTTTCATGCAGGACAATGCTCCATCACACGCGTCCAAGTACTACACAGCGTGGCTGGCAAGAAAGGGTATAAAAGAAGAAAATCTAATGACATGGCCTCCTTGTTCACCTGATCTGAACCCCATTGAGAACCTGTGGTCCATCATCAAATGTGAGATTTACAAGGAGGGAAAACAGTACACCTCTCTGAACAGTGTCTGGGACGCTGTGGTTGCTGCTGCACACAATGTTGATGGTGAACAGATCAAAACACTGACAGAATCCATGGATGGCAGGCTTTTGAGTGTCCTTGCAAAGAAAGGTGGCTATATTGGTCACTGATTTGTTTTTGTTTTGTTTTTGAATGTCAGAAATGTATATTTGTGAATGTTGAGATGTTATATTGGTTTCACTGGTAAAAATAAATAATTGAAATGGGTATATATTTGTTTTTTGTTAAGTTGCCTAATAATTATGCACAGTAATAGTCACCTGCACACACAGATATCCCCCTAAAATAGCTATAACTAAAAACAAACTAAAAACTACTTCCAAAACTATTCAGCTTTGATATTAATGAGTTTTTTGGGTTCATTGAGAACATGGTTGTTGTTCAATAATAAAATTAATCCTCAAAAATACAACTTGCCTAATAATTCTGCACTCCCTGTATAGCTCTTCCTCATAGAGAGAGACATTCTTCTGATTTATTTCTGAGATCATAACCAGGTTCATACCTGAATATACCTCAACTGTTTCTTACCAAAAATTCACTGTGAGCTAGCTGGTTGTCTTCCTGATAAGATAAATCTCAGCTCCATTGAGACATTTTATAACAGTTTCGCAGTTGCAGATCCAAACAACTGTCTTTCATCAGTTGAATCCTAACAATTAGTGAGCATTCTGGTAATTTCTCTTTGTAGGATTGTTTCACACGGTGGATTGGACAAGAGTTTACATAGTATTCACTATATACACGTTAAATAGCCTTGTCCCCCCTAAGTATAATAATCCAATTATTCCAATGCAATAAAAATACAATTTACCATACTAAAAACCTATTTCTAATTGAATGCATCCTAAATGTTAACTTCTAAATGTGATAATCATTAAGTCCTAGCTACTTCCCTTTTCTTCCCATTGCTCCTTCATTTTGTGACCTAACTTTGTTAGTTAGATATATAACTTTAGTGATTCCCTAAGCACTTAGAACTTCAGTAAATTAATGCTGAGTGTCTTTGTACATCTATTTGCTCAGTGATCGGCTTTTAATCTAACCCAATGTAGGGTATTACACTGTTTTATGCATCTTTTCACTCAGGAATAGAATTTCCCAGACTTTATTAGTTTTCCAGTTAGTTTTTCACTTTGCCTTTTAGAGGTTTTTAATATCACTTTTTCATTATGGGCTATAATTATTATATACTAGTAGTGATGTCGCGAATAGCTCGCCGGCGAATAGTTTGCGGCGGGCGAACATATGCGATGTTTGATCCGCCCCCTATTCGTCATCATTGAGTAAACTTTGACCCTGTACCTCACAGTCAGCAGACACATTACAGCCAATCAGCGGCAGACACTCCCTCCCAGACCCTCCCACCTCCTGGACAGCATCCATTTTAGATTCATTTCGAAGCTGCATTCTTAGTGAGAGGAGGGAAAGTGTAGCTGCTGCTGTTTTTATAGGGAAATCGATAGCTAGGCTAGTGTATTCAGTGTCCACTACAGTCCTGAAGGACTCATCTGATCTCTGCTGTAAGGACAGCACCCCAAAAAGCCCTTTTTAGGGCTAGAACATCAGTCTGCTTTTTTTTTCCCTGTGTAATCTAATTGCAGTTGCCTGCCTGCCTGCCAGCGTGTGTGTCAGGCTCACAGCGTATACTGTGCCCACTTGCCCAATGCCACCACTTATATCTGGTGTAACATTTAAAAAAAAAAACTTTTTTGACTGTGAAATAATAGCAGAAAGCTGCCAGTACCCAAGATGGCCGCCAATAAGGCAGATGGGGAGGGTTAGAGAGCTGTTTTGGGGGGGATCAGGGAGGTTGGGGGCTAAGGGGGGGATGCTACACCACAGCATATGTAAATATGCTAAAAAGTTAAAAAAAAAATTAAAAACCTTTTATTTTAGTACTGGCAGACTTTCTGCCAGTACTTAAGATGGCGGGGACAATTGTGGGGTGGGGGAGGGAAGGGAGCTGTTTGGGAGGGATCAGGGGGTCTGATGTGTAAGGTGGGAGGCTGATCTCTACACTAAAGCTAAAATTAACCCTGCAAATTACCTAAAATTATCCCTACAAACTACCTAATTAATCCCTTCACTGCTAGCCATAATACACGTGTGATGCGCAGCAGCATTTAGAGGCCTTCTAATTACCAGAAAGCAACGCCAAAGTCATATATGTCTGCTATTTCTGAACAAAGGGGATCCCAGAGAAGCATTTACAACCATTTATGCCATAATTGCATAAGTTGTTTGTAAATAATTTCTGTGAGAAACCTAAAGTTTGTGAAAAAGTGAACAATTTTTTTTTATTTGATCGCATTTGGCGGTGAAATGGTGGTATGAAATATACCAAAATGGGCCTAGATCAATACTTTGGGATGTCTTCTAAAAAAAATATATATACATGTCAAGGGATATTCAGGTATTCCTGACAGATATCAGGGTTCCATTGTAACTAGTGCTCATTTTGAAAAAAGTGGTTTTGAAATAGCAAAGTGCTTCTTGTATTTATTTCTTTATAACTTGCAAAAAAAGCAAAGAACATGTTAACATTGGGTATTTCTAAACTCAGGACAAAATTTAGAAACTGTTTAGCATGGTTGTTTTTTGGTGGTTGTAGATGTGTAACAGATTTTTCAGGGCCTGCCAGGGCACAGTGTCACACCAGTGCAACTCATATCTGGTGTAACAGTAGTGTACATTAAAAAAAAATTTTTTTTGACTGTAATAGATTGAATAGCAATTAGTTGTTTGCAAGCGTGTGTGTCAGGCCTACAGCGTCTACTCTGCCAACTTCTGCCAGTGCACAGTGCCACTCATATCTGTTGTCACAGTAGCTTGCACGCATAGTACCACTAATCAAAAAAAAAAAATGACAGGCAGAGGCAAGCCATCCCGCAGGGGCTGTCGTGGTGCTGTGATTCCCTTTGGCCCTAGATAATGCCCAGTGTTCAAAGGCCACGTACCCTGAACTCGAAAAGTTCTGAGGACATAGTTGACTGGCTAACACAGGACAACCAATCTTCTACAGCTTCCGCTCGGAACCTTGACGCACCATCCTCCTCCAGCTTAGCTTCGGGCACCTCTCAAGTTACCACTCGCCCGCCTGCCGCCACCAACAACACTATCTTCATGGATTAAAACCAGACTCTGCATCAACTATGTAATTTTCCATGGGAGTTTTGCCATGGATCCCCCTCCAGCACGCCACAGTCCAGGTGTTAGTCCCCTTGAAACAACTTTTCCATCACTATTGTGGCCAGAAAGAGTCCCTGTGGGTTTTAAAATTTGCCTGCCCATTGAAGTCAATGGCGGTTTGCCCGGTTCGCCGGTTCGCGAACTTTTGCGGAAGTTTGCGTTCGCCGTTCGCAAACCCAAATTTTTATGTTCGCGACATCACTATATACTAGTCTTTTACGAATGACAAATACTGTTGATGACTTAGAGTATTAACCAATAACAAATCTTTTTCACTCCTTGCTAATCTTTCTTTACTGATCGCATGTTAGACGCATTTGCTTTTGTTTTTAATTTAGCACGTACACTTGTATGCTTAATTTACACTGTTTATCACTCCTAAATTGCACTCATGTGATCAGTATTGTTAAACTTTTACACTATTGGCTATTACCTAGTATTTAATCTCACTACAGGTGGACACCTGTAGATCTCTGATGAAGCGCATGTGAGCATGTGCGAAACGCGTCAGATCTAGCACCCCTTGCACACCTGTGTTAGTGCTACTCACCTCCAGTTTGAATAAACCACCTGGCATCTGAGTTTTTTCCGGCTCCTCGTCTTTTTTCTCGTATCCTATATATATATATATATATATATATATATATATATATATATATATATATATATATATATATATAGTTAAACACTTTATTGAATATGAATATTGCATGAATTTGATTTTTCATGTTTTCAGCTATTTGACTGTGGGAGGCTCCAATACACTTATATATGTGTCTATATACATGTATTTATGTGTTTATATGTGTAATTATTTCTGTAAATACATATTTACACATATAAACACATAAATACATATTTACACACACACATATATATATATATATATATATATATATATACAGTTGCAAGAAAAAGTATGTGAACCCTTTGGAATGATATGGATTTCTGCACAAATTGGTCATAAAATGTGATCTGATCATCATCTAAGTCACAACAATAGACAATCACAGACTGCTTAAACTAATAACACACAAAGAATGAAATGTTGCCATGTTTTTATTGAACACACCATGTAAACATTCACAGTGCAGGTGGAAAAAGTATGTGAACCCCTAGACTAATGACATCTCCAAGAGCTAATTGGAGTGAGATGTCAGCCAACTGGAGTCCAATCAATGAGATGAGATTGGAGGTGTTGGTTACAGCAGCCGTGCCCTATAAAAAACACACACCAGTTCTGGGTTTGCTTTTCACAAGAAGCATTGCCTGATGTGAATGATGCCTCGCACAAAAGAGCTCTCAGAAGACCTACGATAAAGAATTGTTGACTTGCATAAAGCTGGAAAGGGTTATAAAAGTATCTCCAAAAGCCTTGCTGTTCATCAGTCCACGGTAAGACAAATTGTCTATAAATGGAGAAAGTTCAGCACTGCTGCTACTCTCCCTAGAAGTGGCCGTCCTGTAAAGATGACTGCAAGAGCACAGTGCAGACTGCTCAATGAGGTGAAGAAGAATCCTAGAGTGTCAGCTAAAGACTTACAAAAGTCACTGGCAAATGCAAACATCCCTGTTAGCGAATCTACAATACGTAAAACACTAAACAAGAATGGATTTCATGGGAGGATACCACAGAGGAAGCCACTGCTGTCCAAACAAAACATTGCTGCACGTTTACAGTTTGCACAAGAGCACCTGGATGTTCCACAGCAGTACTGGCAAAATATTCTGTGGACGTATGAAACCAAAGTTGAGTTGTTTGGAAGAAACACACAACACTATGTATGGCAAAAAAGAGACACAGCACACCAACATCAAAACCTCATCCCAACTGTGAAGTATGGTGGTGGGGGCATCATGGTTTGGGGCTGCTTTGCTGCGTCAGGGCCTGGACAGATTGCTATCATCAAAGGAAAAATGAATTCCCAAGTTTATCAAGACATTTTGCAGGAGAACTTAAGGCCAATGGCCATCTGTCTACCAGCTGAAGCTCAACAGAAGATGGGTGTTGCAACAGGACAATGACCCAAAGCATAGAAGTAAATCAACAACAGAATGGCTTAAACAGAAGAAAATACGCCTTCTGAAGTGGCCCAGTCAGAGTCCTGACCTCAACCTGATTGTGATGCTGTGGCATGACCTCAAGAAAGCGATTCACACCAGACATCCCAAGAATATTGCTGAACTGAAACAGTTCTGTAAAGAGGAATGGTCAAGAATTACTCCTGACCGTTGTGCACGTCTGATCTGCAACTACAGGAAACGTTTGGTTGAAGTTATTGCTGCCAAAGGAGGTTCAACCAGTTATTAAATCCAAGGGTTCACATACTTTTTCCACCTGCACTGTGAATGTTTACATGGTGTGTTCAATTAAAACATGGCAACATTTCATTCTTTGTGTGTTATTAGTTTAAGCAGACTGTGATTGTCTATTGTTGTGACTTAGATGATGATCAGATCACATTTTATGACCAATTTATGCAGAAATCCATATCATTCCAAAGGGTTCACATACTTTTTCTTGCAACTGTATATATATACATATATATATATATATATATATATATATATATATATATATATATATATATATATATTTAGACATGCATATGTATATATCT
Source organism: Bombina bombina (assembly GCF_027579735.1). Taxonomy (NCBI): domain Eukaryota; kingdom Metazoa; phylum Chordata; class Amphibia; order Anura; family Bombinatoridae; genus Bombina; species Bombina bombina. Next base: position 860,577,545 of record NC_069503.1, on the reverse strand, counting down.
CAATGTTAAAACCCTTTGCCTGCCTTTTTTATCTAACACCTGAGACCTCATATCTTTGAGCCCTTACACCTTTTAAATGCAACACTGTTATATTAAAATACTTTTTACCTCTGTGATTACCTTTTATCTAAGCCTCTGCAGATTGCCCCCTTATCTCAGTTTTTTTGACAGACTTGTATATTAGCCAATCAGTGCTGACTCCTAGGAAACACCAGGGGCCTTAGCAAAATGTTATATATATATATATTACACAAATGAACTAACACCCTTTAGTTGTTAAAACAGTTTAACATGCATTCAGATAAGAGGTGTCCTTCAAGGGCTAAGAAATTAGCATATCAGCCTACCTAGGTTTAGCTTTCAACTAAGAATACCAAGAGAACAAAGCAAAATTGATGATGAAGGTAAATTAAAAGTTGTTTAAAATGACATGCCCTATCTGAATTATGAAAATTTATTTTAGATTAGACTGTCCCCTAACAGCTCTTTGCAGGCCTCTTTTTTGACACTTGAGACTTCATATCTTTGAGCCCTTACAACTTTTTAATGCAATTTTTTATAAAATAATTTTTATTATATAATATTATTATTGTTACTGTATTGTTAATTGTATTTTTGATGTGTTGTGTACAACTTTTTGTCTTGCGTGACAGTTGAAGGGACACTGAACCCAAATGTTTTCTTTCGTGATTCAGATAGAGCATGCAATTTTAAGCAACTTTCTAATTTACTCCTATTATCAAATTTTCTTCGTTCACTTGCTATCTTTATTTGAGGCATCTAAGCTTCTGAACTGTGGACAGCACTTTTTAATTGGTGGATTAATTTATCCACCAATCAGCAAGAATAACCCAGGTTATTCACAAAAAAATGGGCCGGCATCTAAACTTACATTCTTGCATTTTAAATAAAGATACCAAGAGAAGGAAGAAAATTTGATAATAGGAGTAAATTAGAAAGTTGCTTAAAATTACATGCTCTATCTGAATAAAGAATGAAAAAATTTGGGTTTAGTTTCCCTTTAACTAGAGCTCTAAAGTCACGCTAAATTTGTTAAATTCTATTGCACTTAAAGAAACACTGAACCCAATTTTTTTTCTTTTGTGATTCAGATAGAGCATGCAATTTTACACAATTTTCTAATTTACTCCTATTATCAATTTTTCTTTGTTCTCTTGGTATCTTTATTTGAAAAATAAGGCATCTAAGCGTTTTTCTTGGTTCAGCATTCTGGACAGCACTTTTTTTATTGGTGTATGAATTTATCCACCAATCAGCAAGGACAACCCAGGTTGTTCACCAAAAATTGGCCGGCATCTAAACTTACATTCTTGCATTTCAAATAAAGAGAATAAAGAAAATTTGATAATAGGAGTAAATTAGAAAGTTGCTTAAAATGTTATGAATCACGAAAGAAAAAAATTGGGTTTAGTGTCCCTTTAAGTTAAGCCTCAAAATACCACTACACTTAGCTCATAATCTAGTCCTTTATATAGGAAATATGCCACATTATGAAGCTTTATGGAATTCTGATAATACATTCAAAAATATTTCTATCTTAATTGAAAATTAAATTTCATTAGCTTGCTAAGGAGAAGCTAAAATTAAATAAAGAAGATTATTGTATGATGCTAATAGCTAAGGTTCTTATTACTACTAGACACCTATTAAGTAATGCACTATCTGTTGAAAGTGCTAACGTTGAAGAATTACAAAGAGGTGTCAGTTTTGTTTTGTTTTTATCATATATTTATAGCATCTATCTCAAATTTAACATTGTTATATGAGGAATTAAATTAGTTTACTTTGCTTAATTATTTGACTGCTATGAGACTAATTATGTAAGTAGGGCACATTGATACTACTACAAAGTCTATGATTTATAGTGTCAAAGAGTTAAAGCGTAGGAAGAAATGGAATCCTTATAGTTTAATATTAATTGACACAATAAATATATAGTGTAAAACAGTTAAAGAGTAGGAAAAAAAATAAATCCTTATGCTCTTAATTAATAAAAATACATTACTTATTCTTTTATATGTATACAACCTGAAAAAAATAATCTATAACATTGCCATACAATACAGATTTTGTTACATACATTACAGTAGATGTATCAAACAAATATAAAATGTATTATATGCTTCTTGGAGAAGAAATGCACATTATATTTACCTTAATTATGTTAAAGTATAATAATTTGTTCTATGGGTTTTTTTTTCACTATAAATTGAACATTTGTATTTATTTTTGACTTTCAAGAACATTTATGAAATTCCATGGAGAGCTGAACTTTTTTTTTTTAACTCCTCTATCACCAGTGTGTTGTGTATGTCCATGGTTGTCACATGTGGGTAGCCTTACCCTCTGTAGAAAGCTAAAAATAGTAATTGAAAAAAACAGATAGCGCATTCATTTTTTTTTGCCGCTCTTGCGCTAACTGCACTTGAAGTAAAAAAATGAGTGCAGCCATATTAGTGCTGGTATTACAAGTAAAACAATAAGCTCAAGAGCAAAAAACTCAGGCACGCTAACTTTAAAACTTTTTAGACCGCGACCGCACTACCTCCTTCTCCTCATAGACTTCTATTGGGTTCGCTAACTCGACACTGCACTAGACCAGTTACACTAAACCCGAAGGTAAATTGGGAGTACTTAACATAGAAGAAATGCTCTTTTTGTTTTAAAAAAGATATTTCCAAATATATATGACTATTTTTCTTTTTATAAAATCTATATCTATACCTATATATCTATAGGAATATTTAAACATATATAAAGATATAGATATATAGAGATATAAATTGTATATACAGATATGTATACATAGAAATATTGATATATATTTTTTTAAGTATTTCTATTCAAAACACATAAAATAATAATAATAATTATATTGCATGTTTCAAGGTATTTGACTGGGAAGGACTCAAAAGTATATATATATTTATACAGGCACGCACACACTACTTCCGGTTTAACATGCATGACCCGGAAGTGCTTGATCGAATTATACCAGTGTACATATCATAGTAACAATAGTGAAATGAAAATAATAAAAATAAATGCCCACACACTATGATCAAGCACTTCCGGGTCATGCATGTTAAACCGGAAGTAGTGTGTTTTTGGCACTCTTTCTGAACAGGAAGTGGGAGGTGTTTTTGTATTTGTTTGCTTATTTATGGTGCAATGTGCTTGTACACTTTATGTTCTGAGGAAGGGGAGGTTTACTCCCCAAAACGTCAATAAATTTTGACCCCTGTTTTTGAAAGAATCCTGGCTGTTTCCTGTTTTATTGAATATTACATATATATAATATTTGCATACATGTGTATTTATGGTTTTATGTGTATATACAGTATGTATGCTTATTTACACATATAAATACATAAATACGCATGTTTACACACAAATATAGATAGATGTGTGTGTGTATGTGTAAATATGTGCATACATGTGTATTTAGGATTTATATGTGTATACAGTAAATGTTTTATGTGCACATACATATTTACACATAAATATGCAGTATACACACACCACATATATATCTATATACAGTACATATATATATTGACCCCACATTTTCCCACTACTCGTTCCTTATCCAATAAATACACAACACCTGATTGGGAGAGAAAAGGCCGCAGCTTATTTATTAACAACCAATAAATTAACATTTTAACTTAACTTTTCAACATTATTTACAATCCACCTCAGTGCTTGCTCTTATTTTATCATAAGCCCCCACCCCTTCCAGGGCTGGGCGTTCCTCACATTCCTTTACTTAAACCTCCATAACTGTCACCATATTCCATTAGGCGTAAGCCTCAACAGAAACTAGCAAGCACTTCCGCCACAACTCGCTCCCTAGCAAGTACCGCCACATAAAGCTAAGGCCTTTTCTATTCCCTGCCGAAGGGTGAAATTAAATAAATGTAGCCCTACTTCATTGAGGTGCACTCCATCCTTAAGGTAAAAACATTTACCCGACTCCCCTTCAAACTCTACGTGGCGTAAGCCAACCCCCCCCCCGAGACCCCTTACTTACCCAGATATGGTTCGATTGACCTTCCGTCTGGAAGCCTCCAGTTTTTTTTGCATCTCTGACCAGACCAGAACCATATCTGGAAACAACTGCAACAACCTATCAAAACTTCTTTTTATGTCCTCAATTAAGTCCTTCTGTGGCATACAACCCAAGTCGTTTCCCCCGGAGTGCACAACTAAAACCTTCGGGGGAGAGAAAAGCCTGGCATGCTCAACCACCGTGCTCACCACTTGCGACCATTTCATGCCACGAATCCCAAACCATCTTATAATAAGCTGAACCCTGCTAAAACCCAGCTGAGTCCCATCTGGCTTCACTGCTGCTGCTTTCCTCGCCCAGTACACTTAGGAGTGTCCTACTATCCAACACTTCCCCTGATCTGCCAAACAAATTAAAACGTTATCAGATCCCCCCCATTCGGGGCACCAAACCCGGCCTCACATACCCCCGGAACCTCTCAGATCTCCATCTTCCAATCCTCCTAATCACCGAAGCATCCAGCCCCAAATTAGCCGCCTCCGTCGCTGCCCCGATCCTAAATGAATGCGAACCGAAATCCGAGCCTCCTATTCCCATCAATCTCAACACCCTCCGCATTATTGCTACAAACTGGAAGCGCGACAGGGACGACCCATCCGCGTGCACCAACAATGGGCCTGCTTCATGGCCGGCCACATTCAGGTAATCTCTCAACACTCTCACTGGACAGCATTCCCCGCCAATTGCCTGCAAAACCACTGCTGTTCCTCTACCCTTCTGGTCAGTCTTAGACCTTCTGACCCATAGTTCAACTAATCTGTCCGACACCACTACATCCTGCCTTCCAATACCACTCACATCCCACCGTTTTTTTCCCACCAATTCCGATACCCTGAAGGCACCGAAGAAAGCCAATACAAAAGCAGTTCTAAACAACAACTCCTCATACCTTGAGGAACACACCCTACCGAGCCCCGTCACCAACCCTTGCAACATTGCAAAAGTAACTGGTCTCCGACCATCCGTCCGGAATCCCCTTCTACACATCCCCCTGACCGCCATCCTGGCAACAAAATTTTTTGTCAGATCCTCCACACCCATCAATCGAAAAAGGAATGCCATCGCTGCCATTCTCTTCCGCACCTCTGAGGGCGATAGCCCTTCCCCGTCCCAGGAACCCACCCAATTCAGCCATAACACGAACTCACCCCTCCTGCTCCCTTGACACCGTTCCTCCTGTAGCACCCGTTCCCACAGCCTCCACACTCGGGCGTAAGCCCTCCATGTGTTAGGGGCCAACGCCCCTCTTATCAGTTTCAACATTCCTGGGAACCCAGGTACCACAACTCCTCGGGACATGTGATTCCTTCCCGCTCCGCTTCCGGGGACACTTCTCGGAACCTTTCCCACTGAAATCGTGACAAAGCGTCAGCAATAACGTTAAACTGTCCCGGGACATGCACTGCCCTGAAAGATATGTTGCATCTCAGGCACACCAATACAAACACTCTCAAGAGTTGTATCACCGCTGGCGAGTTTGCCATCAAACGGTTGATCGCCCATACCACGCCCTGGTTGTCAGAATGAAAGCATACCCTTTTGTTGCCCAACTGCTCCGGCCAAATCTTTAAAGCCACTACCAACGGGAATAATTCCAAGAAAGTTAGGTTCTTGGTCAAACCCCACTCCGCCCATACTTCGGGCCATCTGCCCGCGCACCACTGACCATTCAAATATGCCCCAAAACCATGAGCTCCTGCCGCGTCCGTGAATAAGCAGAGCTGGTCGTCCGACCAGCCCACCTCCTGCATGATCACTTTTCCGTTGAAGTCCTCTAGGAAGGTTTGCCATACCTTCAGATCCTCTTTGACCTCCACCGTCAACCTGACATGGTGTCTTGGATCCAAAACCCCAGTTGTCAGTAATGATAAACGTCTGCAAAATATTCGGCCAATGGGAATTATCCTGCAGGCAAAATTTAACTTACCTAGTAAGGACTGAATGTCCCTGAGGGTAGCTTTCATTCTCGCAATCATCCTGCCGATTACCATTTCGAGGTCAACCACCTTGTCCTCTGGTAACCTGCACTCCATCCTAATGGAATCTACTTGGATTCCCAGAAAGCTCAATGACGTCGTGGGCCCTTCTGATTTCTCCGCGGCCACCGGGATACCAAAATCCCTCGCCACCTGCCCAAACACCTGAACCAAACGGTCACAATCTGTTGAACCGGCCGGTCCGATGAACAGGAAGTCATCTAGGTAATGTACCATGGATGAAATCCCTGCCGTCTGCTTCACCACCCACTCCACGAAGGAACTGAACCTCTCGAAATAGGAACATGAAATTGCACATCCCATCGGGAGACATAGATCCACAAAAAAGGCTCCGTCCATCATGCATCCCAACAGATGATGACACCTTGGATGCACCGGGAGCAGGCGAAAAGCCGACTCCACGTCCGCTTTTGCCATTAAGGCCCCTCTACCCGCCGCTCTGACTAACCCCACAGCCTTGTCGAACGACGCGTATTTGACTGTTACCAATTCTGGATCAATGCCATCATTGACCGACAGTCCTTTTGGGTAAAATAGGTGGTGGATCATGCGTAATTGCCCTGGGATCTTTTTGGACCGGCAATGGGGGGGGTCCTTAAATGGACCCGCCATTCTACCCAAGCGAACCTCTTTCTCAATTTTTTTTCTTAGTTCCCCCGGGTGTTCCCTAGCCGATTTCAAATTACCCAGAACCCCCCCTGTCCGTTCCTCCCTATATGGAATCATAAAGCCCAAGCTGAAACCCGTGAGTAGCAGCTCGGCTCCTCCGCGTGTCCCTGCCTATGGGCGTAAGCCTCTAACCACGGGGCCATCCTTTCGACCCTCACTGGGGTCCGTGCCCGCTGGACCCACGTCCCCTGACCGGGCCCCCTGCTTACTCTTCTTGAAACATTTGGCGAAGGGGTGTATACCCCCGCATCCGGAACACTCGTGCTTGTATTTGCACGAGGCCCCAAACTTGCATTGCCCGTCGTTGAACTGGAAACACACCCCTTTTCTAAGGGCTGATCCAGTCCCCCCTGAACTTCCGCTGCCAGTCGTCTGCCCATAATCCCGAAAGGAATAGCCACCCCTCAAAGGGGTCATCATCTCGAGCCAAATGCCCATATCTCTGTCGTCCCACCGCATCTCCGGACGAACCGCCAACTGTTGCCTAAATCCTTCATTGTATCACCACCATGCCATTCCCCCGTACACCCTATGCGCACTCGAAATTTCATCATAATAACAAAACAACGAAGCCCCTTGATCCGGGGTCTTATCGCATGTGACACTGGCCAAAATGCAGAAGGCACGCGACCAATTACTAAAAGTCTTTGGCAATTTGCGCCAACGCTTTTTTCGCTCCTCTTCCTCCTTTTTGCCCTTCTCCTTCTCATCCTCCTTTACCTCCAGAACATGTTCCAACGGTAACAGGGAGAAGATCTCAATAAATTCCCGTTTACCAATCTTTTCTCTCAATTCACTAGTTAAGTGAATACCTAAAGGCCCTACGGAACAGAGACATGGTCTCCGGAGGGCCCCCTCTGGGACCCGAACTATCTCACCCCCGCTGCCGGTTGGGTTTTTCCGAGCTCGCCGCCGTTACTTGCGACCCTGCCACCGCCGGGGAAAGCCCTGGCGAAGCCCACGCTGCCGCCACCGACGTCCCTCCCCCGGGTTTTCCAACGAAGCTAGCAAAGCTCTCAAACCCGAAATCATTGTTTCCCTCTCTCCAGACACAGCCACATTCACACCAGGTGCCCCACCAGCCGTCTCACCTGCTGGCTGCTGCACCATTCCTGTGCCCTCCTTGCGTACCGGCCTTGCTTCTTCTCTGTGGCTTCTGCCTCTGATTTCTTCCTTCCTTCCTCTGCTGGCAGGAGATCTCCCTCTGCCGTACCTGCTCCGGTCACGGCTCCTATCCACTCGGGCCCAAGTGGGTGATGCCGGTGATCCTCCTCCTCTTGTCCTCCTTTGCGGCGACCTAGACCTCCTGCGTCCCCCTGAGGTCGCCGTCCTATCCGGTTGTCCATCTCTTCCACCTGTCCTACCTCCTGCTATTGGTGCCTGCAATGTAGACATATCCATAACCTCTCTCCCTTCAGAATCCCCCCTACCCCCTAAGCCTCCCCTCTGAGACCCTGTCCCTTGCCCCCCTCCACTCCGTTGAGGAGACAATAGCTGCAATATCTGCGCCAAAGCGGACAGATCTCCTACCTGACTCGCCGTCCCTGGTCCTGCTGACGTGCCTTCCAAAGGATCCTCCTCCTCATCTGCAAAGTCACCACTGGCGTTGAGCTCGAGCGGTGGCTCCGTAAGCCTGTCCTGCTGTGCTGGAATGACTCCTCCAGAGGCGTCCAGAGCCTCCTCCCTCCTCTCTCCCCCCGGTCACTCCTGCAATACACAACAATTCATTAACACAACCCCTTATATATCACACCCCTTTCTTCCCTACACGTATGGATACAACCCCCCCCCCCCCCCTGTTTCTTTTTTTTTTTTTTTTTTAGCCATCATATGTATGTTCTGCCCCTGCAGTGTTTTCCCTATGCAACCTAACCCATGGTCATCACCCACGTACCACCCCAGCCCTTACCTGCCATACATATCCCACTCCATACTATGCAACCTTCCCAAAGATACCACCTCTTACCTACACTACCTGATCCCATCCCAGCCTCAATGGCAGCACAGGGTTAAAGGAACCCCACCTGCCACGCTAAGCCACAACTATCCACTGGCCTGAGTCAGGCCACCCCCGCTGACTCGCTTACCATGCTACTGTGTAGGGCCGCACTACCCCCCCTTTCCCCGCGGCCTTATTCCCGGCCGACCCCACAGCAAATCCTGTCCCCCCACCCAGTCTGATCCCCTGCCGCCACCTGCGGCTTACCTCTTCTACGTGCCCCTTCCTAACTGTGGCACTAACATCCCACCCCCCCCCCGGCCTTGTTCTCGGCCACACACGTAACCGGGCACCTCTCCCCATTATTATATAGTTAGCTGCCAAATCCCCTCCACCCCCCCCCGGCCTTATTCCCGGCCAGACCTCTTCTGTTCCCAGGCCTTTTGGCCCCCCACTCATCATCCCATCATGGTCTCCTTCCCCTGTCCGTGCCTGTCAGCTCCCTCAGCTACACAACATTATTGAATTCCTGCACCTATCAAAGACACCCGAAGCCAGCTGCAATCATTACCCCCCCTTTTTTTTTTTTTTTTTTACAGTTATCTTCGATAGCTCAGCCTTCAGGCCCCAATCTTCGATAACTCAGCTGCTTACCTGGCTCCCGATCGCTTCTCCCGGTCCGTCCTACTCTGCCGCGTCCTCTTGCAGTCCTTGGCTCCGCCCGTCTGCGTACCGCGATGACGTCAGACACCGGCGCCGCCCGCGACCGGGCCTCAATTCCCGCTCCAGTCCGCCGACTTCCATCGCTCTCCAACCTCGCCTGCTCCTGCGAACCTGCCGGCTGGCTCCTCTCACGACCGGATCTTCTCCTGCTGACCGCCGGGCTCAAGCTTTCCGGGGGCCTCGACCTCCTGGCCGGCCGTCTTCTGCTCCCGACCGCTGTCTCCGTCGCCGGACCTGCTGTGGCTGCCTCCCCAGCCATGGACAACTGCTGCCAGATCCATCCTTCTCCATTCCTCCTCGCTGCTGAAAGCAACTCCTGCAACAAGGCCTCCATCTTCAGGTAAGTCAGTGCTTGCACACACCTCCTACCGTGCTGCTCCAGAAAGGCACCTGTGACCTCACTTCCAGTACTGGAGCTTATCAATGTTCCCCAACCCCATCCATCTGGAATAATCCACTCCTGGGGGGGTGGAAGTGGGGTCACAGGTGCCCTTCTTCCAGTCTGTCACCCGGGGCCTTCTATATATATAAATATAGAGAGAGAGAGAGAGAGAGAGAACAAAAGGAGGCACTCTCTGGATTTTTAACGTGACTTTTAATATATCAAGCGCTTGATATATTAAAAGCCACTTGTTAAAAGACCAGATAGTGCCTCCTGATGTTCTCTATATTTAACCGTTGGCACCCTGGCAGTTAAAGATTGAGGTGAGAGTGTACTTTTCTGAACATTTTATATATATATATATATATATATATATATATACAGTATGTACATTGGAACCCTTTCCAGTCAAACACCTTGCCATATATCATATCCCTTTTTTCCATGTTTATTATTATACATATATTATACAAGTATACATTGCGCTCAAGCGATGTCGGCAGTGCTAACCGCTCTATGGTAAATGAGATTTACTATGGACTTATTGGGGCCGATTCATCAAGCTCTGTATGGAGCTGTATGCAGCTGTTTCCACGCTCCTTAATTCCTGCACCTATCAAAGACACCCGAAGCCAGCTGCAATCATTACCCCCCTTTTTTTTTTTTTTTTTTTACAGTTATCTTCGATAGCTCAGCCTTCAGGCCCCAATCTTCGATAACTCAGCTGCTTACCTGGCTCCCGATCGCTTCTCCCGGTCCGTCCTACTCTGCCGCGTCCTCTTGCAGTCCTTGGCTCCGCCCGTCTGCGTACCGCGGTGACGTCAGACACCGGCGCCGCCCGCGACCGGGCCTCAATTCCCGCTCCAGTCCGCCGACTTCCATCGCTCTCCAACCTCGCCTGCTCCTGCGAACCTGCCGGCTGGCTCCTCTCACGACCGGATCTTCTCCTGCTGACCGCCGGGCTCAAGCTTTCCGGGGGCCTCGACCTCCTGGCCGGCCGTCTTCTGCTCCCGACCGCTGTCTCCGTCGCCGGACCTGCTGTGGCTGCCTCCCCAGCCGTGGACAACTGCTGCCGGATCCATCCTTCTTTATTCCTCCTCGCCGCCGAAAGCAACTCCTGCAACAAGGCCTCCATCTTCAGGTAAGTCAGTGCTCGCACACACCTCCTACCGTGCTGCTCCAGAAAGGCACCTGTGACCTCACTTCCAGTACTGGGGCTTATCAATGTTCCCCAACCCCACCCATCTGGAATAATCCACTCCTGGGGGGGTGGAAGTGGGGTCACAGGTGCCCTTCTTCCAGTCTGTCATCCGGGGCCTTCTATATATATAAATATATATATAGAGAGAGAGAGAGAACAAAAGAGGCACTCTCTGGATTTTTAACGTGACTTTTAATATATCAAGCGCTTGATATATTAAAAGCCACTTGTTAAAAGACCAGATAGTGCCTCCTGATGTTCTCTATATTTAACCGTTGGCACCCTGGCAGTTAAAGATTGAGGTGAGAGTGTACTTTTCTGAACATTTTATATATATATATATATATATATATATATATATATATATATATATATATATATACAGTATATATATTGGAACCCTTTCCAGTCAAACACCTTGCCATATATCATATCCCTTTTTACCATGTTTATTATTATACATATATTATACAAGTATACATTGCGCTCAAGCGATGTCGGTAGTGCTAACCGCTCTATGGTAAATGAGATTTACTATGGACTTATTGGGGCCGATTCATCAAGCTCTCTATGGAGCTGTATGCAGCTGTTTCCACGCTCCTTAATTCGTCCGCCACTTTTGAGGCAGCAGACAGCAATCAGCTGAATCGCATACGATCACATTGATTGACACCCCTTGCTAGCGGCCGATTGGCTGTGAATGTGCAGTGTCCGGCTTTGCACAAGCATTTCTAGTTATATGCTTGTGCAATGATAAATGCCAACAGAACATGCTGTCGGCATTTATCAATGTGCGACGGACATGATCCGCTACAGAGCATAATGTCCGCTCGCACTATAATAAATCGCCACCAAAATATCAAGTGAGCGTGGTTCAGCAATATTGTTTTTCACATTCATTAGTGCATCACTTTTTAATCTGGCCCATTATTGGCAAACTGTCTTTTCTTATTACTAGCTGTACATTAGTTCAGTATACATTTTCTGGAACCAGTAAATCTGAATCTGAATATGTGTTGTACTATAATCCAGAAGAGAGTCCTCTAACTGGAGTTCATGGGGGATATTTATTAAAGCCTCATCTATGCTGCATTCGCCGGCACCAATACGCTCACCTAACATTGCCTAACATCGCGGCCAGGGACCTGAATACACTCTCGATATTTATAAAAAAAGCCAGCAAAAAAACGCACACCAAGTACAGGGCGATGAGCATCAGACAGTTAACTAACAGTCATCAATCTCGCCGCTCCCGGACCCCGCTACAACTAAATAAAGTTTTTAACCCCTATCATGCCGCTCCCGGACCCCGCCGCACTAAATAAATGTATTAACCCCTAAACCTCTGGCCTCCCACATCACTACCATTAACTAAACCTATTAACCCCTAAACCGCCAGCCCCCCACATCGCCATAAACTAAATTAAGCTATTAACCCCTAAACCTAACAACCCGCTAACTTTACCTTAAAATTACAACATCTGTTTCTTATAATAAATTATACTTACCTTTAGAATTAAAATAAACTATATTAAACTATTAATTAACCTACCCTAACTATTATACTAAAATTACATTAAACTATCAATTAAATTAACTATATTACATATTTAAAAAAACTAACCCTACTCAAATTATTTAAATCTACTATTACAAATTGAGCTCTCATCCTATTGGCTGATTGGAACAGCCAATAGGATGAGAGCTGCTCAAATCCTATTGGCTGATTGGAACAGAAAATAGGATTTTAGCAGCTTGCATCCTATTGGCTGATTGGAACCTTTCAGCCAATAGGAATGCAAGGGACACCATCTTGGATGATGTCACTTGCATTCAAGTTCCAGTTTACGGTGGCGACCGTATTGAAGAGGAGCTCCGTGCTCCTAGCTTCAGGATGGACGCGCTCCACACCGGATGGATGAAGATAAAAGAGGTTTCATGGATGAAGACTTCGTCGGATGGATGAAGATAGAAGAGGCTGCCCGGATGAAGACTTCTTGCCGTCCAGATGAAGACTTCTTGCCGCCCGGATGAAGACTTCTTGCCAGCTGGATGGATCCTTCAAGCAGAACTTAAAAAACTGTAAATGGACCGTTGGGAGTTAGTGTTAGGTTTATTTAAGCGTTTTTTGGGTGGGTTTTATTTTTAGAGTAGGGTCTGGGCAGGTAAAAGAGCTTAATGCCCTTTTAAGGGCAATGCCCATACAAATGCCCTTTTCAGGGAAATGGGGAGTTTAGGTTTTTTTAGATAGGCTTTTTATTTTGGGGGTGTTGGTTGGGTGGTTGTTATGTTTTACTGCTGGGGGGTTGTTTGTATTTTTTTTTACAGGTAAAAAAGCTGATTTCTTTGGGGCAATGCCCCGCAAAAGGCCCTTTTAAGGGCCATTGGTAGTTTATTGTAGGCTAGGGTTTTTTATTTTATTTTTTTATTTTTATTTTGATAGGGCTATTAGATTAGGTGTAATTTGTTTTTATTTTTAAAACTGTGTTGTTTTTTGTAACATAGTGTTTGTTTTGTTTTTTGTAACTTAGCGTTAATTTTTTTTGTAACTTAGTAATTTGTAATAGTAGATCTACAAATATCTGATAATAATAATAAAAATATAATAATAAATATTTGAGTAGCGACAGACTTTTTTTGAGGAAGCGTTCTGTGAAACGCGCGTCAGGGGTCCAGCAGGAGAAGCTAGTTCTCTCCTGTCTGTCGCTTTTTTAACTGCTTGCCTAGTGAATAATAGAATCTGTATATACCTATATATTTGTTGAATCCTGGTGCCTACTATTTACCTTTGAAAATATGACTATTTAAAAGTAAAATAGCCCTCGGATTGTAAGGGCTAAGCTTATCCTTCATTATAATTCTGTGGGCATCAGGTTGAATACATAGAGCATTGCTTACTATATCAATCTAATTTAACTGGGTTTAAGTGTTTTAACCCTTTCAGGCTACTTCTGTGTGAATGTTTGTTCCTAGTTGTAACAATAAAGTATTAAAGTATGAATGTAATGGAACATTTTAAACAAATAGAGTAATTTTCATATTCATATGACCATTTGGAGTTAAAGAAATAATTTTCTTTGTGGCATTCTTTTCTAATAATCCTAAGTGTATCTCTTTGTACAATTAGTATCCCTAGTTGTTTAGGTTAATTAATAGTTTAATATAGTTTATTTTAATTCTACAGGTTTTAATTTATTATAAGACTAGTCCTAAAGCCCGTTCACACGAGCCATTTTTTGCAGTACAGCGGTCCCACCCCTTGCGCTCTCTCCCTCCCCCTCTCTTTTGCTCCTCTCTCTCTCCCCCCTCTCTTTTGCTCTCTCCCCCTCTCTTTTGAGCTTTCTCTCTCCCCCCTCTCTATTGCACTCTCTCTCTCTCCCCCATCTCTTATGCGCTCTCTCTCTCCCCCATCTCTTTTGCCCTCTCTCTCCCCCTCTCTTTTGTGCTCTCTACCCTCTCTTTTGCGCTCTCTCTCCCACCTCTTTTGTGCTCTCTCTCTCCCCCCTCTCTTTTGCGCTCTCTCTCTCCCCCTCTCTTTTGCGCTCTCTCTCTCCCCCTCTCCTTTGTGCTCTCTCTCTCCCCCTCTCTTTTGCGCTCTCTCTCCCCCTCTCTTTTGCGCTCTCTCTCTCCCCATCTCTTTTGTGCTCTCTCTCTCCCCCCTCTCTTTTGTGCTCTCTTTCTCCCCCTCTATTTTGTGCTCTCTACCCTCTCTTTTGCGCTCTCTCTCTCCCCCTCTCTTTTGCGCTCTCTCCCCCCCCTCTCTTTTGCGCTCTCTCTCCCCCCTCACTTTTGCACTCTCTCTCTCCCCCCTCTCTTTTGCGCTCTCTCTCTTTCCTCTCTTTTGTGATCTCTCCACCCCTCTCTTTTGAGATCTCTCCCCCTCTCTTTTGCGCTCTCTCTCCCCCCTCTCTTTTGTGCTCTTCCCCCCTCTCATTTGTGCTCTCTCTCTCCCCCCCTCTTTTGCGCTCTTTCTTCCCCCTCTCTTTTGTGCTTTCTCTCCCCCTTCTCTTTTGCTGTCTCTCTCCCACTCTCTCTTTTGTTGTCTCTCTCCCCCTCTCTTTTGCTGTCTCTCTCCCCCCTCTCTTTTGCTGTCTCTCTCCCCCTCTCTCTTTTGCTATCTCTCTCCCCCCTATCTTTTGCTGTCTCTCTCCCCCTCTCTCTTTTGCTATCTCCCTCCCCCCTCTCTTTTGCTGTTTCTCTCCCCCTCTCTTTTTTGCTGTCTCTCCCCCCTCTCTTTTGCTGTCTCTCTCCCCCCTCTCTTTTGCGCTCTCCTTCCCCCTCTCTTTTGCTCTCTCTCTCTCCCCATCTCTTTTGCTCTCTCCTCCTCTCTTTTGAGCTTTCTCTCTCCCCCCTCTCTTTTGCGCTCTCTCCCCCTCTCTTTTGGTCTCTCCCCCATCTCTTTTGCGCTCTCTCTCCATCTCTTTTGCGCTCTCTTTCTCCCCCTCTCTTTTGTGCTCTCTCCCCCCTCTCTTTTGCTGTCTCTCTCCCCCCCTCTCTTTTGCTGTCTCTCTCCCCCCTCTCTTTGCTTTCTCTCCCCCTCTCTTTTGCTGCCTCTCTCCCCATCTCTTTTTTGCTGTCTCTCTCCCCCCTCTCTTTTGCGCTCTCCCTCCCCCTCTCTTTTGCTCTCTCTCTCTCTCCCCTCTCTTTTTCTTCGCTCCCCCTCTTTTTTGAGCTTTCTCTCTCCCCCCTCTCTTTTGCACTCTCTCCCCTCTCTTTTGCGCTCTCTCCCCCATCTCTTTTGTGCTCTCTCCCCCCTCTCTTTTGCTGTCTCTCTCCCCCCTCTCTTTTGCTGCCTCTCCCACCTCTCTTTTGCTGTCTCTCTCCCCATCTCTATTTTGCTGTCTCTCTCCCCCCTCTCTTTTGCTGTCTCTCTCCCCCTCACTTTTTTGCTGTCTCTCTCCCTCCCCTCTTTCGCTGTCTCTATTCCCCCTCTCTTTTGTTTTCTCTCTCCCCCTTCTCTTTTGCTTTCTCTCTCCCCTTCTCTCTTTTGCTGTCTCTCTCCCCCTCTCTTTTGCTGTCTCTCTCCCCCCACTCTTTTGCTGTCACTCTCCCTCTCTCTATCCCCCTCTTCTGCTCTCTCTATTCACCCTCTTCTGTTCTCTCTCCCCCCTCTCTTTTGAGCTCTCTCTCTCCCCCTCTCTTTTGCTGTCTCTCTCTCCCCCCTCTCTTTTGCTGTCTCTCTCCCCCCTCTCTTTTGCTGTCTCTCTCCCCCCCTCTCTTTTGCTGTCTCTCTCCCCCTCTCTTTTGCTGTCTCTCTCGCCCCTCTCTTTTGCTGTCTCGCTCTCTCCCTCTCTCTATCGCCCCTCTTCTGCTCTCTCTATTCACCCTCTTCTGTTCTCTCTCCCCCTCTCTTTTGAGCTCTCTCTCTCCCTCCTCTCTTTTGCATGCTCTCTCTCCCCTTCTCTTTTGTGCTCTCTCTCCCCCCTCTCTTTTGCGCTCTCTCTCCCCCCTCTCTTTTGCGCTCTCTCCCCCCTCTCTTTTGTGCTCTCTCTCCCCCTCTCTTTTGCGCTCTCTCTCCACCCCTCTCTTTTGTGCTCTCTCTCCCCCCTCTCTTTTGTGCTCTCTCTCTCCCCCATCTATTGCGCTCTCTCTTCCCCCTCTCTTCTGCGCTCTCCCCCCCCACTCTTTTGCGCTCTCTCCCCCCTCTCTTTTGCGCTCTTGCTCCCTCCTCTCTTTTGCGCTCTCTCTCCCCCTCTCTTTTGCGCTCTCTCCCCCTCTCTTTTGCGCTCTTGCTCCCTCCTCTCTTTTACGCTCTCTCTCCCCCCTCTCTTTTGCTCTCTCTCTCCCCCTCTCTCTCCCCCCTCTCTCTCCCCCCTCTCTCTCTCTCTCCCTCTCTCACTCTCCCCTCTCTCTCCCCCCCTCTCTCTCTCCCCCATCTCTCTCCCCCCTCTCTCTCTTTCTCCCCCCTCTCTCTCTCCTCTCTCTCTCTCTCTCGCCCCCTCTCTCTCACCCTCCTCTCTCTCTCCCCCTCTCTTTCCCCTTTCTCCCCCCTCTCTCCCCCCCTCTCTCTCCCCCCTCTATCTCTCCCCCCTTTCTATCTCTCTCCCCTCTATTGCGCGACCGCACCCGGCCTGCCCCCTTTGTGGTCATTCATGCCCGTCCACGCCCCTTCATGCCAGCCATGCCCCCACTTATGCCCGGCCACGCTCACTTCTGCCGCAGATCAGCTAGGGACTCAAAGGCCAGGTGTGGTTGTCCTCGTGCTGTCTCTACTGTGCATGACGGCTTCGGACAAACACACTTGGCCTTTTATTATATAGGATAGGGATGTTGTTATTTTAAGGTAAAGTTAGTGGGTTGTTAGGTTTAGGCATTAATAGCTTAATTTAGTTTATGGTGATGTGGGGGGCTGGCAGTTTAGTAGTTAATAGGTTTAGTTAATGGTAGTGATGTGGGAGGCCAGAGGATTAGGGGTTAATACATTTATCTAGGTGGCGGCGGGGTCCGGGAGCGGTGGGATATGGGTTAATATATTTATTTAGTGGCAGCGTGGTCCGGGAGCAGCGGTATAGGGGTTAATACTTTTATTTAGGTTGCACCCTCACAGAGACATCCACAGAAAACACACAAAGACATGTCTTTGTGCAATTAAAGTAGAAAAAAATCCTATTGGCTGATGCTCCCAAAATACTCTCGGGGAGACATATTCTAAACGTAACTTTAAATAGTTAAAGGATCTTCTTTTTTTTTTTTTTTTTTTTGAAACACCTAATCTATGTAATCACAATAGTTATAGGACTCTCTTATACCCTATAACAAATATTTGAGTACTCTTCACAATTGATAGATGTGATCCACACGCTCACAATATATACTGTTATTAGATAAGATTTTTTTTTGTTTTTCACTGCTCCTTTCTTCCCTTTTTTTTTTTTTTTTTTCTTCACCACTTTTTCTTTTTTGTTTATTTGGGCACATTTGATTCTGCATGTCTTTAGATAGATATTTTTCACAACACCCTCCTAAAATGCCTGCCAAATCTAAAGAAAAAAAAAGCAATAAGGGGGCTGATAGAAGTTCGGATTCCAGTGAAATATTGTCTATATCAAATGATAATCAGTCATTATTATTGCAAATTAATAATCTTTTTTCACCACAATTTGACATAATTAAAAAAGAGTTAAGTGGAATCTCTAGTGAACTCAACACTCTTAATCAGGAAGTTAAACAATTCGCCACTAGGATGGCGGAAGCAGAGGATAGAATATCTTCTTTAGAAGATATGGTTAACCAACAAGAAAATATCCTTTCTAAGCAACAGTCCATAATCCAAAACATGGAAGCTCGTCTGGAGGATCAAGAAGATCGCTCCAGACGTAATAACATAAGAATTGTAGGTATCCCCGAAACAGCTGAATATGATAACTTGATTGAATTTACCTCCCAAACATTACCCCAGGCTTTAGGGTTTCCCCCGCAAGCCCTACCCTTGTCCGTGGAAAGAGCACATAGGTTAGGACCAAAAAGAACTGTTGTTAATGGCCTAGTTAGAAACAGGACATGTATATTTAAATTACTTAAGTATCAGGATAAAGTTGAAATGTTGAGGCTTTATAGGAAATTTGATACTTTTTACCATAAATGATAAAAAAAATCATGTTATTTCAAGATTTTTCCAACGAAACAGTCCAAAAAAGGAAAAGCTATGTCCCCCATCTGCTCGGTTATGATAAATAAGGGTATAAAAGCTTGTTTGATCTACCCCGCTAAAATTATAGTAGATGACAATGGTAACAAGCTTACGTTTATTGAACCTTCTAAAGCAAGAGGATACAGTGATTCTAAATGATAACCAAGTGAGATAGGTACTCTCATATTATAGTATTTATTTTTCAGGAATGTGTGTGAATGTTGTGAACGTGAAGATCCGTATTTTAATTTTTATTATTGTTTTTTTTTTTTTGTTTTTTTTTTCCCTCTCTCAGTACTTTGTCTTTGTGTTGAATATTCGCAAGTTGGACTGAAATATTCATTGAAGGTGATTTTGTGTACGGATTTCTATTTTATATTGATATTTGCAAGGTTTCATGTATAGATTAGGGATCATAGTAGTATGTTATTGGGTAAGAGTTGGATGGTTAGAAATTGGATCTTGCAATAAGAAACACTAGGAAAGACAGAGATAGGTGGGATTGCAATCAGCTTAAAATCTTGTATATTATTGTAGCATGAGAGAAGCATTAGGGAATTTTACGATTGTGTCTTGGAATGTAGGGGGTATTACTAATCCAATAAAACGTAAGATGATAATTAAAAAACTAGGTGCGTTGGAACCAAGTGTAGCATTTATACAGGAAACTTATTTAAAGGATATAGAAATTCCTAAACTGAGGTGTAGTTGGATAGGTGAGGTTCTTGCTACTCCATGTAGTGGCAGGAAATTAGGGGTCACAATACTGTTTAATAAAAACCTATCATATCAAATTACACAAATGGAAATAGATCAGGGGGCTAGGTATATCCTTTTACAAGTACGAATAGAGGGGATAGGATTTGTCTTTTGCAATATTTATGCGCCGAATAATTTTTCTAAGGATTTTTGGGAAAAGTTAAAGAGTAAGCTACTACCTTTCATATCAGATAATCTCGTGATAGGTGGTGATTTTAATCTCTCATTTTGTCCTGAATTAGATAGATTTAAAAAAAAAAACATAGCAGTATATAACAGTCAAGCTAAATACATGGAAAAATTTTGCCGTCAGTTGAAATTTACTGATGTATGGAGACTCCAAAAATCCAGATCTGCGTGTATTTCACTTGCGAATCTAAAAAGTACTTTACATTTTCAAGAATAGATTATTTATTAGTTACGGAAGCCCTCTCTTTACAGAAGATCAAGGCCACAATAGGCGATATAGCGATATCTGACCATGCGATTGTTTCACTATCATTTCAATCTTTTGAGAATCAGGCGAAAAGGAATCTAACTATCATATTCCCACGATATATGCATAAGAATATTAGATTTAATCTGTGGTTAAAACATAAATGGAAAGATTATTGTACTTTCAATATAGCATATTTCCAGAAAAATGAAACGTTTTGGGAAGCCTCTAAGGCGTATCTAAGGGGAGAAATTAAGGGTTATATGTGTAAAAGAAACCGCAAAGACAAAAGGAGAGAAATCCAACTCGCTAAACAGGTCAAGAATAGTTATCAGAGATATGTTAGAGAGCCAAATTCTGTGTTTTGGAAAAAGTACTCTAGTGCTAGACAGGAACGGGATGTTTTTTTTAGACAAAAATCTTTAGAAGAGGAGAAAAAAATAAATCTTCGATTCAAGGGACATTTTGGTTATTCAGCTAAATTTCTAGCTAAATTAGTCAAGGGTAGAAAGAAAAAAAACTATATTTTAGCAATTAGGGATCAGGACAACAGATATACGGAAATATCTGATATCAACAAAACGTTGTTTGTGTATTATGAAAAAACTATATACGCAGAGTACCAATCATATGCAGAACCAAGATAATTTTGGTCTCAAATAAAAGTCTCACAAGATCTATTGGAAAGGCTTAATGCCCCCATTTCAGAAAACGAGATAGCAGAAGCAATAGATAAGGCCAAACTGAATAAAGCTGCAGGGCCGGATTGCCTGCCTGCAGAGTATTATAAAATACTCGCAGAAGAAATTAAACCTACCCTAGAAAAATTGTTTAATAATTATTACAGAAATGGGAAGATACCTTCAGAATATTTTGTGGCCGCTAACATTTCTCTGATCTTAAAAAAGGGAAAGATGTCGAGGATCCAGGGTCCTTACAGACCAATTTCCGTACTTAATGCGGACTATAAGATCTTATCCTCTATCTTAGCAGCTAGATTAATGCTATGTCTTAATGAAGTGATACATGCAGATCAATCAGGGTTCATGGCTTCTAGAAATGTCTCTAAAAATATACGGAAAGTGACAACCTTAATAGACTATATATGGAATATTCGCCAAAACTCAGATAGATATTTCATATACGATTGCGCACTTTTAACCCTTGACTTGGTAAAAGCGTTTGATTCTATAGAATGGGAATATCTATTCCAGACTCTCGGAAAATTTGGGTTTAAAAATGAGTTTGTTCGGTTTATCCGTAATATCTATCAGTGTCCAATATCCTATCTCCTAATCAATAATAATCTTTCCGCAGGGATAAAACTGAAAAAAGGTACTAGACAAGGGTGTCCCTTGTCTCCTCTCCTGTTTAACCTTGCACTAGAACCTCTTGCCATAAGGCTACGGAATATATTAGAAGGTATCTCTATTGGGCAGACTGTTCTTAAAACTTTACTATAAGCGGATGATTTACTAATCTTCCTCCATAACACACCTAGGGCTATCCTGACGGTGATAGATTGCTTAAATCTCTTTAGTTCATTCTCCGGGTACAAAGTGAATTATAGTAAAAGTGAAATAATGTGGTTATATAAAACAAGTAATGCTCTAGATAATCTGGAATTCAAGGAGGTGGATGCTCTTAAATATCATGTCTTTGTGCAATTAAAGTAGAAAAAACTCCTATTGGCTGATGCTCCCAAAATACTCTCGGGGAGACATATTCTAAACGTAACTTTAAATAGTTAAAGGATCTTCTTTTTTTTTTTTTTTTTTTTGAAACACCTAATCTATGTAATCACAATAGTTATAGGACTCTCTTATACCCTATAACAAATATTTGAGTACTCTTCACAATTGATAGATGTGATCCACACGCTCACAATATATACTGTTATTAGATAAGATTTTTTTTGTTTTTCACTGCTCCTTTTCTTCCCTTTTTTTTTTTTTTTTTCTTCACCACTTTTTCTTTTTTGTTTATTTGGGCACATTTGATTCTGCATGTCTTTAGATAGATATTTTTCACAACACCCTCCTAAAATGCCTGCCAAATCTAAAGAAAAAAAAAAGCAATAAGGGGGCTGATAGAAGTTCGGATTCCAGTGAAATATTGTCTATATCAAATGATAATCAGTCATTATTATTACAAATTAATAATCTTTTTTCACCACAATTTGACATAATTAAAAAAGAGTTAAGTGGAATCTCTAGTGAACTCAACACTCTTAATCAGGAAGTTAAACAATTCGCCACTAGGATGGCGGAAGCAGAGGATAGAATATCTTCTTTAGAAGATATGGTTAACCAACAAGAAAATATCCTTTCTAAGCAACAGTCCATAATCCAAAACATGGAAGCTCGTCTGGAGGATCAAGAAGATCGCTCCAGACGTAATAACATAAGAATTGTAGGTATCCCCGAAACAGCTGAATATGATAACTTGATTGAATTTACCTCCCAAACATTACCCCAGGCTTTAGGGTTTCCCCCGCAAGCCCTACCCTTGTCCGTGGAAAGAGCACATAGGTTAGGACCAAAAGAACTGTTGTTAATGGCCTAGTTAGAAACAGGACATGTATATTTAAATTACTTAAGTATCAGGATAAAGTTGAAATGTTGAGGCTTTATAGGAAATTTGATACTTTTACCATAAATGATAAAAAAAATCATGTTATTTCAAGATTTTTCCAACGAAACAGTCCAAAAAAGGAAAGCTATGTCCCCCATCTGCTCGGTTATGATAAATAAGGGTATAAAAGCTTGTATGATCTACCCCGCTAAAATTATAGTAGATGACAATGGTAACAAGCTTACGTTTATTGAACCTTCTAAAGCAAGAGGATACAGTGATTCTAAATGATAACCAAGTGAGATAGGTACTCTCATATTATAGTATTTATTTTTCAGGAATGTGTGTGAATGTTGTGAACGTGAAGATCCGTATTTTAATTTTTTATTATTGTTTTTTTTTTTGTTTTTTTTTTCCCTCTCTCAGTACTTTGTCTTTGTGTTGAATATTCGCAAGTTGGACTGAAATATTCATTGAAGGTGATTTTGTGTACGGATCTCTATTTTATATTGATATTTGCAAGGTTTCATGTATAGATTAGGGATCATAGTAGTATGTTATTGGGTAAGAGTTGGATGGTTAGAAATTGGATCTTGCAATAAGAAACACTAGGAAAGACAGAGATAGGTGGGATTGCAATCAGCTTAAAATCTTGTATATTATTGTAGCATGATAGAAGCATTAGGGAATTTTACGATTGTGTCTTGGAATGTAGGGGGTATTACTAATCCAATAAAACGTAAGATGATAATTAAAAAACTAGGTGCGTTGGAACCAAGTGTAGCATTTATACAGGAAACTTATTTAAAGGATATAGAAATTCCTAAACTGAGGTGTAGTTGGATAGGTGAGGTTCTTGCTACTCCATGTAGTGGCAGGAAATTAGGGGTCACAATACTGTTTAATAAAAACCTATCATATCAAATTACACAAATGGAAATAGATCAGGGGGGCTAGGTATATCCTTTTACAAGTACGAATAGAGGGGATAGGATTTGTCTTTTGCAATATTTATGCGCCGAATAATTTTTCTAAGGATTTTTGGGAAAAGTTAAAGAGTAAGCTACTACCTTTCATATCAGATAATCTCGTGATAGGTGGTGATTTTAATCTCTCATTTTGTCCTGAATTAGATAGATTTAAAAAAAAAACATAGCAGTATATAACAGTCAAGCTAAATACATGGAAAAATTTTGCCGTCAGTTGAAATTTACTGATGTATGGAGACTCCAAAATCCAGATCTGCGTGTATTCACTTGCGAATCTAAAAAGTACTTTACATTTTCAAGAATAGATTATTTATTAGTTACGGAAGCCCTCTCTTTACAGAAGATCAAGGCCACAATAGGCGATATAGCGATATCCGACCATGCGATTGTTTCACTATCATTTCAATCTTTTGAGAATCAGGTGAAAAGGAATCTAACTATCATATTCCCACGATATATGCATAAGAATATTAGATTTAATCTGTGGTTAAAACATAAATGGAAAGATTATTGTACTTTCAATATAGCATATTTCCAGAAAAATGAAACGTTTTGGGAAGCCTCTAAGGCGTATCTAAGGGGAGAAATTAAGGGTTATATGTGTAAAAGAAACCGCAAAGACAAAAGGAGAGAAATCCAACTCGCTAAACAGGTCAAGAATAGTTATCAGAGATATGTTAGAGAGCCAAATTCTGTGTTTTGGAAAAAGTACTCTAGTGCTAGACAGGAACGGGATGTTTTTTTTAGACAAAAATCTTTAGAAGAGGAGAAAAAAATAAATCTTCGATTCAAGGGACATTTTGGTTATTCAGCTAAATTTCTAGCTAAATTAGTCAAGGGTAGAAAGAAAAAAAACTATATTTTAGCAATTAGGGATCAGGACAACAGATATACGGAAATATCTGATATCAGCAAAACGTTGTTTGTGTATTATGAAAAACTATATACGCAGAGTACCAATCATATGCAGAACCAAGATAAATTTTGGTCTCAAATAAAAGTCTCACAAGATCTATTGGAAAGGCTTAATGCCCCCATTTCAGAAAACGAGATAGCAGAAGCAATAGATAAGGCCAAACTGAATAAAGCTGCAGGGCCGGATTGCCTGCCTGCAGAGTATTATAAAATACTCGCAGAAGAAATTAAACCTACCCTAGAAAAATTGTTTAATAATTATTACAGAAATGGGAAGATACCTTCAGAATATTTTGTGGCCGCTAACATTTCTCTGATTCTTAAAAAAGGGAAAGATGTCGAGGATCCAGGGTCTTACAGACCAATTTCCGTACTTAATGCGGACTATAAGATCTTATCCTCTATCTTAGCAGCTAGATTAATGCTATGTCTTAATGAAGTGATACATGCAGATCAATCAGGGTTCATGGCTTCTAGAAATGTCTCTAAAAATATACGGAAAGTGACAACCTTAATAGACTATATATGGAATATTCGCCAAATCTCAGATAGATATTTCATATACGATTGCGCACTTTTAACCCTTGACTTGGTAAAAGCGTTTGATTCTATAGAATGGGAATATCTATTCCAGACTCTCGGAAAATTTGGGTTAAAAATGAGTTTGTTCGGTTTATCCGTAATATCTATCAGTGTCCAATATCCTATCTCCTAATCAATAATAATCTTACCGCAGGGATAAAACTGAAAAAAGGTACTAGACAAGGGTGTCCCTTGTCTCCTCTCCTGTTTAACCTTGCACTAGAACCTCTTGCCATAAGGCTACGGAATATATTAGAAGGTATCTCTATTGGGCAGACTGTTCTTAAAACTTTACTATAAGCGGATGATTTACTAATCTTCCTCCATAACACACCTAGGGCTATCCCGACGGTGATAGATTGCTTAAATCTCTTTAGTTCATTCTCCGGGTACAAAGTGAATTATAGTAAAAGTGAAATAATGTGGTTATATAAAACAAGTAATGCTCTAGATAATCTGGAATTCAAGGAGGTGGATGCTCTTAAATATCTGGGAATATATCTTCATAGAAATCCCGCAAGATTGTATGGTCTTAATTTCGTTCCGTTACTTCAAAAAATTTACGCTGATTTGAAACTTTGGGCTGCTCTCCCTCTATCATTGACTGCGAGAGTGAACCTTATTAAGACTATAATTTTTCCCCGGCTTCTTTTTCTTCTACAAAATCTGCCTGTGATACTATATAAAGCAGATATACGGAAACTAAATTCAAGTTTCTCACAATTTATATGGTATAATAAGAAAAAAGCACGAATCGCATTGGAAAAATTGATGCAACCTCGTAGAGAAGCCGGGCTAGCTTTACCTAATATAGCGTTCTATAATCTTGCAGCCTTGAGCAAAATTGCGCTTGATTGGCTCATAGAAACAAGGTGGTTTGCAACATTAGAATTGGAAAATACTTTAGTCTTCCCTTTTTCTCTCAAAGCCTTATTACATACCCATCCAAAAGAAACACCGCATAAGGTCAAAAGTCTAATATCAATAAATAACGTAGTTCTAGCCTGGCAAAAAATATGCTCCCTTATAGGTCTCGATTACACCTTTTCGGACTACTTACCTTTAATAGGCAACCCCGAATTTCCTCCAGGAAACAACCAGCAGGTATTTAGAGATTGGTTCGATAAAGATCTCAAGTTAGTTTCGCAATTTTTTACGGAAGATCGACAAATAATCCCTTTTGATATTTTGAAAGCTCGTTTTGACCTATCTAGTAATAATTTTTATCCCTATTTGCAAGTACACAATTTTATATCTTCTAGGAGATGGAATCATGGTGAGACAATCGCATGGTCGGAGTTTAAAGCAATTATGATCGTTGCTCTTATTAAGCCCCCCTCTATCTCATTACTATATAGTATCATGCTTGCCAAACAAAGTGATTCTCTAATGGAGAAATTATGTGTAAAATGGATATCCAAGATTCCAAACATAAATCATGATACCTTGAAAGAGAGTTGTGAAACATTAATCAAATGTCGTATTCCAACTAGCTGGAGAGAAGGCCATGTGAAATTACTTAATAATTATTACTGTTGACCTTGGAAAATGGCTAAAATGTTTGCGGGCAAAGATTTCTTTTGCCCGCGATGTGTCCTTATGAATGAGGATATTTTACATATGTTCTGGCACTGCCCTAGAGTTCAACAATTTTGGAAGAAAGTGATTTTTTGGATTAATAGAACGTATTCAACAAACATACAATTCAAAGTTGAGGATATATTTTTGCTAATTCGATCTAATCAAAAGATAGTCCCATCAAGTAAAATTATAAATACAATCATTATACTTGTAAGACAACTTATACTAAGTAACTGGAAAGCCAAAAAGATGCCAGGGTTCTCATTTTTTATCAAAGAAATCCAGCTGCAAATTATCTTTGAATCTTTCCATCTTCGGGATGCAAGCGAAAAAGAATGTAAAAGATTTTTACCGGGATGGTTACCTATAATTAAAATGTATCCAGAGGATGTGCAAAAGACAATTCTATCTCCTTTCTTAAGTACTGATTGTTTTTCTGATCTGGTATTATTGGGTGATTTTCCGGCAGATTGGATTGTGAGTTATAGGTAGAATAAGTGAAAGTGTTGGAGAAGCCAGGGCAGAAATTAGATTCGGTAGACAGTTGACACGACAGGAGATCTTCAGTGGAAGGAAGAGGGGCAGACTAAAATCATATTTTGAGAGGGATATTGGTTTTTTTTTTGTTTTTTTTTTTGGGTGGATGTTGTATGATTGTGCTGTTTGTTTCCAAGTCTATGATAAAATGAGCCGCCAGAGATAAAAGAATTGATTGTTTTTTTATGATGCATACACGCAGAAGAAACAAAAGAGTCTTATTTTTGATTATGTTATTTTGATATTTCCATATACTGTGAATGATGTAATTTAATCATATTTTTCTTTTTATGCTTATCTGTACCCTGCGTGGTGCAGTTTCATATTCAAATGTATTGGATTTTGTTTATTTCTTTTCTGGCTGACACAAATAAAAAAGAATGTTAAAAAAAAAAGCCATTAGGATTGATCTGGCATTCTATTGGCTGATTGGAACAGCCAATAGAATGCCAGCTCAATCCTAATGGCTGAATGGATCAGCCAATAGGATTTTTCATACCTTAATTCCGATTGGCTGATAGAATTCAGCCAATCAGAATCTAAGGGACGCCATCTTGGATGACGTCACTTAAAAGAACCTTCATTCTTCAGTTGCCGTGGAAAGAAGAGGATGCTCCACGTCGGATGTCTTGAAGATGGAACCACTCCGCGCCGGATGGATGAAGATAGAAGATGCCGTCTGTATGAAGACTTCTGCCCATCTGGAGGACCACTTCTGCCGGATTCGTTGAGGACTTCGGCCTGGTTGGATGAAGACTTCTCCCGGTAAGGTGATCTTCAAGGGGTTAGTGTTAGGTTTTTTTAAGGGGGTATTGGGTGGGTTTTAGAGTAGGGTTGGTTGGGTGGGTTTTAATGTTGGGGGGGATTTGTAATTTTTTTTACAGGTAAAAGAGCTGATTACTTTGGGGCAATGCCCCGCAAAAGGCCCTTTTAAGGGCTATTTGTAATTTAGTGTAGGGTAGGGCTTTTTTTATTTTGGGGGTGCTTTTTTATTTTGTTAGGGGGATTAGATTAGATGTAATTAGTTTAAAAATCTTGTAATTTGTTTATTATTTTCTGTAATTTAGTGTAGTTTTTTTTGGAATTTTAGCTAATTTTATTTAATTGTATTTAATTGTATTTAGTTTATGGAATTAATTTAATTATAGTGTAGTGTTAGGTGTTAATGTAACTTAGGTTAGGTTTTATTTTACAGGTAAATTTGTCTTTATTTTAGCTAGGTAGTTATTAAAAAGTTAATAACTATTTAGTAACTATTCTACCTATTTAAAATAAATACAAACTTGCCTGTAAAATAAAAATAAACTCTAAGCTAGCTACAATGTAACTATTAGTTATATTGTAGCTAGCTTAGGGTTTATTTTACAGGTAAGTATTTAGTTTTAAATAGGAATAATTAAGTTAATTATAGTAATTTTATTTAGATTTATTTAAATTATATTTAAGTTAGGGGGGTTAGACTTAGATTTGGGGGTTAATAACTTTAGTATAGTTGCGGAGACGTTGGGGGCGGCAGATTAGGGGTTAATAAATGTAGGTAGGTGTCAGCGATGTTAGGGACAGCAGATTAGGGGTTAATAATATATAACTAATGTTTGCAAGGCAGGAGTGCGGCGGTTTGGGGGTTAATATTTTTATTATAGTGGCGGCGATGTCTGGTTTGACAGATTAGGGGTTAAACATTTTATTTTAGTGTTTAGAGGGCCTCGGTTTAGGGGTTAATAGATAGTTTATGGATGTTAGTGTACTTTTTAGCACTTTAGTTAAGAGTTTTATGCTACGGCGTTGTAGTGTAAAACTCTTAACTACTGACTTTAAAATGCGGTACCAGTGTTGACAGGAGAGGGTCTACCGCTCACTTTTAGGCAGACTCGTAATACCGGCGCTATGCAAGTCCCATTGAAAAAATAGGATACGCAATTTACGTAAGTGGATTTGCGGTATTTCCAAGTCTGGCCAAAAAAGTGAGCGGTACACCTGTACCTGCAAGACTTGTAATACCAGCGGGCGTTAAAAAGCAGCGTTGGGACCGGCCAACGCTGCTTTCTACGCCTAATGGAAGACTCGTAATCTATCCGTATGTTTATTAGGAATAATGTGGCCTTTTTTTTATAATGACATTGTCTTATGGGTTCAAATTGTTCCTGCTGTGTAACTGTGCTCAGTACAATCATTATGTATTATGGCTGAGTCTGCTATCTCCTTATACCTTAATTTGCTCTACCCCTTATTAAAAAAAATATATTGCAATGCCTAAAATTAAAAAAAAAAAATTGGAAAAGATCCCATGCAACATATTATAATGGAGCTCCATCCTTTAAAAAAAATAGTGCCTGTTTTCTCATAGCAGTTCTATTTTAGCAACCTTATCATACCCACATGATTTATTATTTAATAATAATGTGCTATAGGGGGCTTACTAAATGGGAATGTTGCTATAGCCAAGGAGATACTGTCCTGAACAGTTATACTTATATTATATGCCCCAATCACAAATAAACCTAACTGCCAAGAACGTATGCCTTCATATTTGTTAACCTTATGTGTGACTTTAACTATCCCAAATAATCCTTAAAGTTGACAAGATGCTAATTGCAACATTACTCTGCCAAGAGTAAGCATTATGACTATTAACCCGATTACCACCACTTTTGCTGTTCTGTCTCAATTCCCCATTGCAGATCACCTTTCCTACTTGAGCATTTCATTAATAACATCCCATTACATCTTCCCCTCTCACTGCAAGGACCATCTACATAAACTCCTATTAGTAAACTACCTCTACATTTCACTTGCTATCACAAATCCCCACACTAAATCAAGCCCCCTGACCTGACTTCATCAGTAATCTCCTTTCTATGTGATCCTCCAAATAACTTACCCTACCATCTAATTCCTCCTCCACATTACGCTAAATAAGGATGAATATATTTACAAAGATTAACTCTATATTACTATTCTCTTGTTAAAGATTCTTTAATGTTTAGACCATTCTTTCCATGAACTAAAAGTTCTCTTATTGATTATCCCCATCTTCCTATATTCTTATCTGCTTCATCTTTTTTTTATAAAACATTCCCAGTCCTGGTTGGTTAAAGGGACAGCCAAGTAAAAATTAAACTTTCATGATTCAGATACTGCATGCAATTTTAAGCAACTTTCCAATTTACTTTTATCATCAAAATTGCCTTGTTCTCTTGGTATTCTTTGTTAAAAGCTAAACCTAGGTAGTCTCATATCCTAATTTCTAAACCATTGAAGGTCACCTCTTATCTGCATTGGAGAAACTTAACAAACCAAAATATACACAAAATAGGTGGGCGGAGCTTGGTGGCCTTTTTCAGCTATTAACAAACAATGAATATTTAAATGTCTCATGTACTTCTTACAAGCTTATAGTCGTGGGACCAGTTGCAGGATGCTTCTCTGTTACGTAACATTAAGTAATCAAAATTATGTATTCGGTCTAAGCTGTCCATTTAAGCCCAAAAAATAACATTTCCTCTATGTTAAAACTTTTAACTCGCAAAATGTACTGAAAATAATACACAATATTACCACTGTAAAATTCACATAACTTAATCTCTTGTCTAGACATATGGATGTCTATTTCTAGTAGGTCATCTTTCAGACCCATAATAATTTAATAATTTACTTTGAGGTTCCAATGGCAAAGGAAAGTCATTTGACATAGCTTAAAGGTCTATGTCAATTTCATCTTTAGGAGGACAGGCTGATACAAGCTGAGAAGCATTATTTACACAACCATCAGAAAGTTTATATGTATAAGGTCCTTTTACTCCAATAAGTGTCATAAATGTGTAAAATTCTGATTAATCAGAGAAGTCCAGAAACCCATAAGTTGTCCAGTAAGTTGCAATTCCTTCTCTTTGCACTTTGATGTGAAAAAGAGAAAATGTGCCCATTAAACAAGAGGAAAAAAGCTACAAAACAACAAAACGTTAACAGGAAACAGCAAATTGTATAAATTCTGTAATCAAAGAATTGTTGAGTTTGAAACAAGAAATTTTAGGGTCTAGTGGAGACAGCTGAAAGGTGAAGTCAACCAGGGCCGGACTGGGAATTAAAAGAAACCCTGGAAAAATTGGAGACCAGCCCTATATTCAGTCTTTAGAATGTATATGTGTATGTGTGGGGCTAGATTACTAGTGGCACGCTAAAAGTAATCTTTTTGCGAGTGCAGGTTAGTGCGCGTATTATCTGGTCTATACTTTTCAAAAACAGTCTTCTATGTTGAGTAGCCAGGGCTGTATTTGTATCACCTAATAAATATATTGTCAGTACTTTTGTGGACATTAAAATTCTAGGATCAAATAATTTTTAATAAATTAGCATCTATATCGGGAGTTATATGAGTCTTATACTGTAGTTCAGGGTGCAGACATTTAGCCCTCAAGGTATTTTTTTTTTTTTTTTTGCATTCTTGGATAAAGATTTACTAATGTAATGGTTGATAAACTTAGCAACCCTCTTGGTGGGTCTCCACTGAGAGGATTGAGGGTGTAATAAGTCATCTGGGTTGAGATAAAACTCTCCCTGAGTGCCAAGCAATTTAAATGTTTTCAAAACTGACAGAATTCTACACTTCTTAGGCTTAGGAGAAGAATCTGAAGTAACACTGTCCAAAAATTCTGGGGTATACAAAGAGTAATTTGAGTTTGAGAGTCTTGATCAGTATGTATATGGGAGTCCAAAGACTCTGTTGAAGATTCTGATTTTGTGTGACTTCTGCACTTCAGTTTTCTCTTTAATTTTGGTTGTATAATTTCCGCAGAATCAGAGTCTGGGGAAGTTAAAGGGACACTGAACCCAAATTTTTTCTTTCATGATTCAGTTAGAGCAGAGATTTCGAAACTTTTCATGTTGGTGGCACACTTTTTTAGACCTACATCATTTCGCGACACAGTAATTCAGTTGTACTAGCAAACAAGAGGTTAAACTAACTTGTTTTAAGAGATACAGACACATACATAAATTATATAATAACAAAATATATTTATAAGTAACAGTATGTATGTGCAAGAATTAAAAAAAAGTTTAATAACACCAATAGCTACTTACTATTTTAATGGGATGTATGAGGTTGATGGGATGAACACAGTTTCTGAATATTTGGTGGAATATTAGATAAAGACACTCGCATTTCATCATCAAGCATTTTTAAGCTTCCACTTCCTATTAGTATATCAATTGCATGAGCAGCAATGCACTACTGGGAGCTAGCTGCAAAAATAACAAAAAACACTTTGACTTTTGACTTCAGCTCAGTGTTTAAGCTGCCACCCTCAGAGCTCTGCAAGTCTGACTGACTACTGCTCGCTCTGCAAACACACTGCTGTACCACTCACTGACTACACATGCAGTCAAGAGCCAATTGAGGAGACTACACGTGCAGTCAGGTGCAAATGTGCTGCCAAAGCCGCCAATGGGAATAGTTTCGGTTCCCGATGAGCTGCGCCAATAGGTTAAGATGATCTGTGACCCACTAGGTGTCAACCACATGATATGCGTAGCAGGCAGGCAGAAAGTCGGAAACCCCCAAAAAATGTTAAATTCCGAAAAATTTGTGTTGAAGCAGGGACACCTGCACACTGCTGCTGACACACTAATGTGTCACCACACACAGTTTGGAAAGCACTGCGTTAGAGCATGCAATTTTAAGCAACTTTCTAATTTACTCCTATTATAAAATTGTCTTCATTCTCTTGGTATCTTTATTTGAAAAGCAAGAATGTAAGTTTAGAAGCCGGCCCATTTTTGGTGAACAACCTGGGTTGTTCTTGCTGATTGGTGGATAAATTCACCCAACAATAAACAAGTGCTGTCCAGTGACTGAACCAAAAATGGGCTGGCTCCTTAGCTTAGATGCCTTCTTTTTCAAATAAGGATAGCAAGAGAACAAAGAAAAAATGATAATAGGAGTAAAATAGAAAGTTGCTTAAAATTGCATGCTCTATCTGAATCATTAATCACTGTCCCTTTAAATTAATGTCACAGAAAAACATTGAAATTTTGGCTTCAATTAAATTGTCAATGCTTTATCAGTTGCACATAGCAATTTAAAACAAGTAATCAGCTCACAGAAAAGCTAAACACTGTGTCCTTGATATGCCCACTCCATATACACAAGACTGGTGTTGCTCATGACATAGCGGCAGGTGGATAAGCTGCACGTTATTTTTTTTCCAGTAACTTAGAGGGTCAGCTTTTGCTATTTGGACATTGTTGGCAATTGGTGTATATCTTTTCTTATGTTTGAAGTAAAATTAATAGCATGTTTAGCAGTAGTGTGTGTGGCTGAACAAGACAGTGGTTTCTTGACTTTTAATATGTTTTTAGATTAAAAAAAATAAGCTTTTGTGTAGCTTTTTATGTGTAAAATAGGCTGAGGCTCAGAAACAGCTATATTACTAATTAAATAAATGAAAATAAATCTTTTAGAGAACACATTAAAATTTGGTTAATAAGAAATTATAGGAGAACAACAGAGAAAGTTATTTAAACTTTAAATATTAAGTGAAGCTTTTGCAAAACTACTATGTTAAATATGTAGAGAAATAGTTGGGTAGATTACGAGTCTTGCGTTATGAGCTGTGCGGTGCCAATGTGCAGTTTATTCTCACTGATCACTTACCTGCAGCGCTGGGATTACAGGTTTTTACAAACCCGGCGTTAACAGGCAAGAAGTGAGCGTAGAGCAAAATTGCGCTTCACACTGCTCTCCAATACCAGCGCTGCTTAAGTGAGTGGTGAGCTGGTTGTACGTGCTCGTGCACAATTTTCTCCAATGGGGAGAGCCGGCTGAGAAAAAGTCTAACACCTGCCAAAAAACAGCGTAAAACTCAGTAACGCAGCCCCATTGATTCCTATGGGGAAGTTATGTTTACACCTAACACCCTAACATGAACCCCAAGTCTAAACACCCCTAATCTTACACTTATTAACCCCTAATCTGGAGCCCCCGACATCGCCAACACCTGCATTAAATTTATTAACCCCTAATCTGCCGCTCCGGACATCGCCGCCACCTACATTATACTTATCAACCCCTAAACTGCTGCCCCCAACATCGCCGACACCTACATTATATTTATTAACCCCTAATCTCCCTCCCCCAATGTCGCTGCAACCTACCTACATTTATTAACCCCTAATCTGCCGCCCCCAACGTTGCCGCCGCCACTATATTATATTTATTAACCCCTAAATCTAAGTCTAACCCTAACAGCCACTAACTTAAATATAACAAATAAATCTAAATACAAATTACTATCATTACCTAAATTATTCCTATTTAAAACTAAATACCTATAAAATTAACCCTAAACTAGCTACAATATAACTAATAGTTACATTGTAGCTATCTTAGGGTTTATTTTTATTTTACAGGCAAGTTTGTATTTATTTTAACTAGGTAGAATAGTTATTAAATAGTTATTAACTATTTAATAACTACCTAGCTAAAATAAATACAAATTGACCTGTAAAATAAAACCTAACCTAAATTACACTAACACCTAACCTTACACTACAATTAAATAAATTCCCTACATTAAATACAATTAAATAAATTAAATAAAATTAGTTAAATTAAAAAATAAAACAAATACTAAATTACAGAAAATAAAAAACAAATTACATATCTTTACACCTAATCTAATAGCCCTATCAAAATAAAAAAAGCCCCCCCCCCCAAAATAAAATAAAAAAACCTAGCCTAAACTAAACTACCAATAGCCCTTAAAGGGCCTTTTGCAGAGCATTGCCCCAAAGAAATCAGCTCTTTTTCCTGTAAAAAAAAAAAATACAAACACCCCCCCAACACTAAAACCCACCACTCACACAACCAACCCCCCAAATAAAAGCCTAACTAAAAAAACCTAAGCTCCCCATTGCCCTGAAAAGGGCATTTGGATGGGCATTGCCCTTAAAAGGGCATTTAGCTCTATTGCTGCCCAAAGCCCTAACCTAAAAAATAAACCCACCCAATACACCCTTAAAAAATCCTAACACTAACCCCCCCCCCGAAGATTCACTTACCGGGAGAAGTCTTCATCCAAGCGGCAAGAAGTTCTTAACAAAGCCGGCAGAAGTGGTCCTCCAGACGGGCAGAAGTCTTCATCCAGACAGCATCTTCTGTCTTCATCCTTCCGACGTTGAGCGGCTCCATATTCAAGACATCCGCGCGGAGCATCCTCTTCCAACGACTGCTTCTTCGGAATGAATGTACCTTTAAGTGATGCCATTCAAGATGGCGTCTCTTAGATTCTGATTGGCTGATAGAATTCTATCAGCCAATCAAAATTAAGGTAGAAAAAATCCTATTGACTGATGCAATGCCTATTGACTGATGCTGTTCCAATCAGCCAATAGAATGCAAGCTCAATCCTATTGGCTGATTGCATCAGCCAATAGGATTTTTTCTACCTTAATTCCAATTGGCTTATATAATTCATCAGCCAATCGGAATCTAAGGGACGCCATCTTTGATGACGTCTCTTAAAGAGATATTCTTTCTGCAAGAAGACTTTGTTGGAAGAGGATGAATGAAGATAGAAGATGCCGCCTGGATGAAGACTTCTGCCCATCTGGAGGACAAATTCTGCCCGCCTGGAGAAAAATTTGCTGCTTAGATGAAGACTTCTCCCGGTAAGGGAATCTTCGGGGGTTAGTGTTAGGATTTTTTAAGGGTGTATTGGGTGGGTTTATTTTTTAGGTTAGGGCTTTGTGATGCAATATAGCTAAATGCCCTTTTATGGGCAATGCCCATCCAAATGCCCTTTTCAGGGCAATGGGGAGCTTAGGTTTTTTTTAGATATTCTTTTATTTGGGGGGTTGGTTGTGTGGGTGGTGGGTTTTACTGTTGGGGGGGTGTTTGTATTTTTTATTTACATTTAAAAGAGCTGAGTTCTTTGGGGCAATGCCCCACAAAATGCCCTTTTAAGGGCTATTGGTAGATTACTTTAGGCTAGGTTTTTTTTATTTTGGGGGGGCTTTTTTATTTTGATAGTTTAAATATCTTGTAATTAGTTTTTTATTTTCTGTAATTTAGTGATTGTTTTTTGGCAATGTAGCTAATTTAATTTAATTTAATTTATTTAATTGTATTTAATGTAGGGAATTTATTTAATTGTAGTGTAGTGTTAGGTGTTATTGTAACTTAGGTTAGGTTTTATTTTACAGGTTAAAATAAATACAAACTTGCCTGTAAAATAAAAATAAACCCTAAGATAGATACAATGTAACTATTAGTTATATTGTAGCTAGCTTAGGGTTTACTTTATAGGTAAGTATATAGTTTTAAATAGGAATGATTTAGGTAATGATAGTAATTTATATTAAGATTTATTTAAATTATATTTAAGTTAGGGACTGTTAGGGTTAGGGTTAGACTTAGGTTTAGGGGTTAATAAATTTAAAATAGTGGCGGCGACATTGGGGACAACAGATTAGGGGTTAATAAATGTAGGTAGGTGGCGGCGATGTTGGGGGCAGCAGATTAGGTTGTTAATAATATTTAACTAGTGTTTGTGAGGCGGGAATGCGGCAGTTTAGGGGTGAATATGTTTATTATAGTGGTGGCGATGTCCGAAGCGTCAGATTAGGGGTTAACATTTTTATTATAGTGTTTGTGATGCGGGAGGGCCTCAGTTTAGAGGTTAATAGGTAGTTTATGGGTGTTAGTGTACTTTTTAGCACTTTAGTTATGAGTTTTATGCTACAGCGTTGTAGTGTAAAACTCATATCTTATGACTTTAGAATGCGTTCCGAATCTTGACGGAGTAGGGTGTACCGCTCACTTTTTGGCCTCCCAGGACAAACTCGTAATACCGGCGCTATGCAAGTCCCATAGAAAAAAGGGTTTATGAAATTTACGTAAGTAGGTTTGCGGTAAGGCCAAAAAATTGTGCGGTACACCTATACCTGCAAGACTCGTAATACTAGCGGACGTAAAAAAGCAGCATTAGGACTTGGTAATGCTGCTTTTTCACCTTACCGCAAAACTCGTAATATAGGCGAATGTATTTAATAAAATGTGAAAGGCTGAGGAAAGAACTGCAATCTGAGAGATATGAAGCTGAGGTAAAGAAGATGGAGGGTGGGAAGAAATTACAAAGCAAAAAGGATGGTTAAGAATACGTCATGAAATAGAGAAGTGGCTGCAGGAAGAAAAACTGTACAATTAAGTGGTGATAAGACTAAAAGGAAGGAGAAAGCATAAAGCAGATAAGGAAATAGAAGTGAAAAGTGAAAAAGCAATAGAAAGGTAAGATATTGGCCTCTATGTATGAAGCCGTCTACTTTCCTGCATTCGCCGCCCCAATAGGCTCGCCTAAGCTCGCCTACCATCGCTGCCGCAGACTTGAATACGTTCGCCAAAGTTATCAAGAAAGCTGTAAGAGAAGCCACGCACCAAGTACGGGGCGATGAGCAGCGGACTGTTGTTAACTGACAGCCATCGATCTCGCTGCTCATCGGCTTCATCGCAGCTTTCTTGCTACCCTGTCACTAAGCACCCACACTATACTATACTGTTTTACCACCTAAACCGCGGCTCTCTGAGCCCCCGCACCTAAATAAAGTTATTACCCCCTAAACCGCCGCTCCTGGACTCGCCGCAACTATAATAAATGTATTAACCCCTAAACCGCCACTCCTGGACCCCGCCACAACTATAATAAATGTATTAACCCCCTAAACTGCTGCTCCCGGACCCCGCCGCCACCTACATTATACCTATTAACCCCTAATCTGCCGCCCCTATACCGCCACCACCTATATTAAAGTTATTAACCCCTATCCTGCGGATCCCGGACCCCGCCACAACTAAATAGTTTAAAACCGCACTTGGAGCCCACCTCCACTTGCATTATATTTATTAACCCCTATCCTGCCCCCCACTACACCGCTGCCACCTACATTAAACTCATTAACTCCTAAACTGCTGCTCCTGGACACCACAGCAACTAAATTAAATGTTTAACCCCTAAACCGCCGCTCCCGGACCCCGCCGCCACCTATATTAAACTTATTAACCCCTATCCTGCCCCCCTACACTGCCTCCACCTATATTAAACTTATTAACCCCTAAACCTAAGTCTAACACTAACATCCCCTAACTTTAATATTTTTTTAATAAATATAAATCAAACTTACTATTATTAACTAAATTATTCCTATTTAAAAATAAATACTTATCTGTAAAATGAACTCTAAGATAGCTACAATATAACTAATAATTATATTGTAGTTATTTTAGGATTTATTTTTATTTTACAGGCAACTTTCTATTTATTTTAACTAGGTAGAATAGTTATTAAATAGTTATTAACTATTTAATAGCTACCTAGCTAAAATATTTACAAAATTACCTGTAAAATAAGTCCTAACCTAAGTTACAATTAAACCTAACACTACACTATCATTAAATTAATTAAATAAATTAACTACAATTGCCGAAAATGAAATACAATTAAATAAACTAAACTATAGTACAAAAAAACACACACTAAATTAAAGAAAATAAAAAAAGAATTACAAGAAGTTTAAACTAATTACACCTAATCTAAGCCCCCTAATAAAATAATAAAGCTCTTTACCAGCCCTTAAAAGGGCTTTTTGCGGGGCATTGCCCCAAAGTAATCAGCTCTTTTACCTGTAAAAAAAATACAACCCCCCCACCTTAAAACCTACCATCCACATACCCCTACTCTAACCCACCCAAAACCAAACCCCGGCGGTTTAGGGGTTAATATGTATAAAGTAGGTGGCGGCGGTGTAGGGGGGGACAGATTAGGGGTGTTTAGACTCAGGGTACATGTTAGGGTGTTAGGTGCAGACATCTCCCATAGGAATCAATGGGATATCGGGCAGCAGCGAACATGATCTCTCGCTGCTGTCAGACTCCCATTGATTCCTATGGGATCCGCCGCCTCCAGGGCGGCAGATTGAAATCCAGGTACGCTGGCCCGGAATAGTGGCGAGCATACCTGGTAGTAGTTTAATAACTACCAAAAGTTGTCAGATTGTGCCGAACTTGCGTTCGGAACATCTGTAGTGACATAACCATCGATCTGTGTCAGACTGAGTCCGGCAGATCGTAGGTTATGTCACTATATTCTACTTTTGCCGGTCTGTAGGGCTTGATAACTAAGGCGAATCAGCCTCGCCACAAATACGCTGCGGAATTCCAGCGTATTTGCGGTTGACGGCTTGATAACTAAAAGCCATTAAATGCACAGCTAAATCATCAAGAAAAGAAAAAGCAGAATTTATTCTTACAAATAAATTTCTTTCTTTCAGGATGTGGAGAGTCTATAAGTGTCCATATTATGTGGGTTACACTTCCAGCCACCAGGTGGAGGTCAAGACCCATCACAAGATCTTTTAATCCTTCTCACTTCAACTCCCTCTCTAGTGAACGTATAGCAGAGCAGTGGAGGGAGGTAGAAAAAAGGTAGGAAAGTCAGAAAAAGCAGGGTTAAGATGTGCAAACAAGAACAGTCACCCAGGTTCAACAAAAATAGGGTGAGTCCTAAGGACTCTCCTCATCCCAAAAGAAAGAAACTTATCGGTAAGTATAAATTCTGTTTTTTTTTTTTTCGTAAGATGATGAGAGTCCATAGGTGTCCATAACATGTGGGATACAATACCCAAGCTAAGAGTCCATGTTAAAGGCATAAGAAAGTCAAAATTAAACTTGCATGATTCAGATAGAGCATGTCATATAAAGACACTTTTAAATTCACTTCTATTTTCAAATGTGCTTAGTTCTCTTAGTATCCCTTGTTAAAAAATAATTATGCACATATCATACACTAGTGGGAGCTGCTGCTAATCGGTGCCTGCACACATTTGTCTGTAATTCAATTGGCTGATTTGAATAGCCAATAGAATAAGAGCTACTGTAATTATATTGACTATTCAAATCAGCCAATAGAATTACAGTAGCTCTTATTCTATTGGCTATTCAAATCAGCCAATAGAATTACAGTAGCTCTCATCCGATTGGCTGATTTTAATTTGAAGGCTAAAATCAGCCAATAGGAATTCAAGGGACGCCATTTTTAATCGCGTACCTTGAATTCCTATTCAGTGTACGGTGGAGATCATATGAAGAGGATCCTCCACGCTCCATGGCTCCGCGGTCTTCAGTTCCAGCGTCGCCGATCTTCAGTTCCAGCATCGCCGGTCTTCAGTTCCAGAGTGGACGGTCTTCAGCTCCTTGGTCATCGGTCTTCAACTCCTCTGCTCCGCGCCGGCTGGTTCCTGGAAGAAGAAGATGTCGCCGCTTGGAAGAAGACTTC
The DNA here is from genome assembly GCF_027579735.1 of Bombina bombina. NCBI lineage: Eukaryota > Metazoa > Chordata > Amphibia > Anura > Bombinatoridae > Bombina > Bombina bombina. The sequence continues at coordinate 860,537,210 of NC_069503.1, read as the reverse complement.
ACCGCCTGGAGCAGGACCTTCTCCGCTGGTCTTCAGGACAGGTAAGGAGCACTTGGGGGTTAGACTTAGGTTTTTTTAAGGGGGGATTGGGTGGGTTTTAGAGTAGGGGTGTGTGGGTGGTGGGTTGTAATGGGGGGGTGTTATTTTTTTTTACAGGTAAAAGAGCTGATTACTTTGGGGCAATGCCCCGCAAAAGACCCTTTTAAGGGCTGGTAATAGAGCTGATTATTTTTGTAATTTATTATTTTATTAGGGGCTTAGATTAGGTGTAATTAGCTTAAAATTCTTGTAATCTTTTTTTATTTTTTGTAATTTAGTGTTTGTTTGTTTGTTTTTGTAATATAGTTTAGTGTATTTAATTGTATTTTAGTTTAGATAATTGTAGTTTATTTAATTAATTTATTGATAGTATAGTGTTAGGTTTAATGGTAACTTAGGTTAGGATTTATTTTACAGGTAATTTTGTAATTATTTTAACTAGGTAGCTATTAAATAGTTATTAACTATTTAATAGCTATTGTACCTAGTTAAAATAAACACAAAGTTACCTGTAAAATAAAAATAAACCCTAGGCTACCTACTATGTAATTATTAATTATATTGTAGCTATCTTAGGGTTTATTTTATAGGTAAGTATTTAGTTTAAAATAGGAATAATTTAGTTAATAATATTAATATTATTTAGATTTATTTCAATAATAATTAAGTTAGGGGGTGTTAGGGTTAGAGTTAGGTTTAGGGGTTAATATATTTAAAATAGGTGGCGGCGGTGTAGGGGGCTCAGATTAGGAGTTAATAGAGTTAATATAGGTGGCGGCGGTGTAGGGGGCTCAGATTAGGGGTTAATAGAGTTAATATAGATGGCGGCGGTGTAGGGGGCTCAGATTAGGGGTTAATATAGTTAATATAGGTGGCGGCGGTGTAGGGGGCTCAGATTAGGGGTTAATAAATTTAATATAGGTGGCGGAGGTGTAAGGGGTCAGATTAGGGGGTAATACATATAATATAGGTGGTGGCGGTGTAAGGGGTTAGATTAGGGGGTAATACATATGTTATGGTATAACCCTGTTATCAAGGGTTAATACCAGATGAAAGATGCCCTGAATACGGGATCAGTAATACACAAATCCAGTTAATTTCCCCACAAACACGAGACCAAGCTCCGTCTTGAGGGTAAAACAGATTCTACTTTATTGAGGGTTAATATGCCCTGTAGTTATGCAGTTCTCCCACCTGATTGACACTCTCCTTCAACTCTCAGAGCTCTGTGTTTTCTTTAAAATCAGGTCCTTTTGCTCAGATACTTGTTTATAGTCCTTTACCTGCTTACTTATTGTTTAAAAACAACTCCAACTGTCTTAGACAAAACAGTTACTCAAAACTGAAATTAAACCCTCCAACAACAGTTACTCAAAACTGAAGTTAACCCCTCCAGTACTGTTGGATTTGCACCCTGTACCTATAATGGGCACAGGGTGACTTAACATAATGCCCAAATCCATAATCCGTAGGGAGGTTGACAGAGGGGTCTGTCACATTGCCCCCTCCTGGTGGGACACTCTGGCAGACCAGGCTTGACCCTTTGGCGGGTCAACTTGGGGATGACCGGACTAGGAGGTGGTAGGAATGTCAGTGTGCCGGGACAATCCATCTGCATTCCCGTTATGAGAGAGAATTCCTGTCCGTATAAATAAGGGTTCAACTTCTTCAGTGCCCAGACCAGGGCTAAACATTCCTTCAAGTTTTTGTTTTCAGAGACACTTCTTTCCAGTTGGAGACAAATCTCATCGACTTCTTTATGAGTTTTTTGTACCTGCTCCTTCATACTGACGTAGGTTGCCCTTGAGTTGCTTCACCTCACTATGAGCCAGCGTCAGCTTCTCCACCAGTGTCGCTAAGTTTGTCTTTAATGTTTCATGTTCCAATCTGAAGCTGGTGTTTTCTGCGGTCTGTCGGTGCAGCTTGTCTAGCAGAGATTCCCGTTCTAAACGCTCTTTTTCCTTTGTGCTCCTCTTTTCTTCCACTAGCACCGTTACGTGAATGTTTAACGTGACCATTTCAACCTCTACTTGACTCTTCTCCTTCATCAACGCATTGTAATGGGACTTCCACGTATCAATAGTGGACAGAGATTTACTGAGCTCAGCGTCCTGGGGCTCAGCAGCAGGTGGGTCAGTCTCTGCAGCCCGGATCTGGGCATGGGTAGTAACAGGGTTAACATCGGTGGGAGGGGGCCAAGTCATTTCCAAGGAGAACATCAGCTGGTAAGTCCTTCATGACCCCCACATTCACATGTCTAGCATCCACTCCCCAATCCAAATGTACCCGGGCAACAGGTAGGCGGAACACAGCGCTCCCTGCTACCCTCACAGCCACAGTGTCTCCGGTGTGCTGGTTCTTGGACACCAAGTTCTTTTGGAGCAAGGTCATGGTAGCACCAGTATCCCGTAGACCACTGACCTCCTTCTTATTCACTTTAACCAGTTGCCGGTGCTGTTGCCGGTTATCCCAGTTGGCAGCTTGCATGGGGTCTGCTTCATGTAGGATGCCCCAGCATTCTTCCTTCTCTACGCAGTGGGCAGCAGGCTGAGGGTTAGGTGGGTTTCCGCCGGCGGGTCTTCTCCAGGACTGTGCTTGGTTTGCTGTGTTTAGGGGACACTCAGGTCTTTTGTGCCCTAGTTGCTTACATCCAAGCACCAAATAGGCTGTGAATAATCCCGTGAGTTGAACTGGGCTGTCTGAGGATAGTTTGTGGCTGGAGGCTGTGTGGTAGAGCGGTGCACTGGGGGTTGGTAACTGGTAGCTACTGGGGTGACTGTGGGTCTGTACTCCACTCTGGCAGGGATCTTAGTGGTAGCAGTGTCCAGTTTGCAGGCATCTGAATACTCATCTGCCAGGCGAGCAGCTTCATGCAGGGTGGAGGGTTTACGGTCCCGAACCCACTCTCTAACTCCTGCAGATAACTTGTCAAAGCAATGTTCCAACAGGAATAGCTGCAGCACCTCTTCCCCAGATATGACTTGGCACCCCACTATCCAGTCCATAATGTGCCAGTCTTATTTTAACTGCCCAGTCAAAGCTTGCTTCTTCGGGGGTTCTGTCTGATATGCTGGGCTCATTGGTTCCTTCGGGCCCTGGTACTCTGTCCATCTCGGTCAGTATTGTAATAATCTCCCTCTTCCTGAGGTTACTGGACTGTCGGCCCTGTTGTTCTAGCAGGTCTTTAACAGTGGCTCTTTTCAGCCTTTCATACGGTATTCCCATTAGGTCTGGATGTGTAGTTGCTCTTCTGGGCAATGAGGATCAACCCGTCGCTTGCCACCAATTGTTACGGTATAACCCTGTTATCGAGGGTTAATACAAGATGAAAGATGCCCTAAATACGGGATCAGTAACACACAAATCTAGTTAATTTCCCCACAAACACGAGACCAAGCTCCATCTTGAGGGTAAAACAGATTCTACTTTATTGAGGGCTATATGCCCTGTAGTTATGCAGGTCTCCCACCTGGTTGACACTCTCCTTCAACTCTCAGAGCTCTGTGTTTTCTTTAAAATCAGGTCCTTTTGCTCAGATACTTGTTTATAGTCCTTCTCCTGCTTACTTTTGGTTTAAAAACAACTCCAACTGTCTTAGGCAAAACAGTTACTCAAAACTGAAGTTAACCCCTCCAACAACAGTTACTCAAAACTGAAGTTAACCCCTCCAGTACTGTTGGATTTGCACCCTGTACCTATAATGGGCACAGGGTGACTTAACATAATGCCCGAATCCATAATCCGTAGGGAGGTTGACAGAGGGGTCTGTCACATAATGTAATATAGGTGGCGGCAGTGTAGGGGGGTCCGATTAGGGGGTAATACATATAATATAGGTGGCGGCGGGGTCCGGGAGCGGCGGTTTAGGGGTAAAACACTTTATTAGGGATTGTGGTGGGGGATTGCGGTTGACAGTTAGATAGACATTGCGCATGCAGGCCGTTTAGGGAGTTACGGGGCTCCAATACTCAGTGTAAGGCTTACTATGCCTGCATTTTGTGGCGAGGTAAAAATGGAGTAAGATTTCTCCATTTTCGCCACTTAAGTACCTACGCTGTATATTGGATACCAAACTGCACTGGTTTGGTATATCATTCTATGGGCCAAAAAGCTACGGCCGAAGGGTGAAATATTAGAGCGTAACTTCTAGGTTACACCGTATATGTGATACCAAACCAGCGCAATATTTGGCGTTGCCGGCTTTTGTGGGTGACGCTGCATATTGGATCGGGCCCCTAATGTTTGTGAAAAAGTTAACAATTTTTTTTATTTGATCGCATTTGGCGGTGAAATGGTGGCATGAAATACACCAAAATGGCACTAGATCAATACTTTGGGTTGTCTACTAAAAATAAATATATACATGTCAAGGGATATTTAGGTATTCCTTACAGATATCAGTGTTACAATGTAACTATAGCTAATTTTGAGGAAAAAAAATGGTTTGGAAATAACATAGTGCTACTTGTACGTATTGCTTTATAACTTGCAAAAAAAATAGCAAAGAACATGTAAACATTGGGTATTTCTAAACTCAGGACAAAATTGAGAATCTATTTAGCATGGGAGTTTTTGGGTGGTTGTAGATGCAGATTTTGGGGGTCAAAGTTAGAAAAGTGTGTTTTTTTTTCAATTTTTTCATCATATTTTATAATTTTTTATAGTAAATTAGAAGATATGATGAAAATAATGGTATCTTTAGAATTTCAATTTAATGGTGAGAAAAACAAAATATAATATGTGTGGGTAAATTAAATGAGTAAGAGGAAAATTACAGCTAAACACAAACACTGCAGAAATGTAAAAATAGCCCTTGTCCTTAAGGGTAAGACATTGAAAAATTGTCTGGTCCTTAAGGGGTTAAAATTGTATGTTCTATCTGAATCATAAAAGAAAATTTTGGAATTTACTATCCATTTAAGGACGGGTAGGACAAAGAAAGGGAAAGTTCCTATTTGCCTGACACTGTTGCCTGAAGGCCTTTCCTGCCAAAAGCCGCTTCTGAAGAAGCATAAACATTAAAATGGTAAAATTTCGAAAAGGTATGAAGAGAAGACCAAGTTGTCGCCTTGCAAATCTGTTCTAAAGAGGCCTCATTCTTGAAGGCCCAAGAAGTAAATACATATCTAGTAGAATGTGCAGTAACTCTTTTGGGTGGTGGTTTTCCCACAATGAAGTAAGCTTAACTTATTTGCCTCTATTTATCAAGCTGTCAACCGCAAATACGCTGGAATTCCACATCGTACTTGTGGCGAGCCTGATTCGCCTTAGTTATCAAACCCTACAGACCGGCAAAAGTAGAATTTAGTGACATAACATAAGATACGCCAGACTCAGTCCGACACAGATCGGTGCTTACGTCACTCCAGATGTTCCGAATGTAAGTTCGGCACAATCTGACTACTTTTGCTAGTTATCAAATAACTAGCAGGTACGCTCAGCACTTTTCTGGCCCAGCATACCTGGTTTTCAATCTGCCGCCCTGGAGGTGGCGGATGCCATAGGAATCAATGGGAGTCTTAAAACAGCGAAAGCTTATGTTCGCTGCTGCCCGATATCCCATTGATTCCTAGGGTATAACCCTAACATGTACCCCAAGTCTAAACACCCCTAATCTGCCACCCCCTACACCATCGCCACCTACATTATACTTATTAACCCCTAAACCGCCACTCACTAACCCCGCTGCAACTAAATAAATTGTTTAACCCCTAAACTGCCGCTCACGGACCCCGCCACCACCTACATTATATTTATTAACCCCTAATCTGCCCCCTATACCACTGCCACTATTTTAAATTTATTAACCCCTAAACCTAATTCTAACCATAACCCTAACACCCCCTAACTTAAATATAATTTAAATAAATATAACTAAATAATTCCTATTTAAAACTAAATACTTACCTATAAAATAAACCCTAAGCTAGCTACAATATAACTAATAGTTACGTTGTAGCTAGCTTAGGGTTTAATTTTATTTTACAGGCAACTTTTATTTATTTTAACTAGGTACAATATTTATTAAATAGTTATTAACTATTTAATAACTACCTAACTAAAATAAGTACAAATTTACCTGTAAAATAAAACCTAACCTAAGTTACAATTACACCTAACAATACACTATAATTAAATTAATTACCTACATTAACTACAATTAACTACAATTAAATAAAATTAAATAAAATTAACTAAAGTACAACCCCCCCACTAAATTACAGAATATAATAAAATAATCACAAGAATTTTAAACTAATTACACCTAATCTAATCCCACTAATAAAATAAAACAGCCCCCCAAAATAAAAAAGCCCTACCCTATACTAAATTACAAATAGCCCTGAAAAGGGCTTTTTGCGGGGCATTGCCCCAAAGTAATCAGCTCTTTTACATGTAAAAAAAATAAAATACCCCCCAACATTAAAATCCACCACCCACACACCCAACCCTACTCTAAAACCCACCCAATCCCCCCTTATTAAAACCTAACACTAACCCCTTGAAGATCACCCTACCTTGAGATGTCTTAACCCAGCCGGGCACAAGTGGTCCTCCATATGGCAGAAGTCTGCATCCGATTGTGGCAGAAGAGGTCCTCCATCAAGCAGAAGTCTTCATCCAGACGGCATCTTCTATCTTCATCCATCCGGCACGGAGCGGGTCCATCTTCAAGACATCCGATGTGGAGCATCCTCTTCTATCCACGGCCGACGACTGAATGAAGGTTCCTTTAAATGACTTCATCCAAGATGGCGTCCCTCAAATTCCAATTGGCTGATAGGATTATATCAGCCAATTGGAATTAAGGTAGGAAAAATCCGATTGGTTGATGCTATCAACCAATCGGATTTTTCCTACCTTAATTCCGATTGGCTGATAGAATCCTATTAGCAAATCGGAATTCGAGGGACGCCATCTTGGATGACGTCATTTAAAGGAACCTTCATTCAGTCGTCGGCCGTGAAAAGAAGAGGATGCTCCTCATCGGATGTCTTGAAGATGGACCCGCTCCGCATGGATGAAGATAGAAGATGTCGCTTGGATGAAACCTTCTCCCGGTCCGGATGTCCTCTTCTGCCCCATCGGATGAAAACTTCTGGACGGATCAGATGACCAGTGGTGCCCAGCTGGGTGAACACGGCACAAGGTAAGGTGATCTTCAATGGGGTAGTGTTAGGTTTTTTTAAGGGGGGATCGGGTGGGTTTTAGAGTAGGGGTGTGTGGGTGGTGGGTTGTAATGTTGGAGGGGTCTTGTATTTTTTTTTCAGGTAAAAGAGCTGATTACTTTGATGAAATGCCCCGCAAAAAGCCCTTTTAAGGGCTGGTAAAAGAGCTGATTACTTTTGTATTTTAGTATAGGGTAGGGAATTTTATTATTTTGGTGGGCTTTTTTATTTTATTAGAGGGCTTAGATTAGATGTAATTAGATTAAAATTCTTGTAATTTTTTTTATGTTTTATAATTTAGTGGGGTTTTTTGTAGTATAGTTTAGTTTAGTTAATTGTATTTTAGTTTAGATAATTGTAGGTAATTTATTTAATTAATTTATTGATAGTGTAGTGTTAGGTGTATTTGTAACTTAGGTTAGGATTTATTTTACAGGTAATTTTGTATTTATTTTAACTAGGTAGCTATTAAATAGTTATTAATTATTTAATAGCTAGTGTACCTAGTTAAAATAAATACAAAGTTGCCTGTAAAATAAATATAAATCCTAAAATAGCTACAATGTAATTATTAGTTATATTGTAGCTATATTAGGGTTTATTTTATAGGTAAGTATTTATTTTTAAATAGGAATAATTTATTTAATTATAGTAAATTTAGTTCGTTTTATTTAAATTATATTTAAGTTAGGAGGGTGTTAGGGTTAGACTTAGGTTTAGGGGTTAATAACTTTATTATAGTAGCAGCGACGTTCGGGGCAGCAGATTAGGGGTTAATAATTGTAGGTAGGTAATGACGATGTTAGGGAGGGCAGATTAAGGGTAAATAAAATTCATTATAGTGTTTGGGAGGCGGGAGTGTGGCGGTTTATGGGTTAATACATTTATTATATTGGCGGCGATGTCCGGTCAGCAGATTAGGTGTTAATAAGTGTAGGTAGGTGGCGGCGAGATTGGGGGGGACAGATTAGGGGTTAATAAATATAATCTATGTGTCGGCAATGTTAGGGACAGCAGATTAGGGGTTCATAGTTATAATGTAGGTGGCGGCGGTGTTCGGAGCGGCAGATTAGGGGTTAATAATATAATGCAGGTGTCAGCGATAGCGGGGCGGCAGATTAGGGGTTAATAAGTGTAAGGGGTGTTTAGACTTGGGGTTCATGTTAGGGTGTTAGGTGTAGACTTAGAAAGTGTTTCCCATAGGAAACAATGGGGCTGCGTTAAGAGCTGAACGCTGCTTTTTTGCAGGTGTTAGGTTTTTTTATAGCCAGCTCAGCCCCATTGTTTCCTATGGGGAAATCGTGCATGCACGAGCACGTTTTTCCAGCTTACCACTATCGTAAGCAACACTGGTATTGAGGGTTGAAGTGGAGCTAAATTTGGCTCAATGCTCACTTTTCTGAGGCTAACGCAGCCATTCAGAAAACTCGTAATACCAGCGTTGGCTTAAGGGTGCGCTGGAAAAAAAAAGAAGCTTTAGCCCCGCAGGTTTTTACCGACAAAACTCTAATTCTAGCCGATAGAAAAGCATATTTATGTAATATTCAAATTTAATAAAGTGTTAAAATGTGTATGTACTGTAAATAATTTACATTCACATAGGGGGGTATGTTCTAAGTATTTATAAATAGATATTCCTATATCCTATACTGTATATATATATATATATATATATATATATATATATATATATATTTATATATATATATATATATATATATATATGTATATATATATATATATATATATATACTTATATATACTTATATATCTATACCTATTTGTAATTATATATATATTTACATAGATATATAAATATATAAAAAGAGAGAGAGAGAGAGACACACTCAGCTGAGAAAGAACAAAAGCTAGAATAACTTCCATGCCTGTTAATTTTTAGTGCCTAGTTAAAATAAATACAAAGTTGCCTGTAAAATAAATATAAATCTTAAGCTAGCTACAATGTAACTATTAGTTATATTGTAGCTAGCTTAGGGTTTATTTTATCGGTAAGTATTTAGTTTTAAATAGGATTAATTTATTTAATTATGTTAAATTAATTTTGTTTAATTTAAATTATATTTAAGTTAGGGGGGTGTTAGGGTTAGGGGTTATTAAATTTATTATAGTAGCGGTCGGAAGATTAGGGGTTAATAAATGTAGGAAGGTGTTGGCGACGTTCGGAAGGGCAGATTAGGGGTTAATAAATATAATGTAGTTTTTGGCGATGTTAGGAGCAGCAGATTAGGGGCTCATAGGTATAATGTAGGTGGCGGCGATGTCTGGTCGGCAGATTAAGGGTTAAAAAAATTTATTTTAGTGTTTGCGATGCGGGGGGGGGGGCTTGGTTTAGGGGTTAATAGGTAGTTTATGGGTGTTAGTGTACTTTTTAGCACTTTAGTTAAGAGCTTTATGTTAGCCCATAAAACTCTTAACTACTGACTTTTAAATGCGGTATGAGTCTTGGAGGTAGAGGCTGTACGACTCACTGTCTCCAAGACTTGTAATACAAGCGTTAGGCATATCCCATTAAAAAGATGGGATACGCAATTGACGTAAGGGGATTTGCGGTATGGAAAAGTCGTGGAAGAAAAGTGAGCGGTACACCTGTACCTGCCAAACTTGTAATAAAAGCGGGCGTTAAAAAGCAGCGTTAGGACCCCTTAACGCTGCTTTTTAAGGCTAACGCTAAACTCGTAATCTAGGCATAGGTTACACAAAATAAAAAATAAATTATCAAATATTTAAACTAATTACACCTAATCTAAAAGCCCTATGAAAATAAAAAAGCCCCCCCAAAATAAAAATAAAAAAATAAAAAAACCCTAGCCTACAATAAACTACCAATGGTCCTTAAAAGGGCCTTTTGCGGAGCATTGCCCCAAAGAAATCAGCTCTTTTTCCTGTAAAACAAAATACAAATACACCCCAACAGTAAAAACAACCACCCACACAACCAACCCCCCAAATAAAAACCTAATCTAAAAAACCTAAGCTCCCCATTGCCATGAAAAGGGCATTTGTATGGATATTGTCCTTAAAAGGGCATTTAGCTCTTTTTCCTTGCCCTAACCCTAATCTAAAATTAAAACCCACTCAATAAACCCTTAAAAAAACCTAACACTAACCCCCGAAGATCCACTTACAGTTTTTGAAGACCCGACATCCATTCTCAAAGAAGTGACAGAAGTCCTCAGTCAAGCCGGCAGAAGTCTTCATCCAAGCGGGCCGAAGACTTCATCCAATCGGGCAGAAGTCTTCATCCAGACGGCATCTTCTATCTTCATCCATCCAGCGCGGAGCGGCTCCATCTTCAAGACATCTGGCGCGGAGAATCCTCTTCTTACGACGTCTTCTTCCAAGATGGCGTCCCTTAGATTCCGATTGGCTGATAGATTTCTATCAGCCAATTGGAATTAAGGTTGAAAAAATCCTATTGGCTGTTGCAATCAGCCAATAGGATTGAGCTTTCATCCTATTGGCTGATCCAATTAGCCAATAGGATTGAGCTTGGATTCTATTGGCTGATTGGAATAACCAATAGAATGTGAGCTCAATACTATTGGCTGATTGGATTTATAAGTATAATGTAGGGGTTAATAAGTATAATGTAGGTGGTGGCGGTGGCGGGGCGGCAGATTAGGAGTTAATAAGTATAATGTAGGTAGCGGCGGTGGCGGGTGGGTGGCAGATTAGAGATGTTTAGACTCGGGGGTTATGTTAGGGTGTTAGGTGTAAACATAACTTTTATTCTCCCATAGGAATCAATGGAATATCGGGAAGCAGCGAACATGAGCTTTCGTTGCTTTCAGACTCCCATTGATTCCTATGGCATCCGCCACCTCTGGGGCGGCGGATTGAAAAGCAGGTACGCTGGGCTGGAATAGTGGCTGTTAGATAAGTGTTAACTAGCAAAAGTAGTTAGATAGTGCCGAATTTGTATTCGGGACATCTGTAACAACATAAGCATCGATCTGTGTCGGACTAAGACCGGCGGATCGTATGTTACATCACAGATTTCAACTTTTGCCTGTCTGTAGGCTTTGATAAATTAGGCGAATCAAGCTCACCACAATTACACTGCAGAATTACAGTGTATTTGCGGTTGGCGGCTTGATAAATAGGCCTCTCTGCCTTTTCACAGAGAAAAAATATCCTGTAGCCTATCAGTCTGACCCTGACCAATGACAATCCAGCGCCAAGAGCAATTCACATAAATATATAAAGAGAGACAGACGCACTAAGCTGAGACAGAATAAAAGCTAGAATAACTTCCATGCCTGTTCATTTTCAGTGCCACTTAGGGTGCGTACTCTTTTAGCACAATATGCCTTTTTTTTTTTTTTTTTTTGAAAAGTATTTTTATTGAGGCAATAAAATATCAAAGTACAAACATAGTAGGTAGGGCAATATCTCAAACAGTATTACATGACAGTATTCCATCGTTCGAACATAAACACAGTAGACAGTAAAAGGAGCATTGTATTAACCCTAATAGAGCCCCATTTTATATATTTTAATAACAGGGGAAACATGTGTCAACAAAGTGAAATAGGTCCACTTATGGGACCTGGAACTTAGTACTTGTCTGAAGACCTAACTTGTAGCGAAAAAGATTCTCAGAATGGAAAATATAAAGCTAAAACCAAGTGTTAGGTAATGATGACCGTGGCAATACGGGATATGTGGAATATTAGATTCGATACGGGAATCAGCTGGAAGAGGATACATGGTGTGAGGGGTGGGGAGGGGGGGTAACCCGGAGAACTGTTGCCAGGGTTGGGCCAGGAAAGGCAGGCAAGGTAGACAGGGATGGGGGGAGGGAGAAAAAAAAAAAAAAAAAAATATATATATATTGGGCACTAGGAGCCATAGGGGTGTTCAGGTCGCCAGATCCTCGATCCAGATTAGGGCCTACACAACTGTCTGGCCCTCCAATGAGGCTGAAGATTCGCCAGATCTCTTATACTCCTCCCATGCCAACCATATAGAACAGTAGTATTCATATCGGCCTTCAACCCTTAGTGCGTATTCTTCCATGTTTTGGATATAATCCAGAGATTCAAGAAATGGGGTAAGCGAAGCAGGGGCTTGTTTCATCCACTGTCTGGCTATAACCAGCTTTGCCGATAAAAGGACTATAACACCCAGGAGACGAGATGATTTCGGGAGACCTTGTAGACCAAAATGGAATAGTGCCGTACTCCCTGAGAGGTCGTCAATGAGGCCCAGTCCCCGGAGCAATCCAGCCACCTGGTTCCAGAAATGTCTTAGTTTGGGGCATTCCCACCAAATGTGGAGGTGAGTACCTCGGTGGGCACAGCCTCTCCAACAGTCCGCCGACCTGGAGGGGTACACTCTATGTAGCCTGGTGGGCACCCAGTGCCACCGAAGCAGAATTTTGAGATACAGTTCAAACATGTTGGAGCAGCGCACTGCTGCCCCGACATCCTGAAGAGCGCTCTGCCATCTACTCTCCGAAGCCTCCACTCCCAGGTCTCTCCCCCAGTCCTCTGTGGAGCGGGTTTTTATGAAGTAAGGGGAGTCCAAGAGAATCCTGTAGTGAAACGATAGAGAGCATCGTAAAGGCCTACCTGCTAGCCATCTCCTCTCCCACTTAGTAAGAGCTCTCATATTATCCTTCTAAAATCCCCAGGACAAGAGAAGTGAAGCCAGGCGGAGGTACTCGAACTGCAGCTCTCTGGGAAAGCTGTCCATCGGGTAATTTTGGGGTGGGATAGCTAGGGCGCCCCCTCTGTACAAGTCCGAGAGTAATCTGAGCCACAAGGCCTCCCACCTCCTGGGGTGTGAGTCCGGAAGGCAATGTAGCAGAGCATTAATAGAGTGTATGGGGGAGGGATGTGGGGAAACCGGGTCCAGGGGCCGGAGCCCTCTCCATAGTTTCAGACAGGTCTTGACTATGCAGCAGTGTATTCCGCTCAGTACCTCTGCATGATCAGGGATCCATATGAGGTTGGCTATGTCCACTCCAGCGGGCAACGAGCCCTGTTCAATTTGGAGCCACCTCGCGGAACAGTCCTTCACTCCCCAGGCCGTAATATGTGAGAGCATGGCAGCTTTATAATATAGTGAAATATTCGGCATCGACATGCCTCCGCATCTTTTCGGTTTTTGGAGTTGGGTTAGAGGAAGCCGAACGTGCTGTCCCTTCCATACGTATTTTGTAAAGATAGATTGGAAATGGTTAAGAAGGTATGCTGGGACCGGGACTGGGAGGAAACGGAATAGATAAATTAGTTTTGGTAGTAGGAGCATCTTTACAGCCGCAACCCTACCCGTCCATGAGACCTCCGGGACCTTCCATCCAGAGACTGTCTGCTGGAGCTCTTTAATCAGAGACCCATAATTTGCTGCCACTATTCTCTTAGGATCATGGAATAGATATACATATGTCCACAGCACTGTGTCTTTCAAATCTCTTTATTCTCTGTACATAACAGGTATATAAACAGCGACGTTTTGAGTGTTGCCACTCTTACTCATGCTGTGGACATATATATATCTATTGCTGGAATTGGGGGGACTTGGCAGGACCCTGTTTTCACTTGCACTGCACTCCTAAGTTGCTGTACTAATCATTGTGTATACTCTTAGGATCATGGGAGAGTACTACTCCCAGATGCTTCAGTCCTTCCATTGACCACTTAAATGGGTAGGAGCCTTTCAAAGTCTCAAGGGTGGTTTCCGGGAGGCCAATAGCGTAGGCCTCGGTCTTAGAATAGTTGAGTTTGTAATATGTTAAATTGGCAAATTTGGTTAGGATCTCAAACAGCTTAGGGAGCGACTCCTCCAGATCCACCAGGAAAATCGTCAAGTCATCAGCAAAGAGGGCAAGGACCTGAGGTATGTCGTGCAAGACTAATGGCTGAATTGAGGGAGTTGTCCTGAGTCTAGTCGCTAATGGTTCCATTATAAGAGCAAAAAGGAGAGGTGTCAGAGGACACCCCTGCCTTGTGCCATTCCGAATCTCAAAGGGCCTAGAGACAAACCCCAATCCTCTAACTCTAGCAGAGGGGCTTGAATACAAAGCCATTACGTCTTTGGTAAAAGCGTGTGGAAATCCAAAAGAGTGTAGGACCTCAACCATGTATTCCCACCGGACCCTGTCAAAGACTTTCTCAGCGTCCAATGACAGGGTGACCAGTGGGATCCCAAGTGCAGCTGTTTCAAAGAAGATATTCAATAGACGCCTGGTGTTGTCCGAGCCCTGTCGTCCCGGGGTGAACCCCACCTGATCATGATGAATCAGGACCGGGAGAACTTTATTTAGCCTTGAGGCTAATATTATTGCAAATAGTTTTACATCTCCGTTAATGAGAGATATTGGACGGTAGCTCTCGCAGAGCTCAGGGTTTTTCCCTGGTTTGGGAATAGTTATAATCGATGCCTCTAAAAAGTCTTGGGGGAAGCTGCCTGTGTCCATGGCCTCGCCAAACACACGAACGAGAAGAGGGCACAACTGAGTCACAAATATTTTGTAAAACAAGGCATCAAATCCATCTGGTCCTGGGGACTTATGTGCCTTCAGGCTTTTGATCGTTTTCTCGATCTCCTCAACAGAGATAGGAGCAACAAGTTGCTCCATCATGTCCTCCGGAACCTGTGGCAAGTGAAGCCTATCAAGGAACTCAGGGATAACGTGTGCTGGTGCATATCGAATGCCAGGGTCGTCAGCTATCTGGTACAGTCCTCTGTAATAGTTCGCAAAAGTATCACCTATATCGTTAGGGGAATAGAATTTCTTATCATCTCTTGTTACATAAGCTATCTTATTCTGTAAGGTTCTCTGTTGGAGTTTGTGGGCCAGGAGCCGATCTGCCCTGTCCCCTTTATGGTAATATCTCTGTTTCAGAAGATAAAGTCCCCTCTGCACCTTCTCAAGTTCACAGGCCTCGATCTGTTTTCTAAGGGACTGAACTTTCTTGACTAGGGAATCTGATCTCTTTTGTCTAAGCTGGGTTCTAGAGACAGTGTGCTCGTGATAAAGTTGGGCCAAACTGGCCCCCCTGTGTCTTCTAATCTCTGAGGATTTTTGCATAAAGAGCCCAAGGTAGGCTTTGAGCGCCGCCCAAAGAGTCAGCGCTGATGCGGATCCTGTATCGTTTATAATCAAGAACTCTTCTATCTCCTTTGTCCAGAGCGGAATCTGGGAGTCTGCGAGGAGGTATTCTGGTAGGCGCCAAGAGAGCCCACTCTCCCCTGAGGGAGAAAAGGTGATATCCACAACCACTGCGTCATGATCCGACCACACACAGGGTACTATCGTGGCCGCAGCTACCGTCTGCAACGTCCATGAGTGACAGAAGAAGTAATCTAGCCGGGCAAAGGATTGGGAGGGAGGTGAATAATAGGTGTAGTCATCCACGTCCGGATGCAGGGCTCTCCAAACATCATGGTATGAATGCTGAGAGACAATGTTCCTAAAGAGGTGAGAGTAATGGTTCTCTCCGCGTCTTGGGGGAGCCCTTCGCTGGGATTTCCTATCCCTGCGCTGGTCCCACACTAGGTTACAGTCACCTCCGATAATTACGTGGCACTGTTTAAATTTGGCAACCTTATTTAGCAGACTACTGAGGAAACGGGTCTGGTTGACATTAGGGGAATACAGGGCCACTAGCGTAACCAAAGTGTTGTCCAGCCAACATACACAAATGACGTAGCGGCCAGAAGGGTCTGAATCAAGATAGATGGGCTCGTAGGAGACATGTCTCCCCACTAGGACAGTAACTCCTCTGGCCTTTTTGTGGAACGTTGAGGAGAGGCGAACCGGAAAATCCCTAGGGTGGAATATGGCGGCCCGAGACCCCGTCCAGTGGGACTCCTGCAAGAACACTATGTCAAGGCGCTGGGTTTTCAAAAATTTAAGGAGTAAACTCCGTTTTGTAGGGGAGTTCAGGCCCCTAACGTTCAGCGTGCCCACTCTCATTGTGGGAGAGAAAAAAAAAAAATAGAAAGAAGGAAGGAGATATCAGGGAAGATGATAGGGGCAGGGGGAGGCAGGGGTATTCACTAGGATCCACTAGGTTCTCCGGGCTGGGCAGAGGCTACTACACTCTGCCAAATAGGGAGTGCGGAGGACACAAATCATAGTCCCTAACCGCACCAAAAATGTGACCCCTGGTAGGGGGAAGTGGGGAGGTGGTTAGGGAGAGGAGAGCTCAGCGGCTCCCCTCCACCGCCGGTTGTGGTGTACATTCAATCATCGAGTTATATGGGTAGCTGTGGCCAGGTAGTTTTAGGGAGGGGATAGGGAGGATGAAGTAAGGGAAGGTTTAGGAGGCAAAGGGGGAAAGGTGGAGGTCTAGGGTGATGATGATGAGGGAGCAATGTTCATATGAGGAACCTCTGGGTGCTAGGTGCATGAAATCGGTGGGGGGTCAAAAGGGTCCTGTGGGTCCGTGACTTCAGGTTGGTCATGTCAAGTTTAGAGGGTGGTTCAGTTCATGAACACGAATGCGCAACAATTAATGAAAAACTTAATCTGTATGAACACTTGGGGAGTAGTGGGTGAAAGGCAGTCCGAGATGGGCATAGGGTGAGAGTGTAGGAGGGGAAGGGAGGGGGGGGATCTGAAAGATCCTGTTGGGTGGGCTCAAGAAGTAGGGCAGGTAGGGTGGGAAAGTACAAGGGAAGATGTATAAGAGGGAGTTAAATCAGCAAAAAGGCATTGGAGGGGAAGAAAGGGATTAGGAAGGGGAAATTGGGGAAAAGATTGGGGTTGAGTGACATGGGGGTTTATTTACCATGGGGAAGAGAGGAGGGTGGTGAAAGGAGGGTAGAACAGTAGTAAAGGCATCAGAATCAGGAGAGGCATCAGAGGGCAGCTGCAGCAAGGGAAGGGCAGGGCTGTTGGTGGGGACAAAGAGAGATGTAAGGAGAACACTTGGTCATTACTAGAACCTCTGTTTAAACCCTTAACATATAGTCCTAAACATAATATCATACAAATTTCTACAGTGCTAAACGTTTGACATTATTCAGATGTTAGGATAAGATCAGGAGGTGAAGAGGTAAATGGGCAGGGTAGAGCATAAGGAGGGGTGAGTGGGAGAGGCGGTATTAGCTGCACGGGGCGTGTGGAGGAAGGGTGGGGGAATTGGGAAGGGAAGAACATAGAAATAAAGAAGATAGATGGGCGGATGACATGAAGTTCTGTCCTCCCAAGAAGGAAAGAAGTGTGGATGGGAAGTAAGGGGGAGCAGCAACAAGAGGGCATAGGAGCTGAAGAGGGAGTGGGAAGCTGCTGTAGGGCAGGGAATTAGGGAAAGGGAGGGTGGTAAAGGTGAGGAGAGATGAAAAGAAAGCATATAATCATTAGATATACCTCTACACAAACCAGTAACCCAGAATCCTATGTGAAAACATTATACAGTTCCGACAGTACAGGTTAAACTCAATTAGTCATATAGAAAAAAAGTATGCACTCAACATCTTGACATTGCTTAGATGGCAGGACCCCTCCTCAGCCCCCCCCCCCCCCCGCAAGGATGCCCATCCAGAGTCTGAAGTGGCATATGGAAAGTTGTAGCCAGGCTGGAAGGGGGAAAAGGTGGGAGGGGGGGGAAAGTGGAGTAGGTGGTTGGGAAGGAATGACAGGGTCCAGTGGGAAGGTTGAGGTGAGAAAGGGGGTGTTAGGAAGTCAGGAGAGACCAGGGCTAGAGTAGGAGAAGGGAAGATGAGTTAGGGGGAGCAGGGGAAATGAGGGAAGGATGGGGGGGAATGGGAGAGGTTAGGAAAAGAGACCAAATCATCAGGAACACCCTTGCATGAAGTATAAACTTAAAGACATACTTGGAACATTATTGGAACATTATAAACAATTAGTGGTGTAAATATAGCTCAGTAAAGTAGTATGCAATTAGTGAGACTAGATAATCTTTTAAAAGTACATTACCAGATCTCTGGTCATCTCCGGCTCTCAGGTGCAGTCCCAGTCCATATAGGGAGATGGTCTACTCGGGCAGACCATGTCCCAGAGGAGTGAGAGCTAAGTATGTAGAACTGAAACAACTTGTGGTGGGGGGAAAGGAAGGGAGAAAGAACATGGGATAGGGAATGATGTTAAAGGCTCCCATCAACTGGGCCCTTCAAGTTCCTCGGCACCATCTTGATGCCAAAGAGTAGAACAGTCCTCTCAAGGGTTGGACAGCGATAAGCAGGCTATACAGCACCCGGAGAGAGGATATTAGGTACTCATAAGACTTCTATGGATGGGTTGAGGATGGTGAATCATCGTCCGGGGTCTTGTCGAGGGTTCTTGTGTGTCCGGGTTCCAGGGCTGGGCTCCCACTCTCAGCAGAGGTCCTAATCTATGTGGGCGGGGAGGGTTGACATCTCCGTTTACAGCAGGTAAATTCCAGATTCTCAGGAGGTCCTGCGCCTGCCGTGGTGTTAGCGCAGTGTGTTGGGCCCCGTCTTTGGTAATAATCAGTTTAGTCGGGAATCCCCACCTGTACCGGATATGGTGGGCTCTCAGAGCTTTTGTGGTTTCACTGAAACTTCGTCTTTGTTGGAGTGTGAATGGGGACAGATCAGGATATAGCAAGATATCTCTAAATTGATCCGGAAGTTGTGGCTGTCTCAGGGTGATTTTCAGGAGCCTGTCTTTGAAGGAAAAATAGTGCAATTTGGCTATGGTATCTCTAGGCTTGTCCATAGGTAAATTTTGCGGTCTAGCCCCTCTGTGTATTCTGTCAATTCTCGCATCCTGTTCCCCTGATGGACCCAGGATGGATCTGAATAATGCTTGTGCAAATTTTTCTAGTTCCTGGGGCCCCACAGACTCTGGGATTCCCCGGGTCCTGACGTTGTTCCGTCTGGAACGATCTTCAAGGTCAGCCAGCTTCGCCTCCAAGGAGGACACCTGATCCGCCAAATTTTGCGTATAGCTTACCCAATTTGTGTGGTCGACTAGCAGGTCTTCCTGCTTGCGTTCTAAAATGTCGGTTCGCTCATTAACTGTGACAATGTCTTTTCTGAGATCGTCAAAGGACCTCTCTAGTTTATCAAATATTTTTGTGAATGACTGGGTCTGTTGATCTAGCAGCAGTTTCATAGAATCCATAGTGATCGTTTCAGACTGTGTGCGGGAGGGTGGTGAGCTCCGCACGCTAGCCCTTCCCTCGGCCATAGAGGGGGAGACAGATCTGTCATCATCTGAGATATCCGGTAACGGGTCCCTGATGGGAAGAAAATGGTCCCGAACTGTATGCTTTGAAGGATGCATTCCCTTGGATTTCCTCTTGGATTGTTGCGACATTGGAATTTAGGGCTGCAACTAGTGATGAGCGGTGCGTTAAGAGGTATTAGGAGGAGAGAGGGTCACTTAGTGGGAGACCTGGCAGAATCAGCTGGCTAACACTGGCAGGGAGGGGTGCCCCAGGGCTTAGCACATCATAGTTGCGTTACGTAGGATTAAACAGATGTAGAGAGTTCTTTTGCAGGCTGTATTAGCAGTGAGCTATAGTGTAGATAGGTAGGAGTGTAGGTAATAAATGACTCCCAGAAGTAGCAAGTTTTGACAGGATGTGTCTCTCCCCTAGGGAGATAAATGCCACCACTGGGCCCAGATGGGAAAAGGATGTAGGGTATGACCCACTCTAAGAGGCAGAGTGGGAAAGGAAGGGGGAGAGACACTGTAGTGCTGTATTTATCCGAGAGCTAGGCAGGGATTCTGAGTCCTGACAGGGCCTTGAGGTCTGAGCAATGCGCAGCACTGCAGGGAGTCTCTGTGTCAGCAGGGTCTTGTAGGTATACTCTGCGTGCTGGAGATAGACAGTGCCAGAAGTAGAGTAGATGAAAAATATCTGGTACAGCAGGTCAGCACAGATCCCAGGCCCCAAGCCAGTTATGTGGATTCAGTGTTCAGTGTACAGAGTAAGGCCTCTAAGCTGGGAGACACGCCAGAGTCAGCAGGGTGCTGCAGGATAACTTATGTGTAGAAGCAGAGGAATAATCCCCCCTTGTTCTTGCAGCTTGTTATAGATTGTCACTCAAGTAAACAAACAGTAGGCCTTAATTAGGGCTGCTAGTTATTAGGCCTCTGGCACAATTTTAATAACAGACCCAATGGTTTTTCATGCGGAGAAGTAGATTTTCAGGGATCCAGGTGGAAACCCTGTGCTGAGGCTTACCCTTATAGCGGCAATCAGTGGTACTAAGAATGCAGCGGAGGGCTCTGTTCCCCAGCCGAATCAGTCTGCAGTCGGCTTGTTAAGTGAGGATGGCCGCAACTGCTAGAAGTCCTTAATTGCCCCCAGTAGCTACTATCAGGCAGTTAGACCACCGGGAGGATAACTGGAGCTCCGGCGGTCGCGGCCCGGTGACGTCACAGGTAATGGCGCCGTTCGCGCCTTTTCACTGCCGGGCCGTTTCTTCTTGGGCTGACCTATGCAATAGTTTCGGAGGCAGGTGAGTAGCTGGGTAAACTAGTAAGGAGGGTGAAAGGCCTCCGCTAATGCGGTAATGCGGAGCTGGTCCTCGGGGACTGATGTTGGGATGTGGGCTGGTGGGAGCCAAGGGAGTGCTGCACTAAGCCCAAAGGTGAGGCAGAAGTCCAACAAACGGGGAAAGGGTCCCAGCCGAGAGCCCAGTCAGATGCTGAAAGTAGATGGAGCAGACCGGGCCAGGGATTGAGTAATAAAAGCAGGTTTTTTTAGGGTATAATCGCTATGGGCTCCAGGAGCTCTATGAAGACACGTCTGCTCTGTTCTCTAGTCAGCTCCGCCCCCCCACAATATGCCTTTTAACATAGAAAAAATATCCTGTAGCATATCAGTCTGACCCTGCCAAATCACAGTCCAGTGCCAAAATACCAGGGAATTATTCTCTGAACAAGAGAAACAACAACCCCAGATGATCGTTTCGCCCTTCTGTGGGCCTCGTCAGTGAGGTGCACTTTTCACAGATATATATATATATATATATATATATATATATATATATATATATGCACAAATTATTAGAATATTACACCCACTCTGTTGCCAGGTGGGGTGATAAGCTGCCCTAGTGTCTGTGCTATCAAAGCTCACTTAAGAGAAAAAGTTAAAGTTTAGAATATGCTGCTTAAATCTCAAGTATTGATTCACAGGCTAAAAAACTGAAAAGATTAGAAGCCTAGAAAAAGAGGTAGTGGAAAGAAAGGGGTTGGAGATAGTGCTTATTCCAAACCACAAATAGACAAATATAAACAAATAAATGTATATATGTAAACATACACATATGCTTATTGAGAACACTTATTTAGGAAATAATGTATTATTCGAACCAATCACAATAAAGATACTGCTTCAATAAAAACTTATAAAAGTGTCCGTGTAATTCTTCAGTATAGCTATAATGATATATGACAAAGGGTTATTGTCCTTCATCAGAGGTAACATTACCCTCTGATGAAGAAGGGCATTAACCCTTTGAAACACGTAAGAGATTTGGGGATTGTATCTGGACTTTTTACCTTGTCTGTCTTGCATTGGAAACCACTGAATGCATACAGGAGTGTGTGATTTTATCTGCATATGTGTTTGATTCATACCTCATATGTTTGGGGTTTTTAAATGTGAGTGGTCATTTAGCTTGTGTTTTTATTTTTATTTTTAATAAAAATGTGAGTGGTCATTTGGCTTGTGTTTTTACTTTTAATAAAAACTGTATTACACATACAGGAGTGTTTGCTTTTATCTGCATATGTGAATATATATATGGAATCTTCCCTTGTCCACATAGCGCATCTGTTTGTATAATAAGTATTGGATGAATATTACTAGCTAATAGTAGTGACGTAGGGATGGGCGTGCCCTGACCCATGTGAATATAAGTCAGTAATAAGGTGGGCTGTCAAAAGCCTCCATGAAAGGTGTTAGGCCATGCCCACCTTACGTCATGCTAATGTCGACACGTGTTGTCTGGTAGTTTATGCAAACAGCTGTGAACACAGCATTAGGGAAATATACCGATTAGGCAAATACTGGGGACACACTATACAACAAACGAGTGTGTGGCTATCCCATCAAGCCTACGTATATCTTGCAAGCCTGAAGAGGAATGACAAGTTATCAACAACAAGCCTGAGGGATTTGAATCTCTAATTTGTACATTTGTACATCCATGCCTGCACCTTACCTCATTTGATTGAGGTTTTTTTTGTGAGTACCCATCTATATGGGATTTCATTTTATTGTGTATCTTATATCGTTTGTAAATAAAATGTATTGCACTGGGGGGGCGGAGCCAACTACTGAGGAGATAGGACGCACAATTTTTGTGAGTACCCATCTATATGGGATTTCATTTTATTGTGTATCTTATATCGTTTGTAAATAAAATGTATTGCACTGGGGGGGCGGAGCCAACTACTGAGGAGATAGGATGCACAATTTTTGAGCTCCTGCAAAATCAAAGAATATCAAGACTTTAGAGAGTATAATATATGCTATTAACCTAAGACGCTAATCTATATGCATGAAGCAGAGGAGCAGCCCTTCAGCAGTCTAATTTGACAAAGTTTATGCATTCACGGCGGTATCTGCTTGGCCCTGCACCAGCTGAATTTATCACGAGGCTGAAACATTTTTGTATCCTATAGCCTGACTTATATAGAACTCTCTACTATCTGATTAAATATGTCTGATTTCTACAGGCAGATTAAAGCCTTGCTGGACAATTTAGAGGGGAAAATGTATCATAATTTTGCTGATTTAACGCTCACACTCAGAGACCAGTGTGCTATGGAGCAAAACTTAACACTCAAAATAGCGATTTGTATAGACCCTGAAGAGATCGGTGAGTCCTCCTGGCTCAATACAAGTGAGCCATCTCCTGAGCTGGATGGTTATCACCGGGAGCGAGATCCTTTAAAACTCGAGGTACAGACTCTGCGACTCTCCTCGCTCGTGAGGGGAGCTGATGAAAGCAGTTCCTTAGAGCGGAGAGTGAATGTGCCACCGGCCCACACAGAATCTGGCCCACATGATCCCTCTCGATATGTAGGGGCGAGAGCTGCAACGCTGCGGAGTGTTGTTTCCCTACATCCATACTGGACAGAGCTACTCCCCAGAAACTTCTTCCAGCCACCTGTCAGTTCCTCGCCACTACGCAGCGGTATACACCGGCATGTGAAGAGAAGGAACATAGGCTCAGGTCTACTGTTGCATGCAGTGAAGTGTGTTGCATTTACAATGGGAGCGGTGGGCCCTGTGGAAATGATGGACCTTAACGTCTTAACAATAAGGTGTCATGACCCTCTTCTTGTTAAAGGGCAGCACCCAGGAACCCTTTGGAGACCACTGAGAGTCGCCGTAGGCTATGGTCTGGCTAACGGAGCACGAAAGAAAGGTGTGGGCTGAATAGCTGAAACACTAGATACTATCTACTTCATTGCCCAAAGTTCCCTTACTGTTAAGCTGGGCGTTACTTTTTATAACCCCATAGGTTTACTCCCTATTTTGACATTTATTACTATATATCATACTGTATGCAATGGGACCCAGATGTGCTCAATTTGACTACTCTGTTTGCTCAACGCAACAAAAACTTATTTTATTCTGCACTAGATATCCCCTTACTTCTGTGCATGCTAACATATCCCAGGTAACATTTAACCCAGCCACCAGATCCCGACTATGACATCAACTGGACTTAATAGGGAGATCTGCTGGGCAGCAAACAGACTCCCGTATGCAAGCTCCACTGTGAATGGGACTCTGCACAGTTGAAGCTCTCCACTCATGTTGACAATAACATTTAATATTGTGTACATGGGGTAGCTAACCCCCCACCTTAAGGTTAATATGGACTAATAAGTTATGTTGAGTTAAGTTTGGGGAATGTTTTTGTTAGACATTAATGTGCTCTCCCATACGTTTATATAAGTAAGTTCAAGGGTTTTGTTCTATCCATATTTTGTGTTCCTTTCTCTTTCATTCCTACCCCCCTCAGGGTTAGTCACTTAGATTTATTATGTATAATAATTAAAACAGCAGAGTGAATTCTAATGCAGCTAAAATCTGCAGCCAGCAAAACAATATTAGTTCATTCCTTATATCAAAGGGCCATTACTAGCTGAACTCTGCAAGTTATCACTACTTATCTTGAGTATCTCATACTGACATATACAGTTCACTTGAATCTGGCACAACACCACTATTTACAGTTGTTCCCTGAATATATCTCTTTATTAATGTGAGCTTAGTATAACTTTAATATGACTCTTCTTCTCAGAGACGCGCTTTCTATTTACGGTAGTGTTTTATATACATGTCCTAACAGCTGCTGCTGGGCTGTGTCAGCTGGGAAAGCACGGTCCAGCATATACACTTCTATTTTCTTTTAATTCTCTACAGACATGTAAGCTTTAACCGCAAGGCGCTGGACATATGTTGGGTTATAACTTAAGGGATAAATTAACTATATTGTTTTAAAGAGTATGTGTAGTAACTGACAGTATGTATGGTGCCGAATATACTTACCTCACAATTGCTTGTGTACCTGGGTCGGGATATATTAACTTTAAACGCATGACTGGTTCACAGCTATACAGCTATAACTATTTTGACTGTAGATATTCCCGCAACTTTAGGTTATTTGCCCTGCATCTTATCTTTGATATTATGCTCTCAGTAAATATAAGTAGATAATGACTGATGCCAACCCGGAATGAGCACAATATTGCTACACTATACTATACTAGCACAGGTTAATATATCTATCATGGTCATGCTATTTTTATTGTAATAGCCAGTGAACTATTGCAAATAACAGAATTTTAGTTTTCTGGAGACATACTTTACCTAAGTGTTATATGTTTCTTTTACCCCCCGCCAACGCCCCATTAGGCTTACATTACAAACATTGGCAATAACATCCTATAGCACCTTTATTCCCATATACTTTTATTTACTATAATATCCTTAGGTTTCTGATGTATAGGTTTCTTCACCAACTGTATCTCCCCTCATCCTTTCCCGCCCTGCATTTGTAGGCGGGTCATATCCATCATCCCTTAACTGTCTGTGTCCAGTGGTGACAACATCCCTGAGCGGAGATGCTACATTAATGCTCTATAGATCATTTCACCCTCACTGGATCAGAGCTATCCCTGCTTTTTCTTGATATTCACTACAAATAATACTTAACTCTCGTATAGTTTAGTGCTGTACACCACGCATTATATTATGATAACTAATTGGCCTAGTCAATTAACATTTCTATGGTCGTCCGCCCCCCCATTACAGTCGACCATTACTATTTCCATTATTATTCTTATTATTCTCATCATATAATTCCTTATTATTTTCATCACATAGCTCAAGTATAATAACATTGCTACATAGAAAAATTACCTATATAGTGGTGCTTACCCGCTGACATTCCCCCAACTCCCCCCTTACCTTATATTTTGCTCTTGGTACCAAGACCCTTTAACAACGAGAGGTATTCAATTTAATGACGAACTAGTTATTTAAGTTCCCGAGAAGTTCATAATAAATTGGGTCTGCTTAGTAGCTACAGTGCTCTTCCAGAGCGTCTCTTACCACAATGGCCTGTAATAATAGCTACTCTCATTATGATATAAAAAAACATAAAAAAAGGTTTTCAAATATAAAAATGTATTGCACTACGAGAAGTGCTTTTGTGCGCTTGATTTTCTAGATTATATATATATATATATATATATACTGTATATATATATATATATATATATATATATATATATATATATATATATATTGCTTGCTTGCTCTCTATGGTAGATAGGTAGAAACTTCAAGGAAAGAAGAGGCACTCACAGGACTTAGTAAACATAAGTTTTATTAGAATTTCATCAATAAAGGTTCAGTCAATGTTTCAGTCTCACAGGGACCTTTGTCAAGACTGTATCTAATAGAAGGGTACAAAAGTTAAAATCAAAATAAATATCCCTAAATGTAAGACAACACATCAAAAAAAGGGGGGTTTCAACCGCAGGAAGAAACAAATAACAGAGAAAATAAACACAGGAAAACTAAATATAATTATATTATCTATACTTAGGGGTATAGATAGTGATATGTACTTCTAAATTAATTCTATATAGTATTTAACATCGAAGATCAGTCAGAAAAACTGTATACAATAGGGTAGATATACACGCATTGAGTTTTATTCCTAGTGTAATTAATCACAATATTCAAATTAAAACAGCGCCATAAGTATTACTTAAACATAGACAGTGCTATATTAGTCAAGTAAATGGTTATGTTAGAGTTATGTAACTAAGCTCAAATCAAACAATATAGTATCCCTGGCATCTGTATAAGACATGCATATATTTATGTACAAGAATGGTAAGCCTTCTCAAGATTATGTGGAGCTATACCCTCAATTCCATAAACACTGTATCCTGCAGAATGTACAGCTCTGACATAATGTACACATTAGTATAACATACATCATATGGTTTTACACAATAGTTGCATCGTGTACCTTGTCTCTCGTTTTATGATCTAGGGGGGGATCTTAAAGCTAGATTGTATGACTAGTTTAATTGACTGTATAATTTTAATTGTAATCAACCTCCTGTCTCAGACCGTCATACAGGAAACTTGGTAACTTACACTCTATTAGGTGCAGTTGAGAGATAATGCTAGGTAACTGATCTACATAAGTATAGAAATCCCATAGATAAATTCAGGTGGCTTACCGTAATCCGTATATGTGCAATATGTTCAGCGGTCGTGCACTAATGGATCTGTGCCGCTCTTAAATACTGTGTTGAGCTAAGTGTCGCTGACGTAGGTGACGTCATACGTCGTGTGTTTAGCATGTGGTCTATGAAAAAGGTAGTCAAGGAAACCATTGCCAAACAATATATGAGAAAAAATGGCTCTATGTTGTGCGAAATAAAAAGAGTGTAACTGTATATTATAAAAGAAATGGCTAATAGCAAGGTGTTTGTCTGTAATAGCACTACTAAAAGGGGCAGTCTGATAAGTCCACAAATGGCAATAACGTATATAGTTTAAAGGGACTATAGTATGTGTGCAATCAAGAATAATCTGTGGATGTGTGTAAAGTAGGGGATTTTGCATGTTCTCTCAGAGCTAGGTGTCAAAAAAAAATAAAAAATTACAGGGCAAGAAGGATAAGAATCCAAGTATATGTAATAAAGGGGCTGTGTGTATGTGCATATATGGTTTGACAGCATGTACATGATGGAACTCTAAGTTTTAAGAGAGTCATGTGGGTGATCATACCTAACAGTAGGTGGAAACTGAGTGAGGGAAGAGAAGGAAATGAACAAAAGGAAATAAGACAAAATAAAACCAGGAAGAGATAAAAGTATCTAAACCATAATAATCTGGGAAATATATATAACTAACTATAAACACAAAGAAGAAGGGTAAACTGCAAAGGCTCTAATGTTGTGATCAGGGGTGTCCCGAGTATATGGGCTGTAACATAATATTTGCTAAAGAGTGTGGATAAACAATAAAGGGAGGACCCTCCCACTATGTAAGGCCTGGTTAAATGTGCACAAACTAATAGAATAAGGCATAGTCAATGCTGGTATTAAGTCCCTTGGTAACCAATGTTTCCAAGCAGTTGATCCACTTGGCTTCCCTTTTGAGTAAATCAAGATTTCTATCACCCCCTCTTTTTAATGGGGTATCCAGTCAATGAGAATAGTTCTTAGCATGGCTACAGTATGGCCATGTTGCATAAAGTGACATGTCACAGGTTGGTAACTCTTCTTGTCCTTAATGGCTTTCCTGATTGCGCTGCACTGATTTGCTAGGCGATCACAAAAGGATTTGCTCGTCTTTCCTACATAGTACAGGCCACATGGACAAATGATCAGATAGACAACATATTCTGAGGTACACGTTAGTCTATGCTGTATGTTTATGATCTTCCCATTATGCGGGTGATGGAATTTAGATCCTGTTATAAAGGAGTTGCAAGTGATACAGTTTCCACAACTGTAGCAACCTTTTTTGGGTGCTGGTAGCCATTGGTTTTGTCTTGTGTCGGGCTCAAACGATGTTTTGACCAGTATGTCACGAAGGTTACTAGTTCTGTTATACACCATTCTTGGGGGTGGCTTGTTGAAGAAGGGTAAGGTAGGGTCCTGGTTGAACCAATTGTTCTCGATGACTCTTCAAGTGGATCTACTGGTAGGATTGAAGGTGACCATCATATTCATACGTTCATCCTTGTTCTTGTCTTCACTTTGTCTGGCAAGGATATCTGTTTGTGTTAGATTCCAGGTGTCCTTTAGTATTCATTCCACCATTGTTTGTTTATAACCTCTTTGGATGAATTTTAGTCTCATTTCTTCCAGTTGTATTTCTTTGTTCTTCTTGTCACTGTTGTTGAGAATCACTCGCATCATTTGAGATCTTATTATACCTTTCTTTAAATCTTCGGGATTGAAGGATTTTGCTGTAAGTAGGGAGTTCCGGTCTGTGGGCTTTGAGTAGAGGGTTGTTCCGATTTTCATCTCTTGGTTGGTCATGTCTTTGTAGATCTCTATATCTAAAAAAATGGATGGTGTGTTCCTTTCTATAATACTCAAAGTCTATCTTATTTTTTATTTTATTTTTACAGGTAAAAGAGCTGATATCTTTGGGGCAATGCCCCACAAAAGGCCCTTTTAAGGGCCATTGGTAGTTTATTGTAGGCTAAGGTTTTTTTTTATTTTGGTGGGCTTTTTTATTTTGATAGAGCTATTAGATTAGGTGTAATTCTTTTTTATTTTTGATAATGTGGTTTTTTTTTGGTAATTTAGTACTTTTAATAATGTTTAATAGTATATTTAAATAATTTTAGTAGGGTTAAGTTTCTTTAATATGTAATTTAGTTTATTTAATTGGTAGTTTAAATTAATTGTAGGATAATAGGGTAGGTTAACCCCTTAACGACCGAGGACGTGCAGGGTACGTCCTCAAAAAAAAGGCAGTTAATGCCTGAGGACGTACCCTGCACGTCCTCGGTGTGGAAAGCAGCTGGAAGCGATCCTGCTCGCTTCCAGCTGCTTTCCGGTTATTGCAGTGATGCCTCGATATCGAGGCATCCTGCAATAACCATTTGTAGCCATCCGATGCAGAGAGAGCCACTCTGTGGCCCTCTCTGCACCGGACATTAACGGCTACGTTTGAGGGTGGATAGGAGCCGGTGTGGGAGGCGGGTGGCGGCCATCGATGGCCCCGGATGATGCTGAGGGGGGCGGGATCGGGGGCGGGAATGCCCGGGGGGCGCGCACGGGGCGCTGCGCGCGTGCACGGGGGGGGGGGGGCGGGCGCGTGCACGGGAGGGAGCGGGTGGGAACCGCTGCACTACAGAAAAAGTACCATTAAAATTTACTAAAAAGGGGAAATAAAGTTGGCAGTAAAAAGATCAGGCAGGTGGTGGGGGTTGGTCTGTGGGGGGGGGGGAAGCTACACTACAGAAACTAAAAATAAAAACAAAAAAAAAAACGTTTTATTTTGCAAAATGGGTACTGGCAGACAGCTGCCAGTACCCAAGATGGCCCCCAATAAGGCAGATGGGGAGGATTAGAGAGCTGTTTGGGGGGATCAGGGAGGTTGGGGGCTAAGGGGGGATGCTACACCCCCAGCATATGTAAATATGCTTTAAAAAAATAAAAATAAAAATAAAAAAACCTTTTATTTTAGTACTGGCAGACTTTCTGCCAGTACTTAAGATGGCGGAGACAATTGTGGGGTGGGGGAGGGAAGGGAGCTGTTTGGGAGGGATCAGGGGGTCTGATGTGTCAGGTGGGAGGCTGATCTCTACACTAAAGCTAAAATTAACCCTGCAAGCTCCCTACAAACTACCTAATTAACCCCTTCACTGCTAGCCATAATACACGTGTGATGCGCAGCAGCATTTAGCGGCCTTCTAATTACCAGAAAGCAACGCCAAAGTCATATATGTCTGCTATTTCTGAACAAAGGGGATCCCAGAGAAGAATTTACAACCATTTGTGCCATAATTGCACAAGCTATTTGTAAATAATTTCAGTGAGAACCTAAAATTGTGAAAAATTCAACGTTTTTTTTAATTTGATCGCATTTAGCGGTAAAATGGTGGCATGCAATATACCAAAATGGGCCTTGATCAATACTTTGGGTTGTCTGCTACACTACACTAAAGCTAAAATTAACCCTATAAGCTCCCTACAAGCTCCCTAATTAACCCCTGCACTACTGGGCATAATACACGTGTGGTGCGCAGCGGCATTTAGCGGCCTTCTAATTACCAAAAAGCAATGCCAAAGCCATATATGTCTGCTATTTCTGAACAAAGGGGATCCCAGAGAAAAATTTACAACCATTTATGCCATAATTGCACAAGCTGTTTGTAAATAATTTCAGTGAGAAACCGAAAGTTTGTGAAAAAGTGAACGACTTTTTGTATTTGATCGCATTTGGCGGTGAAATGGTGGCATGAAATATACCAAAATTGGCCTAGATCAATACTTTGGGATGTCTTCTAAAAAAATATATATACATGTCAAGGGATATTCAGGGATTCCTGAAAGATATCAGTGTCCCAATGTAACTAGCGCTAGTCTTGAATAAAATGGTTTGGAAATAGCAAAGTGCTACTTGTATTTATGGCCCTATAACTTGCAAAAAAAAGCAAAGAACATGTAAACATTGGGTATTTCTAAACTCAGGACAAAATTTAGAAAATATTTAGCATGGGTGTT
This sequence comes from Bombina bombina, assembly GCF_027579735.1. NCBI lineage: Eukaryota > Metazoa > Chordata > Amphibia > Anura > Bombinatoridae > Bombina > Bombina bombina. The sequence goes on along the minus strand of NC_069503.1, from coordinate 860,506,286 downwards.
TTTTTGTGGTTGTAGATGTGTAACAGAGTTTGGGGGTCAAAGTTAGAAAAAGTGTTTTTTTTTCTATTTTTTTCTCATATTTTATAAAAAAAATTATAATAAATTATAAGATATGATGAAAATAATGATATCTTTGGAAAGTCCATTTAATGGCGAGAAAAACGGTATATAATATGTGTGGGTACAATAAATGAGCAAGAGGAAAATTACAGCTAAACACAAACACCACAAAAATGTAAAAATAGCCTTGGTCCCAAACGGACAGAAAATGGAAAAGTGCTGCGGTCATTAAGGGGTTAATTAATAGTTTAAAATAGTTTATTTTAATTCTACAGGTAAGTTAAAAATTTTTTGAAGATAGGGATATTATAATTTTAATTTAAAGTTAGCGGGTTGTTAGGTTTAGGGGTTAATAGCTTAATTTAGTTTATGGCGATGTGGGGGGCTGACGGTTTAGGGGTTAATAGGTTTAGTTAGTGGTGGTGATGTGGGAGGCCAGAGGTTTAGGGGTTAATACGTTTATTTAGTGGCGGCGGTGGTGGGGAGCGGTGGAATAGGGGTTAATAACTTTATTTAGGTCATGGCGGGTGTTAGAGAGGGGCAGGATAGGGGTTAATAACTTTATTTAGGTTACAGCGGTGACGGGGAGGAGTTAAACATTTTAGTATAGTGGCGGCGTTTAATGACAAGGTATAAATAAAGTTTGGAAAAAGCCGAATAGATGCAAGATCGATGACTGCTAGTTAACAACAGTCCGATGCTCATCGCCCCGTACTTGGTGCGGGTCTTTTTGCCGTCTTTTTTCATAAATAAGGAGAGCGTATTGAGATACACGGCCGCAATGTTAGGCGATGTTAGGTGAGCGTATTGATGCAGGTGAATGCAACATAGTTGACACTTTGATAGGTATCCCCCATCATCTTTTGGAAAGCATTTGGAACTGAAGCACGGCTATGTTAATAGCGATAATGATATAAGGGAATCAAAAGATAGCTATTACTGCAGCAAACTGCAAATAATAATAAGTGACTAGGCTCCCACAATCCGGGAGCCACACTTATTTAATATTAACAAAGCAGATGCTGCAATCAAAGGGAACATTCCCTGTTTAACATATGCCCAAATATCAAGATATCTTTAACTAGTAGTAGCAAACGGCTGACAAATTAAAAAAAGGGAAAGATAAAACTCTCCATAAATCTCCTGACGAGCGTTTTACATAATGCTTCCTCAGAGACGCGTAAAATTCACACTTGCAATGGGATGTTCTTAAACAGTATAAGCCCATTAGCTGATTTTTAAGCTTTAATGCCAAACAACAAATATTGTTAAAGGAAACAGTGTTCTGAACTCAAAGCTGAACATTCTAAATTGTCAAATTGGGCTTTATTGTAATGCTAATGTTTGCAAATTATAAGTGTACACATAATTGTTCCCATCACTGCATATCTTTGCGAACTGCTAGGCACCATAAACTTATGTCTTATTTTATTAGCAGTCATTTAATTAATTTCACAATTAATCTCAGAATATTCAGTTACCGATTTGACCTGTAACATTTATAGACATACATTCAAATACAACAGCATACAATGAAAATGTCTTAACATACATCTTGATAGATGTTTAAATAAATAATAGTTTTATTCTCAAAGGACAATTAATCTAGGTTATTAAAATGAGAATTCATTCCTATGTTTGTCTGAAAAATAATAAGATACCAATAAGCGATATAATAAGTTTTGTCGAAAACAGATTGGTGCGAAAATAATATTACCTTATCATTAATGTTTAATATATATTTTCAAGAAATATCCCTAAGCTAAATAAAGTTAACCATTTTAGTTTTAGGTTTAGCTAGGTAAATTTGAATCATAGTGTACAGATTTCAAATTATTACAAGCAAGTAAATTGATTAATGCAAGAAATAAAAAAATGAAAGGTTTTGAAAGTGAATTTGAAGTGCACAGAAGTTCATTTTAAATTCCAATAGAAGCATGTCTGCAGTGTGATTATTTTTGCATTAATGTTTTCTTGATAATGTATCTCAGCTTTTTGATAACTTTTCTTGTGAAGGAAAAGCATAAGCAAGCAAATTGGTCGTGTCCATCTGTGACCAGCACTCGTACATTATTATAGTGCTAGTAAAAATACTTCTAATGGAATTTGAAATGAACTATGGAATTGTAGAAAAACTTACCACAAAATCATATCATCGATCATTGAGTGGATTAATTTTTTAAGTCATCACAATCCATAAACATGAGCCATAGATGCAAAAAGAAGTCTATTAAAATGTTTGTGCAAATGTATATGTGTCAAATTGGAAAATTAATATATGGTATATGTGCTGAAAGTTTTGTTTTTTTTAACTACAAAAATGCAGCAACATTGTTGGAAATGTGTGATACATATATTTTATGAGGGTCTAAGATACAAATTTTGATTTGACTTTAAAAAAAAAAATTACAATCTCCAATAGTCATGTGTATGGGAGAAAAATTTGTTTTGTACAAAAGATTAATTTTATATTTTTTTTTAAATGTTTGGTTTAGCTGAATTTTATCCTTGCAGGCATTTGGTTTGGGACAATATAGGATTCAGATTAATTACCGATATTTGTGATGGGAACAGCTAATTTAGAAAATTAATATTAACAAAAATCTTACATTATAGGATTGAAACAATTAAAATAACCTATTTTTCAATGTTAAAAGAACATACAACTCTTATATAATTAAAGTCCAGCATTTAGTGCCTGACCGGCTGTCCCTAACATCAATCATTAGTAATAATATGGCTAGATTGGACAAGGGATGATGGACAAATGAATAGTAAGACCCCTATACATAATTACAAACAAAGGGCATCATTAACCAAACAATATAACTCCTTTCCTCCTTTCCTGCACATTTTTTGGGCACCAAACTGCATGAACGAAGGAATTAATCAACTTCCCCAAGCAATCATTAATTTTTTAGGCGTTTTGTCCAATAATGTATTCAGCTGTTAGTATATCAAAAGACTTAACAAATCAGCAACATTCAAACAAATTTGCAATCGTCCAAAGCCTGAATGCACATCTCTAATTTCTAAGGCCTAGATTTGGAGTTTGGCGGTAGCCGTGAAAACCAGCGTTAGAGGCTCCTAACTCTGGTTTTAGGCTACCGCCGGTATTTGGAGTCACTCAAAAAAGGGTCTAACGCTCACTTTTCAGACGCAACTTTTCCATACCGCAGATCCCCTTACGTCAATTGCGTATCCTATCTTTTCAATGGGATCTTTCTAACTCCGGTATTTAGAGTCGTGTCTGAAGTGAGCGTTAGAAATCTAACAACAAAACTCCAGCCGCAGAAAAAAGTCAGTAGTTAAGAGCTTTCTGGGCTAACGCCGGTTTATAAAACTCTTAACTACTGTGCTCTAAAGTACACTAACACCCATAAACTACCTATGTACCCCTAAACCGAGGTCCCCCCACATCGCCGCCACTCGATTACATTTTTTTAACCCCTAATCTGCCGACCGCCACCTACGTTATACTTATGTACCCCTAATCTGCTGCCCCTAACACCGCCGACCCCTATATTATATTTATTAACCCCTAACCTGCCCCCCACAACGTCGCCGCCAGCTACCTACAATAATTAACCCCTAATCTGCCGACCGCCACCTACGTTATACTTATGTACCCCTAATCTGCTGCCCCTAACACCGCCGACCCCTATATTATATTTATTAACCCCTAATCTGCCCCCCTCAACGTCGCCTCCACCTGCCTACACTTATTAACCCCTAATCTGCCGACCGGACCGCACCGCTATTATAATAAAGTTATTAACCCCTAATCCACCTCACTAACCCTATAATAAATAGTATTAACCCCTAATCTGCCCTCCCTAACATCGCCGACACCTAACTTCAAACATTAACCCCTAATCTGCCGACCGGAGCTCACCGCTATTCTAATAAATGCATTAACCCCTAAAGCTAAGTCTAACCCTAACACTAACACCCCCCTAAATTAAATATAATTTAAATCTAACTAAATTAATTAACTCTTATTAAATAAATTATTCCTATTTAAAGCTAAATACTTACCTGTAAAATAAATCCTAATATAGCTACAATATAAATTATAATTATATTATAGCTATTTTAGGATTTATATTTATTTTACAGGTAACTTTGTATTTATTTTAACCAGGTACAATAGCTATTAAATAGTTAAGAACTATTTAATAGCTAAAATAGTTAAAATAATTACAAAATTGCCTGTAAAATAAATCCTAACCTAAGTTACAATTAAACCTAACACTACACTATCAATAAATTAATTAAATAAAATACCTACAATTACCTACAATTAAACCTAACACTACACTATCAATAAATTAATTAAATACAATATCTACAAATAACTACAATGAAATAAACTAACTAAAGTTCAAAAAATAAAAAAGAACTAAGTTACAAAAAATAAAAAAATATTTACAAACATAAGAAAAATATTACAACAATTTTAAACTAATTACACCTACTCTAAGCCCCCTAATAAAATAACAAAGCCCCCCAAAATAAAAAAATGCCCTACCCTATTCTAAATTACTAAAGTTCAAAGCTCTTTTACCATACCAGCCCTGAAAAGGGCCCTTTGCGGGGCATGACCCAAGAAGTTCAGCTCTTTTGCCTGTAAAAAAAAACATACAATACCCCCCCCCAACATTACAACCCACCACCCACATACCCCTAATCTAACCCAAACCCCCCTTAAATAAACCTAACACTAAGCCCCTGAAGATTTTCCTACCTTATCTTCACCATACCAGGTTCACCGATCGATCCAGAAGAGCTCCTCCGATGTCCTGATCCAAGCCCAAGCGGGGGGCTGAAGAGGTCCATGATCCGGCTGAAGTCTTCATCCAAGCGGGAGCTGAAGAGGTCCTCCATCTGGTAGAAGTCTTCATCCAAGCGGGGCAGAAGAGGTCTTCCATCAGATTGAAGTCTTCATCCAAGAGGCATCTTCTATCGTCATCCATCCGGAGCGGAGCGGCAGCATCCTGAAGACCTCCGACGCGGAACATCCATCCTGGCCGACGACTGAACGACGAATGATGGTTCCTTTAAATGACGTCATCCAAGATGGCGTCCCTCGAATTCCGATTGGCTGATAGGATTCTATCAGCCAATCGGAATTAAGGTAGGAATATTCTGATTGGCTGATGGAATCAGCCAATCAGATTGAGCTCGCATTCTATTGGCTGTTCCGATCAGCCAATAGAATGCGAGCTCAATCTGATTGGCTGATTGGATCAGCCAATCGGATTGAACTTGATTCTGATTGGCTGATTCCATCAGCCAATCAGAATATTCCTACCTTAATTCCGATTGGCTGATAGAATCCTATCAGCCAATCGGAATTCGAGGGATGCCATCTTGGATGACGTAATTTAAAGGAACCGTCATTCGTCATTCAGTCGTCGGCCAGGATGGATGTTCCGCGTCGGAGGTCTTCAGGATGCTGCCGCTCCGCTCCGGATGGATGACGATAGAAGATGCCTCTTGGATGAAGACTTCAATCGGATGGAAGACCTCTTCTGCCCCGCTTGGATGAAGACTTCTACCGGATGGAGGACCTCTTCAGCTCCCGCTTGGATGAAGACTTCAGCCGGATCATGGACCTCTTCAGCCCCCCGCTTGGGCTTGGATCAGGACATCGGAGGAGCTCTTCTGGATCGATCGGTGAACCTGGTATGGTGAAGATAAGGTAGGAATATCTTCAGGGGCTTAGTGTTAGGTTTATTTAAGGGGGGTTTGGGTTAGATTAGGGGTATGTGGGTGGTGGGTTGTAATGTTGGGGGGGTATTGTATGTTTTTTTTTTACAGGCAAAAGAGCTGAACTTCTTGGGGCATGCCCCGCAAAGGGCCCTGTTCAGGGCTGGTAAGGTAAAAGAGCTTTGAACTTTAGTAATTTAGAATAGGGTAGGGCATTTTTTTTATTTTGGGGGGTTTTGTTATTTTATTAGGGGGCTTAGAGTAGGTGTAATTAGTTTAAAATTGTTGTAATATTTTTCTTATGTTTGTAAATATTTTTTTATTTTTTGTAACTTAGTTCTTTTTTATTTTTTGTACTTTAGTTAGTTTATTTCATTGTAGTTATTTGTAGGAATTGTATTTAATTTATTTATTGATAGTGTAGTGTTAGGTTTAATTGTAACTTAGGTTAGGATTTATTTTACAGGTAAATTTGTAATTATTTTAACTATTTTAGCTATTAAATAGTTCTTAACTATTTAATAGCTATTGTACCTGGTTAAAATAAATACAAAGTTACCTGTAAAATAAATATTAATCCTAAAATAGCTATAATATAATTATAATTTATATTGTAGCTATATTAGGATTTATTTTACAGGTAAGTATTTAGCTTTAAATAGGAATAATTTATTTAATAAGAGTTAATTAATTTCGTTAGATGTAAATTATATTTAACTTAGGGGGGTGTTAGTGTTAGGGTTAAAATTAGCTTTAGGGGTTAATACATTTATTAGAATAGCGATGAGCTCCAGTCGGCAGATTAGGGGTTAATGTTTGAAGTTAGGTGTCGGCGATGTTAGGGAGGGCAGATTAGGGGTTAATACTATTTATTATAAGGTTAGTAAGGCGGATTAGGGGTTAATAACTTTATAATAATAGCGGTGCGGTCCGCTCGGCAGATTAGGGGTTAATAAGTGTAGGCAGGTGGAGGCGACGTTGTGGGGGGCAGATTAGGGGTTAATAAATATAATATAGGGGTCGGCGGTGTTAGGGGCAGCAGATTTGGGGTACATAGGGATAATGTAAGTAGCGGCGGTTTACGGAGCGGCAGATTAGGGGTTAAAAACAATATGCAGGGGTCAGCGATAGCGGGGGCGGCAGATTAGGGGTTAATAAGTGTAAGGCTAGGGGTGTGTAGATTCGGGGTACATGTTAGAGTGTTAGGTGCAGACGTAGGAAGTGTTTCCCCATAGCAAACAATGGGGCTGCGTTAGGACGCGGCTTTTTTGCAGGTGTTAGGTTTTTTTTCAGCTCAAACAGCCCCATTGTTTCCTATGGGGGAATCGTGCACGAGCACGTTTTTGAGGCTGGCCGCGTCCGTAAGCAACTCTGGTATCGAGAGTTGAAGCTGCGTTAAATATGCTCTACGCTCCTTTTTTGGAGCCTAACGCAGCCTTTATGGGGACTCTCAATACCAGAGTTATTTTTATGGTGCGGCCAGAAAAAAGCCAGCGTTAGCTACGCGGGTCCTTACCGACAAAACTCTAAATCTAGCCGTAAGTGTTCTGTAGAATCTTACTCTATAATGCAGGTTCCAGAATGGCATTTTAATACAATTAACTCTTATGAGCTACTTGCCTAAATACATTGGGCTTAATTCTCTAAAAATCTTTTGTCTGGCACCCAGGTGTTAGTTTTAAAAGCAACATTTACCTTAGGAACTGTGTATCTCATTAATAAGAGTTAAATTATATTTTTTATGTGTAGGAGAGAAATGTACTTGCTGTCAAGACACCATGGGCCAGTTTCCATTGAGATGGTAAATTTTGGGAACTGGTGGTAAAAACCTTAATCTCCATTAAAGCCTATGGAGAATGTTTATGTTTCCATATTCTAGCACCTGAATGGAAAATAAGTCCATGTTGGTGAAAATTTGAGAATTGGGCCCATTGTCTTTACTGTTTTACCAATTACTTTTGGGAGAGTGAGGAAAAGAAGGAATTTGTTCTGAAAAATATGCCTATTTAAACACAGAGTGGCTCTCTCTGCATCAGATGGCCAAGGGGGGTTATTGCAGTATGCCTCGATATTGAAGCATCACTGCAATAACTGGAAAGCAGCTGGAAGCGAGCAGGATCGCTTCCAGCTGCTTTCCAGACCAAGGACGTACGCCACACGTCCTCGGTCATTAACTGTATTTTTTTTGTGGACGTATGGCGTACGTCCTTGGTCGTTAAGGGGTTAAAGGGAAAACAATTTTATAGCACTGATCCTGTGCACAGTGAAACACAAATTAAGTATACTGTCATTATTTATTTTGCCAGCTTTTTCAATAATTTAACTCTGACAATGAATGTTATTCCCCCCCCCCCGAGATGTTAGAGTGCATTCTGTGACAAGCAGAATCCTGACCCTCCTACATTCTTCAGATTGATTTGCTGCTATGTGCAGGATCTCATTTATATCTGTCATTTTAAATAAAATTAGATACTATTTACAACAATAAACAACTTTACCTCCTCAGTGGAAACTAGGCCTTTGTTTTCAATTCTTCTTGCAGATCAGTTATACCTAGGCTTACCAGAAGTCCCAGTTTGACTGGAATTGTCCCTGTTTGGAAGCGCTGTCCCAGTGTCCCACCCGGCTGTTCATTCTGTCCCAGTAGGGTTGCCACCTCCGGGTTTCGAATCATGTGTTCGGGCAGACCGCCTGAAACCCGGACACATTATTCAAAATAACCAGACTGTGAGTCTGTGGCTGTGGCTCTCCAGCATAGTTGGATACTGATACTTTGTTACATACAGCCCTGCTTAGCTTAAAGGGACATAATACTCATATGCTAAATCACTTGAAACTGATGCAGTATAACTGTAAAAAGCTGACAGGAAAATATCACCTGAGCTTCTCTATGTAAAAAAGGAAGATATTTTACCTCACAATCTCCTCAGCTCAGTAGAGTTAGTTCTGTGTAAAAAGTTATACTCAGCTGCTCCCAGCTGCAGGTAAAACAATTAAAAAAATGAAGAAATGAACAGCAGCCAATCAGCATCAGCAGTGCTGAGGTCATGAACTCTTACTGTGATCTCATGAGATTTGACTTAACTCTCATGAGATTTCATAGTAAGCTTCATTTACCTGATTGGTGAAATAATATGAGAGTTCACAATGCTCATCCCTTCAGATGTCCCGGGACAGACACGCTAATATGCTGCTTAGAAATCCTTTAAAATGGGAGGTAGCTACTGAGGATTATTTGAGGTAAAATATCTTTCTTTTTTACATAGAGATGTTCAGGTGATATTTTCTAGTCAGCTTTTTACAGCTATGCTGCATCACTTTCAAGTGTTTAAACATTTGGGTATTATGGCCCTTTAACATTCGTGCCCTTCAAAGTTCACATTTAGTAATACAGTCTGAGTGAACAGCATAGGGTTTTTTAATTTTGTAGTACTACATTGTTTATTTTTCAAGGAATTTAACCCCCTCCCCCCCAACCCCTGGTGAAATCACCAGTGACATAAGTTTAGGGGAATCATGTGAGTATGACCAGGAAGTGCAGACAGGTAGGATTTTTGGCGTTAATCTTACTTTACTTCATGCATGATAGCATTTTGGCTGTAATCTTCCTGTAGTATAGTATAGTGTAGCCTCTTAAACAGCTTTAGCAGGTATGTGTTTAGTTTTTACTTATTTCATTCAATGTTGTATTTATGCCTTATTAGTGTCCATGTGTTTCTTAATTAGACACATAAAACACATATTACACTGCAGATATTAATTTGTGTGATCTATATGCTTTTCACTATTTTATGAAAATACTTATGCTTGATGCTTTGCATTATTTAGAATCTGAGATTTAGATGAATGAGTTATTTGCTCATGTTGTGTATGGGTTGCCATGATAAAGTAATGCCTTTTCACTAAGGGGAGGTGTTATGGTCTATTTAAACTGTTTGATTCACTTGATGTTTAACTGAGGAATATTACGCACATAAAAGCTACTACTTTAAAAGGATTGCCACTTCCCATGACCACGCCCCTGACCACACCCCCACTGGCACCACACCAGGTGGTCCCACTTTCACCTCTAAAAATTATGGTAAGCCTAGTTATACCCAGCTCTGAACTAATTCACTAAAACAATTTATAATCAATCAAGCAAAGATATGTTGCGATTTAGAGGGATATTTATCAAAGCCTCAACTATGCTGCATTCGCCGGCACCAATACGCTCGCCTAACATTGCGGCCGCAGACCTGAATACGATTTCCATATTTATAAAAAAATCCAACAAAAAGCCATGCAACAAGTACGGGTCGATGAGCATCGGACTGTTGTTAACTAACAGTCATCGATCTCGCTGCTATTCGGCTTTTTACTTACTCTAAAAATAGATGGCGCCACAGGTGCAAACAATGTTATAGCTAGATTAAGAGTCCCAGCTAAACAAATGCTCTAATAAACTAAAATACAATAAAAAACAGATAATGCTATGTATAGAGCTATTAATCCATAAAATCACTGCTAATATAATAAGTGAGCAGGAAACAAATCCAAATTAGGACTGCAAAAAATAATAAAAATAAAGAAATATATATATATATAAAAACAAAAATGTCCATAAAATGTAATATCACTGAGTAAGTAAAAGTCTTTTGTACTCAATCCAAAAGCCAGTGTAGGGTTGCTGCTCCTTATGTGCCCGGAGGTGTCTGTTCCCAGGCTTCAGATAGCAATGTAGACAGAATTGGTTCTCTAAAAGAGAAGCAAAAACAGAGCGCATCCACAATCTAAGTGTAGCTTAAAAGTCACAATTTATTGAAGTAAATAAAACAACGATTGCACACTAAAAAAAGAGCCCTCAAACATATGAGGTATATTCGTACATTCAGCAGTTAAAAGACTTCATACCCCTCCAGCGATATTGCAGACTCCTTTCAATGTCCCACTGTGTTTATAGTGCCTATAATCTTAGTGGCTCTAACAGGGGAAATGTATACTGCTAAGCTGGGGGTAAAGTAAATATATGCGATAGTATGGAGATCTTGTAAATACAGCTGTTTATTTCTGTGCAATGAAAGCTGGCTATTGCTCAGAGTGCAGCGTGGCCTTACGCGTTTCGCGGGCTCCTCCCGCTTCGTCTGACTAAATAAACAGCTGTATTTACACGATCTCCATACTATCGCATATATTTACTTTACCCCCAGCTTAGCAGTATAGATTTCCCCTGTTAGAGCCACTAAGATTATAGGCACTATAAACACAGTGGGACATTGAAAGGAGTCTGCAATATCGCTGGAGGGGTATGAAGTCTTTTAACTGCTAAATGTACGAACATACCTCATATGTTTGAGGGCTCTTTTGTGAGTGTGCAATCGTTGTTTTATTTACTTCAATAAACTGTGACTTTTAAACTACACTTAGATCATGGATGCGCTCTGTTTTTGCTTCTCTTTTAGAGAACCAATCCTGTCTATTCGGCTTTTTACCAACTTTATTTATACCCTGTCACTAAATGCCACCACTATACTAAAATGTTTAACCCCTTCCTGCCACTCCCGGACCCCGGCGCAACTTTAATAAAGTTATTAACCCCTATCCCTCCTCTCCCTGACACCGCTGCAACCTAAATAAAATTTATTAACCCCTATCCTGCCACTCTTAGAACCCCGCCGCAACCCAAATAAAGTTATTAACCCCTATCCCACTGCTCCTGGCCCCTGCCGCAACCTAAATAAAATTTATTAACCCCTATCCCGCTGCTCCCGGACCACGCCGTAACCTAAATAAAATGTATTAACCCTTATTCCACCGCTCCCAGACCCCGCCACAACCTAAATAAAGTTATTAACCCCTATCCCGACGCTCCCGGACCCCACCGCCACTAAATAAATGTATTAACCCCTAAACCTCTGGCCTCCCACATCACTACCAATAACTAAACCTATTAACCCATAAACAGCCAGCCCCCCACATCGCCATAAACTAAATTAAGCTATTAACCCTAAACCTAACAACCCGCTAACTTTTAATTAAAATTACAACATCCCTATATTCAAATAAATGTAAACTTACCTGTATAATTAAAAGAAACTAATTCCAAACTATTAATTAACCTAACCTAACTATTATACTAAAATTACAATAAGCTAGCAATTAAATTAACTATATTACATATTAAAAAAAACCTAACCCTACTCAAATTATTTAAATATACTATTAAAAATTACTAAATTACAAAAAAATAAACGCTAAGTTACAAAAAATCAAAACCACTAAATTCCAGAAAAACAAAAATCCCCCACAGCATCAAAAATAAAAATGAATTACACCTAATCTAATAGCCCTATCAAAATAAAAAAGCCCCCAAAATAAACCCCCCCTAGCCTACAATAAACTACCAATGGTTCTTAAAAGAGCCTTTTGTGGGGCATTGCCCCAAAGAAACACCCCCCAACAGTAAAACCCACCACCCAACTAACCAATCCCCCCAAATAAATCTAAAATAACCTAAGCTCCCCATTGCCCTGAAAAGTGCATTTGTAAGGGCATTGCCCTTAAAAGAGCATTTAGCTTTTTACCTGCCCAGACCTTACTCTAAAAATAAAACCCAACCAAAAAAAACCTTAAATAAGCCTAACACTAACCCCCGACGATCCACTTACAGTTTGGGAAGTTCCACTTAAATGATCCATCCAGCCGGCAAGAAGTCTTCATCTGGGCGGCAAGAAGTCTTCATCTGGGCAGTCTCTTCCATCTTCATCCATCTGTGGAAGTCTTCATCCATGCGGCCTCTTCTATCTTCATCCATCTGGTACAGAGAAGGTCCATCCTGAAGACATCCGGCATGGAGCTCCTCTTAAATACAGTTGCCGCCGTAAACTGGAACGCAAGTGGCGTCATCCAAGATGGCGTCCCTTGCATTCCTATTGACTGAAAGGTTGCAATCAGCCAATAGGATTAGAGCTGCTAAAATCCTATTGGCTGTTCCAATTAGTTGGATTGGAACAGCCAATAGGATTGAGCTCTCATCCTATTGGCTGATTGGAACCTTTCAGCCAATAGGAATGCAAGAGACACCATCTTGGATGACATCCCTTGCATTCAAGTTCCAGTTTATGGCGGCGACCGTATTGAAGAGGAGCTCCACGCCGGATGTCTTCAGGATGGACCTGCTCTGCGCCGGATGGATGAAGATAGAAGAGCCTTTCTTGCCGGCTGGATGGATCCTTCAAGCAAAACTTCAAAAACTGTAAGTGGATCATCGGGGGTTAGTGTTAGGTCTAGTTAAGGTTTTTTTGGGTGGCTTTTATTTTTAGAGTAGGGTATGGGCATGTAAAAGAGCTAAATGCCCTTTTAAGGGCAATGCCCATACAAATGCCCTTTTCAGGGCAATGGGGAGCATAGGTTTTTTAGATAGGCTTTTTATTTGGGGGGGTTGGTTGGTTGGGTGGTGGGTTTTCCTGTTGGGGGGGTTGTATTTTTTTTACAGGTGAAAGAGCTGATTTATTTGGGGCAATTCCATTGGTAGTTTATTGTAGGCTAGGGCCATTGGTAGTTTATTGTAGGCTAGGGTTTTTCTATTTTGGGAGGGATTTTTTTATTTTGATAGGGCCATTAGATAAGGTTTAATTTGTTTTTATTTTTGATACTGTGGGGGTTTTGTTCTTGTAATTTAGTGTTTTTTTATTTTTTGCAACTTAGCGTTTATTTTTTTTGTAATTTAGTAATTTTTAATAGTATATTTAAATAATTTGAGTAGGATTAGGGTTTTTTAATATGTAATATAGTTAATTTAATTGCTAGTTTAATGTAATTTTATTATAATAGGGTAGGTTAATTAATAAAAAATGTAGTTTATTTAATTTAATTGTAATTAATTGTAGGTAGTATAGGTAATTAGTTTAATTACAGTGTAGTGTTAGGTGTAATTGTAATCTAGGTTAGGATTTTTTTGTGTGGAAAATTTGTCTTTATTTTAACTAGGAATAGTTAATAACTATTTAATAAATATTCTACCTAGTTAAAATAAATACAAAGTTGCCTGTAAAATAAAAATAAATCCTAAAATAGCTATAATTTAACTATTAGTTATATTGTAGCTATATTAGGGTTTATTTTATAGGTAAGTATGAGTAGGATTAGGGTTTTTTAATATGTAATATAGTTAATTTAATTGCTAGTTTAATGTAATTTTAGTATAATAGGTTAGGTTAATTAATAGTTTAGAATTAGTTTCTTTTAATTCTACAGGTAAGTTTAAATTTATTTAAAGATATGGATGTTGTGATTTTAATGTAAAGTTAGCGGGTTGTTAGGTTTAGGGGTTAATATCTTAATTTAGTTAATGGCGATGTGGGGGGATGGCGGTTTAGGGGTTAATAAGTTTAGTTAATAGTAGTGATGTGGGAGGCCAGAGGAGTAGGGCTTAATACGTTCATTTAGTGGCGGCGGGGTCCGGAAGCGGTGGGATAGGGGTTAATACATTTATTTAGTTGCAGCAGTGTCAGGGAGTGTTGCAATAGGGGTTAATAACATTATGTAGGTGGCGGCGATGTTTCGGGCTGCAGATTAGGAGTGTTTAGACTTGGGGCTTATGTTAGGGTGTTAGGTGTAAACGTTACTTGTTTTCTACCATAGAAATCAATGGAATATCTGGCAGCATCGAAGCTTTTGCAGCTTTCAAACTCCCATTGATTCCTATGGCATCCGCGGCATCCAGGGTGACGGATTAAAAACCAGGTACCCTGGGCCGGAATAGCCGCTAGCGTACCTGTTAACTATTTGATAACTTGTGTATTCGGAACATCTGTGATGACAAAAGCATCGATCTGTGTCAGATTGAGACAGGCAGATCGTATGCTACGTCATAGATTTAACTTTTTGCCGGTCTGTAGGATTTGATAACTAGGTCAGATCAAGCTCGCCACAATTACACTGCAGAATAACAGCGTATTTGCGGATGACGGCTTGATAAATATCCCCCTTAATCTTTCCTTTAAGTCATTTATAAAAATATAATAGTGTTTTTGCATAATTTACAAATACAGAGGGCCAGATTACAAGGGGCATGCTATTTAGTGCTTTCACTTGTGAGCAAACACCACTAGAAGTAACCTTTTAAAAGTTGAAAGTAACATGTTTAGTCCTTCGGATATCGTGACTGTGTTAACTTATTCTCCCCATAGACTTCAATAGAGCGAGCTAACTGGAAAAACCTAACACTTATCTCTTGTGTGATAAACAGACACCACAATAGACTAATTGTGCTAACCTGAAGGTAGTTATGAATATTTTACATTCAAATGTTCTTCATATAGAAGAAAATGTTCTATTTCTTTCTAAATAAATATTTATATATATTAATATAATGTATTTCTTGCAAAATATATGTCTATACATATATATCTATATGAATATATACATACATATATATATATATATATATATATATATATACTGTATATATGAGTTTTTATATAAAGAAAAACAAGGGGGGGGAGAAAGTCAAGATAAGAATCAAGTATGCCTTAGCCAGCACAACCCTTTACTTTGATATTAAAATCTAATGGCTAGATCCCGAGTCTTAGTCGTTAGCCTTAAAAAGCAGCGTTGAGAGGTCCCAACGCTGCATTTTAACGCCCGCTGGTATTACGAGTCTGGCAGGTACAAGTGTACCGCTCACTTTTCTTCCGCGACTCGAGGCTACCACAAATCCCCATTACGTCAATTGCGTATCCTATCTTTTTAATGAGATTTGCATAACGCTGATGTTACGAGTCTTGGAAGAAGTGAGTGGTACACCCTCTCAAGATTCCTACCGCATTTAAAAGTCAGTAGTTAAGAGTTTTATGGGCTAACGCCAGAACATAAAGCTCTTAACTAAATTGCTAAAAAGTACACTAACACCCATAAACTACCTATTAACCCCTAAACCGAAAGGAGCGGGTCCAGCTTCAATCCAGCTGACACGGAACATCCTCTTCAAACAAAGTCCTAACAAAGAATGAAGGTTACTTTAAATGACGTCATCCAAGATGGCATCCCTTGAATTCCGATTGGCTGATAGAATACTATCAGCCAATCGGAATTAAGGTAGGAAAAATCCTATTGGCTGATGTAATCAGCCAATCAGATTGAAAATTGAAGATTTTTCCTATCAGCCAATCAGAATTCAAGGGACGCCATCTTGGATGACGTCATTTAAAGGAACCTTCATTCTTCGTTAGGACTTTGTTTGAAGAGGATGCTCCGTGTCGGCTGGATTGAAGATGGACCCGCTCAGCTCTGGAAGATTGAAGATAGAAGATGCCGCCTGTATGAAGCCTGCTGCTGTCTTGAGGACCTCTTCTGCCCCGATCGGATGAAGACTTCTGCCGTATGGAGGACCACTTGTGCCCAGCTGGGTGAAGACGGCTCAAGGTAGGGTGATCTTCAGGGGGTTAGTGTTAGGTTTTTTTTTAAGGGGTGATTGGGTGGGTTTTAGAGTAGGGGTGTGTGGGTGGTGGGTTGTAATGTTGGGGGGATATTGTATTTTATTTTTGAAGGTAAAAGAGTTGATTACTTTTGGGGCAATGCCCCGCAAAAGGCCCTTTTAAGGGCTATTTGTAATTTAGTAAAGGGTAGGGAATTTTATATATATTTTTTTTTTTTTTTTTTTATTAGGGGGATTAGATTAGGTGTAATTAGTTTAAAATTATTGTAATTCTTTTTTTATTTTCAGTAATTTAGTGTTTTTCTTTTTTCGAAAATTTAGTTTATTTAATTTAATTGTAATTAATTGTTGGTAGTTTAGGTAATTAGTTTAATTACAGTGTAGTGTTAGGTGTAATTGTAATCTAGGTTAGGATTTATTTTTTTGGAAAATTTGTCTTTATTTTAACTAGGAAGTTATTAAATAGTTAATAACTATTTAATAAATATTCTACCTAGTTAAAATAAATACAAAGTTGCCTGTAAAATAAAAATAAATCCTAAAATAGCTATAATGTAACTATTAGTTATATTGTAGCTATATTAGTGTTTATTTTATAGGTAAGTATTTAGTTTTAAATAAGAATAATGTAGTTAATAATAGTAATTTTCTTTAGATTTATTTAAATTAGATTTAAGTTAGGGGGGTTAGGGTTAGACTTAGGTTTAGGGGTTAATAAATTTAGTATAGTGGCGGCGACATTGGGGGCAGCAGATTAGAGGTTAATAATTGTAGGTAGGTGGCGGCGATGTTGGGGGTGGCAGTTTAGGGGTTGATAAATATAATGTAGGTGTCGGCAAAGTTAGAGGAAGCAGATTAGGGGTTCATAGGTATAATGAAGGTGGCGGCGGTGTCCGGAGCGGCAGATTAGGGGTTAATAGTATAATGCAGGTGGCAATGATGTCGGTGGCAGCAGATTAGGAGTTAATAAGTGTAAGATTAGGGGTGTTTAGACTCGGGGTTCATGTTAGGGTGTTAGGTGTAGACATATTTTTTTATTTTCCCATAGGAAACAATGGGGCTGCGTTAGGAGCAGAACGCTGCTTTTTTGCAGGTGTTAGGTTTTTTTTTCAGCCGGCTCAGCCCCATTGTTTCCTATGGGGTAATCGTGCACAAGCACGTTTAGTTAGCTTACCGCTGACTTAAGCAGGTAAGCTGGTATCGAGCTGAGATGTGGAGCTAAATTTTGCTCAACGCTCACTTTTCTGAGGCTTACGCAGCCATTTAGAAAACTCTTAATACCAGCGTTGTTTTAAGCGAGCGGTGAAACAAAAAGGCTCGTTAGCACCACATGGCTCTACCGACAAAACTCGTGATCTAGCCGTAAGACTTTACTTTGATATTAAAATCTAAGACTGTGCTGAAAGTCGTCTCCCAAGTGACAGGCTATTTTCCCATAGATATACACTAGTGTCTACAATCAACACTTATAAAGGTGCATAAACAATTTATTAAACAGTAAATTTAATACATATATAATGTTAGAATCAATAAAATTAGTGCCTATATCTAATCAAAAACATATATAAACACCAATGGCCATTGGATACTTAATAAGCAAATGTTGGATAATAAGAGATCTTTATAAATATGGGTTAAATGTCATCCATATCAATGTGCTTCCATTGCAATCAGGGATGTAGCCAAAGGCCAATGTATGGAGAAAATCCAAAGGAGAGTCTCTTAATAACCCGGTCCAGGTGGCACATGCTAGAAGATTAAAGCTGTATCCAAACAGTTCATGTGCAACATATGCACGTATAGGCAGTAATTGCAAAGTTGTCAAAATGGATAAAGAACTCCCAGGGCAACAAGAGCATGCCCACATATATGTTTCAACCCCTCACTGTGTGCTTCATGGCGCTTCATCAGGGATAATGAATATACTAAACTGGTTGCTTTTTAAACCCTTAGGTCCGTCTTCTTATTAGGGAATTAAGAAGGTGGACCTAAGGGTTTAAAAACATAATTTATGCTTACCTATTATTATTTCAGATATGGTGAGTCCATGGAATCTTCAATTACTAGTGGGAATATCACCCCTGGCCAGCAGGAGGAGGCAAAGAGCACTACAGCAAAGCTGCTATATATGTCACTTCCCTTACCCATAACCTCCAGTCATTCAGCTAAAGGAAAAATGGAAAAAGAAAAGAAAAGAACACAAAAGCGAAGAGGTGCCTGAGGTTTTAGAAAAAAATAACTGTCTTAAATAAAGGGTGGCCATGGACTCACCAAAATCGGAAAGAAAGAATTTCATCAGGTAAGCTATGTTTTCTTTCCTAAGATATGGTGAGTCCACTGAATCATCAATTACTAGTGGGATTCAATACCCAAGCTAGAGGATACATATGTTAAGGGAGGGACAAGACAGGTAGACCTAAACAGAAGGCACCACCGCTTGAAGAACCCTTCTCCCAAAAGAAGCCTCAGCTGTATCAAATTTATAAAACTTTGAAAAAGTATGCAAAGAGGACCAAGTTGCAGCCTTGCAAAACTGTTCCACAGAAGCTTGATTTTTAAATGCCCAGGAAGAAGAAACAGCCCTCGTAGAATTAGCAGTGATTCTCTCAGAAGGTTGCTGTCCAGCAGTCTCATAGGCCAAACGAATAATACTCCTTAGCCAAAGAGAAAGAGAATTAGCTGTAGCTTTCTGACCCTTGCGCTTCCCAGAAAAACAAACAAAGCAGAAGACTGACGAAAGTCCTTAGTCGCCTGAAGATAGAACTTCAATGCACGCACAACATCTAGGTTGGGAAATAAATGCTCCTTAGGAGAAGAAGGATTAGGACATAAAATAGGAACCACAATCTCCTGATTAATATTCTTGTTTGAAACAACCTTAGGTAGGAAACCTAATTTAGTGCGTAGAACCACCTTATCAGAATGAAAAATAAGATAAGGAGAATCAAACTGCTGAGCCGAGAGTTCCGAAACTCTCTGTGCAGAAAAAATAGCAACAAGAAACAAAACCTTTCAAGATAACATCTTGATATCTAAGGAATGCATAGGTTAAAACAGAGCCCACTGTAAATTTCTAAGAACAAGGTTAAGATCCCAGGGAGGAGTAATGGGCTTAAACACAGGCCTAATCCTAACCAAAGCCTGACAAAATTATTGAACGTCTGGAGCACCTGCCAAATGCTTATGCAACAAAATAGACAACGTAGAAATCTGAACTTTCAGTGTACTAGCTAAAAAAACCTTCTCCAGACACTCCTGGAGAAAAGACAAAATCCTAGAAATCCTGACTCTACTCCAAGAGTAGCCTCTGGATTCACACCAATACAGATATTTATGCCATATCTTATAGTAAATCTTTCTTGTCACAGGCTTATGAGTCTGAATCATGATCTCAATGACTGACCCTGAAGTAGAAGGTCCTTGTTCAGAGGGAGTCTCCACTGATGTAGAGATGATATTTTTTTCACTAGATCTGCATATCAGATCCTGCGAGGCCACGCCAGCGCTATGAGAATCACTGACACCCTCTCCTGCTTGATCCGAGCATTGACTCTTGGAGAGCGAATGGAGGAAATATGTATGCTAGACTGAAATTCCAAGGAACCGCCAGAGCATCTATCAAGAAAGCCTGTGGATCCCTTGGCCTCGAGCCATACTTCATAAGCTTAGCATTCTGCAGAGAAGCCATGAGATCAAGCTCTGACTGCCCCCAATTTAGTATTAAACTGGAAAATACTTTGAGATGGAATTCCCACTCCACAGGATGAAAGTTCCCCGTATGAGAGTTTGCTTGTTGAAAATGCGGTGCCTGAACCAGTATGTTGTCTAAATAAGGTGCAACAGCAGTGCCCCAAGACTGGATCACTGACAAAAGAGCCCCCAGGACCTTTGAGAAAATTCTGGGAGCTGTGGCAAGGCTGAAAGGAAAAGCCACAAACTGGAAATGATTGTCTAAGAAAGCAAACCTTAGAAACTTGTGATGATCCCATTGAATGGGAACATGAAGGTACACATCCTTTAAGTCTATGGTTGTCATAAACTGACCCTGTTGAACCAAAGGAAGAATGGAACGTATAGTCTCCATCTTGAAGGGCGGTACACTGAGGAACTTGTTTAAACACTTTAGGTCTAAAATAGGCTAGAAAGTCCCCTCTTTCTTGGAACCACAAACAGATTTGAATAAAATCCCAGACCCTGTTCCTGTGGAGGAACTGGAACTTTAACTCCCAGGGCCAAAAGATCCTTGATACAATTTAAGAACGCCTCTCCCTTTATCTGGTCTACAGATAATTTTGAGAGAAGAAACTTACTTCTGGGAGGAAAAGTCTTAAATTCTATCTTGTACCCCTGAGATACAATTTCCACGGCCCACAAGTCTTGGACATCTCATATCAAAGCCTGAGCAAATTGAGAAATGCTGCCCCCTACTAGATCCATTTCTGGATCGGGGTCGATCCATCATGACATCATCCATCATGCAGGCAAATAGAATGACTGGAGGTTATGGGTAAGGGAAGTGACATACATAGCAGCTTTGCTGTAGTGCTCTTTGCCTCCTCCTGCTGGCCAGGAGTGATATTCCCAATAGTAATTGATGATTTTGTGGACTTATCATATCTTAGGAAATAAAAGCAGACTGTTTAGTGTTTTCATTAGCCCTGACGATGCCCCATGAAGCACACAGTGAGGGAGTGAAACATATATGTTGGCATGCTCTTATTGGATACATCTAAAAAATGTATATTTTGTTCCTCAATGTTAATCTAGAATCATAAAGTGGTATCAGTGTATTTATTCTGAAGAAGGGGATATATCAGTCCCCGAAACAACAATAAACTGTTGACTTATTGATACCTTAAATTCCTGTGAGTGCATTCTATTTGACATCTATACTCTACATATTTGCACCAGGTAATTGACCTAGGAGGGTGGATTCACTTTTTTTACTTTTTGGTGTGTATATATATATATATATATATATATATATATACATATATAATTGTGTATATACAGTGTGTATATATATATATATATATATATATATATATATATATATATATATATATATATATATATATATGCTATGATTACGCTGTGAGTGGCGAAACATGTCAGCAGCAATTTTTTCACAAGTTTATGCTGGTGTTGTGAGACATGCCTTCTTTTGATCAAAAGGTTTATTTTTAACCTAAATAAAGGAGTTTTGGATTTTGGGAAAAGTCTTCTGCATTTTTTTTTTAATTGCTATACACATATATATATATAATAATCTCTTAAGATCAGCACTCACCAATGTATAATAGAATCCAGGTGCACTACCAAAAGATATCCAAAAGAAGGTGTATGAGGACCAGGGTCTGGCTATTACTCTAATATGAGTCCTCAGTAAGTAGGCACACTTGGTGAAGTCACAAGGAGACCCTATCTATCAAGCTCTGTATGGAGCTTGAGGGCCCGTGTTTCTGGTGACCACTAAAGACCACTGCTCCATAACCTGTCTGCCTGCTCTGAGGAGGTGGACAGATATCACCGCAATTCAACCCGATCGAATACGATCAGGTTGATTGACACCCCTGTGCTAGCGGCCGATTAGCTGCAAATCTGCAGGGGGCGGCATAGCACCAGCAGTTCACAAGACCTGCTGGTGCAATGCTGAACACAGAGAGCGTATTGCTCTCCGCATTCAGCGAGGTCTGTCGGACATGATCCACAATGTCGGATCATGTACGACAGGCCTTTCAGAAATATGCCCCAAAGCCTTTATTGTTCAAAAAGTATCATGGCCTATGCCATTAAACCATAATGTTTCAGCTCTAACATGAGCCTTTATCTCATGGAGGCATATAAACATACACCTACCTTTATATATATATATATATATATATTTACAAACTTTTATGTGTTTGTATGTGTCTAGGGAAATGACATAGTGCTTGTGCACCTTTGTGTAGTTCTCAGTTTGATTGAAAGCATGCATTGTATGGCTGTAGATACAGGGCCAGCCCTAGCCATTGCGGGGCCCAAGGCAGGATGATAAAATGAGGCCCCCTTTCTCCCTGCCTCCAGCCCTGCCCCATCTCCATCTCCAACCTTGCCCCATATCCGCCTCCAAACCCGCCACATCTCCGCCTCCAACCCCATCCCATCTCTGCCTCCAACCCCACCCCCACAGCTTTTAAAATGAAAAAAAATGTGAGAAAAATAATTTAAGGTAATGTACAACATTTTATAAAACAAAACAAAACATACAAATCCACTAATGTAGAGCACTATAATATTGTATATATTGCAATATACAATTTGTACTAACGGAACAACTTTTTATGTATATAATTAAGAATTATGCTGACAATTAGGGACAGTTGAGATGAACTGGGCCTTATTTTTTTATGTGTTTTCTTATGATAACAAGAACATTACAGAGACCCAGGGTCGGCCCTAGCAGGTGCAGGGCCTCAGGCAGAATGACAGAGCAGTGGCCTCTAACCAGAACAAACAATACTTAAAGAAATGGGGCAATGAACTTTACAAAACAGATATAATACACACACAGAGATACATATATACACATACATCCACACTCAGACACATACACAGGTACACAGATATATGCATACACAGGTGTACACACACACACAGCCCCCCCCACACACAGCCCACATGCACACAGGCCACCCACACACACACACACACACACACAGACAGCCCACATACACACAGCCCCCCACACACACACACAGCCAGCCCCCCCACACACCCCACACAACCCACACACACACACACATACCCCCCACACACACCCCTCAAACACACAGCCCACACGCAGTGCACACAAGCAGCCCACATACACAGCCCCCACACACACCGAGTCAGAAGAAAACCTCTGTAAATGTGGTAAAGAATCTAGCACACATTTAGTTAATAGCCCACACACACACACACACACAAAGACAACACACACAGTACACACACACAGGAAGTATATTGAAAAAATGCTTCTATTTAAAATGTAAATGCACATTTAAATTTTGACCTTTTTTTCCCTTTAAAGGGACTGTAAAGTCAAAATGAAGCTTTCATGATTCAGACAGAGCATGCAATTTTAAACAACTTTCCAATTTATTTCTGTTATCTAATTTACTTTGTTCTTTTGGTATACTTTTTTTGAAAAGCATACCTAGGCAGGAGCAGCAATGCTCTACTGGGTGCTAGCTTCTGATTGGTGGCAGCATATATAAACCTCTTGCCATTAGCTCCTCCAATATGTTTAACTAGCTCTGAGCAGTGCATTGCTCTCCTAAAACAAAGGAAACCAAGAGAATGAAGCACATTTGATAATAAAAGTAAAATAGAAAGTTGTTTAAAACTGTTTACTCTATCTAAATCATGAACCTTTTTTGTGATTGCAAAACTACTAACTTATTTGCAGCCAGTTAAACATTATATAGAAAGCTTTTTAGCCCTGCAATGCTTTTCACAGAGTAGAACTTTCCTGTAGTATATCAGTCTGATCCTGCCTATTACGGTCAGTTCAGCACCAAAATACCAGGCAATTCCTCTCTGAAAAAGGAACACAGCAACCCGAGATAATCATTTCAGCCTTTATTGGGCCTCGTCAGTGAGGTGTAGCCATGTTCCTCTAAGCACACTGAGCAAGCACCATCTGGTTGCCCCTTTTTCCCATAGGGAGACTAAATACATACAGAGAGAAGTGCACTCACAGGAACGAACAACTGGCTCAATACTATTGTTAGCCTGGGTGCAGCTTTTTAGCCCAGTAATGCTTTTCACAGAGTAGAACTTTCCTGTAGTATATCAGTCTGATCCCGCCTATTACGGTCAGTACAACGCTGAAATATCAGGCGATTCCTCTCTGAACAAGGAACACAGCAACCCCAGATGATTGTATATATATATATATATATATATATATATATACTGTATATACAAACACAAAATAGAACTAAACCACTCTCATATGTGTAAAGCAACTTAAAAGGAAGGTCTCTACAACCTTCCTGGAGTTAAGAAATAGGAGTAAACTAAGATGCGCTAAAAGCAAAAAACACATAAACCAGTATGGTATAAAAGATATCTGATAATTTATTCAATACAATATATAATTCTAATATTCAAGTAGACCACCGCTGGTTAAAAATGCTAAAAATTCAAAACATTGATTCTAAAAACTGAATGCGCATATATATGTATATATTAATAAAATAACTCGGTAAAAACAAAACATAAATAAATTGGGAATGATACCAATCTCCTCTTTAAGTTTATTGAAACTCTATTTTGTTATTGTTTCAATTTTCCAACAGGCGGATACTTAGTTCCTTAATGCGTTACACTGTGTGTAAGTAGTGTCACTCTCAGCGAATATTGAATCAAGTCACAGACAATTCAATTGGTAAAAGTTAAAAAAGCCTCAGGAAGTTTTAAATACTCAATTTGTTTCCTTTTGTTCCATATGATGTAGAAAAGGGGCTGTAGATGTTTTTTACCCCACACACGTACCACTTGTCATTGCTAATATTTTTCTCCCAGTACCTTTCACAGACCGCTGTGGTGGCGTGCGCCTCGTGTGAATATCTCACTCACTTCCGGATTTTGGTCTAGTGATGTCACCAGAGTAGGTTTAGCCAATCACGGGAAGTTCTTTCCACTTTCAAACTCCATGCTGATGCCTGTATGTGCTTCCAAAGTGTAATATTCTCCCTTCTTCATAGAGTGCTACAAAAAACTGCATTTCTTTTTGACAGGAAAAGTAAATAATCCCCATATTTACTTTTTCCTGTCAGAAACAAACACAATTTTTTGGAGTGCTCTACGAAGAAGGGAGAATATTACACTTTGGAAGCATGTACAGGCATCAGCACGGAGTTTGAAAGTGGAAAGAACTTCCCGTGATTGGCTAAACCTACCATGGTGACATCACTAGACCAAAACCCGGAAGTGAGTAAGATATTCACATGAGGCGCATCATATGGCGCAAAAGGAAACAAATTGAGTATTTAAATCTTCCATGACCTAATGCCTTGTGTTTTTCAAGTCTGAATACACACAGAATAAATTAGTTAGAACAATATAAAAAAGAAGTTGATAAATATTTAACTGCAATTTAATCTACTTCATAACTATAAACACACTATGGGGTAGATTTATTAAAGTGCAAGCGGACATGATACGATGTAGTGTACCATGTCACCTGTTTCATACGCTGTCACCATTTATCATTGCACCAGCAGTACTTGTGAACTGCTGGTGCAATGCCGCCCCTGCAGATTTGCAGACGATAGCAGGATACGTCAGCGTCGGGTGGAGAAAATATGCTACAAATACAAATACTAGGACTGTAGGACACATATTTATAAAATAACATAGTTATAAATACTGGGACCCACACATAGTGTATAACATGGTCATCCTGCTAAATAACTCTGCAGCCTCTCAGTACCTCAACCGGGCAGCACCTTCGCACCACTGAGACAGCCCCAGGGCCAAGCACCACAGGTGGGCATGGCTCTGCCTTCTAGCTGCATGCAGGGCTGGGCCAGCATGCCGAGAGAATGAAGTGAACGTGTCGTGATGGAGCCGGTACAAGCCCCGGGCTCTGGACTCACTGCAACAGCTAACCGGGGGTAAGTGTTAGCGTGGAACAGAGTGGGCGCACAGTGAGAAAGGTAACCAACCAACAGTGTTATATATTATAGCCCTTTGCTGTCAACCACCTTGTGATATACCATATACCTTTGAACCCTTATATTTATTTAATTAATATTCATATGTAGAATTTGTATTAGTTAGTTTATATATGAGTGTAAGTGTATTTTCCTAACGTATTTATGTTGTGTTTGGTGTAACATTTTATTTAGCCCTAACCCTTTACACAAGGACTAAAGTTGCATTTACCCAACAAGCGCAAATGTAGTTTGCGTTCGTGTTGTCATGATGATTACTTTTAACTTGTAATACGTGTGCAATTTAACATGGGCACAATATTTTAATATTGCTTACACCCTAACATTATTGCGTCACTTGTAATCTAGCTCAGAATATTTATGTTCAGAATATAATGAATTAATTAAAACATTTCTACTTCCTTTTTCTAAATAAATCTTTACAGGGAGTGCAGAATTATTAGGCAAATGAGTATTTTGACCAGATCATCCTCTTTATGCATGTTGTCTTACTCCAAGCTGTATAGGCTCGAAAGCCTACTACCAATTAAGCATATTAGGTGATGTGCATCTCTGTAATGAGAAGGGGTGTGGTCTAATGACATCAACACCCTATATCAGGTGTGCATAATTATTAGGCAACTTCCTTTCCTTTGGCAAAATGGGTCAACAGAAGGACTTGACAGGCTCAGAAAAGTCAAAAATAGTGAGATATCTTGCAGAGGGATGCAGCACTCTTAAAATTGCAAAGCTTCTGAAGCGTGATCATCGAACAATCAAGCGTTTCATTCAAAATAGTCAACAGGGTCGCAAGAAGCGTGTGGAAAAACCAAGGCGCAAAATAACTGCCCATGAACTGAGAAAAGTCAAGCGTGCAGCTGCCAAGATGCCACTTGCCACCAGTTTGGCCATATTTCAGAGCTGCAACATCACTGGAGTGCCCAAAAGCACAAGGTGTGCAATACTCAGAGACATGGCCAAGGTAAGAAAGGCTGAAAGACGACCACCACTGAACAAGACACACAAGCTGAAACGTCAAGACTGGGCCAAGAAATATCTCAAGACTGATTTTTCTAAGGTTTTATGGACTGATGAAATGAGAGTGAGTCTTGATGGGCCAGATGGATGGGCCCGTGGCTGGATTGGTAAAAGGCAGAGAGCTCCAGTCCGACTCAGACGCCAGCAAGGTGGAGGTGGAGTACTGGTTTGGGCTGGTATCATCAAAGATGAGCTTGTGGGGCCTTTTCGGGTTGAGGATGGAGTCAAGCTCAACTCCCAGTCCTACTGCCAGTTTCTGGAAGACACCTTCTTCAAGCAGTGGTACAGGAAGAAGTCTGCATCCTTCAAGAAAAACATGATTTTCATGCAGGACAATGCTCCATCACACGCGTCCAAGTACTCCACAGCGTGGCTGGCAAGAAAGGGTATAAAAGAAGAAAATCTAATGACATGGCCTCCTTGTTCACCGGATCTGAACCCCATTGAGAACCTGTGGTCCATCATCAAATGTGAGATTTACAAGGAGGGAAAACAGTACACCTCTCTGAACAGTGTCTGGGAGGCTGTGGTTGCTGCTGCACGCAATGTTGATGGTGAACAGATCAAAACACTGACAGAATCCATGGATGGCAGGCTTTTGAGTGTCCTTGCAAAGAAAGGTGGCTATATTGGTCACTGATTTGTTTTTGTTTTGTTTTTGAATGTCAAAAATGTATATTTGTGAATGTTGAGATGTTATATTGGTTTAACAGGTAAAGTTGCCTAATAATTATGCACAGTAATAGTCACCTGAACACACAGATATCCCCCTAAAATAGCTATAACTAAAAACAAACTAAAAACTACTTCCAAAACTATTCAGCTTTGATATTAATTAGTTTTTTGGGTTCATTGAGAACATGGTTGTTGTACAATAATAAAATTAATCCTCAAAAATACAACTTGCCTAATAATTCTGCACTCCCTGTATTTATTCTAATTAGTGCTTCTTTTGCATGGGTAATTTTGTAATAGTAAAATCATTATTCCCAATGTCATGAGATCATAATAACTTTGAATTATTAACTAACTATTTTTCAATTTTAGTAGTAAAAAATCCTTACTTCAGTCATTCTTCACTAAAATGGTTTAATTTTTACTACTTATATAGTAGAACTTTATGCAAAGCAAGGACGCATATAATGACTGAAGGATTTACATAATTCTACATCATACATTCTTCTACATCATACATCATCAATCTTGCTTTTTTATTATTTTTGTTACATAATGGTATTTATGTATTTATATATAAAATATTTTACCAGGAAGGATACATTGTGCTTTCTCTCATTTTCAAGTATGTCCTGGGTCCACAAAACATTGCATTGATACAATAGGGTACAATAAAATTAAAAAACAATAATAATACACAATAGATGCAAAAATTTTATAGAACAGGTAAGAAATATATAGGTGCATTCTGTTTTGAGATATGTAGAGAGGGATCTCTTAAAGGATGTTAGGCTTGGGGAAGGTTTGAAAGTGTGCAGGAGGTCATTCCATAACTGTGGCGCTCGGTAGGAAAAGGAGGATCGAGCTGCTTTCTTTTTGTATTGAGGAAACTAAATAATGTGCTGGTACTGGATCAGTGGTTATAGGAGGTGGGAATAGCCGGGGAGAGCATTCTGCTCAGGTAGGGTGGGAGCTTTCCAGAAAGGCACTTAAACACAAGGCAGGAAAGATGGAAGGTGCATCTGGATTCCAGCGTCAGCCAGTTTAGTTCTTTTAGCATGTCACAATGGTGGGTCTTGTAGTTACATTGTAGCACAAAG
Source organism: Bombina bombina (assembly GCF_027579735.1). Classification (NCBI taxonomy): domain Eukaryota; kingdom Metazoa; phylum Chordata; class Amphibia; order Anura; family Bombinatoridae; genus Bombina; species Bombina bombina. The sequence goes on along the minus strand of NC_069503.1, from coordinate 860,477,601 downwards.
CAGCAGAACGAGTTATACAATGTATTAAGTTTATTAAGGTGAGTTTTCGTTGCAGGTGCATATACTACGTCCCCATAATCCATGATAGGCATCAGCATTTGCTGTACAATCCTTTCCTTTACTGTAGGGCTGAGGCAAGATTTGTTTCTGTACAGGGCACCTAATTTTGGATAAAGTTTAGATGCAAGTTTTTCTATGTGGAGGCCAAAATATAGATTAGGGTCTAAGAACATACCCAAGTATTTGAAAGAGTGGACTGCGGTCAACGTGCAATTGGATTTTGTTTTGATGCGTAGATGGGAATTTTGTAATTTGTGTAATTTAGGCCCAGTTCCAAAGATCATTGTGACAGTTTTGTCAGTGTTTTGGAAGAGTTTGTTTTTTGAGATCCACTTTTCTACCTCTGTGAACTGGTCTTGGAGCACTGCTTCAAGCTGCGGCAGATCAGATTTGTTTGCATAGATTACCGTGTCGTCTTCATACATGTGTACAGTTGAGGATTTGCAGACATAAGGCAAATCATTTATAAATAATGTGAATAGTAGGGGGCAGAGAATGGAACCTTGAGGAACACCACACGTGACTGGGAGAGGGAGGGAGTCACTGTTAGAAACAGAGATATATTGTGATCGATCCGATACATATGATCTAAACCAGGTTAATGGATGATTAGCAATACCAGAGTTTTTTAGTTTGAGCAGTAGTATGTCGTGGTCCACTGTGTCAAAAGCCTTAGGAAAATCAAGGAAAAAAGCTCCAGTTAGGTCTCCTTGTTCCATGACAGTTTGGATGTTGTTGCAAACTTTTAGGGGGGCAGTTGTAGTGGAGTGATTCGGTCGAAAACCAGATTGATCAGGGGTCAGATAGTTAGAAAGTGTGTAATACTCGCATAATTGCGTATGGACGCATTTTTCGAAGATTTTTGACAATACTGGGAGCAATGATATAGGGCGATAGAAACCAAGGTTAACTCCCCACTTTTATGAATAGGCACTACTCTTGCAGTTTTCCAGAGTTTAGGTATGTATCCGGACACCAAGGATTCGTTAATTAGGGTTGTGACAGGCTTAGCAATTGTCGGCGCACTGAGCTTCAACAGCATTGCTGGGATTTGATCAGGTCCAGACTGGGTTTTCATTTTTAGATTATTAAGGTGTTTCTTAACGACATTGATGGGTACAGGTCTAAAATTGAACTTCTCTATATTGGGTCTTTGCTGTTTTAGTGGGGCCTGATAAACATTTGTAGCTTCAGGTTGCATGCCATTTATTAGTTTGTCAATTATGGTGGTGGAGCATCCGACAAAATAATTGTTATGGCATTTGCTACTTCTAAGGGGAGTTGCAGGTTTTGGTTATCCACATTGACAGTGGAGGGTTGGGAGTGGATTGGTGGATTTTGTAAGTTATTTATGAGTTTCCAAAACTTTTTAGGGTTAGATATGTTATTGTTCAGATTTTCACAGAAATATTGCGCCTTAGCCAATTTTGTTTGTTTTGTGCATATATTTCGCTATTGTCTATATACACAGTGATCATTCATAGAGCCAGTATGCTTGAACTTTGACCACAATGAATCCCGAAATTGGTATATTTGAATGAGGTCAGCTGTGATCCAATTCAAGTGTGCTCCTTTTACTCTCACCTTACGCAGCGGGGCATGTAAATTCCAAACTTGTAGGTGTTCAGACTGAAAGAATTCAACTGTAGAGTCTAGATCTGGGATTAGGTTTAATCTGTGCCAGGGGAGATTCTTGATGTCATTTAGAAATGGTTGAATATTAAATTTTTTGAAGAACCTGGTGATTTTAACCTTGGGAGAGGATTTAGTAGCCTTTATTTTGTGCACGCAGTACACTAAGCAGTGGTCACTGAAATTGTTAGGGAGAACACCTGCCTTCTGGATTCGAACGGGAGAAGTGGAGAGAATCTAGTCGAGCAGGGTATGATTATGGCTTTTTATGTTTATGCGAGTTGGGGAGGAGATTAATTGCGTTAACTGCAAAGATTTAAACAGCGAGCGACAACTGTTGTTTTTTGGATTCAGCCAATCAATGTTAAAATCTCCAAAAACCAAAATGTCACTTTTTGGGTTTTGAGCTATGGATTCACTAAGGAGCTGTGCTATGTCCGAAATGGAATGCACAGGGGAGCTAGGTCAGCAGTAGATTCCTGCAACAATGATTGATTTACTGCAAGGGATCTCAATTTTGCCAGAAAGGAAATCAAAGGTGGCAGGAGAGCTAGATTTTGTATGGAGGTGAACTTTGTGGAATTGTCAACATAAATTACAATGCTGCCTCCTCTCTTTGCTCTGTCAATTCTATGGCATGAATACCCATGTATTGCAATATCAGAGTCAGGTATTTTTGCAGTTAGCCATGATTCAGAGATCACAATGAATCACAATGTATATTTTTTAAGATTACTACTTAATAATAATAAAAAAAGAAAATCAATGTGTACCATCTCATGAGAAGGTCCATAATTCTTTGCTGCCATACCTTCTATGAGTGAACAGCACAACAAAATAAAACAATAGGAGAATGTCTTTACTGCTGGTTGATTTTTACTGGCTGTAACAACATTATTCTTGAATATTAGCTGATTGATACTGATACTGATTGATACTGAAATATAAAAATTGGCTTTAGTATTTATACCAAGATCTTGCTGTGCTTATCAATGCAGCTACAAAACGTTATGGAAATGATGTGTTGATGAACACCAGAACTGTATGGCACTCAATGCCAATAGAAATGCAATTTCTCCATTAATGGAAACTGGTATAAATAGCTACAAGGCTAAATTAGCGCTAGCTATCACCCTATAGGGATACAAATAAGAAACAAAATAAAAACTAATAATAATAAAAAATACAAATATGTGAGTTGGAGACTGTAACAGATTAGAAAACACAGTACAAGTGTTTAAAAAAATCACAATTAAAATTGTATAAAAGTCAATAAACAAAGTAATAACAACAAAATGTCCTGTAAAATGTTACTCTTAACAGTGGTCCAGAGCAGCTTCTTCACAAAAGGAAGTATTCAAATCAAATGGAGTAGGGTAGAAGCTGTGTTCTGAAAGAAGATATGAAAATAACCACAAGTTTAATATCTAAAATAACAAAAGTAGTGCTTTAGTAATGCACTTACAAGAATAAAAAAATCAATCAATCAATCCTCAAACGTGATCAATCAATCAATCAATCCTCAAACGTGATCCACCTTCAAGTATTATCCCACCATGCTTTTAGGTAGTCCCTTCCACTGAACGTCCTACTTTGCTTTGTTAGGCTCAGAATCCTTCAGCATCCGATGGAAATACAATCCTGCTTAGAGCTGTCAGCACGTCAATCTCCGGCATTGACTCAAGGGCTACGGAAGCTCATGTGCCTATCAATCCAGCTACTATAAATTATGGAAATGATATGTTGATGATTCTGAACACCAGAACTATATGGTACTCAATACCAATAGAAATGCAATTCGTCCATTAATGGAAACTGGAATAGTTAGAGCCTCACTGAAATTCCCCAAAACATGTACTTAACCATGGATATGTTCACAATCAATGTTGACAATGCACTATTTGGGGCTTTTTCATGATGATAGCTTAACAGATGTGGTTAATGGGAGGATGTAGATATTCATTTAAGAAAGCAGAATTGTTAGAAATATAATTTTGACAACACTAGGCAATAGACAGAGTTTATGGCTTAGTTTTAAGGCTACCTACAAATTTGGAAACAAGTCATGAAAGGCGTACTGTAACTTGCAAGCTTTTCTAACAAAAACCTGCTTGAACTGCAATTGTATTTAATGCTCAAACTTTTTACACAACCTGAAAGTTTGCATAAAGAATTAAGCCGGAAGAAAAAGTTGCACTAAACTACACTATTAACCCCTAAACTGCCACATAACCCACACCGCAAAGTACTCATCTAAGCTATCAAACCGCAACACCCCACATTGAAAAGTACCCCTTTACACTATTAACTCCTAAACCGCAACACCCCTACATCACAAAGTACCCGCTACTCTATTAACCCCTAAAATGCCACACACCCACATAACAAAGTATGTGCTACACTATTTCCCCTTAAACCACCAAACCCCCACATCGCAAAGTACTCACTACACTACTAACCCCTAAACCACCACACCCCCACATCGCAACTTACCTGCTACACTATTAACCCCTAAATTGCAACAGCCCCACATCACAAATTACCCTTCTAACCACTAAACCCCCTAACCAACAAACACCCCTAACCTAAAACCTTTAAATTACATATAAAAAATAATACATTAAAAAATTCGAACATTATAAAAAAAAAGCTACCTTATCAGAAAAAATAAATACCAAAAAATAAAACCCACAGTTATGCCTATTCTAAAACTAAAGCCCCCCTTAAAGTTAAACACCTAAAAATAAAAAACCTATACTAATACTAAAATAATAATAATAATAATAATTATAATAATAATATAGAAATAGCACTTAGAAGGGCTTTTTTGTAGGGCATCGCTCTAAAGTGACTTAGCTCTTTTTCACTAAAACCCATTACACAATTCTATAATACAAGTAACCCCCCCCCCTCCACAAAATATAGCCTATCTAAAAAAAAAACTGGTTGGGCATTGCCCTTAGAAAGGCATTTGGTAGGGAAGTGCCCTAAAGCTCTTTTGCTGCACAAAAATAGGTTGACTCCTAAGCTTATATTACTGATTTCCAAATAAAGATACCAAGAGAACAAAGAAAACGTATGACAATGATAATAGGAGTAAATAAAAAAACTTGCTTAAAATTGGATGCTCTATCTGAACCATGAAAGAAAAAAATTTGGTTTCATATCCCTTTAATTATCACAGTTTATGCAATCATAAACCTATGTCAAGAAACTGTCGGCTAGATTATGAGTTTTGCGGTAAGAGCGGCTCGGTAATAACTTGCAAGTTATTTCCACCGCTCACCTCCCTATAACGCTGCTATTACAGGTTTTCATAAACCCGGCATTAGCAGGCATTATGATAGCGTTGAGCAAAATTGAGCTCCATACCGCACTCAAATACCTGCACTGCTTTGAGCTGGTTTTGCATGCTAGTGCACGATTTCCCCATAGACATCAATAGGGAGAGCCGGCTAAAAAAAAGCCTAACACCTGCAATAAAGGAGCGTAAAGCTCCGTAACACAGCCCCATTGATTCCTATGGGGAAAAAAACATATGTTTACACCTAACACCCTAACATAAACCCAGAGTCTAAACACCCCTAATCTGCAGCCCCCGACATCGCCGACACCTATATTACACTTATTAACCCCTAATCTGTCGCCCCTGACACCGCCGCCACCTATCAACACTTATTAACCCCTAATCTGCCGCCCCTAACATCGCCACCACCTACATTACATTTATTAACCCCTAATCTGCTGCCCCCCGTCACTGCCACTATACTAAAGTTATTAACCCCTAAACCTAACCCTAACACCCACTAACTTTAATATAATTAAAATAAATCTAAATAAAAATTACTATCATTAACTAAATAATTCCTATTTAAAACTAAATACTTACCTGTAAAATAAACCCTAAGCTAGCTACAATATAACTAATAGTTACATTGTAGCTATCTTAGGTTTTATTTTTATTTCACAGGCAAGTTTGTATTTATTTTAACTAGGTAGACTAGTTAGTAAATACTAACTACCTAGTTAAAATAAAAACAAATTTACCTGTAAAATAGCACCTAACTTGAGTTACACTAACACCTAACCTTATACTACAATTAAATAAATTACATTAATTAAACACAATTAACTAAATTACAAAAAAACCACGAAATTACACAAAATAAAACATAAATTATCAAATATTTAAACTAAGTACACCTAATCTAATAGCCCTATCAAAATAAAAAGCCCCCCAAAATAAAAAGAACCCTAGCCTACAATAAACTACTAATGGCCCTTAAAGGGCCTTTTGCAGGGCATTGCCCCAAAGAAATCAGCTCTTTTACCTGTAAAAAAAATAATACAAACAACCCCCCAACAGTAAAACCCACCACCCACACAACCAAACCCCCAAATAAAATCCTATCTAAAAAAACCTAAGCTTCCCATTGTCCTGAAAAGGGCATTTAAATAGGCATTGCCCTTAAAAGGGTATTTAGCTCTTTTTCTGCTGAAACTCTAATCTAAAAATAAAACCCACCCAATAAACCCTTAAAAAAACCGAACACTAACCCCCGAAGATCCACTTACATTTTTTGAAGACCAGACATCCATCCTCATCAAGCCGGGAGAAGTCTTCATCCAAGCAGCAAGAAGTCCTCAACGAAGCCAGGAGAAGTCTTCATCCAAGCGGCAAGAAGTGATCCTCCAGATGGGCAGAAGTCTTCATCCAGACGGCATCTTCTATCTTCATCCTTCCGACGCCGAGCGGCTCCATCTTCAAGACATCCGGCACGGAGCATCCTCTTCTTTCCACAGCTCTTCAAGAATGAATTCTCCTTTAAATGATGTCATCCAAGATGGCGTCCTTTGAATGATCCAATCAGCCAATAGGATTGAGCTTGCATTCTATTGGCTGTTCCAATCAATTAATAATATTTAACTAGTGGTTACAATGCGGGAGTGCGGCGGTTTAGGGGTTAATATGTTTATTATAGTGGCGGCAATGTCTGGAGCGGCAGATTAGGGGTTAATAATTTTATTTTAGTGTTTGCGATGCGGGGGGGGGGGGGCTCGGTTTAGGTGTTAAAAGGTAGTTTATGGGTGTAAGTGTACTTTTTAGCACTTTAGTTATGAGTTTTTTGGTACAGCTCTGTAACATAAAAGCCATAACTACTGACTTTCAGTTAACGGTATGGATCTTGACGGTATTAGGGTGTACAGCTCACTTTTTGGCCGGACAGCATAATACCGGCGCTGTTGAAGTACCATTGAAAAAGGACTTTTTGAAAGCTGCGGTAGTTACGCTGCGTTCCGGCCAAAAAAGTGTGCGGCACAGATATACCTGTAATACCAGCGGTAGTGAAAAAGAGCCATAGCGATGCTTTTTCACTCATACCGCAAAACTCGTAATCTAGCCGTGTGTTTTTAATGTATCCAATAGGACAAGGAAACTGTTCCACCTTAAAGGGACATTCCAAACAAAATTGGAATCCATATGCATGGATTTCATTTTTGAATAAAAGCATTTTGTAATATACATGTATTAGCAAAAATACTTCTAATAAAAGCTATAGCTATTTCAAAAGCATATTTAAGTATGCACCAGCATTTTAAACACAGCACTTGTTCAGAGAGCCTAAGGTGCTTGTACCATCTGGTAATGACTCAATTTATTAAATGATGACATGATACAAGCCCCACTGGTGCTTGTAAACATAACTGTTTTAGTGTTAACATAAATAATAAAATAAATTAACTACAAGTACCTACAATTAAATACAATGAAATAAACTAAACTAAAGTACAAAAAAACAAACACTAAATTACAAAAAATAAAAAAATATTACAAGAATTTTAAACTAATTACACCTAATCTAAGCCCCCTAATAAAATAACAAAGCCCCCCAAAATAAAAAAATGCCCTACCCTATACTAAATTACAAAAGTTAACAGCTCTATTACCTTACCAACCCTTAAAAGGGCCTTTTGCGGGGGCATGCCCCAAAGAAAACAGCTCTTTTGCCTGTAAAAAAAAAAACAATACCCCCCCACATTACAACCCACCACCCACATACCCCTACTCTAACCCAAAAGCCCCTTAAATAAACCTAACACTACCCCCCTGAAGATCTCCCTACCGTGTCTTCACCCAGCGGGCCGAAGTCTTCATCCGATGGGGCAGAAGAGGACATCCAGACTGGCAGAAGTCTTCATCCAAGCGGGGCAAGAAGAGGTCTTCCATCCATCAGAAGTCTTGATCCAGGCGGCATCTTCTCTGTTCATCCATCCGGAGCAGAGCGGCAGCATCCTGAAGAGACATCCGACGCAGAGCATCCTCTTCTTTCTTGATCCGACGACTCAATGACTGTACCTTTAAGTGACGTCATCCAAGATGGTGTCCCTTGAATTCCGATTGGCTGATAGGATTCTATCAGCCAATCGGAATTAAGGTAGGAAAAATCTGATTGGCTGATTCAATCAGCCAATCAGATTCAAGTTCAATCCGATTGGCTGATCCAATCAGTCAATCAGATTGACCTCGCATTCTATTGGCTGATCGGAATAGCCAATAGAATGTGAGGTCAATCTGATTGGCTGATTGGATCAGCCAATCGGATTGAACTTGAATCTGATTGGCTGATTCCATCAGCTAATCAGAATATTCCTGCCTTAATTCCGACTGGCTGATAGAATCCTATCAGCCAATCGGAATTCAAGGGACGCCATCTTGGATGACGTCACTTAAAGGTACAGTCATTGCGTCGTCGGATCAAGAAAGAAGAGGATGCTCTGCGTCGGATGTCTCTTCAGGATGCTGCCGCTCCGCTCCGGATGGATGAACAGAGAAGATGCCGCCTGGATCAAGACTTCTGATGGATTGAAGACCTCTTCTTGCCCCGCTTGGATGAACTTCTGCCGGTCTGGATGTCCTCTTCTGCCCCATCGGATAAAGACTTCGGCCCGCTGGGTGAAGACACGGTAGGGAGATCTTCAGGGGGGTAGTGTTAGGTTTATTTAAGGTGGGTTTGGGTTAGAGTAGGGGTATGTGGGTGGTGGGTTGTAATGTGGGGGGGGGTATTGTGTTTTTTTTTACAGGCAAAAGAGCTGTTTTCTTTGGGGCATGCCCCCGCAAAAGGCCCTTTTAAGGGCTGGTAAGGTAATAGAGCTGTTAACTTTTGTAATTTAGTATAGGGTAGGGCATTTTTTTATTTTGGGGGGCTTTGTTATTTTATTAGGGGGCTTAGATTAGGTGTAATTAGTTTAAAATTCTTGTAATTTTTTTATTTTTTGTAATTTAGTGTTTGTTTTTTTTGTACTTTAGTTTAGTTTATTTCATTGTATTTAATTGTAGGTACTTGTAGTTAATTTATTTAATGTATTTCATGATAGTGTAGTGTTAGGTTTAATTGTAACTTAGGTTAGGATTTATTTTACAGGTAATTTTGTAATTATTTTAACTAGGTAGCTATTAAACAGTACATATCTATTTAATAGTTATTGTACCTAGTTAAAATAAATACAAAGTTGCCTGTAAAATAAATATAAATCCTAAAATAACTACAATGTAACTATTAGTTATATTGTAGCTATATTAGGGTTTATTTTACAGGTAAGTATTTAGTTTTAAATAGGATTCATTTATTTAATTAATTTAATGATAGTGTAGTGTTAGGTGTAATTGTAACTTAGGTTAGGATTTATTTTACAGGTAAATTTGTATTTATTTTAGCTAGGTAGTTATTAAATAGTTATTAACTATTTAATAACTATTGTACCTAGTTAAAATAAATACAAAGTTGCCTGTAAAATAAATATAAATCCTAAAATAGCTACAATGTAACTATTAGTTGTAGCTATATTAATAGCTAGTAGGGGGCTTAGATTAGGTGTAATTAGTTTAAAATTATTGTCATATTTTATTATTTTTGGTAATTTAGTGTTTGTTTGTTTTTTGGTACTTTTCTGATGGATGGAAGACATCTTCTTGCCCCGCTTGGATGAAGACTTCTGCCGGTCTGGATGTCCTCTTCTGCCCCATCGGATGAAGACTTCGGCCCGGCTGGGTGAACACAACTCAAGGTAGGGAGATCTTCAGGGGGGTAGTGTTAGGTTTATTTAAGGGGGGTTTGGGTTAGAGTCGGGGTATGTGGGTGGTGGGTTGTAATGTGGGGGGGTATTGTGCTTTTTTTACAGGCAAAAGAGCTGTTTTCTTTGGGGCATGCCCCGCAAAAGGCCCTTTTAAGGGCTGGTAAGGTAATAGAGCTGTTAACTTTTGTAATTTAGTATAGGGTAGGGCATTTTTTTTATTTTGGGGGGCTTTGTTATTTTATTAGGGGGCTTAGATTAGGTGTAATTAGTTTAAAATTCTTGTAATATTTTTTTATTTTTTGTAATTTAGTGGGGTTTTTTTTGTACTTTAGTTTAGTTTATTTCATTGTATTTAATTGTAGGTACTTGTAGTTAATTTATTTAATGATAGTGTAGTGTTAGGTTTAATTGTAACTTAGGTTAGGATTTATTTTACAGGTAATTTTGTAATTATTTTAACTAGGTAGCTATTAAATAGTCAATATCTATTTAATAACTATTGAACCTAGTTAAAATAAATACAAAGTTGCCTGTAAAATAAATATAAATGCTAAAATAGCTACAATGTAACTATTAGTTATATTGCAGCTATATTAGGGTTTATTTTACAGGTAAGTCTTTAGTTTTATATAGGATTCATTTATTTAATTAATTTAATGATAGGGTAGTGTTAGGTGTAATTGTAACTTAGGTTATGATTTATTTTACAGGTAAATTTGTATTTATTTTAGCTAGGTAGTTATTAAATAGTTATTAACTATTTAATAACTATTGTACCTAGTTAAAATAAATACAAAGTTGCCTGTAAAATAAATATAAATCCTAAAATAGCTACAATGTAACTATTAGTTATATTGTAGCTATATTAATAGCTAGTAGGGGGCTTAGATTAGGTGTAATTAGTTTAAAATTATTGTAATATTTTATTATTTTTGGTAATTTAGTGTTTGTTTGTATTTTGGTACTTGTATGATGGATGGAAGGCCTCTTCTTGCCCCGCTTGGATGAAGACTTCTGCCGGTCTGGATGTACTCTTCTGCCCCATCGGATGAAGACTTCGGCCCGGCTGGGTGAACACGACTCAAGGTAGGGAGATCTTCAGGGGGGTAGTGTTAGGTTTATTTAAGGGGGGTTTGGGTTAGAGTAGGGGTATGTGGGTGGTGGGTTGTAATGTGGGGGGGGGGTATTGTGTTTTTTTTTACAGGCAAAAGAGCTGTTTTCTTTGGGGCATGCCACGCAAAAGGCCCTTTTAAGGGTTGGTAAGGTAATAAAGCTGTTAACTTTTGTAATTTAGTATAGGGTAGGGAATTTTTTTTTATTTTGGGGGGCTTTGTTATTTTATTAGGGGGCTTAGATTAGGTGTAATTAGTTTAAAATTCTTGTAATATTTTTTTATTTTTTGTAATTTAGTGGGGTTTTTTTTGTAATTTAGTGTTTTTTTTTTGTACTTTAGTTTATTTAATTGTAGATAATTGTAGGTACTTGTAGTTAATTTATTTAATGATAGTGTAGTGTTAGGTTTAATTGTAACTTAGGTTAGGATTTATTTTACAGGTAATTTTGTAATTATTTTAACTAGGTAGCTATTAATTAGTCAATAACTATTTAATAGCTATTGTACCTAGTTAAAATAAATACAAAGTTGCCTGTAAAATAAATATAAATGCTAAAATAGCTACAATGTAACTATTAGTTATATTGAAGCTATATTAGGGTTTATTTTACAGGTAAGTATTTAGTTTTAAATAGGATTCATTTATTTAATTATAGTGTAGTGTTAGGTGTAATTGTAACTTAGGTTAGGATTTATTTTACAGGTAAATTTGTATTTATTTTAGCTAGGTAGTTATTAAATAGTTATTAACTATTTAATAGCTATTGTACCTAGTTAAAATAAATACAAAGTTACCTGTAAAATAAATATAAATGCTAAAATAGCTACAATGTAACTATTAGTTATATTGTAGCTATATTAGGGTTTATTTTACAGGTAAGTATTTAGTTTTAAATAGGATTCATTTATTTAACTATAGTAAATTTATTTCATTTTATTTAAATTATATTTAAGTTAGGGGGTGTTAGTGTTAGGGTTAGACTTAGGTTTAGGGGTTAATAACCTTATTATAGTAGCGGCGACATTGTGGGCAGGAGATTAGGGGTTAATAATTGTAGGTAGGTGGCGGCAATGTTAGGGAGGGCAGATTAGGGGTTAATAAAATGTATTATAGTGTTTGCGAGGCGGGAGTGTGGCGGTTTAGGGTTTAATACATTTATTATAGTGGCGGCGATTTGCGGACGGCAGATTAGGGGTTACTACTTGTAGTTAGATTGCGGCGACGTTGGGGGGGGCAGGTTAGGGGTTAATAACTATAATGTAGGGGTCGGCGGTGTTAGGGACAGCAGATTAGGGGTTAATAGCTAAAATGTAGGCGGCGATATCGGGTCGGCAGATTAGGGGTTAATACTTGTAGTTAGATTGCGGCGACGTTGGGGGGGGCAGATTAGGGGTTAATAACTATAATGTAGGGGTCGCGGTGTTAGGGACAGCAGATTAGGGGTTAATAGCTATAATGTAGGCGGCGATATCGGGTCGGCAGATTAGGGGTTAATACTTGTAGTTAGATTGCGGCAACGTTGGGGGGGGGGCAGATTAGGGGTTAATAACTATAATGTAGGGGTTGGCGGTGTTAGGGACAGCAGATTAGGGGTTAATAGCTATAATGTAGGCGGCGGCGATATCGGGTCGGCAGATTAGGGGTTAATACTTGTAGTTAGATTGCGGCGACGTTGGGGGGGGCAGATTAGGGGTTAATAACTATAATGTAGGGGTCGGCGGTGTTAGGGACAGCAGATTAGGGGTTAATAGCTATAATGTAGGCGGCGGCGATATTCGGTCGGCAGATTAGGGGTTAATAAAATAATGCAGGTGTCAGCAATAGCGGGGGCGGCAGATTAGGGGTTAATAAGTGTTAGATTAGGGGTGTTTAGAGACTCGGGGTACATGTTAGGGTGTTAGGTGCAGACTTAGTGTTTCCCCATAGGAAACAATCGAGCTGCGGTGTTAGTTTTTTTTTCAGCCGAAACTCCCATTGTCTCCTATGGGGAAATGCCGAATTTTACCAAACTAATTCGGATTTATTCGGAGATACGGCAGCTATTTCGGATTCATTCGGTAGATTCGGAAGTATTTTAATTCGGAAATCCGAATCGATCCGAATCTCCGAAATTACCGAATTTTCAGAATTTCCGAATAAATCCGAAACGAACCGCACATGTCTATTTTTTTTTATAGTTAGGTCTTTTTTATTTTGGGTATGCAAATAATGACACTTAGGGAAGTCTCCCTAAGCGTGATGCGGGAATCCAGACGTGGACCCGTTGCTCAGTGTGCTTAGAGGGATATGGCTGCACCTCACTGATGAGGCACACAATAGGCCAAAATGTACGTCTAAGGTTTTGCTGTTTCTCTCGTTCAGAGAGGGATTGCCTGGTATTTCGGGGCTGGACTGGACTGTGAAGTCAGGATCAGACTGATATGCTTCAGGAAAGTTCTTCTCTTTTTATTTATGTTTTTTTTATTTTGGGGGGTTGAGTAGGTGGAGGGTTGTACTGTTAGTGGGACATAGTATTTTTTTCAAAATAAAAGAACTGTTAAACTTAAGGCAATGCCCTACAAAAAGCCCTTTTAAGGGCTATTGGTAGTTTAGTGTTAGATTAGTGGGTGTTTTTATTTTGGGGTGTTTTTTTGTTTTTATTTATTTATTTTTATTTTTATTTTGAATAATTTTGTTTATTATTTTCTGTAATCTTATTTTTTTATTTTTTGTAATCTTAGGCCTAGATTTAGAGTTGGGCGGTAGCCGTCAAAACCAGCGTTAGAGGATCCTAACGCTGGTTTTTACCGCCCGCTGGTATTTAGAGTCAGTCATGAAAGGGTCTAACACTCACTTTGCAGCCACGACTTTTCCATACCGCATATCCCCCTACGCCATTTGCGTATCCTATCTTTTCAATGGGATCTTTCTAACGCCAGTATTTAGAGTCGTGGCTGAAGTGAGCGTTAGAAATCTAACGACAAAACTCCAGCCGCAGAAAAAAGTCAGTAGTTAATAGCTTTCTGGGCTAACGCCGGTTTTTAAAGCTCTTAACTACTGTGCTCTAAAGTACACTAACACCCATAAACTACCTAATTACCCCTAAACCGAGGTCCCCCCACATCGCCGCCACTCTATTAAAAATATTTAACCTCTAATCTGCCGACTGCTGCCAACTACGTTATCCCTATGAACCCCTAATCTGCTGCCCCTAACACCGCCGACCCCTATATTATATTTATTAACCCCTAATCTGCCGCCCCCAACGTCGCCGCCACCTACCTACAATTATTAACCCCTAATCTGCCGACCGGAGCTCACCGCTACTATAATAAAGTTATTAACCCCTAATCTGCCTCACTCCCGCCTCAATAACCCTATAATAAATAGTATTAACCCCTAATCTGCCCTCCCTAACATTGCCGACACCTAACTTCAAGTATTAACCCCTAATCTGCCGACCGGAGCTCACCGCTACTATAATACATTTTTTAACCCCTAAAGCTAATTCTAACCCTAACACCCCCCAAATTAAATATAATTTTATTCTAACTAAATAAATTAACTCTTATTAAATAAATTATTCCTATTTAAAGCTAAATTCTTACCTGTAAAATAAACCCTAATATAGCTACAATATAAATTATAATTATATTGTAGCTATTTTAGGATTAATATTTATTTTACAGGCAACTTTGTATTTATTTTAACCAGGTACAATAGCTATTAAATAGTTAATAACTATTTAATAGTTACCTAGTTAAAATAATTACAAATTACCTGTAAAATAAATCCTAACCTAAGTTACAATTAAACTTAACACTACACTATCAATAAATAAATTAAATAAACTACCTACAATTATCTACAATTAAACCTAACACTACACTATCAATAAATTAATTAAATACAATACCTACAAATAAATACATTTAAATTAACTAACTAAAGTACAAAAAATAAAAAAGAACTAAGTTACAAAAAATAAAAAAATATTTACAAACATTAGAAAAATATTACAACAATTTTAAACTAATTACACCTACTCTAAGCCCCCTAATAAAATAACAAAGACCCCCAAAATAAAAAAATGCCCTACCCTATTCTAAATTAAAAAAGTTCAAAGCTCTTTTACCTTACCAGCCCTGAAAAGGGCCCTTTGCAGGGCATGCCCCAAAGAATTTAAATGACGTCATCCAAGATGGCGTCCGTCGAATTCCGATTGGCTGATAGGATTCTATCAGCCAACCGGAATTAAGGTTGGAAAACTCTGATTGGCTGATGGAATCAGCCAATCAGATTCAAGTTCAATCCGATTGGCTGATCCAATCAGCCAATCAGATTGAGCTTGCATTCTATTGGCTGATTGGAACAGCCAATAGAATGCGATCTCAATCTCAATCGGTAAATATGCTCTACGCTCCCTTTTTGGAGCCTAACGCAGCCCTTCTGTGAACTCTAAATACCAGCGGTATTTAAAAGGTGCGGGAGATAAAAAGCCAGCGCAGCTAACGCACCCCTTTGGCCGCAGAATTCTAAATCTAGCCGCTAGTTTTTTATTTTAATTTAATCTTAGTTTTTTTGTTTTTTTTTGAGTAGGGTAGGTTTTTTATTTTCAGTAATGATAGGGTAATTATTTTATTTTATTTTTGGTAAATGTTTATTATGTTTAAATTTAGTTAGTCTTTTTTTATCTTATGTAACGGTAGTTTAATTAAGGTTAACTTAGGGTGTGTTAGCTTAAAAGGCTTAGTTATAAGATTGATACTTTGCGTTGTGGGGGGGGTTGGTGGTTTAGGGGTTAATAGTGTAATTAGGTATTTTGTGATGTGGGGGGTTGATGGTTTAGGGGTTAATAGTGCTAATAAGTAGTTTTCAATGTGGGGGGTTGGCGGATTAGGGTTTTATAGTGTTGATAGGTAGTTTGGGATGTGGGGGTTTGGCGGATTAGGGGTTAATAACTTTATTAGATAGATTTCGATGCGGGTGTTTGGCGGATTAGGGGTTTATCACTTTTATAGGTTCTTTGCGATATGGGGGTTGGCGGATTAGGGGTTAATACATTTTATTTGTTATTGCAGTGAGGAAGATGATGGTTGATAGGTACACATTGTTCATGCGTTAGGTGTTTGATAAGGCTTCTAGGTAGTTACGGTACTTATATATTCAGCACAATGCTTGCTTCGCCTGCCTATATGTGGCGAGGTAAAAATAGAGTAAAATTTCTCCATTCTCGCCGCGTAAGTCCTTGCAATGAATATATGATACCGACTTGCAATGGCGGTTCTATGTTAGTTTATGGGAGTAAAAACAGCGGGCGACTGGTAAATAATACATTGCCACACTTGTATGCGGCACCGTATATGTCATTGTTAGATTCTCAAAAAAATTGGCAATGTCGGCTTTTGCTCCTCACGCCTCATATGTGATCATATGTGATCGGGCCCCTTGTCCTTATATGTGATGGTTGAGGGAATCACTACCCTTGGCAACGGGAAATTCAAATATAAAAATGACTACATAGAGGAAAAATATGTTTTCACAAGATCTCAATTTATATGTTGAAGCTCCCAATTATTATTATTTTTTTATTATTTTGCAATGGAGTTGTTTTTTAAACTCCAATTATCTTATCTCTCTTCATTTTCTCCTCTTTCTCCACACCCTCATCCTCCTTCTCTCTTTATATTTCCCTCTTAATCCAATCTTCATTCGATGGGGCTGATTTATCAAGGGCCGAATGGCCCCTGATGCCCCTGTTTCCGCGCGAGAGTTCAGGCACGCCGGAAACAGCAGTTATGAAGCAGTTATGAAGCAGCGGTCTTAAGACCGCTGCTCCTTAACTGATCCACAGCCTCTGAGGCTGCGGACATCAATCCGGCCGATCCTATACGATCGTGTTGATTGACACCCACTGCTAGCGACCGATTGGCAGCGAATCTGCAGGGGGCGGCATTGCACAAGAAGTTTACCAGAACTGCTTGTGCAATGATAAATTCCGACAGCGTATGCTGTTGGCATTCAGCAATGTCTGTCGAACATGATATGCTACCCTTGTGTATGCATATAATACATATGTATGCCACTGATGCAGCTTTTATTATAGTAATTTCAGACAATAAAAAAAAAAAAATTTTTGTTGGCAAATAATAAGACACTTTCACATGTTTAATTTTTTTTATTGATGTTTCATAGAGGACTACAAAACATGCATTGCAAGCTCCACATATAATTTTGTCAAAATTGAGAGTAAACAAAAATATACAGTAGGATAAAAAGATAAAACACGGGCAAAAATACCTTCTGTAGCACTTATGAGGCCTATCATGGACCTCTCCATAAATAATTTATATGGTAAACCAGGCTACTTTTGTTACATGAAAAATATGAAATGCCCCTAGGACCCCAGTAAAAACAATTGTATGGAAATGCACTTGTGGCCCGGGAACAGGAGGGCTTGGAATTGAGCGGTGCGCCTTTGGGCCTGTACTGCGTGTTTCCGCCTGGTGGCCTAGTTGATCCCTCCCCTCCCTCCGTAGCCTTGGGCGGTGTGGATAGAGGCCCACATGGTGCCCCCTCTGTCATTGGTGGTTCCGATGGGTCTGCGGCCTCCTCCGGGGTCAGGTACTTACCTGACTTACCTGTTCCGGAGGCAGCACGGGTGGCGGTTGCAGTCTTGATTCAGGCCCTCTCGGCAGGAGCGAGTCCGAGTGTCGTGACGGGTAGCGGGCAGTCCAGCGTTGTCCATGGGGGTTCGGTGGGTGTTCCTGCGGTAGGCGGCGTGGTCCTCTCGGGAGCGGCAGGCAGTGCGTCCTCATCTGGTGATGTCTTCCGGTTGGTGCGGGGTGGCGGTGACGTCTCTTCCGGTAGTCACGGTCGTGATGTCACTTCCGGGCGCTGCAAGTATGACGTCACTTCCGGTTTCGGGCGTGCTTAGGAGCAGTTGGGTCTTCGGTTCGGTCATGGCAGCAGCGGAGGTGAGTCGAGGGTCCGGGGATCCGGGAGAGGCAGCACTGGACAGGCAGAGGCTGAGGGCAGGCATATGGGGGCAGGCACCTGGCAACTTGAGACGCACTTTGGGGTGCATGGGGGCAGGCACCTGGCAGATGGAGTCGCATGTTGGGGCTTATGTTGGCCATGGGGTTTTGGGCCCTAGGGGGCTTGATGGTGCTGGGCAATGGGGTAGGGGTGGTAGGTTGCTCACAGAAGTAGCGAGCATTCAGGGAAGTGCCGGGCAGGAGATTCGACCGGCGGGGGGAGAGAATCTGGTCATTAGTGGGCATGAGCCTCTGGGGAGAGGACAGCAAGACGTCATTGGGGAGATCTTTAGGTTGGCTATGATGGTATGCTGGTATGATGGATCACAGGGGGCGGGTGAACATGGGCCAACGCTTGGTAGCAGGGGGCGGCAGTTAGGTGTTGGGGCCCTGGTGGGTGGGCAGCAAGCTAGCCCTGTTGTAGAGCGGGATGGGGGTGGCACCTGCGATTCCCGATACTCCCGGCTCTGTTTTGTCTCCACAGGTGAGCGAGGATGCAGTGGTGGCAGCAAGCCAGGAGGCTGGGCAAGCGGTGGCTCAGAGGACCGGAGCAGGCCAGGAGGCACTTCCCCCTACAGCGCCAGGAGCAGGTGAGATTACATTGGGCGGGGAGCTGGGGGAGGGTGTGGATGGGTCGTCTAGTGATACTGGCTCTGAGAGTGACGACTCCTTAGGGCCAGTATCTAAACCTCAAAAACGTGTGTTGAAGTATCTACGTAGGCTGGTAGCTGGGCAGCAGAGGCAGGAATTGAGCCTAGCTCCGGGTGGGGGAGTGCAGGCAGGGGTTCCAGGTCAGGGTGCATTTGGTAGTCAGCAGGTAGGGTCAGGGGCTGCGAGCCTGGCGTTGGCAGACAGGAAAGTGGCGCTGCAGGGGTATGCATACCCCTGCAATGTGCACTCATTGCATTCGCACCTTAAGACTAAGGTGATTAAAAAAATCAGGGAGGGCAAATATGTGCACATTTTTGATTTGTCGCTCGAGGCCCATAAGGCCAAGGACCTAAGCGAGGACGGCTCGGGCCCTAAAAAGGTGAAGAGGCCTGAGATGATTGATGAGTGGTGCATGTAGGGTACTGGCGTCCTGTCTGGTGGAGGCAAAGCTGGAGTTGAGGGTCGACGTGTTAAAATACATGGAGATGATTGAGTTTGTTCACAAAACTTATAAGGAAGGGGTGTGGCGGTCTTATGATGCAGACTATAGGAGAAAGATGGTGGGGAACCCTCTGCTGACCTTTGGCACTATGGATGTGCATTTATGGCAGCGCTTGGGTTTGGAACACTCCCCTTCCCCCCCTTCAGGTGTAAGGGTGGGGGGGAGCAGGCAGCTAGGTGGAGTCAAGAGGAAAGGCCGGGAATGTTGGAAGTACAACAATGGAAAGTGTGATCGGGGAGCAAACTGCTCCTTTCGGCACTCTTGCCTATACTGCAGAGCGGGCCAACCGGGGACTGAATGTGGGAGACGGAAGAAGATGGGAGGCTGAGGTACCGGCAGAGGGGCTGCTGGGGCAAAGGGCCCCAATGCCATTGAGGCTGGATGCCCTTGAGCCATGGCTCAGAGCCTACCCGGACAGGCGGGCAGGGGAGCTTCTCCTGTCCGGACTTCGCAAGGGTTTCCTCATTCCGGTGGTGGGACCAGTGATCAGGGCATGACAGAAGCAGAACCTCAAGTCGGCTTATGAATACCCCGATGTTGTGAGGGAAAAGTTGGGCAAAGAACTGAGGTTGGGGCGTATGGCAGGCCCCTTCCCGGAGCCCCCCATTGAGGGAATGGTGGTTTCCCCGCTGGGGGTTGTGCCAAAGAAGGAAGCGAAGAAATTCCGGTTGATCCAGCACTTATCATATCTGAAAGGTAATTCGGTTAATGACGCCAGCAACCCGGAGGTTAGCTCCGTTTCCTATCAGTCGTTTGACCAGGCTATGGTTTTGGTGCAACAGGCCGGGGTTGGGGCCCTCTTGGCGAAGCTTGACATTGAGTCAGCTTTCCGCTTGTTGCCAATTCACCCGGCATCCTTTTGGTTGATGGGGTGCTGGTTCGAGGGTGCCTATTTTGTAGATCGTTGTCTCCCAATGGGTTGCTCGGTCTCATGTGCGTTTTTCGAGACGTTCAGTACATTCCTGCACTGGGCTGTCTTTTTGGAGGTGCGGGGTGGGCTTATAGCTCATTACTTGGATGACTTTCTGCTGATTGGCAGAGCTGGGTCGGCAGAATGTGCGCGGCTCATGTCGGTAATGAGGGCGTTATTCACACATTTTGGGGTACCATTGGTAGAAGACAAGACCCAGGGGCCATGCACTCGCCTGACATTTCTGGGTACCGAGATTGATACCCTAGAAAGGTGGTGCAGGTTGCCAGAGGATAAGGTGGTGTGTATGCTAGCTGCGGTTTCTTCGGCTGCGGCGGCTGACCGGCTCTCGATAAGGGAGTTACAGTCATTACTGGGTCTCCTGAATTTCGCTTGCAAGGTTATCCCGATGGGCAGGGTGTTCAACAGGAGGTTGGAAGGCCCACTAAAGGGATGCAGCGGGAGTCGCAAGTCGTGTGGGGTGTCCCCAGATATGAAGGAGGACCTGAGAGTCTGGGAGGATTTCAATGGGGTTCTGTTGTGGAGACACGAGAGGACTTCTAGTCAGGCTCTGCATCTGTTCACAGATGCGGCAGGAGCAGTGGGTTACGGGGCTTACTTCAGCGGCGCTTGGAGTGCTGAGGAGTGGCCTGGGGCCTGGATTGAGAGGGGATGGACCAGGAACCTTACACTCCTGGAGTTGTTCCCTATTGTAGTGGCCATCGAGTTATGGGGGCAGCAATTGGCTTATAGGAATGTGATATTCTGGTGGGATAATATGAGCGTCATGTTTGTTATCAACAATCTTTCAGCCTCTTCCCCTATTGTTGTACGCTATCTTCGATGGTTAGTGCTGCGGTGCCTGCGGCACAACATTGACTTTACGGCATGGCACGTGCCCAGGGTCAATAATGTATTGGCAGATGCGCTGTCGCTGGGCCAATGGGAGGCATTTAGGAAATTGGCGCCAGGGGCGGCAAAGGTTGGTACTCCTTGTCCTTCCTTTCTTTGGCAGGTGGCGGAAGGGGGGATGTGCTGACTTCGATGGTTCAGGCGTTGCTGGCGCCTGCTACCTGGAGAGCCTATGTTAAGTACTGGGCAGAGTGGGAAGTCTTCCTCAGGAGTAAGGGTGTTCCGGTGGAATCCGGATCACCGACTTTGTTGCTTGAATGGATGGTGCGCCTGAAGGAGGGTGGCTGCAAGAAAGGGTCAATGCAAGGGAGACTAGCAGCCTTGTCCTTCTTTGCTAAGTGGAAGGGTCTCCCGAATGGGACGAGTACCTTCCTGGTTAGGCAGGTAATGAAAGGTTGGGGTAGGATTGAGGCTAAGTCAGCATATAGGCGCGAGCCCATTACAGTACAACGGCTGGGGCCGCTATTGGCAGTGCTTCCGGAGGTGTGTGCAGATGAGTATGAGGTAGGTTTGTTCAGTGCGGCATTCACGGTTGCTTTCTTTGGAGCTTTGAGGATAGGAGAGCTAGTTAGCCCGACCAGGTCATCAGAAGGTAATGGTATCCAAGTGCAGCACGTCAGGTTTGACATGCAGGCGCTATTGTTGTTTATCCCCAGATCAAAGACTGATCAGGAAAGGAAAGGTGTGTGGCTGTCCATACAGCAGCAGGATTGTTTAGAGTGTTGCCCCATCTGGCTTTCTTCCGAGTTTTCGGCTAGGAGACCGGGGAATCCCGGGCAATTTTTTATTCATGCGGATGGGTCCAACTTGTCCAGATTCCAGTTTAGGCGGGTGTTGGAGGAAGCAGCTAAGCGGGTCGGCCTAGACCCCAGGGTCATTGCTCCCCACTCATTCCGCATCGGAGTGGCCACCAGCCCGGCTGCCGCTGGGGCATCGGAGTGGGAGATTAAGAGGTTGGGGAGGTGGAGTTCAAAAAGGTATAGGCTATACATTAGACCCCTTAGGAGTAACGTATAGATAGTATAAGGATTGAGTGAGTTGAGGGGTGTTTAGTAATGCTGGTTCTCGCTTATTTTAGGTTTAAGAACCCCTCCTTGTAGAGCGTGGATAGTCGGCCATTCGTAGGTCCACTGGGTGGCCATTCACGCTTTGAAGCGCCTGGGCGGCCAGCAGCTGGGATTTCGACCAGATGCGGTTTCAATTAGATGGCTGGGGAGGAGGGGAATGTTGTGGAGTGATTTGCCGGCTTGTCTGGAGGAGGCCTTCCTTCGCTGGGGCGACCTTCCTTGATAGTGCTGCATCTGGGGGGAAATGATGTGGGGAGTTTGCCTGTGCTGCAATTGGTGGCTATCATTTAGTCGGATGTGAGGTGGTTGAAAGCGCATTTCCCAGGGGTGCGAGTGGCATGGTCAAATGTGATTGCACCATTCAGCTTACCGTATTTGGAAAAAGCTGAACAGAGATGTGGGGAGGTTGATCGTGGAGGAAGGTGGTTTTGTAATCAGGCACGATAACATCTTGGGGGACTGCAAGCAGCTGTATAGGCCGGGCGGGGTCCACTTAACGGAAGAAGGTTTAGAGTTGTTTTTGGCTAATTTATCAGGTGTACTTAGGCGGCATGTTATCTAGCTAGCCCCTAGGGGTAGCGGCAAGAGCTCCATTATGGGGGCATATAGGTAGTATTTCTTGTGGCGGGGTCCCAGCCGAATAATTTTTATGGTTTCCGTGAGGGTGTGGTCGAGCTAATGGGAGGGGCATGATGTTGCAAGTCCCAGCTTGTAACGCCTCTCCCCGCGGGCCTGCTGACCTAGAAACCCCTTGAGGATGATGCCAGCCCCTGAAGGGCAATGCTCGGCAGGAGCATTGTGACAACCAATCCGGGCCGGTGACCTCACTACACTTGCTGTAGATACTAAGTTATTGTTAGGTATAGGATATAGATTAGTCTCAGATGCCGCCACCTTTCAATATAAGCCTTAAGCTTCACAAGTTAAATAAATTTAGAGTTTGCCTGGTTTTGTTTTAATAAATGCGACCTTGCTTCACGGTCTTATACCTCCAAATATGTGTCTGTGTCTTTATTGGGTAAGGTGGGAATGAAGTCATGGCGATTTGACCCTTAAGGCTCTTAAAAGCAAAAATGGAAAAGTTAGTTACCACATCTGGCCAAATGGGATAAGCCCAGGTACCACGTCAAGGTTTCTTCCAAAATATGAGTCCCGAAACAGCCACACAATGCAAGCTCTCAATCCAAAAAACTGGAAACAAGTGAAGGGTGCACAGGCTTATGTAATCACCCTAGACATATACAAAACACGGAAGGGGACTGCACTCTCAGACCGGACCGGGTACAAATCCCATGACCCTGCAACATGCACAGCCCTGGGTACACAATAGCACTCTCAGGAAGCTGCACTGTCCCCAGAGTCACAGGCAGTTAACACCAGACAGATCTGGGTGCAAGGCCCATAGGGAAAATTACAAAACAAATTAATACAGCACACAGAGAAAGTCCAGCACTCACTTACAAGCTCTCAGCTAAGATTAAAAGCAAAAATGGAAGAGTTAGTTACCGCATCTGGCCAAATGGGATAATCCCAGGTACCACGTCAAGGTCTCTTCCAAAACCTGAGTCCCTAAACAGCCATACAATGCAAGCTCTCACTTCAACAAACTGGGAACAAGTGAAGGGTGCACAGGCTTAGGTAATCACCCTAGACATATACAAAACACGGAAGGGGACTGCACTCTCAGACCGGACCGGGTACACATCCTATGACCCTGCAACATGCACAGCCCTTGGTGCACAATAGCATTCTTAGGAAGCTGCACTGTCCCCAGAGTCACAGGCAGTTAACCCCAGACAGGTCTGGGTGCAAGGTCCATAGGGAAAATTACAAAACAAATTAATACAGCACACAGAGAAAGTCCAGCACTCACTTACAAGCTCTCAGCTAAGATTAAAAGCAAAAATGGAAGAGTTAGTTACCGCATCTGGCCAAATGGGATAAGCCCAGGTACCACGTCAAGGTCTCTTCCAAAACCTGAGTCCCTAAACAGCCACACAATGCAAGCTCTCAAGTGAGTGAGTACTGGACTTTCTCTGTGTGCTATATATATATATATTTTTTTTTATATATATATATATATATATATATATATATATATATATATATACGCAATAGAAACCCCTATTCCGCCAACCCCCACATCGCAAAGTACATAATAAAGCTATTAACCCCTAATCCGCCATTCACCCACATCGCAATCTAACTATTACAGTTATTAACCACTAAACCTCCATTCACCCACAATGGAAATAAGCTAATTAAAGTATTAACCCCTAATCCACCAACATCCCACAACGCAATCTACCAAATTATACTATTAACCCCAAATCTGCCATCCCCCATTATGCAAACTACCTAATAAATGTATTAACCCCTAATCCACCATCCCTGCACGTGGAAAAGTATCTAATTACACTATTAACCCCTAAACCGCTGACCCCCCACAATGCAATATACCTCATTAACCCCTAAACCGCCATCCCCCACAACGCAAAGAATTAATCTAACCACTAAGCCCCCTAACCTAACACCCCCTAAATTAACCCCAATTACATAAAATGAAAAAAGATTACCTTACTAATAAATTAATTAAAAATTACAATAATAAAAAAATCCTAATTTACAATTAAAATAAAAAATCATAACATTACATTAAAAAAACCTAAGATTAAATTAAAATAAAAAAATCTAATATTACAAAAAAAAATCTAAAATAACAGAAAAAAATTAATGAAATTATCAAAAATAAAAAAATGAAAACCTAATCTAGACCTCAATAAAAATAAAAAAGCCACCCCAAAATAAAAGCACCCCATAATCTAACACTAATCTACCAATAGCCTTTAAAAGGGCCTTTTGTAGGGCATTGCCTTAAAGCGATCAGCTCTTTTACCTAAATAAAGTACAAATTACCCCCTAAAAGTAGAGTCCACCACCCACCAAATCCAGAAAATAAAAAAACCTAAGCTACCCATTGCCCCTAAATGGGCATTTGCATGATCATTGCCCTTAAAAGGACAATTAGCTCTTTTGCTGCCCAAAAAAAAAAAAAAAAATCCTAAATCTAAAAAAAAAACACCCAAAAAAGTAAAAAAAAAACCCCTAAGTCTAACCCCGAAATAGGTACTCACCATTCCTGAAGTCTGATGATGAAGGTCTTCTTCCAGACAGCTCCATCTTCATCCAGCGCAGGGACATCTTCTTTCTTCATCCAGTGCGAAGAAGATGGCGCAAAGCAGAGGCGGCTGCGGATCTGGAACGGCGGCTGCGGATATATCCAGCATGGAGGATCCACTTCATGAAATCGGTGCTGCACACTGAAGATTGAATACAAGGTATCCGTTTTATATTTGGGGTACCTTGCATTCCTATTGGCTGAACTTTTCAAATCAGCCATTAGGATGAGAGCTACTGAATAGCAGTTGCTCTGAAAACTACGCCGCATATGCAATCTCGCCCTTTATTTGTGGAATAAACTACAATCTTTGTTTAATGTCCTGGCGAGTGCTTCCTATTGCGTTGTTCTATGTGTATACTTTGAATGCACTTTGGTCATTTAATTTGAATTATTGCCTTTTATGTGTCAGAAATAGAGATTTTTTTATCCCCTCTGTTCTCTTCCTTTTGCATATATATATATATATATATATATATATATATAAATATATATTTACTTTTTGTATATATGTATATATATATATGTATATATATATATATATATATATATATATATGTGTGTGTGTGTGTGTTTGTGTATACATATATTTAGCAAACACCTTATATAAAATATCCATTAGAAACAGAGTGAATGTTATTTTTTATAGAAATGCTTCAAACACCTTTGTTCTTCACTTAGAAGGAAATTGTAATTTTAAATATTTATATGTTTTTTATATATATATATATATATATATATATATATATATATTTAAAGTAATGTTTTGTGTTTTGAATATACTTAAAATTGCAATGTTCCTCGCTTAATTCTTTTTATTTTTAAATATATCTTTCTATATATATCTCAATATGCAGTATACAAATTTTGCTTTGAGCATTGTAAGCCAGTGCACAGAGAAGAACTTACCATTACATACGATTGCCTAGAATCATATTAAAATTAGCCTTACTTTCAACCATAATGTTTTGCAGAGAAATGTAAATCATATTAGAAGCATACTTTTCAAACATCACAATCAATTATTTCATGTTTAATGCTGCAGTGGGATTGACAACAGTTTGAACATACTGTATATGATAATAAATTAAATGCAATTAATAGCATTCTAGTACATTTGACTCGACAGGTAAAAATGTTACAGTAATTTAGTGCTCTTTAACATTGCATTAAATTGGCAATTATATTTGTTAAATAGGCTAAAAAAAGATATGTGTTTCTGACAGATTAGGAGAAGCCTTCAACAACCACCCCAGTATGGATAATGTTAACATTTCTAAACCTACCATCTGTGCACAATCATTTCTAATACCTTTTATTTAAAATATATAATAATGAGCTTTTAAGATTTTAATGGTCAACTTCCAGATATGGCACATCCAGTGGAACTCTCTACCGCACAGTTTATTAAAAGTCTGCTTTTACTGTCTCATTAAATTTAAAGGTGACATTAAACATGTTGTGAGTAGCCATACTACACTTAATACTGATATACAGCACTCCAAAGTCCTTCTGCATGAGGTAATTCTGGAGTACCACAGTGTCAGTAATGTTGAGACACTTACCTTTAAGACAGATGCCCTCTTGAAACACAAAAAAGCTATTGCTGTACTTGACTTAGACTTGAATAGTCAATTTCTTGTTGGCTATTCCCATAACCATGATCAGCCCAACAACAACACTGCCTCCACAGCAGAGATCCAAGAAATCAAACATTTTAATCAGGAATAATGGTTGTTTTATAGCTGCAGAATTAGTATAATCAGCACTTGTTCCATCAATATGAGGAGATCAATTCAATGTTAAAAAATCAATCTATTTATTAAACAAAAGTTAAAATAGCACCTACAGTTCAGGATGCAGCGAAACTTCACTAACCCCATCATGTCATCTGATGTGTTTCCCTTGTGCTTTCTCAAACATGACATGACATTTTAACTTTGTATAATAAATATACTGAATTTTTAACATTGAATTGATCTCCTCATATTGATGGACAAATGGCTGATTATACTAACTCTGCAGCTGTGCAACAACCATTATTTCTAATTGAAATCGTTGATATCACATTTTTTGTTGTAGTGCTCCTATGTAATGACTCTTAATAGACACCCTGGTTTATTGTACTATGGGATGTATGATTGTAGTTTTGTCTGATCTATGGAGCTGGAAAAATGGAGTTGGCTAAACATGACAAAAAAGCACTTTTACTCATGTAATGAAAAAAATGTATTGAACATTCATTGTGACAGTAGGTCTTGCACTATTAAGATTTAAAGGCAGATTTAAATTCATACTGCTAGATTACGAGTTGTGTGTTAGGTTAAAAAAGCAGCGTTAAGAGGTCCTAACAGTGCTTTTTTACGCCCGCTGCTATTACGAGTCTTGCAGGTTTAGGTGTACTGCACACTTGTTTGGCCTTACTGCAAAACGACTTACGTAAACTTCGTAAAGTCTTTTATCTATGGGACTTCCATAGCGCCGGTATTACGAGTCTGTCTTCGGAGGCCAAAAAGTGAGCAGTACACCCTCTTCTGTCAAGAGTCCTAACGCATTTAAAAGTCAGTAGTTATGAGTTTTATGGTACTACGCTGTAACATGAAACTCATAACTAAAGTGCTAAAAAGTACACTAACACCCATAAACTACCTATTAACCCCTAAACCGAGGCCCCCCCCGCATCGCAAATACTAAAATAAAAATTTTAACCCCTAATCTGCCTTTCCGGACACCGCCACCAACTACATTATATTTATAAACCCCTAATCTTCTGACCCCAACATCGCCGCCACCTACATTATATTTATTAACAACCAATCTGCCACCCCCATGTCACCACCACCTACCTACACTTATTAACCCCTAATCTGCCGCCCCAAACGTCGCCGCCACTATAATAAACATTAACCCCTAAAACGCTGCACTCCCGCCTCGCAAACATTAGTTAAATATTATGAACTCCCAATCTGCTGTCCCTAACATCGCCGCCATCTACCTACATTTATTAACCCCTAATCTGCCGCCCCAACGTCGCTGCCACTATGTTAAAGTTATTAACCCCTAAACCTAACACCCACTAATTTAAATAAATCTTGAGGACCACTTCTGCCCGGCTTGGATGAAGACTTCTGCCCGTCTGGAGGACCACTTCGCCCGGCTTGGATGAAGACGTCTCCCGGTAAGTCGATCTTCAGGGGGCTAGTGTTAGGTTTTTTAAGGGTGTATTGAGTGGGTTTTATTTTTTAGATTAGGGTTTGGGCAAAAGAGCTAACTGCCCTTTTAAGGGCAATGCCCATCCAAATGCCCTTTTCATGGCAATGAGGAGCTTAGGTTTATTTAGATAGTATTTTATTTGGGGGGTTGGTTGTGTGGGTGGTGGGTTTTACTGTTGTGGGGGTTGTTTGTATTTTTTTTACAGGTAAAAGAGCTGATTACTTTGGGGCAATGCCACGCAAAAGGCCCTTTTAAGGGCTATTGGTAGTTTAGATTAGGCTAGGGTTTTTTTTTTTGAGGGGGGGGCTTTTTTATTTTAATAGGGCTATTATATTAGCTGTAATTAGTTTAAATTTCTGTAATTTGTTTATTATTTTCTGTAATTTAGTGTTTGTTTAGCTAGGTAGTTATTAAAGGAACACTCAGGTTAAATAAAATTTTCATGATTCAGATACAGCATGTCATTTTAAACAACTTTCCAATTTACTTCCATTAAAAAATATTTGCACAGTCTTTTATATTTACAATTTTTGAGTCACCAGATCCTACTGAGCATGTGCATGAATTCACAGACTATACGTATATGCATTTGTGATTGGCTGATTGCTATCACATGGTACAGGGGGAGTGGAAATATACATAACTTTTGAAATTTGTTATTAAAAAAATCTACTACTCATTTGAAGTTCAGACTAAGTGCTATTGCATTGTTTTGTTATCTTGCATTTGTTGATTATGCAAATTTAATGTGTTGACTGGTCCTTTAAATAGTTAATTACTATTTAATAACTATTCTACCTAGTTAAAATAAATACAAACTTGCCTGTAAAATAAAAATAAATCCTAAACTAGATACAATGTAACTATTAGTTATATTGTAGCTTTCTTATGGTTTATTTTACAAGTAAGTATTTAGTTTTAAATAGGAATTAATTAGTTAATGATAGGAATATTTATTTAGAGTTATTTAAATTATATTTATGTTAGTGGGTGTTAGGTTTAGGGTTAGACTTAGGTTTAGGGGTTAATAACTTTAATATAGTGGCGGCGACGTGTGGGGCAGCAGATTAGGGGTTAATAAATGTAGGTAGGTGGCAGCGATGTTAGGGACGGCAGATTAGGGGTTAATCATATTTAACTAATGTTTGTGAGGCGGGAGTGCAGCGGTTTAGGGGTTAATATGTTTATTATAGTGGCGACAATGTTGGGGGCAGCAGATTAGGGGTTAAAAAGTGTAGGTAGGTGCAGCAGATTAGGGGTTCATAAGTATAATGTAGGTGGCGGCGGTGTCCGGAGCAGCAGATTAGGGGTTAATAAGTATAATATAGGTGGTGGCGATGTTGGGGGCGGCAGATTAGGGGTTAATAAATTTAAGATTAGGGGTGTTTAGACTCGGGGTTCATGTGTTAGGTGTAAACATGAATTTTAATTCCCCATAGGAATCAATGGGGCTGCGTTAGTGAGTTTTACTCTGCTTTTTTGCAGGTGTTAGAATTTTTTTCAGCCGGCTCTCCCCGTTGATTCCTATGGGGAAATTGTGCACAAGCACATTACACCAGCTCACCGCTGACTTAAGCAGCGCTGGTATTGGAGTGCGGTAATGAGCCCAAGTTTGCTCAACGCTCACTTCTTGTCTTTTAACGACGGGTTTGTAAAAACTCATAATACCAGCGCTGCATGTAAGTGAGCGGTGACCGAAAACTGCTTGTTAGCACCGCATAGCCTCTAATGCAAAACTTGTAATCTAGGTGATAGTTTCCCAGGGTTTATGTATGGACTAATGGTGCACTGCCTATGAAGAGATTAATTTACATTTCCTTAAAGCATGGGCTTCTTCTCCAGAATCTCTAAGGTTTGTTTAAGCATTGCAATGCATATATTCCTCTATACCAATTATATATATATATATGTGCATCAGACGTCTGCCAAAAGGGTGTTAATTCATATACTATAAGAATAAAAAAACAACATTCTCTAATATTACAAGTTTTTTTTTTTTTTATCAATTTGAATTTTCCCAAAAGGGATTCCACAAAATCTGGTGAAATGCTTGTGCAATGCCACCCCCTGCCCATTTGAGGCCAATCGGCTGCTAGCAGGGGTGTCAATCATCCCGATCGTACCAGATCGGGATGATTGCAGTCCGCCACCTAAAAGGTGGTTGACGAGTTAAGCAGCAGCCGTCTTATGACCGCTTCCTTTTAACTTATGTTTCTGGCAAGCCAGAAACATTGTGAGTAGGAAGCAGCACCCACTGCTTAATAAATCTACCTCTTAGTGTGAGCTTAATTGTTATTAACCCCTTAAGGACCGGGCATTTCAGACAAAAATTTCCCCAAAAGACAAGAGCATTTTTAGCATTTTTGCCATCATTACATTTAAACTGAAATAGAGCCTTTTTTATATTTACCTATAAAAACTATATCTTTTTTTTAGTAGATTACCCAAAATATTGATCTAGGCCCATTTTGGTATATTTCATGCCACCATTTCACCGCCAAATGCGATCAAATAAAAACATTTGTTAACTTTTTCACAATTTTAGGTTTCTCGCTGAAATTATTTACAAGCAGCTTGTGCAATCATTGCACAAATGGTTGTAAATGTTTCTCTGGGATCCCCTTTGTTCAGAAATAGCAGACATGTATGGCTTTGGTATTGCTTTCTGGTAATTAGAAGGCCGCTAAATGCCGCTGTGCACCACAATTGTATTATGCCCAGTAGAGAAGGGGTTAATTAGGTAACATGTAGGGTTAATTTTAGCTTAATGTATAGATCAGCCTCCCACCTGACACAAACAGCTCTCTTAGATCCCCCACCTCACAATTGTCACTGCCATCTTAAGTACTGGCAGGGTAGTATCCCCCCCTTACTTTCCAACCTCCATGATCCCGCCTAACAGCTCTCTAACCCTCACCCCTCTACCTATTTGCCACCATCTTAGGTACTGGCAGCTGTCTGCCAGTACCCAGTTTGCTGCAAATTAGGCAAAAAAAATGTAAAACATTTAAAACACCCATTTTTTCTGTAGTGTAGCTGCCCCCTTAATACCCTCCCCCCTCCCCCTCCCAGATCCCTTTCCCTCAACGGATCCCACATAGGATCCCCCTCATTGCCACTCCTCCATCCTTCCCCCTCTATAATGCAGCTTTTTAAAAAAAAATTACATCCCCTGTAGCGTGGCGTAGTGGTCCCACCCGCTCCCACCCATCTCCCACCCTCTCCAGCGATGGGCTCCCACCCGCCTCCCTCCACTTGTGGGGCATTCAGAATTAATGCAATCTTGCTATTTTTAGCGAGATTGTGGCAGAGAGAATCCCAGGACTGCAGCGACGTACAGGGTATAACTTCAGGGCCTAACGACCAGCGTTGTACAGTGTACAGCAATGGTCGTTAAGGGGTTAAAAAAAAAGGCAAACACAGATAAGTGTATAACAATTTGACTTAAGCAGCACTTTTTATATGTGTTCTTTAGTATGACAGCATTAATTTAATGCATCATTTTTGTCCATTCTTTTTCATAAATTTCTATGTAACTGAAATCACATACTTTAGATTTGATATAAATATATCAATATATATATATATATATATATATATATATATATATATACACACACACACACATACATATACAGACACACACACTTTCAAAAGAGTAAATAGATTCTCGGCAGCTATCACAGGTATATTTCTATCACTATATATAAGAAGTGTATTGCCATGCTTACAGCATTGTGATCCACTGTTAATAATGCAGTGGAAATGCTATACTAGGCGCATGCGTATGCTAAACTTGCACAAGGGCTGCTCAAAAAAAAAGATGCCTGGACTCCCTGTGTGGGGGGGAGAGCAATCTGATGAAGCATGTCTGTCCCATTCTTAAAAGCATAAGAGCATGTTTCATCAAGCCAGAGCAAGTTACTTACGCCTAGATTTAGAGTTCTACGGCCAAAGGGGTGCGTAGCTAACGCTGGCTTTTTTCTGGCCGCACCTTTTAAATACCGCTGGTATTGAGAGTTCACAGAATGGCTGCGTTAGGTTCCAAAAAAGGAGCGTAGAGCATATTTAAAGCAACTTCAACTCTCAATACCAGCGGTGCTTACGGACGCGGCCAGCTTCAAAAACGTGCTCGTGCATGATTCCCCCATAGAAAACAATGGGGCTGTTTGAGCTGAAAAAAAACCTAACACCTGCAAAAAAGCCACGTTCAGCTCCTAACGCAGCCCCATTGTTGTCTATGGGGAAACACTTCCTGCGTCTGCACCTAACACTCTAACATGTACCCCGAGTCTAAACACCCCTAACCTTACACTTATTAACCCCTATTCTGCCGCCCCCGCTATCGCTGACCCCTGCATATTTTTTTTTTAACCCCTAATCTGCCGCTCCGTAAACCGCCGCTACTTACATTATCCCTATGTACCCCTAATCTGCTGCCCCTAACACCGCCGACCCCTATATTATATTAATTAACCCCTAATCTGCCCCCCACAACGTCGCCTCCACCTGCCTACACTTATTAACCCCTAATCTGCCGAGCGGACCGCACCGCTATTATAATAAAGTTATTAACCCCTAATCTGCCTCACTCCCGCCTCAATAACCCTATAATAAATAGTATTAACCCCTAATCTGCCCTCCGTAACATCGCCGACACCTAACTTCAAGTATTAACCCCTAATCTGCCGACTGTAGCTCACCGCTATTCTAATAAATGTATTAACCCCTAACGCTAAATCTAACCCTAACACTAACACCCCCCTAAATTAAATATAATTTAAATCTAACGAAATAAATTAACTCTTATTAAATAAATTATTCCTATTTAAAGCTAAATACTTACATGTAAAATAAATCCTAATATAGCTACAATATAAATTATATTTATATTATAGCTATTTTAGGATTTATATTTGTTTTACAGGTAACTTTGTATTTATTTTAACCAGGTACAATAGCTATTAAATAGTTAAGAACTATTTAATAGCTAAAATAGTTAAAATAATTACAAAATTACTTGTAAAATAAATCCTAACCTAAGTTACAATTAAACCTAACACTACACTATCAATAAATTAATTAAATACAATATCTACAAATAACTACAATTAAATAAACTAACTAAAGTACAAAAAATAAAAAAGAACTAAGTTACAAAAAATAAAAAAATATTTACAAACATTAGAAAAAAATTACAACAATTTTAAACTAATTACACCTACTCTAAGCCCCCTAATAAAACAACAAAGCCCCCCCAAAATAACAAAATGCCCTACCCTATTCTAAATTACAGAAGTTCAAAGCTCTTTTACCTTACCAGCCCTGAACAGGGCCCTTTGCGGGGCATGCCCCAAAGAATTCAGCTCTTTTGCCTGTAAAAAAAAACATACAATACCCCCCCCCAACATTACAACCCACCACCCACATACCCCTAATCTAACCCAAACCCCCCTTAAATAAACCTAACACTAAGCCCCTGAAGATCTTCCTACCTTGTCTTCACCTCGCCGGGTATCACACCGATCTGTCCTGGCTCCAAAATCTTCATCCAAGCCCAAGCGGGGGCTAGACATCCATCATCCGGCGGCTGAAGAGGTCCAGAAGAGGCTCCAAAGTCTTCATCCTATCCGATCGGAACAGCCAATAGAATGCAAGCTCAATCTGATTGGCTGATTGAATCAGCCAATCGGATTGAACTTGATTCTGATTGGCTGATTCCATCAGCCAATCAGAATTGTCCTACCTTAATTCCGATTGGCTGATAGAATCCTATCAGTCAATCGGAATTCGAGGGACGCCATCTTGGATGACGTCCCTTAAAGGAACCGTCATTCGTCGGGAAGTCGTCGGAAGAAGAAGATGGGTCCGCGGTGGAGGTCTTCAAGATGGAGCCGGTCCTCATCGGATGAAGATAGAAGATGCCGCTTGGATCAAGATGGTTGCCGGTCCGTATCGCCTCTTCTTCCCGGATAGGATGAAGACTTTGGAGCCTCTTCTGGTCCTCTTCAGCCGCCGGATGATGGATGTCTAGCCCCCTCTTGGTCTTGGATGAAGATTTTGGAGCCAGGACGGATCGGTGTGATACCCGGCGAGGTGAAGGCAAGGTAGGAAGATCTTCAGGGGCTTAGTGTTAGGTTTATTTAAGGGGGTTTGGGTTAGATTAGGGGTATGTGGGTGGTGGGTTGTAATGTTGGGGGGGTATTGTATGTTTTTTTTTACAGGCAAAAGAGCTGAATTCTTTGGGGCATGCCCCGCAAAGGGCCCTGTTCAGGACTGGTGAGGTAAAAGAGCTTTGAACTTTTGTAATTTAGAATAGGGTAGGGCATTTTTTTATTTTGGGGGGCTTTGTTATTTTATTAGGGGGCTTAGAGTAGGTGTAATTAGTTTAAAATTGTTGTAATTTTTTTCTA
This sequence comes from Bombina bombina, assembly GCF_027579735.1. NCBI lineage: Eukaryota > Metazoa > Chordata > Amphibia > Anura > Bombinatoridae > Bombina > Bombina bombina. The sequence continues at coordinate 860,442,856 of NC_069503.1, read as the reverse complement.
ATGTTTGTAAATATTTTTTTATTTTTTGTAACTTAGTTATTTTTTATTTTTTTGTACTTTAGTTAGTTTATTTAATTGTATTTATTTGTAGGAATTGTATTTAATTTATTTATTGCTAGTGTAGTGTTAGGTTTAATTGTAGATAATTGTAGGTAGTTTATTTAATTAATTTATTGATAGTGTAGTGTTAGGTTTAATTGTAACTTAGGTTAGGATTTATTTTACAGGTAATTTTGTAATTATTTTAACTATTTTAGCTATTAAATAGTTCTTAACTATTTAATAACTATTTTACCTGTTTAAAATAAATACAAAGTTACCTGTAAAATAAATATAAATCCTTAAATAGCTATAATATAATTATAATTTATGTTGTAGCTATATTAGGGTTTATTTTACAGGTAAGTATTTAGATTTAAATAGGAATAATTTATTTAATAAGAGTTAATTTATTTCGTTAGAATAAAATTATATTTAACTTAGGGGGGTGTTAGGGTTAAAATTAGCTTTAGGGGTTAAAAAATTTATTAGAGTAGCGGTGACCTCCGATCGGCAGATTAGGGGTTAATACTTGAAGTTAGGTGTCGGCGATGTTAGGGAGGGCAGAATAGGGGTTAATAATATTTATTATAGGGTTATTGAGGCGGGAGTGAGGCGGATTAGGGGTTAGTAACTTTATTATAGTAGCGGTGCGGTCCGCTCGGCAGATTAGGGGTTAATAAGTGTAGGCAGGTGGAGGCGACGTTGAGGGGGCAGATTAGGGGTTAATAAATATAATATAGGGGTCGGCGGTGTTAGGGGCAGCAGATTAGAGGTACATAGCTATAATGTAGCTGGCGGCGGCGTGCGGACGGCAGATTAGGGGTTAATAAGTGTAGGTAGCTGGCGGCGACGTTGTGGGGGACAGATTAGGGGTTAATAAATATAATATAGGGGTCGGCGGTGTTAGGGGCAGCAGATTAGGGGTACATAGAGATAACGTAGGTGGCGGCAGTGTACGGAGCGGAAGATTAGGGGTTAAAAATTTTTTATAGAGTGGCGGCGATGTGGGGGGGCCTCGGTTTAGGGGTACATAGGTAGTTTATGGGTGTTAGTGTACTTTAGAGCACAGTAGTTAAGAGCTTTATAAACTGGCGTTAGCCCAGAAAGCTCTTAACTACTGACTTTTTTCTGCGGCTGGAGTTTTGTCGTTAGAATTCTAACGCTCACTTCAGACACGAATACCGGAGTTAGAAAGATCCCATTGAAAAAGATAGGATACGCAGGGGGGGGCGGAGCCGGTAGCGGTTAAGATGGCCGCATAATATCCGAGCTCCGTGTAAGCCTGCAATAATTAGAGGCATAAGTGCCATCAAACCAAGGCTATGTAATATAACCTGACAAAAAATTGCTCCTATATGCTGTCTGATCTTAAAAAATCACTTTACAGGCGGAGAAAAGCTTTCCGGAAGCCCCGGCAGCTCCTTCATCTAAAGACCGCACTTGGGGATACGAAGACACTATGGCGCAGTAGCGTGTCAGCAAGTAGCGATCGGACAAAACTCGAGCAATTCACTAACCTGCGAGCTTTAATTTATGGCCAGATGAAATGAGGACACAGAGGGGACAGTGAATCTATTACCACGCTATCTGCTGGCAGCTTACAGAAATATCGAAGGTCCGGGTGAATAGGAAAAAATAGACACCGGTTTATCCCAATAGATATAAATAGACCAGCTATTTCATACAGTGCGGCCAATAATTCATATAAAGCGCTGAGAAAAGCAGTTTTGTGCACATTATTTAACTCTAACAGAGGATTTAGGCCTTTGGAATCTAGTCTCTTCCAGGACAAAAAAAACTCTGCTGAAAAAGCGTAACTCCCTACGCAGCTACTAAACAACTCTGTACTCTGCAAAAGCATACTTACAAAGCTGCACCACAGGCCTTATTTGTACTATAACCCACAAGCACCCTAAACACAGGAGACAGACTTTCCTAGTTATAAAGATCATTTGGGGGTATTATTATTTGGTATTATAGCACAGAACATATATAGCAATTGCCAATCCAATGGCCTCAAAAAGAAATGTCAGAACAGACAGACTGTCTAAACCTCCGGTGAGCAAAACCTCCTCTGTGGCCTCTTATTTTAACCCCTCTGAAGGCTCTGGCAATCTCACCATTCCCTCATCCTCTCCAGCCATGAGCACCTCTCCTCCACAACCTCACCACTCTGACCCTCAATCAGGGAATGAAGTACATATCCCTTCAAGTATACTATCCACCCTGCCATCAAAGCAAGACATTGCGGACATTGTTCGGGCCTGTGTCCGTGAAGAATTGGCGGACTTAAAGCAAGACATTAACGCAATAGGGTTCAGAGTGGAGGCTTTAGAAGATAGTAATGATACTATTAGAGAAGATGTAGAAGGCCTACAATCTCAAGTGGATGCATTTACTTCTAATATAGAGGCCCTACACTCTAAAATCGAAGATTTAGAGAATAGAAGCAGACGGAAAAACCTAAGGATAAGAGGGGTGCCTGAATCTGTTTTACCCAAAGATTTACCTACGTTTCTACCCGCTTTGTTTCAACACCTTAAGGGTGATTCATCTAAAGAAGAGGTCCCGTGGGACCGAGCACATAGAGCTTTAAGAGCCCAACCCCCTGAATCTGCTCCCCCCAGAGACATCATCATAAAATTTAAAAACTATGGGGATAAAGAAGAAATCCTCAATCTTTCACAAAGGAATCAACCGATTAGATTTAGAGGCACTGTGTTACAATTTTATGCTGATCTTTCACAAAGAACATTACAAAAGTGCAAAGAATTTTCCCCATTGACACAAATTCTACACAATAAACGGATCCCATACAGATGGGGATTCCCCACGCATCTGCTGGTTATCCATGAAGATAGGAGAGTAATTTGTGATGATATATCTGAGGCCTCAAAATTTTGTGAAATCCTTCACCTGGACCCTCCGGATTTGAATGCTCCCTCCTCTTCAGTACCCCCAAACAACATACAGCAGAAGTCTCGAAACAATTGGTCCCTTACCCCAGCCAAGCCCCAGAAACGACCCTCTGCTGCACGAAACCTAGAAATTGGCAAATGATAAACCCTTGGAACTAAACTTATTAACACTGCCAGACTTCTCTGTCTTGCGGCCTACATTATTATTGTTCAAAGGTTTCAAGCCTCTCATAACAACAGGATGTTGTTCACTTGATCTCAAGAACAGCACCTTTTCATGGACATAGGATCTGTGAGTATGTTTATAGTTATTGTAAGTTATCTCATTGCTCGTTATTTACTAAAGGGACATTATTTAGTTCACATAAACAGACTTTCACTGCCCAGTGAGACTTGGGACTTATCTCATATAGGATAATTCACAACAGCACTGTTGTTACACCATATTTCTACAAAAGACTATCGAATGTTGAAATTCTGTTCTGTTTTGTTTTATTTCCTTCAGCACAGCCAATAAGCCAGAGTAAATAGGCTTACATTTACTTTTTCCCCTCTACATATTTGTTTTTCATTTTCTACTGTTACATTGGTGTAAAGGTTTACAATTATGCCTGCACTAATGGTTTGTACACTGTATTCTATGTTGGTTTCTAGGCTGTATAAGTCGAGAAATGTACGTTATTATTTTCTTTTTTATAGTTATATTTGTTATGTTATCACTTACAGGTTACCGGTATTACTATGTGAAATTTTTTGGTATTTTTGCGTAAAATATGCATGTTCTGCTTCTGTAAGACTTGGGAATACAATCAATGACAATGTCCTCTAAACAAACGACATTTCCTCTTTCCATAATAACCCAAAATGTGAAAGGTTTTCTCTCCCCATGTAAAAGATCAAAAGCATTATCTGACAAGAAAAAAGCTGACATACTATTTCTACAGGAAACGCACTTTAAAAAATCACAGATCCCCAAATATTTTGGGAAACACTACACCCAACATTTCCATAACGCAGCGTCAACTAAACACTGTGGGGTGAGCATTCTACTACACAAACATATTCCATTTACTGTTTTACAAATAACTAAAGACAATGAGGGCAGATTTCTAGGTATCACTGGTTTAATGTATGGAAGACCCATTACATTAATAAATATTTACGCCCCTAATATACAACATATGCCATTCTTTAAAGCCATGTTCCGGAGATTATTAGATATTTCTAAAGGCCAAATTTTTCTTGGAGGAGATTTTAATTTCCCATTTAATCCCTCTATAGACACCTCCAACCCCAACCGAGAACCCCAAAACGCACAGTAACATACTTATGGAAATCACTGCGAGATCATAATTTATATGATATATGGAGATTTATACACCCTGCTACAAAAGATTATACTTTTTATTCCCACCCGTCACAATCTTATAGTAGAATAGACTATTTGTTAACTAATCAAGAGGGGCTTTCACTGATAATCAACTCCACTATAACCCCTACAGCGTGGTCCGACCACTCGGCTGTTATAACACAGATTAGATGGCCTAATACTCCTACCAATCCTTTCCAATGGAGACTAGATGACACATTATTAAACCACCAAACTTTCACAGAGCATACCGCCAAAGTACTGGAAGAATACTTTCAAATTAATAATGACTCAGTAGATGACCCATTTGTGGTGTGGGAGGCTCACAAGTGCACCCTCCGGGGAGAATTTATAAAATATAAAGCTAACATCCAAAAAACCTCTAGACAGAACTATTCCACATTGACAGCTAAATTGGCACATCTGGACTTCTCACATAAAAAAGACCCTAAGAATATCTCCATTTTACAGGAAATCAATAGTACAAGGGAACAGTTAGATACATTTTTAGCGCTTGAGCACCAGAAACTGACTGTGAAACTAAAACAAAAATTTTACCATGAAAGTAATAAAGCAGGGAAAATGTTGGCCAGGACTTTACGACGTACAAGATTAAAATCATTCATACACAAGCTTAAAACACCACAAAATACCTCAGTCCACACTACCCCAGATATATTGGACCAGTTTTTTCAATACTATTCCTCCCTATACAACCTGTCTAACAAACCCTCGGAAATTGAATTATCCCCGAAAGAATCAATTCAAGAATATTTGGATACATGTAACCTCCCCTCACTGTCCACTGAACAAAAGGAATCACTTGAATCCCCAATATCCGAAACTGAAGTCTCGGTGGCCATTAAGGACCTGGCATCAGGTAAAAGCCCGGGCCCAGATGGCTTTACTGCCAAATATTATCAGACTTTTGCCCCAATTCTTACCCCAATTTTACTTAAATTATATAACGATGTATCCTTTTCCAACCATTTCCCATCCTCTATGTTAATGGCACACTTTATAGTTCTTCCAAAACCAGGGAAAACCCCTGATACTCCACCTAATTTCCGCCCCATCTCATTGCTAAACACTGACGTCAAACTATATGCAAAAATAATGGCAGGTCGACTGAATAAACTACTCCCACAGCTGATACATCACAATCAGGTAGGCTTTACACCCTACAGAGAGGCCAGGGACAACACTATTAAAATACAAACCCTAATAGATCATTCGGTAAGAGCCAAAATCCCAACAATCTTCGCGTCCTTGGACGCGGAGAAAGCTTTCGATCGGTTAAATTGGAACTTTCTTGAATTAATTTTAATCAAGTTTGGCTTCCCAGAAAAATTTATTTAAAAAATAATATCCCTCTATACCGTCCCAAACGCAAAAATTAGCCTAAATGATTCCTTATCACCAGTCTTTTCCATACACAATGGCACAAGACAGGGATGCCCTTTATCCCCTTTACTGTTTGCCCTGGCCATGGAAGCCTTGGCAGCGAGAATCAGAGAAAACCCGAAAATAACGGGCATAACAATACAAGAAAAGGCCTATACAGTATCCATGTACGCAGACAATGTTTTTTTGACCATTACTAACCCTACCACCTCTATGCCTGAATTACATTCAGAATTTCAAATCTATGGCAGTCTTTCTAATTTTAAGGTCAATGCCGCTAAGTCAGAATTTATGGGAGTAAATGTTACAAGTCTAGAGACAGATTATATAAAATCCACTTACCACTTTAAACATTAGAAAAGCTCACTGAAATATCTGGGTATCCAAATTACGAATAACCCGCAACTGATGTACACAGCCAATTATCTCCCCCTATTGAATAATATACAACAAGAGCTGCAATCCTGGCGACAAAAAACCCTATCATGGCTGGGTAGATTACATGCAATTAAAATGACCATTCTACCCAAAATACTATATATATTTCAAACTGTTCCAATAGAGTTACCTAGGTGCTTCTTCACTAAGATCCAAAATGTATTGAATACCTTTTTATGGCAACACAAACACCCTAGAATTGCTAAAGCGATTATATACCAACCTAAAACCCAGGGGGGATTGGGCATGCCAAACCTTCACTACTATTATATAGCAAGTACTTTAACCAGGATCATTGATTGGTGTAAGCATGGCACGCATAAAGAATGGGTAACACTAGAGCACGACCTAGCACAAAATTCGCAACTAGGTGCCAGTTGCTGGTTTCCACACATCCATAGAGCCCTACATCATTCCACCTCAACAATGACTAAACATACACTTAAAATATGGGATGAATGCATCAATAATTTCCCAGGGATTTCTGGAATCCCATCACCACTGACACCTTTGAAACACAACCCAGAGGTGTTCACGTCATTCCCTACCTCATACGAAAGAGATTTATCCCTACGTGATGTCATTCCATGTAGCTTCGCCATGGAGAACAAAACCCTCAAGCCAAAAGCTGAGTTGCAAGCATCCTTTGGGAACTACTTTATACCTTGGTTTAGATACTTTCAATTATCACATTATCTCACTACACACACCAAACGCACCCAATTTTACAGACCCATATCCCCTTTTGAATCTATATGTAAAACTGATATGTATACAAAAGGCTCCCTCTCATTGATCTATAAACTATTACTTAACTATCATTCTAGAGAACTTCCGACATATACTACAAAATGGACAGAAGAGCTCCAAACGCCTATTTCACTTGAACAATGGCTTAGGATATTCAGTAACATGAGCACACATACAGCTTCTATAGCACAATTAGAGTCGAACTTAAAGTTAATGCTCAGATGGTATTATACTCCAGCGAGATTAGCTGCAGTATATAAACTAAGGAATAATAAATGTTGGAGAAAGTGTGGGGAAATAGGAGATTATCAACACATATGGTGGGCATGTCCCAATGTCAGCCAGTATTGGAAGGAATTGCAACTGGTTATTAAACAAGTAATTGGTATCGACCTCCCTTTAGAACCTTCCATATTTTTATTTAACAATCTACCCAAAATTAAATGTAAACTTAGGCAAAGGCTACTAATTATCTTGTTAAACTGTGCTAGGCGACTCATTCCAAGAAAATGGAAATCAGTGGAAGTCCCCTCAATTACAGAATGGCGTACACTAGTCAGCAATACACTAGCAATGGAAAAATATCAATACATTAGCACAAAGAGATTGGACGATTTCCTTGGGCTCAACTTTATATGGGAAGAATACTGCAATTCTATATAACGGAGTGGACACGCTAGCTCTTAGGTTGTGAAATGATTGAAATGTATACATTTACATAATCTTTTACTTAAAAACCTGAAAAAAGGAAGGGGAATTAATGGTAATTAGTTAAGACCTGCATACTACTACGCAATATGTTGAACGGATGATATTTTATTTTTTCCTTTTCTTTTTGTTCAATAAATGTTGCCAGTGAAGGTAGGGAACATTGCTGACATAAATCTGTCCATTTCAATGTTAATTATTCCCTTACTGTGAGAAAATAGTATTATTGTAACCTGTTTTGTTTGACTGTTTAACTCTGTATTAAATTCACTTTCAATAAAAGAAAAATTTTGAAAAAAAAAAAAAAAAAAGAAAAGATAGGATACGCAATTGACGTAAGGGGATCTGCGGTATGGAAAAGTTGCGGCTGGAAAGTGAGCGTTAGACCCTTTCCTGACTGACTTCAAATACCGGCGGTAGCCTAAAACCAGCGTTAGGAGCCTCTAACGCTGGTTTTGACGGCTACCGCCAAACTCTAAATCTAGGTCTTAGAAATTACATGAATCAAACGAGTTTGACAGCCCTGCTCTAAACCATGCTTTACTGTGGAATACACTTATGCCATGTTTATAATTTAGAGATTGTGTCTACTCACTCCTGCTTTCGGCCACCTCTGATTTGGCAAAAGTAAACACCCCAAACACATTAGTTCAGGGCAATTAACACACCCTGTAACCAATTGATCAATCATGGAGCTGCATTGCACAAACAAGTGTTTTGACAAAAACCTGACAGCCTGCATTTGCAGGAAACGGGGAGCTGACACTAAGTCAGTTACCTTATCTACCACAATTTAGTACATAGGGCCCTTAATGTTACATATAAGCAGGGCTTTTTTTGTGGGGGTACTCACATGTACTGAGTACTCCCACCTCTGCCAACTCATAAGAGGTAATATTTGTAATCATCATGTAAATATCCTAGTTTTTACAAAAGGGGGCTGCAAAATACATTAAGCATTATAAATAAAGTTGTCCCTTTGCTTTTTTTGCAAAGTTACTGAGCAGAAAATATCAATAAAAAATCAATAAGTACCTTATTTTGAGTACCGGCATCTTATCTGTTAGAAAAAAAAGCACTGCTTATAAGTAACTAATCCATATTAGTCTAATTTCCATTTTCAGATAAAAACTTTGATTTCCCTTTAAGTGAACAATTCTGGGTTTTTTATTTTCCCACAATACACATGACCAGTTTAAAGGAAGCTACCAATATTAACATTGATAAAGTAATATTTTAAAACAAATGCAATATTTTATCTTTGTATTATATACATAATAATTATATTGTTTTCAAGGTCTTAAAGATATTACAGGTCTCTATACTGAAAGGCCAATTATAGTCTCAACGTTACATTACTGACTTTAACTAATATGCCGCCCCAACGTCGCTGCCACTATGTTAAAGTTATTAACCCCTAAACCTAACACCCACTAATTTAAATAAATCTTGAGCACCACTTCTGCCCGGCTTGGATGAAGACTTCTGCCCGTCTGGAGGACCACTTCGCCCGGCTTGGATGAAGACGTTTCCCGGTAAGTCGATCTTCAGGGGGTTAGTGTTAGGTTTTTTAAGGGTGTATTGAGTGGGTTTTATTTTTTAGATTAGGGTTTGGGCAAAAGAGCTAACTGCCCTTTTAAGGGCAATGCCCATCCAAATGCCCTTTTCATGGCAATGAGGAGCTTAGGTTTATTTAGATAGTATTTTATTTGGGGGGTTGGTTGTGTGGGTGGTGGGTTTTACTGTTGTGGGGGTTGTTTGTATTTTTTTTACAGGTAAAAGAGCTGATTACTTTGGGGCAATGCCACGCAAAAGGCCCTTTTAAGGGCTATTGGTAGTTTAGATTAGGCTAGGGTTTTTTTTTTTTTGGGGGGGGGGCTTTTTTATTTTAATAGGTCTATTATATTAGCTGTAATTAGTTTAAATTTCTGTAATTTGTTTATTATTTTCTGTAATTTAGTGTTTGTTTAGCTAGGTAGTTATTAAAGGAACACTCAGGTTAAATAAAATTTTCATGATTCAGATACAGCATGTAATTTTAAACAACTTTCCAATTTACTTCCATTAAAAAATATTTGCACAGTCTTTTATATTTACCATTTTTGAGTCACCAGATCCTACTGAGCATGTGCAAGAATTCACAGACTATACGTATATGCATTTGTGATTGGCTGATTGCTATCACATGGTACAGGGGGAGTGGAAATATACATAACTTTTGAAATTTGTTATTAAAAAAATCTACTACTCATTTGAAGTTCAGACTAAGTGCTATTGCATTGTTTTGTTATCTTGCATTTGTTGATTATGCAAATTTAATGTGTTGACTGGTCCTTTAAATAGTTAATTACTATTTAATAACTATTCTACCTAGTTAAAATAAATACAAACTTGCCTGTAAAATAAAAATAAATCCTAAACTAGATACAATGTAACTATTAGTTATATTGTAGCTTTCTTATGGTTTATTTTACAAGTAAGTATTTAGTTTTAATAGGAATTATTTAGTTAATGATAGGAATATTTATTTAGAGTTATTTAAATTATATTTATGTTAGTGGGTGTTAGGTTTAGGGTTAGACTTAGGTTTAGGGGTTAATAACTTTAATATAGTGGCGGCGACGTTGGGGGCAGCAGATTAGGGGTTAATAAATGTAGGTAGGTTGCAGCGATGTTAGGGACGGCAGATTAGGGGTTAATCATATTTAACTAATGTTTGTGAGGTGGGAGTGCAGCGGTTTAGGGGTTAATATGTTTATTATAGTGGCGACGACGTTGGGGGCAGCAGATTAGGGGTTAAAAAGTGTAGGTAGGTGCAGCAGATTAGGGGTTCATAAGTATAATGTAGGTGGCGGCGGTGTCCGGAGCAGTAGATTAGGGGTTAATAAGTATAATATAGGTGGCGGCGATGTTGGGGGCGGCAGATTAGGGGTTCATAAGTATAATGTAGGTGGCGGCGATGTTGGGGGCGGCAGATTAGGGGTTAATAAGTTTAAGATTAGGGGTGTTTAGACTCGGGGTTCATGTGTTAGGTGTAAACATGAATTTTATTTCCCCATAGGAATCAATGGGGCTGCGTTAGTGAGTTTTACTCTGCTTTTTTGCAGGTGTTAGACTTTTTTTCAGCCGGCTCTCCCCGTTGATTCCTATGGGGAAATTGTGCACAAGCACATTACACCAGCTCACCGCTGACTTAAGCAGCGCTGGTATTGGAGTGCGGTAATGAGCAAAAGTTTGCTCAACGCTCACTTCTTGTCTTTTAACGACGGGTTTGTAAAAACTCGTAATACCAGCGCTGCATGTAAGTGAGCGGTGACCGAAAACTGCTTGTTAGCACCGCATAGCCTCTAACGCAAAACTTGTAATCTAGGTGATAGCTTCCCAGGGTTTATGTATGGACTAATGGTGCACTGCCTATGAAGAGATTAATTTACATTTCCTTAAAGCATGGGCTTCTTCTCCAGAATCTCTAAGGTTTGTTTAAGCATTGCAATGCATATATTCCTGTATACCAATTATATATTTATATATATATATATGTGCATCAGACGTCTGCCAAAAGGGTGTTAATTCATATACTATAAGAATAAAAAAACAACATTCTCTAATATTACAAGTTTTTTTTTTTTATCAATTTGAATTTTCCCAAAAGGGATTCCACAAAATCTGGTGAAATGCTTGTGCAATGCCACCCCCTGCCCATTTGAGGCCAATCGGCTGCTAGCAGGGGTGTCAATCATCCCGATCGTACCAGATCGGGATGATTGCAGTCCGCCACCTAAAAGGTGGTTGACGAGTTAAGCAGCAGCCGTCTTATGACCACTTCCTTTTAACTTATGTTTCTGGCAAGTAGGAAGTAACCTCTTAGTGTGAGCTTAATTGTTATTAACCCCTTAAGGACCGGGCATTTCAGACAAAAATTTCCCCAAAAGACAAGAGCATTTTTAGCATTTTTGCCATCATTACATTTAAACTGAAATAGAGCCTTTTTTATATTTACCTATAAAAACTATATCTTTTTTTTAGTAGATTACCCAAAATATTGATCTAGGCCCATTTTGGTATATTTCATGCCACCATTTCACCACCAAATGCGATCAAATAAAAACATTTGTTAACTTTTTCACTTTTTCTCGCTGAAATTATTTACAAGCAGCTTGTGCAATCATTGCACAAATGGTTGTAAATGGTTGTAAATGTTTCTCTGGGATCCCCTTTGTTCAGAAATAGCAGACATGTATGGCTTTGGTATTGCTTTCTGGTAATTAGAAGGCCACTAAATGCCGCTGCGCACCACACTTGTATTATGCCCAGTAGAGAAGGGGTTAATTAGGTAAGATGTATGGTTAATTTTAGCTTAATGTAGAGATCAGCCTCCCACCTGGCACAAACAGCTCTCTTCCATCCCCCACCTCACAATTGTCACCGCCATCTTAATTACTGTCAGGGTAGTATCCCCCCTTACTTTCCAACCTCCATGATCCCGCCTAACAGCTCTCTAACCCTCACCCCTCTACCTATTTGCCACCATCTTAGGTACTGGCAGCTGTCTGCCAGTACCCAGTTTGCTGCAAATTAGCCAAAAAAAATGTAAAACATTTAATACCCTCCCCCCCTCCCCCTCCCAGATCCCTTTCCCTCAACGGATCCCACATAGGATCCCCTCTCATTGCCACTCCTCCATCCTTCCCCCTCAATAACGCAGCTTTTTTTACATTTTTTACATCCCCTGTAGCGTGGCGTAGTGGTCCCACCCGCTCCCGCCCTACTCCCACCCTCTCAAGCAATGGGCCACCACCCGCCTCCCTCCACTTGTGGGGCATTCAGAATTAATGCAATCTTGCTATTTTTAGCAAGATTGCTGCAGAGAGAATCCCAGGACTGCAGCGACGTACAGGGTATAACTCAGGGCCTAACGACCAGCGTTGTACAGGGTACAGCAATGGTCGTTAAGGGGTTAAAAAAAGGCAAACACAGATAAGTGTATAACAATTTGACTTAAGCAGCACTTTTTATGTGTTCTTTACTTTGTAACTGAAATCACATACTTTAGATTTGATATATATATATATATATATATATATATATTTATAAATATATATATATATATATATATATATATATATATACATACACACACACATACATATACAGACACACACACTTTCAAAGGAGTAAATAGATTCTCGGCAGCTATCACAGGTATATTTCTATCACTATATATAAGAAGTGTATTGCCATGCTGACAGCATTGTGATCCACTGTTAATAATGCAGTGGAAATGCTATACTAGGCGCATGTGTATGCTAAACTTGCACAAGGGCTGCTCAAAAAAAAAGACGCCTGGACTCCCTGTGTGGGGGGAGAGCAATCTGATGAAGCATGTCTGTCCCATTCTTAAAGCATAAGAGCACGTTTCATCAAGCCAGAGCAAGTTACTTAGGAATTACATGAATCAAACGAGTTTGACAGCCCTGCTCTAAACCATGCTTTACTGTGGAATACACTTATGCCATGTTTATAATTTAGAGATTGTGTCTACTCACTCCTGCTTTCAGCCACCTCTGATTTGGCAAAAGTAAACACCCCAAACACATTAGTTCAGGGCTATTAACACACCCTGTAACCAATTGATCAATCATGGAGCTGCATTGAAATAGCAAGTGTTTTGACAGAAACCTGACCGCCTGCCTTTGCAGGAAACGGGGAACTGACACTAAGTCAGTTACCTTGTCTACCACAATTTAGTACATAGGGCCCTTAATGTTACATATAAGCAGGGCTTTTTTTGTGGGGGTACTCACAGGTACTGAGTACTCCCACCTCTGCCAACTCATAAGAGGTAATATTTGTAATCATCATGTAAATATACTAGTTTTTACAAAAGGGGGCTGCAAAATACATTAAGCATTATAAATAATCTTGTCCCTTTGCTTTTTTTGCAAAGTTACTGAGCAGAAAATATCAATAAAAAATCAATAAGTACCTTATTTTGAGTACCGGCATCTTTTCTTTTAGAAAAAAAGCACTGCTTATAAGTAACTAATCCATATGAGTCCAATTTCCATTTTCAGATAAAAACTTTGATTTCCCTTTAAGTGAACACTTCTGGGTTTTTTATTTTCCCACAATACACATGACCAGTTTAACAGAAGCTACCAATATTAACATTGATAAAGTAATATTTTATACATAATAATTATATTGTTTTCAAGGTCTTAAAGATATTACACGTCTCTATACTGAAAGGCCAATTATAGTCTCAAAGTTACATTACTGACTTTAACTAAAGAGGAACAGAACTTGGGAATATTATTTCAGATGATATAAAATTGGTAGACAAGGCCAGTTGAATACTTGATTGCATTGGGAAAGGTATTAGTAGCAGAAATAGCAAGGTTCTTAAGCCACTGTACAGATCATTAGTTTGACCACATCTATAATACTGTGTACAGGTTTGGAGACCATATCTTGAGAAAGATGTAAATGGACTAGAAACTGTCCAAAGGTGGGCTACTAAAATGGTACATGGTCTAAAATATAAAATAAACAAAGAAAAACTCTAAATATATAATAAATATGTATAGTTTAAAGGTGAGAAGGGAAAGAGGTGACATGATTAGGGTGGCCATATTGCTGCTTTAAAACAGGACACTTAAAATACATATGTCAGGGCTATTTAAAGAAATGTTTTGAATAATGTTCCATTATAAGAACCCTGACATATGTATTGTTCATATGTGTCCTGTTTTATAGCGGCAATATGGCCACCCTATACATGACAGGCACCTTCAAATATATGAAGAGTCTTAATAAAGTGGAAGCTGAAAGCATTTTCTACAAAAAAAACAAATGCCAAAACAAGGGGTCACAATCTTAAGTTGGAGGGTATCAGATTCAGGAGAAAAGTGAGTTAGCATTTTATACAGAAAGGGTGGTGGATTTATGGAACAAATGTCCAATTGATGTAGTAAACACAAAGGGGCATATTTATCAAGCTCTGTATGGAGACCGCTGCTCTAAAGACTGCTGCTCCATAACTTGTCCACCTGCTCTAAGGCCGCAGACAGAAATCAAACCGATCAAATAGGATCAGGTTGATTGACACCCCCTGCTAGCGGCCAATCTGGGGCAAATCTGCAGGGTGTGGCATTGCACAAGCAGTTCACAAGAACTGCTGGTGCAATGATAAATGGCGACATTTATCAATGTGCGGCGGGCATGATACGCTACTTTGTATCATGTCCGTTCGCACATTGATAAATATGCCCCCAAGACTGTAAGGGAATTTAAAAATGCCTGTGACATGTATAAGGCTATCCTAAGACAAAAGTAATATGCAATATGGGTAGACTTGATGGGCCTTTTTGGTTCTTATCTTTTAAAATTCTATCGGCTAGATTACGAGTTTTTGTTGGTAAGGATTGCAGTGCTAACGAGCAGTTTCAGCTCACTGCTCACCAACAGACAGCCCTGGTATTACGGGTTTTTAGAAACCCGGCGTTAGCCGCAGAAAAGTGAGCGGAGAGCAAAATTTAGCTCCACATCTCACCTCAATACCAGCGCTGCTTACGGTAGCAGTGAGCTGGCTAAACGTGCTCGTGCACGATTTCCCAATAGGAATCAATGTGGCAGATCCGGCTGAAAAAAAACCTGTAAAAAAGCAGTGTTCAGCTTCTAAAGCAGCCCCATTGATTCCTATGGGGAAAGAAAATTTATGTCTATACCTAACACCCTAACATGAACCCTGAGTCTAAACACCCCTAATATTAAACTTATTAACCCCTAATATGCCGCCCCGACCTCGCTGACACCTGCTTTATATTATTAACCCCTAATCTGCCGCTTCGGACACCACCGCCACCTACATTATACTTATGAACCCCTAATCTGCTGCCCCCAACATCGCTGAACCCTACATTTTATTTATTAACCCCTAATCTGCCGCCCCCAATGTCGCCGCAACCTAACTACACTTATTAACCCATAATCTGCCGTCGCCAACGTCGCCGCCACTATAATAAATATATTAACCCATAAACCTAAGTCTAACCCTAACACCCCCTAACTTAAATATAATTTAAAATAATCTAAATAAAATAACTTTAATTAACTAAATAATTCCTATTTAAAACTAAATACCTATAAAGTAAACCTAAAGCTAGGTACAATATAACTAATAGTTACATTGTAGCTAGCTTAGAATTTATTTTTATTTTACAGGCAACTTTGTATTTATTTTAACTAGGTAGAATAGTTATTAAATAGTTATTAACTATTTAATAACTACCTAGTTAAAATAAAGATAAATGTACCTGTAAAATAAAACCTAACCTAAGTTACAATTACACCTAACACTACACTATAATTAAATTAATTCCCTAAACTAACTACAATTAAATACAATTAAATCTACATTTCGAAAAAAAGAAACACTAAATTACAGAAAATAATAAAATAATTACATTTTTTTTAAACTTATTACACCTACTCTAATCCCCCTAATAAAATAAAAAAGCCCCCCAAAATAATAAAAATCCCTACCCTATACTAAATTACAAATAGCCCTTAAAAGGGCTTTTTTGCGGGGCATTGCCCCAAAGTAATCAGCTATTTTACCTGTAAAAAAAAAAGACAATACCCCCCCAACATTAAAACCCACCACCCACACACCCAACCCTACTCTAAAACCCACCCAATCCCCCCTTAATAAAACCTTACACTAACCCCTTGAAGATCACCCAACCTTGAGACGTCTTCACCCAACCGGGCAGAAGTGGTCCTCCAGACAGGCAGAAGTCTTCATCCAGATGGCATCTTCTATCTTCATCCATCCGGAGCGGAGCGGGTCCATCTTCAAGACATCCGACGTGGAGCATCCTCTTCCTTCCAACGACTAACACTAAATGACGGTAACTTTAAGTGACGTCATCCAAGATGGCGTCCCTTCAATTCCAATTGGCTGATAGAATTCTATCAGTCAATCGGAATTAAGGTAGAAAAAATCCTATTGGCTGATGCAATCAGCCAATAGGATTGAGCTTGCATTCTATTGGCTGATCCAATCAGCCAATAGAATGCAAGCTCAATCCTATTGGCTGATTGGATCAGCCAATAGGATTGAAGTTCAATCCTATTGGCTGATCCAATCAGCCAATAGTATTTTTTCTACCTTACTTCCGATTGGCTGATAGAATTCTATCAGCCAATCGGAATTGAAGGGATGCCATCTTATCACCTATCCGGGGACGTGTATATGGCATGGATTTTAGGAACCGGGAGATGGAAAAAGATGCTTGGTCGGTCCTCCTACTTCAAATTTTAATCAGTTTAATCCCCGTTACGTCCCCTATCAGGGGACGTGTATATGGCATGGATATGTATATGGCATGACCGAAACACAAGTGGCTGTCAGATAACAGTCCGGCCACGAGATAGATAGATTTGATAGATAGATAGATACATAGATTAGATAGATAGATCAATAGATGCAATAGATACATTTGATAGATACGATAGATAGATAGATAGATAGATTTGATAGATAAATAGATAGATTTGATAGATAGATAATTTCCCAGACAGAGAATTACAAGACGTGCGGTCTGGGACCCATGGTAAGGTTCCCAGAGGCAGTTGTGGCACCTGAGGCTCTGATTAGAACAGAGCACTCTGGAACGTATCTGCCCTCGGCCAAAATCGGAACATTCTTTAGCTTTCTGTCTGTCGGCCAAATGTCCATCTGCCAAATGTCTGTCTGCCAAATGTCTGTCTGCCAAATGTCCTTCTGCATTTTGTCAGAGCACCGCTTGCAATCTACTGTGCCACCAGATATGAGTGGTTTGTTAAGTAGTACTATTCTGATCAGTTTAATCCCTGTTATGTCCCCTATCAGGGGACATGTATATGGCATGGATTTTAGGAACCGGGAGATGGAAAAAGATGCTTGGTCGGTCCTCCTACTTCAAATTTGGGGCACTGCGCGTGCAATCTACTGTGCCACCAGATATGAGTGGTGTGTTAAGTAGAACTATTCTGATCAGTTTAATCCCTGTTACGTCCCCTATCAGGGGACGTGTATATGGCATGGATTATAGGAACCGGGAGATGGAAAAAGATGCTTGGTCGGTCCTCCTACTTCAAATTTGGGGCACTGCACATGAAATCTACTGTGCCACCAGATATGAGCGGTGTGTTAAGTAGTACTATTCTGATCAGTTTAATCCCTGTTATGTCCCCTATCAGGGGACGTGTATATGGCATGGATTTTAGGAACCGGGAGATGGAAAAAGATGCTTGGTCGGTCCTCCTACTTCAAATTTGGGGCACTGCGCATGCAATCTACTGTGCCACCAGATATGAGTGGTGTGTGTTAAGTAGTACTATTCTGATCAGTTTAATCCCTGTTACGTCCCCTATCAGGGGACATGTATATGGCATGGATTTTAGGAACCGGGAGATGGAAAAATATTCTTGGTCGGTCCTCCTACTTCAAATTTGGGGCACTGCGCGTGCAATCTACTGTGCCACCAGATATGAGTGTTGTGTTAAGTAGTACTATTCTGATCAGGTTAATCCCTGTTACGTCCCCTATCAGGGGACATGTATATGGCATGGATTTTAGGAACCGGGAGATGGAAAAAGATGCTTGGTCAGTCCTCCTTCTTCAAATTTGGGGCACTGCGCGTGCAATCTACTGTGCCACCAGATATGAGTGGTGTGTTAAGTAGTACTATTCTGATCAGTTTAATCCCTCTTACGTCCTTTATCAGGGGACGTGTATATGGCATGGATTTTAGGAACCAGGAGATGGAAAAAGATGCTTTGTCGGTCCTCCTACTTCAAATTTGGGGCACTGCGCGTGCAATCTACTGTGCCACCAGATATGAGTGGTGTGTGTTAAGTAGTACTATTCTGATCAGTTTAATCCCTACCCTGTTACGTCCCCTATCAGGGGACATGTATATGACATGGATATGTATATGGCATGGCCGAAACACAAGTGGCTGTCAGATAACAGTCAGGCCAAGAGATAGATAGATTTGATAGATAGATAGATAGATAGATAGATAGATACATAGATTAGATAGATAGATAGATCAATAGATGCAATAGATACATTTGATAGATACGATAGATAGATTTGATAGATAAATAGATAGATTTGATAGATAGATAATTTCCCAGACAGAGAATTACAAGACGTGCGGTCTGGGACCCATGGTAAGGTTCCCAGAGGCAGTTGTGGTGCCCGAGGCTCTGATTAGAACAGAGCACTCTGGAACGTAATTGCCCTCGGCCGAAATCAGAACATTCTTTAGCTTTCTGTCTGTCGGCTAAATGTCCATCTGCCAAATGTCCGTCTGCATTTTGTCAGAGCACCGCGTGCAATCTACTGTGCCACCAGATATGAGTGGTGTGTTAAGTAGTACTATTCTGATCAGTTTAATCCCTGTTACGTCCCCTATCAGTGGATGTGTATATGGCAAGGATTTTAGGAACCGGGAGATGGAAAAAGATGCTTGGTCGGTCCTCCTACTTCAAATTTGGTGCACTGCGCATGCAATATACTGTGCCACTAGATATGAGTGGTGTGTTAAGTAGTACTATTCTGATCAGTTTAATCCCTGTTACGTCCCCTATCAGGGGATGTGTATATGGCATGGATTTTAGGAACCGGGAGATGGGAAAAGATGCTTGGTCGGTCCTCCTACTTCAAATTTGGGGCACTGCGCATGCAATCTACTGTGCCACCAGATATGAGTGGTGTGGTTTTTGAAGCCACAGTGCAGCGCCAGAGGCCAGAAAAATTTGGCATGTACACATGCCTGAAAAATTAGGTATTGTTGCAGCCGCTGCTACAGAAAAATTGATGTTTGTTTCCCAGGCAGAAAGTGCCCTAAAATATTGCGGCTTGAACCCTAGTTGGTGGAGGATAAGTCACGCAAGTCATCCTGCATTCGAAGATAAAATACAGCAGCGAGTGGACCATTTTTAGCCCAAGGCAGATCATCTCATCAGGCCTTTTTTACTCAAATTTATCACCCAATGTCAGACCCTTCGGGATCCATCCCTCATTCATCTTAATAAAGGTGAGGTAATCTAGACTTTTTTGACCTAGGCAACTTCTCTTCTCAGTGACAATACCTCCTGCTGCACTGAAGGTCCTTTCTGACAGGACATTTGAAGCGGGCAGGCCAGAAGTTCTATCGCAAATTGGGATAGCTCAGGCCACAGGTCAAGCCTGCACACCCAGTAGTCAAGGGGTTCATCGCTCCTCAGATAGTGATGTCGCGAACCTAAAATTTTCGGTTTCGCGAACGGCGGACTCGAACTTCCGTTATTGTTCGCGAACGCGCGAACCGCACAAACCGCCATTGAATTCAATAGGCAGCGAACTTTAAAACCTACAAGGACTCTTTCTGGCCACAATAGTGATGGAAAAGTTGTTTCAAGGGTACTAACACCTGGACTGTTGCATGCTGGAGGGGGATCCCTGGCAAAACTCCCATGGAAAATTACATAGTTGATGCAGAGTCTGCTTTTAAGCCATAGTGGGTCTAAATCAACTAACATTCCCAAAGTGGCTGTCTCAAAACATCCCGGACAGAAGATAGATTGATAGTGATAGATAGGATAGATAGATAGATATACATAGATTGATAGTTAGATAGAATCGATAGAAGAGAAATAGATAGATTTGTTAGATATATAAATACCCTAATAAATTCTAATAATCAAACATGCGTTCTTGGACCCAACTAGCTTGTGTTAATTAGTACTTTTCTTAGCACTTTAATCCCTGTTCCCCCCCCTATCGGGGGAGTTCTATATGGCCTGCCAGATTACCCTGAAAAATTATAATAATAAGACACGTGGTCTGCTACCTATTTTAACGAGGTTGTGTTTTAAGTACTACCATTCTTAGCACTTTAATCTCTGTAACTCCCCCTATTTCGTGAGGTCTATATGGCCTGGATGATTACCCATACGAAATATAATAATAAGACATCTGCTCTTGGTCTGCGACCCATGGTAACTATGTTGTGTTAATTAGTAATGTCCTTCGCATTTTAATAGCTGTTACTCATACTCACCCTATCGGTGGAGGTCTATATGGCCTGCATGATTACCCTTACAAAATATAACAACCAAACATATGCTCTGGGACCCATGGTAAGTAGGTTGTGTTAAGTAGTACTGTTCTTTGCATTTTCATACCTGTTACAACACCAAATGGTGGCACATCTATCTGGCCTTCATGATTAGCTGCACCCAAACCCAAAAAAAGCCGAGTGGTCTTAGACTAACATCCATGGCTAACTCGGTTGTTTCAATTAGTACTATTCTTAGCACTTTCATCCCTGTTACGGGCGGTCTACATGGCCATCATGATTAGCCGAACAAAATATTACAATCCAACCTTTGCTCAGTCTTCATAAGCCCTTCATTGTCTGTATTTTGATAGTACAGTTCTTATTATTTTTATAGCTGATACAACACCAAATGGTGGCAGCTCTATATGGCCTGCATGATTAGCCGCACCCAATACAAAAATAAATCCAAGCAGTCTTGGATTAACACCCATGGCTAACTCTGTTGTTTCAAGTAGTACTATTCTTAGCACTTTAATCTCATTATCCCTGTTACTTCCAGGACTCTCGGTGGTGGTGGTCTACATGGCCATCATGATTAACCTAACCAAATACTACAATCCAACCTTGGCTCAGTCTTCCTAAGGCCCTTCATTGGCTGTATTTTGGTAGTACTGTTCTTATTAGTTTAATAGCTGATACGACACCGAATGTTGTAAGCTCTATATGGCCTGCATGAATAGCCGCACCCAAAGCCAAAAAAAAAGCCAAGCGGTTTTGCACTAACACCCATGGCTAACTCTGTTGTTTCAAGTTCTACTATTCTTAGCTCTTTCATCTCATCATCCCTGTTACTTCCAGGACTCTCGGTGGTGGTGGTCTACATGGCCATCATGATTAGCCTAACCAAATACTACAATCCAACCTTGGCTCAGTCTTCCTAAGGCCCTTCATTGGCTGTATTTTGGTAGTACTGTTCTTATTAGTTTAATAGCTGATACGACACCGAATGTTGTCAGCTCTATATGGCCTGCATGAATAGCCGCACCCAAAGCCAAAAAAAAGCCAAGCGGTTTTGCACTAACACCCATGGCTAACTCTGTTGTTTCAAGTTCTACTATTCTTAGCTCTTTCATCTCATCCCTGTTACTTCCAGGACTCTCGGTGGTGGTGGTCTACATGGCCATCATGATTAGCCTAACCAAATACTGCAATCCAACCTTGGCTCAGTCTTCCTAAGGCCCTTCATTGGCTGTATTTTGGTAGTACTGTTCTTATTAGTTTAATAGCTGATACGACACCGAATGGTGGCAGCTCTATATGGCCTGCATGAATAGCCGCACCCAAAGCCAAAAAAAAGCCAAGCGGTTTTGCACTAACACCCATGGCTAACTCTGTTGTTTCAAGTTCTACTATTCTTAGCTCTTTCATCTCATCATCCCTGTTACTTCCAGGACTCTCGGTGGTGGTGGTCTACATGGCCATCATGATTAGCCTAACCAAATACTACAATCCAACCGTGGCCCAGTCTTCCTAAGACCCTTCATTGGCTGTATTTTGGTAGTACTGTTCTTATTAGTTTAATAGCTGATACGACACCGAATGTTGTCAGCTCTATATGGCCTGCATGAATAGCCGCACCCAAAGCCAAAAAAAAGCCAAGCGGTTTTGCACTAACACCCATGGCTAACTCTGTTGTTTCAAGTTCTACTATTCTTAGCTCTTTCATCTCATCCCTGTTACTTCCAGGACTCTCGGTGGTGGTGGTCTACATGGCCATCATGATTAGCCTAACCAAATACTACAATCCAACCGTGGCCCAGTCTTCCTAAGGCCCTTCATTGGCTGTATTTTGGTAGTACTGTTCTTATTAGTTTAATAGCTGATACGACACAGTATGTTGTCAGCTCTATATGGCCTGCATGAATAGCCGCACCCAAAGCCAAAAAAAAGCCAAGCGGTTTTGCACTAACACCCATGGCTAACTCTGTTGTTTCAAGTTCTACTATTCTTAGCTCTTTCATCTCATCATCCCTGTTACTTCCAGGACTCTCGGTGGTGGTGGTCTACATGGCCATCATGATTAGCCTAACCAAATACTACAATCCAACCTTGGCCCAGTCTTCCTAAGGCCTTTCATTGGCTGTATTTTGGTAGTACTGTTCTTATTAGTTTAATAGCTGATACAACACCAAATGTTGTCAGGTCTATATGGCCTGCATGAATAGCCGCACCCAAAGCCAAAAAAAAGCCAAGTGGTTTTGCACTAACACCCATGGCTAACTCTGTTGTTTCAAGTTCTACTATTCTTAGCTCTTTCATCTCATCCCTGTTACTTCCAGGACTCTCGGTGGTGGTGGTCTGCATGGCCATCATGATTAGCCTAACCAAATACTACAATCCAACCTTGGCTCAGTCTTCCTAAGGCCCTTCATTGGCTGTATTTTGGTAACACTGTTCTTATTAGTTTAATAGCTGATACGACACCGAATGTTGTCAGCTCTATATTGCCTGCATGAATAGCCCCACCCAAAGCCAAAAAAAAGCCAAGCGGTTTTGCACTAACACCCATGGCTAACTCTGTTGTTTCAAGTTCTACTATTCTTAGCTCTTTCATCTCATCATCCCTCTTACTTCCAGGACTCTCGGTGGTGGTGGTCTACATGGCCATCATGATTAGCCTAACCAAATACTACAATCCAACCTTGGCTCAGTCTTCCTAAGGCCCTTCATTGGCTGTATTTTGGTAGTACTGACATCCTTTTGAATAATAGATTACAGGAAAGGCATTGATTTTAGAATCCCAGAGATCATTTTGGTCAATTGTTAAATAGAAAAATAAAAATGAGTGGCCAACTCTCTTTCTCCTTAGGCCTTTTTATAAGAGGGTCCTGGACCCTCAAAAAAAACACCAGCAGGAAAGAGGACGTATGGCATCCTTTTGAACAATAGAGTACAGGTACGGCATTGATTTTACAAAACCAGAGATAATTTCGGTCAAATGAGAAATAAAAAATAAAAATGAGTGGACACCCAGTACACCTCTTTCACCTTAGGCCTTTTTATAAGAGTGTCCAAGACCCTCAAACAAAATACCAGCAGGAAAGAGAACATATGGCATACTTTGGAACAATAGAGTACTGGTACGGCATTGATTTGTGAAACCCACAGATAATTGTTTGTAAAAGTGAAATAGCCCCAAAAACCATGCTTGTACTCCCACTCCAGGTCGTTCTCCTTCAGCTTTTTTATAAGAGGGTCCAGCACCCTCAACAGAAACAACTGCAGGAAACACCACCACATATGCCATCCTTTTGCACAAGCGAGTACAGGTATGGCATCCATTTTAGAAACCCAAAGATAATTGAGAGGAACCAGGAACATTTTTCTAAAAACTGGATGGGGCACCCATTACTACAGGTCGTTCTCCTTCAGCCTTTTTATATCATGGGCCACGACCCGCAACAGGCACAACAGCATGAAACACAACATATGCCACCCTTTTGCACAATAGAGTACAGGTATGGCATAGATGGAACACGGAGATAATTTAGAGCAACCAAGAGACGGATAAAGATGCTTGGTCGGTCCTACTCTTTCAAATTTGTTGCATTTTGCGTTCAATTGAATGGTCCACTGGATATGAGTGGTGTGTAAAGTTGTACAATTCGTAACAGTTTAATCACTAGTGTTATGTGCCTTATTTTTTTTATTTGAGTTTTGTACCCACAGAGATGCAGCAGAAGCCAGAAAAATTAGGAATGTACAAATGACTGAAAAATTGGGGTATTGTTGTAGCAACTGCTGTAGCAGCGGCCAGAAAAATCGATGTTTTTAAAACATTTATAAAGTGCCCTAAAAGCTTGTGGCTTGAACACTAGTTGTTGGCGGATAAGTCAAGCAAGTCCTCCGTCTTTATAACCAAAAAAAAAAGGCCAGCCTGTGTACCAGTTGTAGCCCAAGCCAGCTCATATCATCATCAGTAGTTTTTTATTCAAATGTATCGCCCAATGTCAGTCCCTTCGGGATCCAGCCCTCATTCATTTTTATAAAAGTGAGATAGTCAATGCTTTTTTGACCTAGATGGCTTCTCTTCTCAGTAACAAAATCTCCTGCTGCACTAAAAGTCCTTTCGGACAGGACACTTGAAGCGGGGCAGGCCAGAAGTTCCATTGCAAATTGGGATAGCTCAGGCCACAAGTCCAGCCTGCACACCCAGTAGTCAAGGGGTCCATCGCTCCTGAGAGTGTCGAGATCCGCAGTTAAAGCTAGGTAGTCTGTTACCTGTCGGTTGAGTCTTTCTCTAAGGCTGGATCCCGAAAGGCTCTGATGGTGCATGGGAGTTAAAAAGGTACGCATGTCCTCCATCAACAAGACGTCAGGAAAGCACCCGGTCCTTGCCGCCGTGGTCGTGGGAGGAGGAGGATTAATTTCATCTCTTCCCCTGTTACATTCCCGTGGTGCAGTGACATCACCCTTATACGCTGTGTAAAGCATAGTTTTTAATTTATTATGAAAATGCTCCATCCTTTCCGACTTGCGGGACTTTGGTAACATTTCAGGCACTTTATGCTTATACCGGGGGTCGAGGAGCGTGGACACCCAGTACAGGTCATTCTCCTTCAGCTTTTTTATACGGGGGTCCCTCAACATGCACGACAGCATGAAAGAACCCATTTGAACAAGGTTGGATGCTGAGCTAATCATGTCACGTTCCTCCTCCTCACTGATCTCACTGATGGTATCTTCTTCCCCCCAGCCACGTACAACACCACGGGTACCAGAGAGGTGACAACAACGAGCACCCTGGGATGACTGTTGTGCTCGGTCTTCCTCCTCCTCATCCTCCCCAAAGCCACATTCCTCCTCTGACTCCTCTTCCTCACAATCCTCTTCCTGTGTTGCCGCAGGTCCAGCAAGCAATGCTGATTCGGCTGTTTGCGGGGGTGATGGACACCACAACTCTCCCGCTTCCTCTTCACGCTCATCTACTGCCTGATCCAGCACTCTTTGCAGGGCACGCTCCAGGAAGAAAACAAATGGTATGATGTCGCTGATGGTGCCTTCGGTGCGACTGACAAGGTTTGTCACCTCCTCAAAAGGACGCATGAGCCTACAGGCATTGCGCATGAGCGTCCAGTAATTTGGCAAAAATATCCCCAGCTCCCCAGAGGCTGTCCTAGCACCCCGGTCATACAAATACTCATTAACAGCTTTTTCTTGTTGGAGCAGGCGGTCAAACATTAGGAGTGTTGAATTCCACCGTGTCGGGCTGTCGCAAATCAAGCGCCTCACTGGCAGGTTGTTTCGACGCTGGATATCAGACAAGTGCGCCATGGCCGTGTAGGAACGCCTGAAATGGCCACACACCTTCCTGGCCTGCTTCAGGACGTCCTGTAAGCCTGGGTACTTATGGACAAATCGTTGTACAATTAGATTACACACATGTGCCATGCACGGCACATGTGTCAACTTGCCCAATTTCAATGCCGCCACCAAATTACTTCCATTGTCAGAAACAACCTTGCCAATCTCCAGTTGGTGCGGAGTCAGCCACTGATCCACCTGTGCGTTCAGGGCGGTCAGGAGTGCTGGTGCGGTGTGACTCTCCGCTTTCAGGCAAGTCAACCCCAAGACGGCGTGACACTGCCGTACCCAGGATGTAGCATAGTACCTGGGGAGCTGGGGGGGTGCCATAGATGTGGAGCAAGATGCAGAAGTTGAAGAGGACTCAGCCGAGGAAGAGATTATGGAAGAGGATGGAGTAGGAAGAGTAGAGGAGGTAGCAGCAGGCCTGCCTGCAAGTCGTGGCGGTGTCACCAACTTTTCTGCAGAGCCACGCATTCCATGCTTGTCAGAAGTCAGCAGGTTTACCCAATGCGCAGTGTAGGTGATATACCTTCCCTGACCATGCTTTTCAGACCAGCTATCAGTGGTCATATGGACCCTTGCCCCAACGCTGTGTGCCAGACATGCCATAACTTCCTTTCTCACAACAGAGTACAGGTTTGGGATTGCCTTTTGTGAAAATAAATTTCTGCCAGGTACCTTCCACTGTGGTGTCCCAATAGATACAAATTTTTTGAAAGCATCAGACTCCACCAGCTTGTATGGTAAAAGCTGGCGGGCTAAGAGTTCAGACAAGCCAGCTGTCAGACGCCTGGCAAGGGGGTGACTTTGAGAAATTGGCTTCTTACGCTCAAACATGTCCTTGACAGACACCTGACTGTGGGCAGATGACCAGGAACTGCTACGTAAGAGAGACTGAGTGGAGGATGGTTGAGAGGGGGCAAGGAGGACAGCACTGGTTGACGTGGCTGAAGATGCTGGAGCAGGAGGAGGAGGGCGGCTTTCACTTTGAGTGCTGCTTCTACTCATGTGTTCTTCCCATCGGCCTTTGTGATGGGAGACCATGTGCCTTCGCAAAGCAGTTGTACCTAGGTGGCTGTTGGACTTCCCATGACTCAGTTTCTTTTGGCACAGGTTGCAAATGGCATTGCTGTTGTCAGAGGCAGACACACAAAAAAAATGCCACACTGCTGAGCTCTGAATGACGGCATTCTGGTGGTGGCAACAGCATGCGTTGATGGGCGTCGGCGGGCTGTCTGGCTGACCCCTGGTGACGATGCATGCTGTCTGACTGTGCCACTATCTCCTTGAGACGACCTCCCCGTGCTTCCAAATCGTCTCCTCCTCCTCTCTGTCTCCCCATCTGAACTTTCCCCCTCTTCTTCTTCTCTTCTACGTGACATCCACCAACACATCATCATCAACCACTTCATGTATCTGAAACATCAAGAAAGGAAGCAGCAGCGGGTACAACATCATCATCATCATCATCATCACACCGTACCTCCATGTCGGTAATGCTGCCTGACTGAGACTGATCACTATTATCTACATCCTCTGTCAATGATGGTTGCGCATCACTCATTTCTTCCAAATGATGTGTCAATAACTCCTGTGACAGATCAAGTGAAGCGGCTGTGGTGCTAGTGTTGGTGGTGGCGACAGGCGGCGGAGTGGCACTGGTCACTTGAGACCTGCCCAAAGCACAGCTGGACTTAGATGGTGCGTCAAGGTTAGGAGGACTAGCAGCGGAAGCTGAAGAAGATTGGGTTTCCTGTGTTAGCCATTCAACTAGGTCCTCCTCAGAAGTTTTTGCATCCCCCTGGCACCCGGCATCTGAACAATGTGCATATTTGTAGGGTCTAAAGGAATCACAGCACCACGACCACGACCACGGAACCTGCGGGGTGGCCTGCCTCTGCCTGTCATTTTTTTCTAAATGGACACTAACAATACTATTACACCAAATGAGTGGTGGCACTGTGAAAGTGAGCACAGTATACGCTGTGAGACTGACAACAACAAAAAAGACAGATGTTTTAAAAATCACAAATTGTTAATTTTTTTAAATATTACTAGTACTGTGGCAACAAATATGATTGTTTGGCACTATTTGGCAAATGGGCCTGTCTGGCACACACGCTGGGAGAAAGGAAACTGCAATTAAATGGCACTAGGAGACTGAAGAATCACAGTCAAAACAGTTATGATTAACAAAAATTCCAATCCTGTTACAATAAATATGAGTGGTGGCACTAATTGGCTAGTTGGGACTGGCACACAGGCAGGCAGGCAGGAGGAAAATGCAATTCAAGGGCACTAGTAGACTGCAGATTGACAGTCAAAATAGTGTTGATTGACAAATTTTGCAATACTGTTAAAAGAAATATGATTGCTAGCACTAATTGGATAGTTGGGCCTGGCACACAGGCTGGCAGGCAGTAGAAAAGTGCAATTCAATGGCACAAGCAAAATGAGGATTAAGATCAACAATCAAGATTTTTTTAATTTTAATTAGTAACTATACTGTGACAACAATTAGGATTGGTGTAAATAGTTGGCAAGACGGCCTGGCACAAAAGGATGGCAGGCAGGAGGTAGATGCAATTCAAGGACACTAGGAGACTGATTAATGACAGTCAAAACAGTGATGATTGACAATTTTTGCAATATGGTTAAAAGAAATATGATTGCTGACAACAATTGGCTAGGTGGGCCTGGCTCACAGCAGGCTGCAAGGCAGGAGGAAAGTGCTATTCAATGGCACCAGCAAACTGAGGATTCAAATCACAGCAACTATTACCAAAAATTTTAATTTTTAATTATTAGAATACTGTCACAACAAATAGGATTGGTGTAAATATTTTTTTAAGTAGGCCTGGCACACAGGCTTGGAAGACTGTAGAAAAGTGCAATTCTAGGGCACAAGCAAACTGAGGATTAAGATCATCAACAATCAATATTTTTCTTTTAATTTTAATTAGTAACTATACTGTGACAAAAAATTAGGATTGGTGTAAATAGTTGGCAAGACGGCCTGGCACAAAAGGATGGCAGGCAGGAGGTAGATGCAATTCAAGGACACTAGGAGACTGATTACTGACAGTCTAAACAGTGATGATTGACAATTTTTGCAATACTGTTAACAGAAATATGATTGCTGACAACAATTGGCTAGGTGGGCCTGGCTCACAGTAGGCTGCAAGGCAGGAGGAAAGTGCTATTCAATGGCACCAGCAAAATGAGGATTCAAATCACAGCAACTATTACCAAAAATATTAATTTTTAATTATTAGAATACTGTCACAACAAATATGATTGGTGTAAATATTTTTTAATTATGCCTGGCCCACAGGCTTGGAAGGCTTTAGAAAAGTGCAATTCTAGGGCACGAGCAAACTGAGGATTAAGATCATCAACAATAAAGATTTTTTTAATTGTAATTAGTAACTATATTGTGACAAAAAATTAGGATTGGTGTAAATAGTTGGCAAGACGGCCTGGCACAAAAGAATGGCAGGCAGGAGGTAGATGCAATTCAAGGACACTAGGAGACTGATTACTGACAATCTAAACAGTGATGATTGACAATTTTTGCAATACTGTTAACAGAAATATGATTGATGACAACAATTGGCTAGGTGGGCCTGGCTCACAGCAGGCTGCAAGGCAGGAGGAAAATACTATTCAATGGCACCAGCAAACTGAGGATTCAAACCACAGCAACTATTACCAAAAATTGTAAGTTTTAATTATTAGAATACTGTCACAACAAATATGATTGGTGTAAAAATTTTTTAAGTAGGCCTGGCACGCAGGCTTGGAAGGCTGTAGAAAAGTGCTATTCTAGGGCACGAGCAAACTGAGGATTAAGATCATCAACAATACAGATTTTTTTAATTGTAATTAGTAACTATACTGTGACAAAAAATTAGGATTGGTGAAAATAGTTGGAAAAACTGCCTGGCACAAAAGGATGGCAGGCAGGAGGTAGATGCAATTCAAGGACACTAGGAGACTGATTACTGACAGTCTAAACAGTGATGATTGACAATTTTTGCAATACTGTTAACAGAAATATGATTGCTGACAACAATTGGCTAGGTGGGCCTGACTCAAAGCAGGCTGCAAGGCAGGAGGAAAGGGCTATTCAATGGCACCAGCAAACTGAGGATTCAAATCACAGCAACTATTGCCAAAAATTTTAATTTTTAATTATTAGAATACTGTCACAACAAATAGGATTGGTGTAAATATTTTTCAAGTAGGCCTGGCACACAGGCTTGGAAGGCTGTAGAAAAGTGCAATTCTAGGGCACGAGCAAACTGAGGATTAAGATCATCAACAATCAAGATTTTTTTAACTTTAATTAGTAACTATACTGTGACAAAAAATTAGGATTGGTGTAAATAGTTGGCAAGACGGCCTGGCACAAAAGGATGGCAGGCAGGAGGTAGATGCAATTCAAGGACACTAGGAGACTGATTACTGACAGTCTAAACAGTGATGATTGACAATTTTTGCAATACTGTTAACAGAAATATGATTGCTGACAACAATTGGCTAGGTGGGCCTGGCTCATAGCAGGCTGCAAGGCAGGAGGAAAGTGCTATTCAATGGCACCAGCAAACTGAGGATTCAAATCACAGCAACTATTACCAAAAATTTTAATTTTTAATTATTAGAATACTGTCACAACAAATATGATTGGTGTAAACATTTTTTAAGTAGGCCTGGCACACAGGCTTGGAAGGCTGTAGAAAAGTGCAATTCAAAGGCACGAGCAAACTGAGGATTAAGATCAACACTAATATTTTTTTTATTTAAATTAATAACTATACTGTCTGACTGTGACAACAATTATGATTGGTGTAAATAGTTGGCTAGACGGCCTGGCACAAAAGGCTGGCAGTGGCAGGCAGGAGGTAAATGAATTTCAATGGCACTAGGAGACTGAATATTTGCAGTCCAAAAAATTATGATTTTTTTTTTTTTATTACTGTTACAAGAATTGTGATTGGTGCCACTAATTGGCTACTTGGGCCTGGCAGACAGGCTGGCAGATATGAGTCGTGGATGGTAGGTAGGGCAGCAATTTAACACAGTATGCTGTGTAAGTGACAAAAACACAGGACTGATAGAAAATTAAGTTACATTACACTAGCAAAATATTTGAAAATTTTAGATTTTAATATTAAAATTATGTTAAGAAGTGCAATGCACATATGACTCTATGAGTGGTCGCACTGGCTGGCTGCTACGTAGGGCAGCAATTATAACAACAGTATGCTGTGTAAGTCAGATAGACAGTTAGACACAGGCCTGATAGAAAATACAATTAGATTACACTAGCATAATGATTTAAAGACTTTTTTTTGGAAATTTTAAGAAAAAGGTTAAGCACATACATATGAGTCGTGGCTGATAGCCTTGGAAGGGCAGCTATTAAAAACAGTAGGCTCTGTATGTCGGATACACACACGCCTGATAGAAAATACTATTAGATTACACTAGAAAAATGATTGAAATTATTTTTTTGGGGGGAAATTAAAAAAAGGTTAAACACATATGAGTCGTGGCTCATAGACTAGGGAGGGCAGCAAGTAAACACAGTAGGCTCTCTATGTCAGCAAAACACACAGGCCGGATAGAAAATTATATTAGATTACACTAGCAAACAAATTTAAACTTTTTTTTTATATTAAAATTAAGGTGAAAGAAAAATAGATATGAGTGCTGGGTGGCTGCCTGGCACAGACCAATTAACCAAAAGACTGAAAAAAAAGAGGTATATTAATGCTGAGTGAGCCTGACAGACACAGGCATGATAGTAAATGTAATTAGATTACACTAGCAAAATATATATATATATTTTTTTAATTTAAAATAATGTTATAAACGGATATTAACACTTGTGGCTGCTGGCTGGCACAGAGCAATGAACCAGAGTATATGCTGTGTGACACTGGCCTAATAGAAAATGAAAAAAAATTACAGTAGAAAAATAATTATATTTTTGGGTTAGTTAAATTTAAACTAATGTTGTTAGGGAGATATCAGTGGTGGCAGTAGTCACAGCATATGCTGTGAGACTTAAACACACAGCTGAAAGCCAGGCAAATGCTAATAAAAAAAAACGAAAAAAAAAAATGGCACGAAATATAGCCCTAAAAAGGGCTTTTTGGGGTGCTGTGCTTGCAGCAGAGATGAGTGGAGTCCTTCTGGACTGTAAATACACTAGCCTAGCTTTGTTTTTCCTATTAATGTCAGGAGCAAAAACACAACACGTCCTCTCATTAAAAAAGCAAGGTCGTTATGAGTCTAAAATGTCGGATTCCGAGTAGCTGGGAGTGTCTGTGAGGGAGTGTCTGATGTTGATTGGCTCTAATGTGTCAGGCGGCTGTGACATAAAGGGTCAAAGTTTCCACAATGATGACACATAGGGGCGGATCGAACATCGCCATGTGTTCACCCACAAACGCGAACAAGCTATGTTCGCTGTGAACCGTTCGCGGGCGAACAGTTCGGGACATCACTATCCTCAGAGTGTCGAGATCTGCAGTTAAGGCGAGGTAATCTGCTACCTGTCGGTCGAGTCGTTCTCTGAGGGTGGACCCCGAAGGGCTGTGGCGATGCATAGGACTTAAAAAGCTCTGCATGTCCTCCATCAACAGAACATCTGTAAAGCGTCCTGTCCTTGCCAGCGTGGTCGTGGGAGTCGGAGGACTACTTTCACCTCTTCCCCTGTTAGATTCCCGTTGTGCTTATACGCTGTGTAAAGCATACTTTTTAATTTATTTTGGAACTGCTGCATCCTTTCTGACTTGCGGTAATTTGGTAACATTTCAGGCACTTTATGCTTATACCGGGGGTCTAGTAGCGTGGACACCCAGTACAGGTCGTTCTCCTTCAGCTTTTTTATATGAGGGTCCCTCAACAGGCATGACAGCATGAAAGACCCCATTTGCACAAGGTTGGATGCCGAGCTACTCATGTCCCATTCCTCGTTCTCAGTGATCTCACTGAAGGTATCTTCTTCCCCCCAGCCACGTACAACACCACAGATACCAGATAGATGACAACGAGCACCCTTGGATGCCTGTTGTGGTTGGTCTTCCTCCTCCTCCTCAAAGCCACATTCCTCCTCTGACTCCTCTTCCTCACAATCCTCTTCCAGCGTTGCCGCAGGTCCAGCAAGCGATGCTGAGAAGGCTGTTCCTGGTGGTGATGGTGACCACAACTCTTCCTCTTCTCATCTACGGCCTGATCCAGCGCTCTTCGCAGGGCACGCTCCAGGAAGAAAACAAATATTTATGATGTCGCTGATGGTGCCTTTGGTGCGACTGACTAGGTTTGTCACCTCCTCAAAAGGATGCATGAGCCTACAAGCATTGCGCATGAGCGTCCAGTAACGTGGCAAAAAAATCCCAGCTCCGCAGAGGCTGTCCTAGCACCCCGGTCATACAAATACTCGTTAACGGCTTTTTCTTGTTGGAGCAGGCGGTCGAACATTAGGAGTGTTGAATTCCAACGTGTCGGGCTGTCGCAAATCAAGCACCTCACTGGCATGTTGTTTCGCTGCTGGATATCTGAAAAGTGTGCCATGGCCGTGTAAGAATGCCTGAAATTTCCACACACCTTCCTGGCCTGCTTCAGGACATCCTGTAAGCCTAGGTACTTATGCACAAAGCGTTGTACAATCAGATTACACACATGTGCCATGCACAGCACATCTGTCAACTTGCCCAATTTCAATGCCGCCACAAAATTACTTCCGTTGTCAGAAACCACTTTGCCGATCTCCAGTTGGTGCGGAGTCAGCCACTGATCCACCTGTGCGTTCAGGGCGGACAGGAGTGCTGGTCCGGTGTGACTCTCTGCTTTCAGGTGAGTCAACCCCAATACGGCGTGACACTGCCGTATCCGGGATGTGGAACAGTACCTGGGGAGCTGGGGGGGTGCCGTTGATGTGGAGCAAGCCGAGGAGGTTATGGAAGAGGATGGAGTAGGAGGAGTAGAGGAGGTGTCACCAACTCCTCTGCAGAGCCACGCATTCCATGCTTGGCAGCCATCAGCAGGTTTACCCAATGCGCAGTGTAGGTGATATACCTGCCCTGACCATGCTTTGCAGACCAGCTATCAGTGGTCAGATGGACCTTTGCCCCAACACTGTGTGCCAGACATGCCATTACAATCGAGTACAGTTTGGAGATTGCCTTTTGTGCAAAGAAATTTCGGCCGGGTACCTTCCACTGCGGTGTCCCAATAGCTACAGATTTTTTGAACGCCTCAGACTCCACCAGCTTGTATGGTAAAAGCTGGCGGGCTAAGAGTTCAGACAAGCCAGCTGTCAGACGCCGGGCAAGGGGGTGACTTTGTGACATTGGCTTCTTACGCTCAAACATGTCCTTGACAGACACCTGACTGTGGGCAGATGAGCAGGAACTGCTCCGGAAGATAGACGGAGTGGCGGATGGTTGAGAGGGGGCAAGGAGGACAGCAGTGGTTGATGTGGCTGAAGATGCTGGACCAGGAGGAGGATGGCGGCTTTGAGTTTGTGTGCTGCTTCTACTCATGTGTTCATCCCATAGGCATTTGTGATGTGCGATCATGTGCCTTCGCAAAGTAGTTGTACCTAGGTGGGTGTTGGACTTCCCAGGACTCAGTTTCTTTTGGCACAGGTTGCAAATGGCATCGCTGTTGACAGAGGCAGAAACACAAAAAAAAATCCAACACTGCTGAGCTCTGCGATGACGGCATTCTGGTGGTGGCAACAGCATGCGTTGATTGGCGTTCTGTCTGGCTGACCCCGAGTGTCAATGCATGCTGTCTGACTGTGCCACTAGCTCCTTGCAACCACCTCCCCCTGCTTCCAACTCGTTTCCTCCTCCTCCTCTCTTTCTCCCCATCTGAACTTTCTCCATGTTCTTCTTCTCTTCTAGCGGGCACCCACGTGACATCCACAGATGCATCGTCATCATGAACCGCTTCACTTGTATCTGACAAATCAGCAAAGGAAGCAGCAGCAGGTACAACATCATCATCATCATCATCATCACACCGTACGTCCATGTGTGTAATGCTGCCTGACTGAGACATATCCCTGTTATCTACATCCTCTGGCAATGATGGTTGCGCATCACTCATTTCTTCCAACTGATGTGTAAATAACTCTGACAGATCAAGTGAAGCGGCTGTGGTGCTAGTGTTGGTGGTGGCGGCAGGCGGGCGAGTGGTAACTTGAGAGGTGCCCGAAGATAAGCTGGAGGAGGATGGTGCGTCAAGGTTCGGAGCGGAAGCTATAGATGATTGGGTGTCCTGTGTTAAAATGTCAACTATGTCCTCAGAACTTTTCGAGTTCATGGTACGTGGCCTCTGAACACTGGGCATTATTCTAGGGCCAAAGGGAATCACAGCACCACGACCACGACGGCACCTGTGGGGTGGCCTGCTTCTGCCTGTCATTTTTTAAAAAAAATGTACACTTACACTACTATTAAACAAGAAATTAGTGGTGGCACTGGGCAAGTGGGCACAGTATACGCTGTGAGCCTGACACAAAAAAGCAGACTGATGTTTCACAGTCCAAAAAGGTATTTTTGTTTTAAATGTACACTTACACTACTATTAAACAAGATATGAGTGGTGGCACTGGGCAAGTGGGCACAGTATATGCTGTGAGCCGGACACAAAAAAGCAGACTGGTGTTTCACAGTCCAAAAAGTTTTTTTTTTGTTAAATGTACACTTACACTACTATTAAACAAGATATGAGTGGTGGCACTGGGCAAATGGGCACAGTATACGCTGTGAGCCTGACACAAAAAAGCAGACTGATGTTTCACAGTCCAACAAGTTTTTTTTTTTTTAATGTACACTTACACTACTATTAAACAAGATATGAGTGGTGGCACTGGGCAAGTGGGCACAGTATACGCTGTGAGCCTGACACAAAAAAGCAGACTGATGTTTCACAGTCCAAAAATTTTATTTTGTTTTAAATGTACACTTAACCTACTATTAAACAATATATGGACTCCTTGCCCAGTGTGCTTAGAGGAATGTGGCTGCACCTCACTGACGAGGCCCATAGGAGGCCGAAACGATCGTCTGGGGTTGTCATGTTCCTTGTTCAGAGGAGAATTGCCTGGTATTTCGGGGCTGGACTGACCTTACTTGGCGGGATCAGACTGATATACTTCAGGAAAGTTTTCTTCTGTGAAAAGCACACTGGTCTAAAAGAGGCTGCTTCCGGGTGGTAAATCGCCATAGAACAAGCCACTGAGCTGTTGTTCGTTCCTGGTAGAGCGCTTCTCTCTTTGTATGCAAATTATTATGACCCTGGGGAAGTCTCCCTATGGGTGATGGGGGAAACCAGACGTGGACTCCTTGCCCAGTGTGCTTAGAGGAATGTGGCTGCACCTCACTGACGAGGCCCATAGGAGGCCGAAACGATCGTCTGGGGTTGTCATGTTCCTTGTTCAGAGAAGAATTGCCTGGTATTTCGGGGCTGGACTGACCTTACTTGGCGGGATCAGACTGATATACTTCAGGAAAGTTTTCTTCTGTGAAAAAGCACACTGGTCTAAAAGAGGCTGCTTCCGGGTGGTAAATCGCCATAGAACAAGCCACTGAGCTGTTGTTCGTTCCTGGTAGAGCGCTTCTCTCTTTGTATGCAAATTATTATGACCCTGGGGAAGTCTCCCTATGGGTGATGGGGGAAACCAGACGTGGACTCCTTGCCCAGTGTGCTTAGAGGAATGTGGCTGCACCTCACTGAAGAGGCCCATAGGAGGCCGAAACGATTGTCTGGGGTTGTCATGTTCCTTGTTCAGAGGAGAATTGCCTGGTATTTCGGGGCTGGACTGACCTTACTTGGCGGGATCAGACTGATATACTTCAGGAAAGTTTTCTTCTGTGAAAAGCACACTGGTCTAAAAGAGGCTGCTTCCGGGTGGTAAATCGCCATAGAACAAGCCACTGAGCTGTTTTTCGTTCCTGGTAGAGCGCTTCTCTCTTTGTATGCAAATTATTATGACCCTGGGGAAGTCTCCCTATGGGTGATGGGGGAAACCAGACGTGGACTCCTTGCCCAGTGTGCTTAGAGGAATGTGGCTGCACCTCACTGACGAGGCCCATAGGAGGCCGAAACGATCGTCTGGGGTTGTCATGTTCCTTGTTCAGAGGAGAATTGCCTGGTATTTCGGGGCTGGACTGACCTTACTTGGCGGGATCAGACTGATATACTTCAGGAAAGTTTTCTTCTGTGAAAAGCACACTGGTCTAAAAGAGGCTGCTTCCGGGTGGTAAATCGCCATAGAACAAGCCACTGAGCTGTTGTTCGTTCCTGGTAGAGCGCTTCTCTCTTTGTATGCAAATTAAACAAGATATGAGTGGTGGCACTGGGCAAGTGGGCACAGTATACGCTGTGAGCCTGACACAAAAGAGCAGACTGATGTTTCAGAGTCACAAAAGGTTTTTTTTTTTTTTAAATGTACACTTACACTACTATTAAACAAGATATGAGTGGTGGCACTGGGCAAGTGGGCACAGTATACGCTGTGAGCCTGGCACACATGGTGGCAGGCAGGCAACTGCAATTAGATTACACAAGCAGACTGATGTTTCACAGTCAAAAAAGGTTTTTTTTTTAAATTTACACTACTGTTACACCAGATATGAGTGGTGGCACTGGGCAAGTGGGCCTGGCACACACGCTGGCAGGCAGGCAACTGCAATTAGATTACACAAGTAGACTGATGTTTCACAGTCAAAAAAGTTTTTTTTTTTTAAATTTACACTACTGTTACACCAGATATGAGTGGTGGCACTGGGCAAGTGGGCACAGTATACACTGTTAGCCTGGCACACACGTTGGCTGGCATGCAACTTCAATTAGATTACACTAGCCGACTGATGTTTCACAGTCAAAAAAGTTTTTTTTTTTTAAATTTACACTACTGTTACAACATATATGAGTGGTGGCACTGGGCAAGCCTGGCACACACGCTGGCAGGCAGGCAACTGCAATTAGATTACACAAGCAGACTGATTTTTCACAGTCAAAAAAGTTTTTTTTTTTTAATTTACACTACTGTTACACCAGATATGAGTGGTGGCACTGGGCAAGTGGGCACAGTATACGCTGTGAGCCTGGCACACACGCTGGCAGGCAGGCAACTGCAATTAGATTACACTAGCAGACTGATGTTTCACAGTCAAAAAAGTTTTTTTTTTTTAAATTTACACTACTGTTACAACAGATATGAGTGGTGGCACTGGGCAAGTGGGCCTGGCACACACGCTGGCAGGCAGGCAACTGGAATTAGATTACACAAGCAGACTGATGTTTCACAGTCAAAAAAGTTTTTTTTTTTTAATTTACACTACTGTTACACCAGATATGAGTGGTGAAACTGGGCAAGTGGGCCTGGCACACACGCTGGCAGGCAGGCAACTGCAATTAGATTACACTAGCAGACTGATGTTTCACAGTCAAAAAAGTTTTTTTTTTTTTAAATTTACACTACTGTTACAACAGATATGAGTGGTGGCACTGGGCAAGTGGGCCTGGCAGGCAGGCAACTGCAATTAGATTACACAGGAAAAAATAAAAAACAGACTGTTGTTCTAGCCCTAAAAAGGGCTTTTTAGGGTGCTGTCCTTACAGCAGAGATCAGATGAGTCCTTCAGGACTGTAGTGGACACTGAATACACTACCCTAGCTATCAATTTCCCTATTAAATCATCAGCAGCTACACTGTCCCTCCTCTCACTAAGAATGCAGCTTCCGAATGAATCTAAAATGGCTGCTGTCCAGGAGCTGGGAGGGTCTAGGAGGGAGGGTCTGCTGCTGATTGGCTGGAATGTGTCTGCAGACTGTGAGATACAGGGTCAAAGTTTTCTCAATGATGACGAATAGGGGGCGGATCGAACAACGCATATGTTCGCCCGCCGTTGCAAACCGAACAAGCTATGTTCGCCGGGAACTTTTCGCCGGCGAACAATTAGAGACATCACTAGTTAAGGACCATATTCATTTTACTTTTTGTGCTTGGGTAAATGGCCAGGGGTATTTCTGTTATGTACAGTACATTTGTATATATATATATATATATATATATATATATATATATTTATATATATATATATACACAATATATATGTGTATATGTAGATATATGTTTACTTATTTGTGATAACACACAAAACATCCACACACAACCAGAATAAAAAAGTATGCAAGTACATTTTTTGTTCCTTGTCACCCTTTAAGTGTTTTGCTTACAGCAATATAGATCTGAAAACAAAAAGGAAGCATGTATCATTTGGTTCTATTTGTTTTTGTCTTCCCTTTCTTGTGTATGCTGTTATTTTTAATACCTTATTTTTGTATGGTACAGTTAAAAAAAGAACTTCCAATATTATTTTACATACTAATTTAGCTGACATTTTTATAAATAGTAAGAGACTAATCAATCAATCTGCAATGTAAACAAAAACACATTTAACCTTTTAATGCCGTTATGCCGTTCTATTCCGTCATAATTACACTGGGCTTTAAAGCCGTTATGATGGAATAGAACGTCATAGCCAATGGCTGTCCTGAAGCCTTCTGTGCTTCCAGGACTTGATCGTGGTCTGGAGGGCATTCCTAGGGTTGTAGGGACACCCCCCAGACAAAATCCAATAATTGAAATCTCGCGATTGTGTGCACGATCGCATGGTTTCAATTTGTCTACATCAGAACAGTTGTTCCAATGTAGACACTTTAACCCTGTCGCGAAAGGGTTAAAAGACTTGACAAGTTTTAATAATACAGAATAGATTTCAAAACATAAAAAGCACAGAAATCTGACAATAAAGTTACATTTGTTCATAAAAATAAAGTTTAGTATTGCTATATTTATACCAGAATATTTTTTTTTCTAAATGGCTTATAAAACATGGGCAAGTAATATCTGACTATAAAATCTGACATTACTTATTTATTTTAACACACCAGTCATTTGTCACCAGGATTTTTTTATTTGCCTTTTATGTGTATATATTTTTGTCTCTTTTTCTTTTGTTGTGCTGTTTATTAAAGGAGAAAAAAAAATCTGATATTTTATGTCCCCAAATCTGTCTCTCACTAGATTTAAGATTATAAAGGGACTATATTTTTGTGTGTTTTGGTCTTAATTTAATATTAATATATTAAATATAAATATTATATTAATGGGAAAAAAAAAACCTAACATTTGGACATAAAACCTAACTTTTTTTTCTTTCATGATTAAGATAGAGATATAAATGTATATTTATATGTGTATATATGTATGTATTTATGCACATACATATTACACATATAAACACATAAATACACATGTATATACACATTTTCACATATATATACAGTACACACATACACATATTTAAACACATACACAAGGCTCGCGCGGAAACAGGGGCATCAAGCTCCATTCGGAGCTTGATAATTCGGTCCCCATGTGTGTAATACTTTATTTAATGCGTTTTACATGTAACTATAACTTTTGACTTGTACCAGCACAAGTTAGCGTTGTTGCAATATCCATTGAAAGTATAGGCTGCACTCGAGTGAAGTTGGGCGAGCTAATTTCCAATATCAAAGTGGTGCGCTAATGGTAGCGTGGTCCAGCAAAACTAGTTATTGCATGTGCTATCATTATCGCACCGCTTGTAATCTAGCCCATATTGTTTAATGTTCGTTCAGTACATTATTCCTAACTTGTTGACAGGATCATTTTAAAACAACATTCTCTATTTTAAAGGACAGGCAACCCATTTTTTTTTCTTTCATGATTCTGATAAAACATATGATTTTACACAAGTTTCCAATGCAATTATGTTGTCAAATTTCCTGAAATCTTTTCCTTTGATAAATGAGCAGCAATTCACTACTGGCAGCTGGCTGAACACATTTGGTTAGTCTATGACAAGAGGCATTTATGTGTAGCCACCAATAAGCAGCTTGCTCCCAGTAGTTTCTTTAAAATAATTTTGATTGTATATCAATCTGTTTTTCTTATCCATTTCTGAAATGAAAGAAGAATACAAAATAAATTACATGCAGTACAAATTTTTATATTTTGGGGCCAGATTATGAGTGGCTCGTTAACAGTTATGCATGAGTGATAAGGGGTTTATCACAGCTGTTTGGGTGGGTCGGGTTTTTTGCTTGTATTACATGTTGAAAGAAAAAATGATCACTTGAGCGCAAATTAAGTTAATGAGCGTCATGTTACCACAGCCTCAGAGTTCTGGTTAACTGTTTTGCAAAACAAAAAAGTTGCACAAAACAGATCAAAAATACAATACACAGTGCGGTAACAAAATTAAATGAAAGACAGTGGCACTACTTAGCTAACAGGATTGTTTAATAAATCAATAGAAATTACAGGGGAGCAATGGAATAAATCCACCTGGTGCTACCCACTCCCAATTTATAATAAAAATGGAGCCCAGAAAGGGAGCTAAGGGTGCAACTATTTCTAAAACATAAAATGTATTTTATAGAATAAAATCTTCATTTTAGTTGTATAGAATAAAAGTGAGGGAAGTGGATCAAAAACTTGTCCAAAATAAAGCTGTTAACTTCTCCTCCTTGTTTAGGAGGATGCCAGTGACCAGGTCCCAGAGAAGTACCAGCAAGGCTGATAACTGCCGGAAAGGTCCGAGATATGTGCCCCAAGATTCAGCGGCCGATAGCAGGATACGTCGGCGTCGGTGGAGACACAACTCACACCTGTAGCAGATGAAAAGAAACGAGAAGGACAATAAGAATCAAGGTGATGTGTTTTGGCCCGTACACAATATACTGGTTTGATAAAGGGCAGAAACGCATCACCTTGATCCTTATTGCCCTTCTTTGCCACTTTGGAGATGAGAAGTTAAAAACTCTTTTTTTGGACAATGTTTTGATCTACTTCCCTCACTTTTGTTCTATACAACTAAAATATAGATTTTAATCTATAAAATAAATGTTATGTTTTAGAAATAATTGCACCCTTAGCTCCCTTTATGGGCTCCTTTTTCCTTTGGTTAAAGTACAGTAACACTCATAATAACACCCTCTAAACATTTTTTTTATTTTAAATTGCACAAAAAAGTTATAAAGGCTCAAAGATATGAGGTCTCAGGTGTTAGAAGAAAAAAACTCAGGCTAAGGGCTTTAAATATTCATATTTAATAAAGTGTTATACTTTGTATTTAATGTAAATATTTCACACTCCAATGTTCTGCACATAGCAGAATGGGACATATTAATCAAAATGCGAGCGGACATTATACGATGTAGCATACGCTGTCAGTATTTATCATTGCACAAGCAGTTCACTAATCGGCCACTAGCAGGGGGTGTCAATCAACCCAATCGTATTCAATCGGGTTGATTTCTTTCCGCCGCATCAGAGCAGGTGGACAAGTTATGGCGTAGCGGTCTTTAGACCACTGCTTCATGACCTCTGTTTCCAGCGAGCCTTCAGGCTCGACCGAAACAAGGGGCATCAAGCTCCATTCGGAGCTTGATAATTCGGCCCCAATGTGTTCTAAGTATTTGTAAACACATATTCCTATATATATCTGTAAATATCTATACCTATTATCATGTATATATATATATATATATATATTTATATATATAGTTATACTTTTATATTTGTGCAAAAAACATCAGATAGATTTAGAAATATGTATTTATGAATACAGAGAACATATTGTATGTGAAGAACATTGGAATTTGAAATATGAACACTTTCTTGTAGGGTTAGCGCACTTGAGAATATGTGATCGAGTTTGTGCGTGAGCAAGGTGTTACTTTTTACCACTTTTTTTGCCCCATTTACTTCTATAGGTGAATAGGTTATCAAGCGTGCAATATTTTAAGTTCGGATTTTTACGCGCGTTGGGATAGCGCACAAGCGAAAATACTTTACTTTTAACTTACCCAACACACGCAAAAAAAGCAGTTAAAGGGACACTGAACCCAAGTTTTTTCATTCGTGATTCAGATAGAGCATGGAATTTTAAGCAACTTTCTAATTTACTGCTATTATCAATTTTTCTTTGTTCTCTTATTATCTTTATTTTAAAAGCAGGAATGTAAATCTTAGCAGCCAGCCCATTTTAGATTCAGCACCATGGATATTGCTTGCTTATTGGAGGCTTACATTTACCCACCAAATAGCAAGCATAACCCAGGTTCTCAACCAAAAATGGGCCGGCTCCAATGCATCAAATTCCTGCTTTTTAAATAAAGATAGCAAGAGAACAAAGAAAAATTGATAATAGGAGTAAATTAGAAAGTTGCTTAAAATTACATGCTCTATCTGAATCATGAAAAAAAAAATTTGGGTTTTGTGGCCCTTTAACACGTGAGCAGGGGCATAAAATAATGCTCCACTTGTAATCTAGCCCTTTGTGTTTAAGCTATTTATTGAGCCATGTATTTGAAAAAGATTTGTGCCATTGAAATACTTCCATTCAAGTCATGTATTTTTGGCAGAGGACTCTAAGGAATGGCTAAGTTAAGGCTTTAAGAGAAGAATAAATCAGATAGAAAATAAAAGCAAGAGGGATTACTAGGTAAAACAAGAGACAGAGGAACAGCAGATTGTGTGAGCTTCAAAGAGAAAGACGTGGAATCTCGTGGTACACATAACGATCAAAAACAAAATAAAAGGTAACATTTTGGTTTTTACCTCACCTTCAAAAGTTGGACTACAGCAGCACAGAGGAGAAAGAGCTTAAAGTTATGCTTGTCTACAAAATATTATTCTCTTTGAAATGTACATATTGTGTTGAATAATAAATGTGTCCTTCTAAGACCGAGGTGTTAACTTTGAATAAACTAATGAGTATATGCATGTATTTAAATATATCATTTAAATTGCAGCATACATGAAACACATGAATAAAAAATGATGTGATAACTGATAACATCAATTTTACTGAATTATCAGACATTGTTTACATTACATAATGCATTAAGGGATTAGAGGCTCCTAGCTGCTTCTCATTAAATAATTATTAAACCCATTTTTCCCATTAGTGTATTTCACTTCAATTTAACCTGTGCCACCCATATTCCCGATGAAAACACAGGCACAATTTCTTGGCAGTATTGAAAAGCTTAAGTATTTTTAATTAAAGTCAAACCATTTTCTTTATGGCAGAATTAGAGCTTCTCAATAAATCAATCTGATAGTAAAAATCTCCAATATTCCAAATCAAACAGGAATTAGCAGCATAAAAATTAAGGCCCACATCTCAGGTGGCAAGACCACATACGCCACCTTTGGCACAGCTGTAAGAGAGGGCCCCAGCTAGAACAGGTGGCATAAAAAAGCATTGCAGTTTAACCTGCTGACCACTTCTACATACTCCCGTATGCCAATGGGTCCTCCCTAAGGCCCTCCCAACCTGAAGCGCCTACATGCCAAGCCGCAAATTCCCCACAGTACCTAACAACTACAATATTTTATTAATTGCTCTCATTCAGTCTTGGCCTGATGACCACCAACTGATTAATTGTCCCATCCTTAAGGGGCACATGGGTGACCCTATCCGTGCTCTGGTCTCTTCTTTCCTTGGGACCTCTCCTTTTTTTCCAGGTTCATTCGCTGTAGGGAGGAAAAAGA
Source organism: Bombina bombina (assembly GCF_027579735.1). Taxonomy (NCBI): domain Eukaryota; kingdom Metazoa; phylum Chordata; class Amphibia; order Anura; family Bombinatoridae; genus Bombina; species Bombina bombina. The sequence goes on along the minus strand of NC_069503.1, from coordinate 860,398,123 downwards.
AAAATGGTTAAAATCTACTCACTTCCTGTTTGCTCTGTAATTTATACACTCCACTACCCCTCCCACTTTTGTCCCCTTTATTCTTCTGCAGTAGTCCCTCCCCAATTCACTTGGGGATTGGGCTGTTACCTATCCTCAGCCTGCCGCAAGAGCCCATCCCTTAAATTTCTCCTCTCCCAATACTAGTCAGTTCATTAAATTAAGGGATTAGAGGCTTCTTTCTGCCTCTCACTAAATAAACATTACCCCCCTTTCCCCTTTTGTTATGTCACTTTCCCCCATATTCCCAATAAAAACACAGACACAAGTTCTTGGAGGAACTGGAAAGGTCATGTTTTCTTAAGTGAACTAAGTCAACATGAATTATTAACATTTCACATTCCAATATTCATCACATGCAAAAAAAATAATATATATATATAATATATATATATATATATATATATATATAAAATTTTCTAATATTGACATCCAAACAACACCCCGGGGGATGGGTAATATTTTTGGTGAGAGTGCACATACTGTGCTTTGCTTATATATACTGTATTTATATATACATTTCAAAATAGAAAGAACATATTCCCCTATGTGATGAACATTGGAATGTGAAAGTACATGAATAGTAAAACACTTTATTAAATATGAATATTGCATTAATATTGTTATGCTCGTGGGATATTCCACTATCAGACCAAACTTGGCCAGTAGTCTTCTTATCCCAGCGTAAAGTGGAATGATAGGAAATATCCCATAGCAGAGAGAGAGTTTTTAAAATGAGGTAAGCCGTACTCACAGCAGGCAGGGCAGTACTCAGCGGCAACAGGAAGGTAATCCAGCAGTATGGCAGTTCAGGGGTAAACCAATAGAAGGACCGGGAACAGGCAAGAGTCAGCAACAAAAGGATATCCAGCAGTATAACAGTTCAGGGGTAAACCAATAGAATGGTCAGACAGGCAGAGTTCATCAACAGTAAAGCAGTCCAGCAATTCAGGGGTTAAGGCAAGTAGAATAGTCAAAACAGGCAGAGTTCATCAATGGTAATGCAATTCAGAAATTTAGGGGTTAAGGCAAGCAGAGTAGTCAAAACAGGCAGAGTTCATTAACAGTAAAGCAATCCAACAATTCAGGGGTTAAGGCAAGAAGCATAGTCAAACAGGCAGAGTCCATCAACAGTTATGCAATCCAGCAATGCAGAGATTAAGGCAAGCAGCGTAGTCAAACAGTCAGAGTTCATCAACAGTTAAGCAGTCCAGCAATTCGGGGGTTAAGGCAAGCAGAGTAGTGAAAACAAGCAGAGTTCAGCAACAGTGAATCAATACAGCAATTCAGCATACAGATATACAGCACCCAGGAGCACAAGAAGTAACACCTATACTTGGGCACATGTGAAAGAGACTGAGGCCTTTACATAGGGAAGACAAGAAGGGCGGTGATGATGTCATCACCATGCTGCAATTACACTGCCATATCCCTAGCAACAGGAGGAGTGTCCATGGCAACAGCCACAGCAGAGCAGAGGAGCAGCGTGACAAAGCCCCCTTCTCAAAGGGTACCTCCAGGACCCTACATAGGCTTGGTGGGATATGCAGCATGAAATCTAAAGACCAAAGATGGAGCATTCACATCACAGGCAGGAACCCAGGAATGATCTGCCATGGAGTAGCCCTTCCAGTGTACGAGGTACTGTAGTTGCCTGTGCCTGTATCTGGAGTCCAGGATCTTAGCAACCTCATACTCAGGGTAAACATGAATCAGTAGCTGGGGAGGAGGTGGTTGGAGCTGAGTATATCTGTTCTTGATGTAAGGCTTGAATAACAAGATGTGGAAGACAGGGTGTATGCGCAGGGTACTTGGAAAGGCCACTTTGTAGGCAACAGGAGACAGTCTTTTAAAGACCTTGTAGGGGCCGATAAACCTAGACCCTAATTTGTGACTGGGTTGACATAGACGAATATGTAGAGTAGAGACCCAAACACGGTCACCTACCAAAAAGGCACAAACAGAAGCTCTATGATGAGACAGCTGAATATAACTGAGAGCGAATAAGTTGCCAATGAGTAGTGAGGTTAGTAAGGTGTCAGTCTGCAGCAGCAACCCCTATGGACAGAGCAGAAAGAGGAAAGACACAAGGTTGGTAAATGCTGTGGCTTGAAATGGAGAACATCATAGAGAAGGGTGCCAATGAGTGCTCTTTGCCAGCTCAGCTAGGGGCAACAACTCAGACCAGTTGGTATGGAGAGACTTAACAAAAGTTCTGAGATAGGCTTCGAGATCTTGATTCACTCTCTCAGTCAGTCCATTAGTCTGAGGATAGTAACCGGACGACAAGGAAACGGTGGTTCCAATCAACTTGCAAAAGGCTCTCCAAAAGGCAAAGATGAATTTTGGACCTCTGTCGGAAACAATATTCACGGGAATGCTATGAATTCATACCACATGTAACAGAAAAAGAGACTATAACTCTTTGAGGATACAAAATGAGCCACTCTGGAAAATCGATCTACCACAACCCAAATAACTGTATGATAGTCAGAAGGAGGGAGGTCCACAATGAAATCCATTGTTATGTGTGTCCAAGGTTATTTGGGAATGGACAAAGGTTGGAGTAAGCTAGGAGGCAAGATTGAGGAATCTTAATGGCAGCTTTCACATAATCCTGAGCATCAGTCTTCAGGAGGCTTTCTAGACTGGGCACATTGCAACCTATACTTGGGCACAGGTGAGAGAGACTGAGGCCTTTACATAGAGAAGACAGGGCGGGCAGTGATGATGTCATCACCATGCTGCAGTTACACTGCCATATCCCCAGCAACAGGAGGAGTGCCTGTATATATATATATATATATATATATATATATATATATGATTTTTCATGTTTTTAGCTACTTGACTACAAAGGGCTCCAATGCCAATATAAATATATATATATATACACACTGTATATATATATATATATATATATATATATATATATATATACAAATATTTTTATAAAAGAGTGACACCTCTAAAGAATAGAAAATTTATATAAATTATAATGGGTGGTGGAAAGCATAGGTGCCACAGATCTATAGAAAATAATATAATACAATTATTTGTTCCCGCACTCAACAAAAGATGTAATAACAGATTAGAAAAAAGTGAAAAAAAGCTTTATTAAACCTATCAAAGAAACAACTTACAAAACATATATATAGTATATAGCACAACCAGGAGTTCCTGGCTATGGTATTAAAAGAGGCAAATGTAATGTACCAGTGAATCACAGAATACATGCATATAATATATCACTCATATAGTCTGAAAGGACCAAAGTAAAAAGGACCAGATTAGCAGTGGAATACAGAAAGGTAATACAAGATGTGTCTAAAACACATTTAAATGATCCCACCTACCTAAAATAATCCTGCTACTGGATAAAATACTATCACCACAAACGCTTATAAAGTGTGATTATACACAAACCTGTTACCGTAAAAATTGGCGGGTCTTAACCCTTGAGGGCCAGAACACATGTACTATGGTTAACGGGCACTTATTTGTTGAATGCTAACAATCTTGTTATTAGAACGACTGTTTAGATCGAACATATGCACATGTACTGTGGTCAGCGGGTATTTAACCCTTGAGTGCTAACAATTTTGTTACTAGAATGACTGCATTTATCTATTATATGCATGTATTCTGTGATTCACTGGTACATTACATTTGCCTCTTTTAATACCATAAACAGGGATGCCTGTTTGTGCTATATATTTTAAATATATTTTGTAAGTTGCTTCTTTGAAAGGAAAATAAAGCTTTTTCACTTTTTTCTAATCTGTAATTACAACTTTTGTGGAGTGAGGGAACAAATAATTTTATTATGTCTATATATGCATACATATGCATACATATGTATTTATATACATATATATCAAAAACAAGTGGTTGAGACCTTCACAGCGCTAGACTATAACTGGAATTTGAATTAAATATTGAATGAATATTAAAAAGCACCACAATAAGTATAATAAGTATAATAAAATATAGACCAATTGAATACTTGTAGAAGTAGGTTACATTCAATGCAAAGAGCTATTTCGATGTGCAAATTATATATGCAAAGTAAAGTTACAACATTTGTTTAGTAGTGTTAGAAAACACAAACTAGAGAATGAATACAAGTCTTTAAATAGATGGACAAAATCCGGAGTCAAGACGGATATCAGAAAATCCCTGAATGGGCAAATAGTCTACTTACATCAGGCAACCTCAAACATATGAGGTAAGTGTAGAGCAGATAGTGGTACGTGACAATGGTCACTGGAGATCCGTGTGTGGAATCAGTCAGCCGGGCGGTCTTGTCTCCTTTTTACCCAGTGTCCGTCAAGAGATTTGTAGCTCACTCCAGGCTCAATCAATCGGGGATCAGATCCTCACATAAATGGAGGAAATAAGAGACAAAGCAGACATAGCATAATATTGTTTTAATATACAGTATGTTGCTTAAACAAAATACACAATATTACTCACAAGGAAGACCTCAATTAAATATGAGGTATCAGAATTGCACATAAAGTAGTCTTAAAAATCCTGTGGTGTCCAATTTGATTAAAATGGTTTGAGACAAATTAGTTAAAATATAACTGCAGGTGTTGACAAACACTCGTAGTAAGTGAAAAGTCTGCACAGTCAGTCAGAACAGCAGCCTGGGAACAACACCTCATGTACCTGACACATTTCAAAGGTATTAAAACTTCTTCATCAGGGGGAACTTCCGGGAGGCGGCCATGATAGGTCGCACAACACTACTCTGCTCCAGTCTTCTAAACAAATTTGCTTGCTATTAGACTTCAGACAGCACATCTACCTGCCACATAGCAAGAATTTTGAAAGTTTAAAGATCCTACACCAGATGAGCCTAGTGATGTTGAGATTAACAAGACTTGGAGCACCCGGAGCAAATTGGTAAGGTTGAGGCCTTTCGCTCACCCCCCGGCGAGGCACACTTGGGCCTTGTCGTTAGGCAGCATACCATGCTGAACTCAAAGTGCCAAGAGAGCGCTAGCACAGACATATTATAAAACATAGGTAGCGGATCTATCAATAGAAGTGACACGCTGCAATTATACCGCAAACGGATGTTTTTTCTGCTGTTCATTTTACTCTGGAGCCTGTCTACATAACTAAGTTAGATGGAAATGGCGGCAGTTAACCATTTCATGGCCGAGCTAAGCAGACTCTTGGGTACTTACCAAGTCAAATTCACAGAGGATCTACGGGCTGCATTTACCTTACCAGTGACGAACAGAATTGAAGGCATTGCTCTATCAGCTCCTACAACTGGGACAAAGGGGGGTTGCACCGCTTCGGGGCCCCGGCGGCAGCTGCCTGCCCTTTCGAGCAGCGATCGAGCACAAGAACAAGGAGATCTGCATTTGCCGCAGTTGACTGCTTCCCCTGTGTTTGCTGTTCTAGCAGGGGACGACGCGGCGGGCGAGCGCTGTTTGGAGGTCAGTGCTGGTCACGGCTTGCTGGATGGCGATTGCCCGTCGTCAGATAACAGTATGACCGGCTTTCACAACCGAATGCCCATTTCTACAACTCTGGAAACTGCGTCTCCACAAGTACAGCTCCGCGACCCGCTCTCTAACCTTAAAGCTTCAAGTGCCGTTTTGGAACTCAGATCACTAACCTCTATTACCCAAAGGAGTCACCCATTACCTTGGTTTGCCTATGTACTGTCCTCACAATATCTACGCATAGGGCTTAGCATTCCAAAAGCAGCTGCCGGGAGTCAGCTATCATGGAGATTTGGGATCGGTTGAATCACATTAAAATGACCTCATCATCTAAATAGATAGATGTGACTGAACTACAGATGTATACCTTCGGTTGATCATTATAAACACTGGACTCTATGATGGTTGCTTGCCTGATGATCTAGTCTAGTTTTGAGTATCTATATATTTCTGTGTTTGATGTTTCACTTTCACTCTCTCTTTCTATTTGATTAAGGATTAACCCTAAATAAGTGACTATAGCTTCTCTGTTCCCAACAATTAGCTATCCTGTTGAATATAGTTACTCATAAGCCCATCAGCCTCTATTTAAGTTTAGTTAACACACAGGTTTTGACCTTTGCCTATTTAAGTGCATTTAATAGTATAACTGCAGGCTGTATCCACTTAAGGTTTTATTATATAAGTCTCAGCTTCACTAGACAATAGCCATATTATTATGCACAGTTAAAACCTCTTTTTTTATTTTGAGTTGGGTCATCATAGTCTGCTTTGCTCTTAATGTCCAGCTGATATGCAAAGTTATTCATATGTAAGTTTGATTTGTTCTAATTCACTGCAATAGGGTATAGTCTGAGGCATATTGCAATGACCTACTTGGTATCCAATGACGGGCCGATTTGTAAATCATTCCTAGCTGTAAACGGGATATACCCTAATACTTCCTATCTCCAGCAGAGGCTGGGTATTTCACTGTATGAGGGGTGCAGTGACAACTTCAGCCTATATATCTTTTGGGGGCTTGCACAGGCACCAATATGTGCTTGGGTATATTTTGGGTCCTCATACTAACTAGTAATCATGTTTAATAGTTCGACCACAGTTTAACTATCCTCAGGCTATATATATCTATAACTTTATAAGCTACGCTACATATAAGATTTTTTCTACTAAAATAGCCACCCTACCCAGATACCTACTATTCCTGGCCAGACTTATACTGATACATAATTTTAGTAAGAAGTCAGAAAAGCTCAGTTCCTCTCAGTACACTGTATCTGAATAAGTCATATAAAGGTGTAATTTTTAGTATCCGCTAATTAGCTATCCTGTAGAATATAGTTACTCATAAGCCCATCAGCTTCTAATAAATGCTAAGTTTAGCTAGCACACAGGTTTTGACCCGTACATATTTCAGTGCATTTACTTATATAACTGCAGGCTATGCCCACTTCAGGCTTTATTATATAAGTCTCAGCATCAGACCAATATTTAACCAGCTTCCCCCTTTTTTTTCTCTCCTAAGCAAATTTTTAATGACTTATATGTTCACTAGACAATGGATATATTACTTTGCACTGTTAAAGCTACTTTTTTGTTTTGAGTTGAGGCATCATAGACTGTTCTGCTCTTAATGACCAGTCAATATTCAGAGTTATCCATCTGTAAGTTTGATTTGTTCTAATTTACTACAATCGGCCACAGTTTGAGGCACACTGCAATGGCTTATTCTGTATTCAATGACTAGTTGATATGCAAATCATCCCTAGCTGCAGATGGGTCATACCCTAATAGTTCTTATATCCAGTTGAGGCAAGGCCTATCACTGTATGAGGGACATAGTAACGACATCAGCCCATATAACTCTTGGAGGTTTGCACAGGCACAGATATCTGCTTGGGTACATTTTAGGTCCTCTTACTCACTAGATACTAAGCTTGATAGTTCGCCACAGTTTAGTTACCCTCAAGGCTATGTACATCTCAGCAAAGTATTATGTGTTAATGCTATAACTTTATAAACTACATTACATATAGGATTTTTCTACTAAAACAGCTAACCTCCCTAGTTACCTATTATTCTTTGCCAGGCTTATACCGATACATAAGATCAGTAAGAAGGCAGAAGAGCTCAGTACTTCTCAGCACACTGTATCTAAAATAGTCATATAAAGGTGTAATTTCTAGAATCCGCTACCCATCACACTTAAATTTAGCACTATAGAAAAATAAGCGATAAAATTCGAGGTCATAACTGTGAGATCCAAGAGTGGTCTCTCTATTTCATTTTACCTACCCGTACTTTCAGATATGTTCCCTTGTTTTAGGTCCAAGAGTGACCTTCTGTGTTGGCTAGGGAAGGTTCCCTTTTGTATAGGCACTACTTTTTACTTTTGATGTCCCTAATTGTGTATTATTTCAATACCGAACTGCATGGATGGTTTATCACAGTGTTGTTAAACTGAGCTGGATTGCATATGTTACCTTGAATACTCTGTAGCAACTAACTGTATGGCATCTATCCTTTTTGTATAATTATACTGTTTGTAAGCCTATTTTGAGTACCTCAATAAAAATATTAAAAAAAAAAAAAAAAAAAAAAAAAAAAAAACTTCTTCATCAGAAGTTAGAGGTTTTCTCATTTGCATATATATACTTAGACATTTGTATGTATGTATCTCTATGTTAAAGTCCTTTGTAAACCTTTTTTTCTAACACCTGAGACTTCATATCTTTGAGCCCTTATAACCTTTTGAGGCATTTTTTTTTCCAAATAATATTTATCAGAAAGTGTTATTGTGCATTGTATTTTTTATGTGTTTTGTGCAACTTTTTTGTCCTGTGTAACAGTTAACCAGAGCTCTGGAGTCACGCTAACCTGATGCATGTTAAATTCAATTGCGCTGGGGGCGGAGCTAGCCGCTTTGGGAAATGGCCACACAATCTATCTGCTCCATAACATGCTATTAAGAATCTTTTAATTTGGCTGATAAATCCCCTTCATCTGGGGACATGTTTAGGGGCTGAGTGACATAAGACGCCTGTGAAACGATTTAGAGGTCTTGGATGCCAGAAATCCTGCAGATACGTCAGGTACCGTGTGGATGCATTACAACATATCTGGTGCACCATAGCTGTAATGGAGGTCCCGGCTCCTAGAGACAAAGCGGAATGAAATCCTATGGAGTACCATACACACCTCTCTTCAACTAAATCAACAAGAGGTAAACAAACGCTTTGTCACTGAGGACTGACTTAAACCTGAGCTCTACTTGGATACTTAGACCTCAAAGAAGCACTTTCGTCCGGTCAGAATTCCCCGTTACACGGGTTACCTTCCCAGCTATGGCACCTTACATAGAGCACACACTTGCGAAGCTCGCTGAACACTTTAGTCGGTGCTTAGATTAATTCCAGCTAAAGATTGTGACAATGTTGAGAATGGCTACTTCAGGTACGGACTATTCCCACACAACATTTGCCTCATCATCACGTCCATCTCTGCAGACAGAGCCCGGAGAGTGCAGTTGTTGTATTGATCGGGAGACCTCGATGCCATCTACTAGTGGGGTGGTATACAACACAAGTCTAGATCTTCTGGAGTACTCACTGGTAGTGGAGATGTTGGAGGGCTGGGTCTGTTTGGCTAATGATACTAGAGAGTTAGCGACATCTGTGTCCTGTGTATTTCTAGATGGGTGGCTTGGTCCGGAAAGATGGATTGACAGACTACTGGAGCTTAGGCCCCTGATAGAATACACCAAGAGACTTGATCTGGATGAGCTACTGAGAAGAGCAGCCATTCCCGGCATGCTAATAACTTTGCAACAGTGGACGCATATCATGGCTGAATTTTGCAGGTCCGGAATTGGATAGAACTGTCTCCTGCTTTGTGGGTCTTGTTCTTACAATATGCTGGACGAGCCCTATACAAGTTGAGTACTTATAGTCAATTCACCTTACAATACCTATGAAGGCTTTTAGTCGGATCTTTAGGTGGAGTGTATCAGTTTGACAGAACATTTTAGCTCTTTATTTAAAGATATTAAAGGTTGCCTGGCATTCTCCTAGTTTATATAGAGCTGAGTTTCTGCTGATTTGAAATGTTTCAAGCATAACATTCTAAGTTCTTGGTACCTATTTAGAAAACTACCTTACACCTAGATTTAGAGTTCTGTGTTAGCCTTAAAAAGTAGCGTTATGGGGTCCTAATGCTGCTTTTTAACGCCCGTTGGTATTACGAGTATGGCAGGTACAGGTGTACCGCTCACTTTTCTTCCGCGACTTTTGGCTACCGCAAATCCCCTTACGTCAATTGCGTATCCTATCTTTTTAATGGGATTTGCCTAATGCCGGTATTACGAGTCTTGGAAGAAGTGAGCGGTACAACCTCTACCGCCAAGACTCCTACTGCCTAAAAAAGTCAGTAGTTAAGAGTTTTATGGGCTAACCCCAGAACAAAAAAGCTCTTAACTACAGTGCTACAAAGTACACTAACACCCATAAACTACCTATGAACCCCTAAACCGACCCCCCCCCTTACATCGCAAACCCTATAATAAAACTATTTAACCCCTCATCTTCTGACCGGACATCGCCGCCACCTACATTATACCTATGAACCCCTAATCTGCTGCCCCTAACATCGCCGACACCTATATTAAATTTATTAACCCCTAATCTGCCCCCCCAAACTTTGCCGCCACCTACCTACACTTATTAACGCCTAATCTGCCGACCGGACATCGCCGCCACTATAATAAATGTATTAACCCCTAAACCGCCGCACTCCCGCCTCACAAACACTATAATACATTTTATTAACCCCTAATCTGCCCTCCCTAACATCGCCGCCACCTACCTACAATTATTAACCCCTTAATCTCCCGTCCCCAACGTCGCCGCTACTATAATAAAATTATTAACCCCTAAACCTAAATCTAACCCTAACCCTAAAATTACTATAATTAAATAAATTAATCCTATTTAAAACTAAATACTTACCTATAAAATAAACCCTAATATAGCTACAATATAACTAATAGTTACATTGTAGCTACTTTAGGATTTATATTTATTTTACAAGCAACTCTGTATTTATTTTAACTAGGTACAATAGCTATTAAATAGTTATTTACTATGTAATAGCTACCTAGTTAAAATAATTACAAAATTACCTGTAAAATAAATCCTAACCTAAGTTACAAATACACCTAACACTACACTATCAATAAATTAATAAAATAAATTAACTACAATTATCTAAACTAAAATACAATTAAATAAACTAAACTATAATGCAAAAAAACCCAAACACTAAATTACAAAAAATAAAAAAATATTGCAACAATTTTAATCTAATTACACCTAATCTAAGCCCCCTAATAAAATAAAAAAGCCCCCCAAAATAATAAAATTACCTACCCTAAACTAAATTACAAAGTAATCAGCACTTTTACCAGCCCTTTAAAAGGGCTTTTTGCGGGGCATTGCCCCAAAGTAATCAGCTCTTTTACCTGTAAAAAAAACAACAACCCCCCAACATTACAACCCAACACCCACACACCCCTACTCTAAAACCCACCCGATCCCCCCTTAAAAAAACCTAACACTACCCCCCTGAAGATCACCCTACCTTGAGCCATCTTCAGCCAGCCGGCCACCGATGGGACAGAAGAGGACATCCAGACTGGCAGAAGTCTTCATCCTATCCGGGCAGAAGAGGACATCCGGACCGGCAGACATCTTCATACAGGCGGCATCTTCTATCTTCATCCTTCCGGAGCGGAGCGGAGCTGAGCCATCTTCTATCCAGCCGACGAGGAGCCATCCTCTTCTTCCGATGTCCTAACGACGAATGAAGGTTCCTTTAAATTATGTTTTTACAGGTAATTTTGAAATTAATTTAACTAGGTAGCTATTAAATAGTTAATAACTATTTAATAGCTATTGTACCTAGTTAAAATAAATACAAAGTTGCCTGTAAAATAAATATACATCCTAAAATAGATACAATGTAACTATTAGTTATATTGTAGCTATATTAGGGTTTATTTTATAGGTAAGTATTTAGTTTTAAATAGGAATAATTTATTAAATTATAGTAAATTTATTTTGTTTTATTTAAATAATATTTAAGTTAGGGGGTGTTAGGGTTAGACTTAGGTTTAGGGGTTAATAACTTTATTATAGTAGCGGCGACGTTGGGGGTGGGAGATTAGGGGTTAATAAAATTTATTATAGTGTTTGCGAGGCGGAAGGAGTTAATACATTTATTATAGTGGCAGCGATGTCTGGGCTGCAGATTAGAGGTTAATAAGTGTTGGTAGGTGGCGGCGACGTTGGGGAGGGACAGATTAGGGGTTAATAACTATAATATAGGTGTCGGCGATGTTAAGGACAGCAGATTAGGGGTTCATAGGGATAATGTAGGTGTCAGTGATAGCGGGGGCAGCAGATTAGGGGTTAATAAGTGTAAGGTTAGGGGTGTTTAGACTTAGTGTTCATGTTAGGGTGTTAGGTGTAGATTTAGAAAGTTTTTCCCCATAGGAAACAATGGGGCTGCGTTAAGAGCTGAACGCTGCTTTTTTGCAGGTGTTAGTTTTTTTTTCAGCCAGCTCAGCCCCATTGTATCCTATGGGGAAATTGTGCATGAGCACGTTTTTCCAGCTTACCGCTACTGTAAGCAACATTGGTATTGAGGGTTGAAGTGGAGCTAAATTTGTCTCAACGCTCACTTTTCTGAGGCTAACGCAGCCATTTAGAAAACTCGTAATACCAGCGTTGGCTTAAGGGTGCGCTGGAAAAAAAAGGAACGTTACCCCTTCAGGTTTTTACCGTCAAAACTCCAAATCTAGGCGTTAATATTTATAGTTTTATATAACATATTTAGTTAATGTTTTATTTGTTTTTATTGATAAGGGAAGACCACTTATATTGAATATGGGGTGGCATCAATATTAAATCAATCTGGGTGCATTGCTTGGGTTTACGAGAGTGATAGGGTGGTGTTTGTGGAGCCTCATGTGATTATATGTTGTCCTTCACTGTTCCTTGCCAGGGTAGTGCGCTCACTTTGGTGGGACAGGTGGACATCCTCCTTGATTAAGTTTTTGTTGGATGGACATTTGATTTTTACTCACTTTAAACAATTACTGCCTGTGCAACTATATAAAACTTCACTATGCATATTATTTATACTGAGTAGTCATGTTTTTAAATGTTGTACTTTATTTAACTTAAAATTTTGCAAACATTTTGAAAAGCATGTTTTACTTTATCCAATGTAATCTATTTCCCGCAAGGTCCTAAGGGTTAACTATGGGAGATCCCTTAACCTCTTAGTGTGACAAATATGGGTGCCCCATAGGCTTAACGCTGATAGACCATTATCTCATTTGAGGGATTGAGCACTAATTTCTATAAGCTCATTAGACTTGTATGTGTTGAACTTATATAATTGTGAGAATTTTTACTAAGCTTAGTCGAGAGCGACAGGGCCATATGATGTGGAGCATTTGGGGGGATACTCTGTATTGATGGGGACGTGTTGCCAGCGGCCATGGCGGCATGTTCTTCCATATGGATTCCTCTATACTTATACCATTTACATCCTACCACTTACAGCTCCTAACAAAAGTCAAAGCGGTAATGCACTCTCCTCTATATCGACAGAGAAAGATAAATAATTCACAGAAACATACATAAAATATAGCCTGAAGGCAGTATAAAATGGTTTCTTAACTGGTCAATAGGTTTATATCCTATAATGTGTTCTACAGACTTCTGGTGGCTATGTTTTGGCTGACTATTTACCCTTGCATTAGATAAGTATAACAGACTAATCCATCTACATCTTGTGTTAATGTATATGCCTGGTAGTGGGTTGCTGGTTGATGTTTTCTCTTTGATATACCATCTCTTATGCTGAGTCCTAAGAATTGTTACCAAGCACTATCTACTCTCCCTTATTCTAATGTTAGACGTGATCTCAACCGTCAGTAGGGAATATATAAACAAATTGGGTTATTGAGTTCACCCCATTCTGGAATATTCTGAGCATTATGACGACTATTAGCTGGATCTAATGGTTTCCCCATATCTTCATTACTCTATAGCCTCTAGATGAAAATAATGTTTAGAAAATTATATTAAAAAATGGGAGAGGTGTCTCCCCTCACCCTTTCCGACTTTGCTTGTCAGAGTGGGTCATATCCAACACCCCTTTTCCGTCCTGTCCAGTGGTGACAACAATCCCAGAGGCGAGATACAATTTCCATCCCTTCCCATATCAGTCTAGTGCCAATAAAATCCTGGAGGGGGTGATATATCTAACTGAGTATCTGCTGTGGCTAAGACTTCATGTCTAGCCTCTATCTCTCATTGCAATGTTATATATATTATTGAAACAATTGTGACCGTAGCCACTAGAGGGCGCTATAATGACCAATATGATATAACAAGAGGTAGAACCCTCCTTATATACATATACACCAACAGTGTCAGTAACAAAGCGTGGTACTATACCTGCTAGGTCTATAACCTAAGAGTGTTTGTTGCAGACCCCTAATATATATATAAAACAATAAGCTGCACCTCTTTATAAAAAAAATATTCAAATATATAAACGATAAGAGTGTATGAAACACGCAAGAGGGCGCTAAATATCACTAATGAATGAAAGGTATAATGTGCCCTTAAAATATGTATACAAAATGGGAATAGATCGTGGGCTCTCACCATAAAGTTAATATAGCAAATGTAGTTTAGTCCCATATGTGAGTACAATGTCTGTACAACAAATGTCCATGTGTTGTTGGCAAACAAATCCCTGCCGATAATACTGCACTCTCCTCTTTCAGGTGTCCTCTTCTCTCCTTACTGGCTGGAGGCAAATCTATGGGAGTAAGGGACAAACAGAGGCGACCAATGTGTGTATCCAATGTGATGGTATCCCACCCTGCACACGTATGCTATACCCAGGGTACTCACACTTTTACTGAGCACACCAATGTGCTGGTAGGCGCGGACTGGCTATCAGAGCAAGCCAGCTTGCTCTCTCAGGTGCACTTTCTCCCGGTAGTGACAGTCAGACTCCTGGCCGCTTGCCTCCTTAGGAGATGTTGATCTCGGCCGCCAACAGGAACTCACAAAGAGACACCCCCGACAATTGGTAATGAGGATATACTTGTAATTGAATCACATACGATGGTATAAAATGAACTTTTTAATCAATGTTAAAAACAACCATACAGATTCCACAAGTTAAAATCAGGTATGTATGATTTTACCTGATTTTAACTTGTGGAATCTGTATGGTTGTTTTTAACATTGATTAAAAAGTTCATTTTATACCATCGTATGTGATTCCATTACAAGTATATCCTCATTACCAATTGTCGGGGGTGTCTCTTTGTGAGTTCCTGTTGGTGGCCGAGATCAACATCACCTAAGGAGGCAAGCGGCCAGGAGTCTGACTGTCACTACCGGGAGAAAGTGCACCTGAGAGAGCAAGCTGGCTACCAGCACATTGGTGTGCTCAGTAAAAGTGTGAGTACCTTGGGTATAGCATACGTGTGCAGGGTGGGATACCATCACATTGGATACACACATTGGTCGCCTCTGTTTGTCCCTTACTCCCATAGATTTGCCTCCAACCAGTAAGGAGAGAAGAGGACACCTGAAAGTGGAGAGTGCAGTATTATCGGCAGGGATTTGTTTGCCAACAACACATGGACATTTGTTGTACGGACATTGTACTCACATATGGGACTGAACTACATTCGCTATATTAACTTTATGGTGAGAGCCCACGATCTATTCCCATTTTGTATACATATTTTAAGGGCACATTATACCTTTCATTCATTAGTGATATTTAGCGCCCTCTTGCGTGTTTCATACACTCTTATCGTTTATATATATATTATATATTCTTCACTAACCCAGCCTCAAAAGTTTATCTCTCGGCTCCGTCCCCTTCACATCACCCCTTATCCCCCCCTCCTACATCTTACCACATTGCCCCTTAGTCCCTCCCCTCCCAGACACCATTGAGCTTATCTTATAAGCAAAGGAAAATTAATCCTATGGAAACATTTATTTTCTTTTTACATGTCAACCACCTAAATCATTCATCAACAATACTTCATTTCAGTGATTACATCAACTCCAAGATATAGATAGACTTTGAAGTGTATATAACTCATTATCTGTATTGAAGTGGAGTAAATGGATCTACAAAAGGTCTATTATACCATTTCTATTATTTCTATATTAGTTGTACACATGGGTTTATCCACTTGTATTTCTCTGGATGGGGATGGTCTATTGATGAGTGTATTTCACATGTTCACAGAAGAACAAAATGTTACCCATGATGGTTGAAACTTAATTTACAATTTGTTGTTGATATATATATATAGTTAATGTTTTATACCTTACCAGGCCCAAAAGCGGCTATAGTTTTAATCTATTACCTCTATTGAGTATTTATATTTTGCCAAGGTTCAAGGGGGACCTACTAATCACAGATGAGGTAGATATAATTGTTTTTAAAAAAAAAAAAAGAGGTTGCAGCTATCTCTGCCCATTTCATTTTGAATTTGTATTCATTTGACTGTACACTGTATTATTACTGTAAATTGTATCCTAATGCTTGAACTGTTTAAGTTTTGGCACTTTTACATATACTGTGAGTGATGACGCTCTTCTGTGTCAATGGCTGCTGCCTGTCTCTCTCGGTAACACCTCCCACAGCTCGCACAGGCTGAAGTGTGTGATCAACAGACTATGGGGATGGGGAGGCTGGGAGCTGCGCAGCAGGCAAATTTAGTATGCGCATAGACACACTGCTATAGCTTAGCTACCCCACGTGTGGTTAGGGGTTAGTTAGTGTAATAATAAAAAATAAAAAATTTTTTTACATTATTGAAAAAACTGTTTTGATTTTATTGTTTTCTGGGGGTAAATTTTTTTTATAATTTTTCCAGTAGGGGGCTATTGGAAAAATTATATTTTTTTTCTTCTGTTTTTTTTTTCTTTCTTCTTCTGGGCTGCTGGGGGGGGGGGCACGTGCGAGTGTGCTCAAATGGAGGAGCCTCCACTGCCCTTTTCGCTTGCACGCAACTGTTAGCATGCCACTCATAATCGAGTGCTAAGTTTCTTTATTTTCTATGAACTACTGTATGTAAGAATACCTTGTAGCTACAATTTCAAACTAATAGTTTGGTACCTCAGTTAGTGCAGATGTTTAGTTGCATTTATGTTATGGCTTCTGTCAGTTTTAATATGTTTAAAGTGATAGTCTACAACTTAGTCATCTTAAAATCTTACTTTAGATTAATCTGCAAAAAGCCCCCCTGTACTCCTTTCTATATCATGCAGCAGTAACAGTAAAAAAGTTTTTTTTAAATGTCAATTGTTTCTGGTCACTTTGAAATGGCTGCCAAACTCTCCTCACTGATGACATCACAATCTGGGTTGCATTAAAGGCTTCAATAGTTGGATTCACAGACTATCATAGATGCAGCCTGGATCATGATGTCATCAGTTGGCAGAGCTTGGCAGCCATTTCAAAGAGATCTGAAACAATAGTCATTTTAAAATAACTTTTTTACTGTTTCTGCTGCGTGATATAAAAAGGGTGCAGGAGGATATCTGCAGCTCAATCTAAAGTAAGACTTTAAGATGACTATGGTGTAGATTGTCCCTTTTTGGGGCTTGTCAGCAGAATGTAAAATTTTAATTAATGTTTTTATTTTACTGATGGTTCAAATGTCTGTTGCCATATACTTATTTCTTATCCTCCTGTCCCTAAGGAATGGTTTTGTGTGAAATGGGATCTTTTAACCACATGGAGTAAATGTCCAATATCCTGGAAGTAATATATTGCACTCATGTGGCAAACTTGCCACCACTAAATTTACAAAGAACTTTTTAGTGATCTCAAACTCTTTAACTCCATCGACTTACAGGTTATGGCAATACCATATGCAAATGTTAGGCAACATTCTATTGAAGGGCTCATACATCATGCATCACTCATCCATATTTAACATTATATAGGTGGGTAAAATTCCTCAGTGAAGGATGTGTAAAGGATATGTCTGTGACATTAATTTTATGTAGATAATGTTTACTCACACTCATAATTTTCCCCTTAATTTTTAGCTACCTGGTGCCTTTGATTAGTAGTGGGAAACACTGTCCTACATAAAAACGAAGGACATAATATGCCTATTTATCCTACCAAAATAATAACTTTAATTATGATGGTAAAATTTACATTCAAATTTGTATCACAGTAAAAGTTTTATCGGCTGATTCATATAGTATTTAATAGCAATTATAAACCGCAGACCAAATTATGTTTAACAAAAAAAATGATAGCTATATAGTGGCAATTATTTTAATTGTAAAAAACATATGCAGGCTATTACACTCCATGAATGCATGCATGGAAAAACATCTTTTAAAAATGTACCTTATCTACTTATATTTACAAATTATGTATGGCAACAAGAACATAAGACCCTAAATGCATAATTACCATGCAGATTCCATAAATACAATTATTACATATTGTGTTTTCTTTTCAGTTGGAAATAAATGTTTAAAATGAGAGGAAAACAACATTATGCAGAGAAATTACCATGTAAAATACATCAATTTGATTTTATATATATATATTTTCCAATTAGAAATACATATTTAGTATACTTGGAATAAATTCTATTCAGAATTCAGAATTATGTTAAATGCAATGATTATTTAAAATGTTTGTGTTGTAGAATAACATTTAAACCTCTCATAATTTTATAATGTTAAGGTAAATATATTCTAATAATTTAACAAAATGTTTTCAAACCTCTACCCAAACTTATTAAAGGGACAGTTCACCCAAAAAAATGCTCCCATTTAAATTTTTCCCAATGATCCATTTTACCTGCTGGGGTGTATTACATTGTTTACAAATAGTTCCTTTACCCCCATTTTGGCCTTTGAAATAGTTGATTTAGCTTGTGGTTTCCCAACCTATACTGAAAGTTTTGATACTGGAGTCTCAGCTATTGAATAGCCATAGTAAACACAGCCAGATGAAGAAATTAAACTCACAGTGGGTGCAGGATAGTTAAGTAATAAAATGATAAATTCCCATTGTTCTCTCTATGGGCACGATCAAATATACGGCGCAGGTTTCGGCGCAAGCGTTGGAACCTGCGCCTTCCGTAATTTCACCTTGCACATCGGGGTATTACATAAACCCTGCCGGCAGTTCATAAAGTGCCGTAAGTCTGATAAACTAGAGATGTGCAGAAATGAGCGTAAATACAGATTTCTGGAGTCGCCAGTGACTTACGGCACTTTAGAAACTGCCGGCGCCTAAGCAAAGTAAAGAAAATAACAAATCTCCAGTAAAAGTCTAACACGCCTCCCAAAAATAAGCTCGAAACGTAAAACCCCTATATCCGCAACCCTCCTCATTACTAATATTAAATGTATTAACCCCTAGACGACAACCCCCCACAGCACAATATGCCTAATTAAACTATTAACCCCTATATCCGCCATCAAACCCACACCACAATTAATAACTCCCTAAAATCCGCAAACCACAACATCGCAAACTACCTATTAAAACTATCAACCCCTAATCTGCCATTAACCCACAACACAATAAACCTAATTAAGTATTAACCCCTAAACCGCCATAGCCCACAACGCAATAAACCTAACCCCTAACCTAACCCCCCCTGACCTAACACCCCCTAAATGAACTAAAATTACCTAATTTACAAAATACTAATGTTACTATTAAATTAAAAAAAAAATAACACTACTTAAAAAATAAAAATAAACTAAGTATAAATTAAAGGGGCAGTCTAATCAAAATTCAGGAGTAGACTGTCCCTTTAAGCAAGAATTACAGAAAATAATAAAATCAAAGATTACAGAAAATAATAAATAAAATTACAAAATTTTAAATAAATAACACCTAAATCCCTATGAAAATAAAAAAGCCCCCCAAAATAAAAACACCCCCTAATCTAATAAACTACCAATAGCCCTTAAAAGTACTTTTTGCAGGGCATTGCCGCAAGATAATCAGCTCTTTTGCACAAAAAATACACACAGCCCCTCTTACCAGTAAGCCCCCCACCCACCAAACCCCCCCAAAAAACCTAACTCTAAAAACGCTAAACTACCCATTGCCCTGAAAAGGGCATTTGTTGGGCATTGCCCTTAAAATGGCATTCAGCTCTTTTGCTGCCCGCCCTATCTAAATAAAATAAATCCCCCCAAAAACCCCTTAAAAAAGTCTAACCCCCCAAGTGGTCCTCACCTGTCCTGAAGACCAGCGGAAAAGGTCCTGTTCCAGGCAGTGACGTCTTCTTCCAAGCGGCGAACTCTTCTTTCTTCTTCCAGGAACCAGCAGGCGCGGAGCGGAGGGCGGAGTTGAAGACCGGCGACACTGGAACTGAAGACCGGCGACTCTGGAACTGAAGACCGGCGACTCTGGAACTGAAGACCGGCGACCATGGAGCCATTGAGCGTGGAGGATCCTTTTCATACGATCTCCGCCGTACACTGAATAGGAATTCAAGGTACGCGATTAAAAATGGCGTCCCTTGAATTCCTATTGGCTGATTTGAGCCTTCAAATTCAAATCAGCCAATCGGATGAGAGCTACTGAAATCCTATTGGCTGTTGAAATCAGCCAATAGGATATGAGCTACTGAAATCCTATTGGCTGATTTGAACAGCCAATAGGATTTCAGTAGCTCTCATCCGATTGGCTGATTTGAATTTGAAGCTACTTCATATACACAAATAAACCTGAAAATGCAATTTCTTATACATTTAATACTCTGCAGCTGGTATAACAAGTCATTGAAAATACATTAATATAAAAACAATTTTACAGTGTACTGCCCCTTTAAGTAAACTTAAAGGGACAGGAAACCCCATTTTTTTCATGATTTGGATAGAACATACAATTTTAAAGAATTTACTATTTACTTCTATTATCAAATAAGCTTCATTATTTTGTAATCCTTTGGTGAAGGAGCAGTATTGCTCTATTGGCAGCTAGCTGAACGCATATACTGCTAGATTACGAGTCTTGCGTTAGCCTTAAAAAGCAGCCTTGAGAGGTCCCAACGCTGCTTTTTAACGCCCGCTGGTATTACGAGTCTTGAAGGTACAGGTGTACCACTCACTTTTTCGTCCAGACTCGAAAATACCACAAATCCACTTACGTCAATTGCGTATCCTATTTTTTCAATGGGACTTGCATAGCGCCGTATTACGAGTCTTCCAAAAAGTGAGCGGTACACCCTCTCCTGTCAAGCCTGGTACCGCATTTTAAAGTCAGTAGTTAGGAGTTTTATGGTCTAACGCTGTAGCCTAAAACTCTTAACTAAAGTGCTAAAAAGTTCACTAACACCCATAAACTACCTATTAACCCCTAAACCGAGGCCCCCCCACATCGCAAACACTAAAATAAAGATTTTAACCCCTAATCTGCCGAACCGGACATCAACGCCACTATAATAAATATATTAACCCCTAAACCGCTGCACTCCCGCCTCGCAAACACTAGTTAAATTGTATTAACCTCTAATCTGCCGTCCCTAACATCGCCAACACCTACCTACATTTATTAACCCCTAATCTGCCGCCCCCAACGTCGCCGCCACTATATTAAAGTTATTAACCCCTAAATCTAAGTCTAACCCTAACACCCCCCTAACCTAAATATAATTTAAATAAATCTAAATAAAATAACTACAATTAACTAAATTATTTAAAACAAAATACTTACCTATAAAATAAACCATAAGCTAGCTACAATATAACTAATAGTTACATTGTAGCTAGCTTAGGATTTATTTTTATTTTACAGGCAAGTATTTCTTTTAACTAGGTACAATAGTTATTAAATAGTTATTAACTATTTAATAGCTACCTAGTTAAAATAAAGACAAATTTACATGTAAAATAAAACCTAACCTAAGTTACAATTACACCTAACACTACACTTTAATTAAATTAATTCCCTAAATTAACTACAATTAAATACAATTATATAAAGTACGAAAAAAAACCCCATTAAATTACAGAAAATAATAAAATAATTAAAGTTTTTTAAACTAATTACACCTAATCTAATCCCCCTAATAAAATAAAAAAGCCCCCCAAAATAATAAAAGTATAATGTAGGTGGTGGCGGTGTCCGGAGCAGAAGATTAGGGGTTAATAATATAATGCAGATGTCGGCGATGTCAGGGGCAGCACATTAGGGGTTAATAAGTGTAAGATTAGGGGTGTTTAGACTCAGGGTTCATGTTAGGGTGTAAGGTGTAGACATAACTTTTATTTCCCCATAGGAATCAATGGGGCTGCGTTAGGAGCTGAACGCTGCTTTTTTGCAGGTTTTTTTCAGCCGGCTCTGCCCCATTGATTCCTATGGGGAAATCGTGCATGAGCACGTTTAGCCAGCTCACTGCTAACGTAAGCAGCGCTGATATTACAGTGAGATGTGGAGGTAAATTTTGCTTTTCGCTCACTTTTCTGCGGCTAACGTCGGGTTTGTAAAAACCCGTAATAACAGCACTGTCTGTAGGTGAGCGGTGAGCATAAACTGCTCGTTAGCACCGCACACCATTACCGACAAAACTTGTAATCTAAGCGATAGTTAGCCAATCACAAGAAACAAATATGTGCAGGCACCAATCAGCAGCTAGTTCCCACTAGTGTATCATATGTGCATATTAATTTTCAACAAGGGATACCAAGAGAACAAAGCACATTTAAATAGAAGTTAATTTAATAGTGTCTTAAAATTACATGCTCTATCTGTTTTATTTTGACTTCTATCTCTTTAAACATAAGGGTTAATGTTTTTAAGAGATGAGTTAACTATTGAATATAGATGATTTACAACATTTATCAAACACATAGTGCAGTAGCATATAATAAACATATTATATATATTTTTATATGTAAATACATAAATCGCATAATTTTATAATGTTAAAATTAATATATTCTAATAAAATAATAAAATATTTTCAAACCTCTACCCAAACTTATGAAGAGTACTTAAACACTTAAACATAAGGGTTAATGTTTTTAAGAGATGAGTTAAAGGAACACTGAACCCAATTTTTTTCTTTCGTGATTCAGAAAAAGCATTCAATTTTAAGCAACTTTCTAATTTACTCTTATTATCAATTTCTCTTCGTTCTCTTGCTATCTTTATTTGAAAAAGAAGGCATATAAGCTAAGGAGCCAGTCAATTTTTGGTTCAGACCCTGGACAGCACTTGTTTATAGGTGGGTGAATTTATCCACCAATCAGCCAGGTTGTTCAACAAAAATGGGCCAGCATTTAAACTTACATTCTTGCTTTTCAAAAAAGATGCCAAAATAATTAAGCCAATTTTAAATAGGAGTAAATTAGAAAGTTGCTTTATCTGAATCACGAAAAAAATGTTTGGGTTCAGTGTCCCTTTAACTATTTATTATTCAATAATTTTCCATGTTTCAAAATAGTAGTTTTTGTTTAAAACATAAAGTAGCTCACCAAAGCTAACACTGTTCAGCAGTTTGCAAAATAATATATTATAAATTAATCAGTATGCAATACGGCCTCTCTTATTTGTTATTTATTTTTTATTTTAATATAATCTATAAGCACACCACCTAAATTATATCACATTTTAATTACAAATATTTTAAAGTAAAATATGAAACAACCTGGATCTATACAATTAACAAGCCAAATTATGGCAACGCAAGAGTGAGGCTCACAAGTATTTGGTTGTGAAAGGTAAAATGAAGACAACAAATACTGCTTTATTTGCCCCAAACATGGGTAGACAGGTTTGCTCGCTGGGAAACCTTGCCTGCCCACTAGTTCATACATAGGGCGGTAGATCCTGACATATATTAAAGTAATAAATAATTAATTATATCGTTTTAAACCATAAAGCAAATACATTTACTAAACATGTCACATAAATGTAAATTAAATAAATATTTTTGTATGTTTTCTTAGTTGGTTAAAGCTGTTAATCAGCATACTCTGAGAAATTAATTTTATTATATATATATGCATATATGTATTTCCAGATATACACATATAAATACACTGTTTATATACACATATAAATACACTGTTTAGGTACTCATAGAGTTAAATTATATCACAATGTGTATTTTTGTTTTTACCCAATCAGGGCGACCTTGGTGCTTTTTAAGGTGCTCAGATGCATAGTCCAGTAGCTATGATTACGGCCCCTGGCCGAAACATGTTAGCGGACTCATTGTTGTGATCGTACTTGTGACGTTTCCTGGAGTGTTTTTATCCTTGTTATAATAAAGACTTTTTGCTTTTAAAGACCGCTGCTAGCAACTTTCTTCTACCTTATTTATACATTTATAGACATATATAAGTGTAAGTTAATGTTGTATTAGAAATCTCGCCATAACAAGTTAGCTTCTATGGTAACCCAACCTTACACTATAAAATGCACGTGTAACCTTAACTGTGATCAACTCTAAAGTGAAACATAAACAAAGATACACTTATTTATAAAACATTTTTTTTTACTATAAGCAAATACTACTTTTTATTATAATTACAGTACATTTTCTACTTTTGTAATATATGTAATATTTATTGCTGCCCTAGGTAGCAATAGCTCTAGTTTAAATTTTGTAGATATGTGCTTGCATATATTTTTATATGTAAATACATTTTAATATTTCTATAAGACCATGAGAGCAAATATTTGTATACATAGGGCAACAATAAATATTACATTAAAAACACTTGCAATATTTTCAAGTTTTTAAAAAGTAATGGGAACAAGGCCTCAAAAAGCAAATTTTTCCTCTTTTACACCTAGATGAGCTGGGTGTAATTTTTTTCAATATATATTGATAGCCTCTGACAGTGTATTAGAGGTTTGCGCTTTCATTGGAAACCTGTTGTAAATTTGCACTTAAAGGGACATAAACTCAAAATGTTTCTTTCATGATTCAGATAGAACTTACAATTTTTAACAACTTTCCATCCTTTGATGAAAAGCAGGTAGATAAGCTCAGGAGTGTGCACGTGTCTACAGCTTTAAATATCAGCAGTTTTGCAACAATATTCTACATTAGTAAGAGCACTAGATGGCAACACTATTTTGTGTCATATAGTGCTTCAGGCATGTGAACGCTACCTATCTATAGTGATGTCGCAAACTTAAAAATTTCGGTTCGCGAACGGCGGACTCGAACTTCCGCTTTTGTTCACGAACCGGCGAACCCCGCGAACCGCCATTGACTTCAATAGGCAGGCGAACTTTAAAACCCACAAGGACTCTTTCTGGCCATAATAGTTATGGAAAAGTTGTTTCAAGGGTACTAACACCTGGACTGTGGCATGCTGGAGGGGGATCCATGTCAAAACTCCCATGGAAAATTACATAGTTGATGCAGAGTCTGCTTTTAACACATAAAGGGCCTAAATCACCTAACATTAATAAATTGTGCTTTAAAACATCAGTTATGATGTCGTATCGATCAGGTAGTGTAAGGGTTACGGCCGCTTCACAGTGACAGACCAAACTCCAAGTGTAACGCACCGCAAACAACCGCAAACAGTCCATTTGCACAACCACGAGATAGATTTGATAGATAGATACATAGATTACATAGCTCAATCGATGCAATATACATATGATCGATACAAATTACATAGATCAATAGATGCAATATACATTTGATAGATACGAATTACATGGATCAATAGATGCAATATCCATTTGATAGATACAAATGTTATCGATCCAAAGATGCAATATACATTTGATAGATACGAATTACATCGATCAAAAGATGCAATATACATTTTATAGATACGAATAACATCGATCAATAGATGCAATATACATTTGATAGATACGATTGATAGTTAGATAGATTTGATAGATAAATAGATAGATTTGAAAGATATATAATTTCCCTGACAGAGTATAACAATAAGACATGCCGTCTGGGACCCGTGGTGTGTTAAGTAGTACTATTCTTAGCAGTTTACTTATACCTGTTACTCCCCCTATCGGGGGAGGTCTATATGGCCTGCATTTTTGGAACAGGGAGATGGAAGAAGATGATTGGTCTGTCCTCCTACTTCAAATTTGTCAAAAACACAAGTGGCTGTCTCAATACAGTCCGGACCTGAGATAGATAGATTTGATAGATAGATATACATAGATTGATAGATAGAATAGATAGAAGATAAATAGATAGATTTGATAGATATATAATTACCCTGACAAAGTATAATAATTAAACATGCGGTCTGGGACCCATGGTAACTAGGTTGTGCTAAGTAGTACTATTCTTAGCACTTTCATCCCTGTAACTCCTCCTATCGGGGGAGGTCTATATGGCCTGCATGATTACCATGACAAAGTATAACAAGACACGCGGTCTGGGACCCATGGTAACTAGGTTGTGTTAAGTAGTACTTTTCTTAGCAGTTTAATCCCTCTTACTCCCCCTTTCGGTGGAGGTCTATATGGCCTGCATGATTACCCTGACAAAGTATAACAACAAAACATGCGGTCTGGGACCCATGGCAACTAGGTTGTGTTAAGTAGTACTATTCTTAGCACTTTAATCCCTGTTACTCCCCCTATCGGGGGAGGTCTATATGGCCTGCATGATTACCCTGACAAAGTATAACAACAAGACACGCGGTCTGGGACCCATGGTAACTAGGTTGTGTTAAGTAGTACTGTTCTTAGCAGTTTAATCCCTCTTACTCCCCCTATCGGGGGGAGGTCTATATGGCCTGCATGATTACCCTGACAAAGTATAACAACAAAACATGCGGTCTGGGACCCATGGCAACTAGGTTGTGTTAAGTAGTACTATTCTTAGCACTTTAATCCCTGTTACTCCCCCTATCGGGGGAGGTCTATATGGCCTGCATGATTACCCTTACAAAGTATAATAACAAAACATGCGGTCTGGGACCCATGATAACTTGGTTGTGTTAAGTAGTACTATTCTTAGCAGTTTAATCCCTGTTACTCCCCCTATTGGGGGAGGTCTATATGGCCTGCCTGATTATCCTGACAAAATATAACAACAAGACATGCGGTCTGGGAACCACTGTTAACTAGGTTGTGTTAAGTTGTACTATTCTTAGCACTTTAATCCCTGTTACTGCCCCTATCAAGGGAGGTCTATATGGCCTTACAATATTACCCTGACAAAGTATAATAACAAAACATGCGGTCTGGGACCCATGGTAACTAGGTTGTGTTAAGTAGTACTATTCTTAGCACTGTAATCTCTGTTACTCCCCCTATTGGGGGAGGTCTATATGGCCTGCCTGATTATCCTGACAAAATATAACAACAAGACATGCAGTCTGAGAACCACTGTTAATGTTAACTAGGTTGTGTTAAGTTGTACTATTCTTAGCAATTTAATCCCTGTTACTCTCCCTATCAAGGGAGGTCTATATGACCTGCATGATTACCCTGACAAAGTATAGCAACAAAACATGCAGTCTGGGACCCATGGTAACTATGTTGTGTTAAGTAGTACTATTCTTAGCATTTTCATCCCTGTAACTCCCATTATCGGGGGAGGTCTATATGGCCTGCAAGATTACCCTGACAAAGTATAACAACCAAACATGTGGTCTGGGACCCATGGTGGTACTGGTATAACTAGGTTTTCTTAAGTAGGACTATTCTTAGCAGTTTAATCCCTGTGATTGGTCTGTCCTCCTACTTCAAATTTGTCAAAAACACAAGTGGCTGTCTCAAAATAGTCCGGACACAAGATAGATAGATAGGATAGATAGATATACATAGATTGATAGTTAGATAGAATCGATAGAAGATAAATAGATAGATTTGTTAGATATATAATTACCCTGACAAAGTATAATAATTAAACATGCGGTCTGGGACCCATGGTAACTAGGTTGTGTTAAGTAATACTATTCTTAGCACTTTAATCCCTGTTACTCCCCCTATCAAGGGAGGTCTATATGGCCTGCATGATTACCCTGACAAAGTATAATAACAAAACATGCGGTCTGTGACCCATGGTAACTAGGTTGTGTTAAGTATTACTATTCTTAGCACTTTAATCCCTGTTACTCCCCCTATTGGGGGAGGTCTATATGGCCTGCCTGATTATCCTGACAAAATATAACAACAAGACATGCGGTCTGGGAACCACTGTTAATGTTAACTAGGTTGTGTTAAGTTCTACTATTTATAGCACTTTAATCCCTGTTACTCCCTCTATCAAGGGAGGTCTATATGGCCTGCATGATTACCCTGTTAAAGTACAACAACAAAACATGCGGTCTGGGACCCATGGTAACTATGTTGTGTTAAGTAGTACTATTCTTAGCATTTTCATCCCTGTAACTCCCCCTATCAGGGTAGGTCTATATGGCCTGCATGATTACCCTGACAAAGTATAACAACCAAACATGCGGTCTGGGACCCATGGTGGTACTGGTATAACTAGGTTTTCTTAAGTAGGACTATTCTTAGCAGTTTAATCCCTGTGATTGGTCTGTCCTCCTACTTCAAATTTGTCAAAAACACAAGTGTCTGTCTTAAAACAGTCTGGACACAAGATAGATAGATAGGATAGATAGATATACATAGATTGATAGTTAGATAGAATCGATAGAAGATAAATAGATAGATTTGTTAGATATATAATTACCCTGACAAAGTATAATAATTAAACATGCGGTCTGGGACCCATGGTAACTAGGTTGTGCTAAGTAGTACTATTCTTAGCACTTTCATCCCTGTAACTCCTCCTATCGGGGGAGGTCTATATGGCCTGCATGATTACCATGACAAAGTATAACAAGACACGCGGTCTGGGACCCATGGTAACTAGGTTGTGTTAAGTAGTACTTTTCTTAGCAGTTTAATCCCTCTTACTCCCCCTTTCGGTGGAGGTCTATACAGGGAGTGCAGAATTATTAGGCAAGTTGTATTTTTGAGGATTCATTTTATTATTGAACAACAACCATGTTCTCAATGAACCCAAAAAAACTCATTAATATCAAAGCTGAATATTTTTGGAAGTAGTTTTTAGTTTGTTTTTAGTTTTAGCTATTTTAGGGGGATATCTGTGTGTGCAGGTGACTATTACTGTGCATAATTATTAGGCAACTTAACAAAAAACAAATATATACCCATTTCAATTATTTATTTTTACAAGTGAAACCAATATAACATCTCAACATTCACAAATATACATTTCTGACATTCAAAAACAAAACAAAAACAAATCAGTGACCAATATAGCCACCTTTCTTTGCAAGGACACTCAAAAGCCTGTTATCCATGAATTCTGTCAGTGTTTTGATCTGTTCACCATCAACATTGCGTGCAGCAGCAACCACAGCCTCCCAGACACTGTTCAGAGAGGTGTACTGTTTTCCCTCCTTGTAAATCTCACATTTGATGATGGACCACAGGTTCTCAATGGGGTTCAGATCAGGTGAACAAGGAGGCCATGTCATTAGATTTTCTTCTTTTATACCCTTTCTTGCCAGCCACGCTGTGGAGTACTTGGATGCGTGTGATGGAGCATTGTCCTGCATGAAAATCATGTTTTTCTTGAAGGATGCAGACTTCTTCCTGTACCACTGCTTGAAGAAGGTGTCTTCCAGAAACTGGCAGTAGGACTGGGAGTTGAGCTTGACTCCATCCTCAACCTGAAAAGGCCCCACAAGCTCATCTTTGATGATACCAGCCCAAACCAGTACTCCACCTCCACCTTGATGGCGTCTGAGTTGGACTGGAGCTCTCTGCCCTTTACCAATCCAGCCACGGGCCCATCCATCTGGCCCATCAAAACTCACTCTCATTTCATCAGTCCATAAAACCTTAGAAAAATCAGTCTTGAGATATTTCTTGGCCCAGTCTTGACGTTTCAGCTTGTGTGTCTTGTTCAGTGGTGGTCATCTTTCAATCTTTCTTACCTTGGCCATGTCTCTGAGTATTGCACACCTTGTGCTTTTGGGCACTCCAGTGATGTTGCAGCTCTGAAATATGGCCAAACTGGTGGCAAGTGGCATCTTGGCAGCTGCATGCTTGACTTTTCTCAGTTCATGGGCAGTTATTTTGCGCCTTGGTTTTTCCACACGCTTCTTGCGACCCTGTTGACTAGTTTGAATGAAACGCTTGATTGTTCGATGATCGCGCTTCAGAAGCTTTGCAATTTTAAGAGTGCTGCATCCCTCTGCAAGATATCTCACTATTTTTGACTTTTCTGAGCCTGTCAAGTCCTTCTTTTGACCCATTTTGCCAAAGGAAAGGAAGTTGCCTAATAATTATGCACACCTGATATAGGGTGTTGATGTCATTAGACCACACCCCTTCTCATTACAGAGATGCACATCACCTAATATGCTTAATTGGTAGTAGGCTTTCGAGCCTATACAGCTTGGAGTAAGACAACATGCATAAAGAGGATGATGTGGTCAAAATACTAATTTGCATAATAATTCTGCACTCCCTGTATGGCCTGCATGATTACCCTGACAAAGTATAACAACAAAACATGCGGTCTGGGACCCATGGCAACTAGGTTGTGTTAAGTAGTACTATTCTTAGCACTTTAATCCCTGTTACTCCTCCTATCGGGGGAGGTCTATATGGCCTGCATGATTACCATGACAAAGTATAACAAGACACGCGGTCTGGGACCCATGGTAACTAGGTTGTGTTAAGTAGTACTTTTCTTAGCAGTTTAATTCCTCTTACTCCCCCTTTCGGTGGAGGTCTATATGGCCTGCATGATTACCCTGACAAAGTATAACAACAAAACATGCGGTCTGGGACCCATGGCAACTAGGTTGTGTTAAGTAGTACTATTCTTAGCACTTTAATCCCTGTTACTCCCCCTATCTGGGGAGGTCTATATGGCCTGCATGATTACCCTGACAAAGTATAACAACCAAACATGCGGTCTGGGACCCATGGTGGTACTGGTATAACTAGGTTTTCTTAAGTAGGACTATTCTTAGCAGTTTAATCCCTGTGATTGGTCTGTCCTCCTACTTCAAATTTGTCAAAAACACAAGTGTCTGTCTCAAAACAGTCTGGACACAAGATAGATAGATAGGATAGATAGATATACATAGATTGATAGTTAGATAGAATCGATAGAAGATAAATAGATAGATTTGTTAGATATATAATTACCCTGACAAAGTATAATTATTAAACATGCGGTCTGGGACCCATGGTAACTAGGTTGTGTTAAGTAATACTATTCTTAGAACTTTAATCCCTGTTACTCCCCCTATCAAGGGAGGTCTATATGGCCTGCATGATTACCCTGACAAAGTATAATAACAAAACATGCGGTCTGTGACCCATGGTAACTAGGTTGTGTTAAGTAGTACTATTCTTAGCACTTTAATCCCTGTTACTCCCCCTATTGGGGGAGGTCTATATGGCCTGCCTGATTATCCTGACAAAATATAACAACAAGACATGCGGTCTGGGAACCACTGTTAATGTAAACTAGGTTGTGTTAAGTTCTACTATTCATAGCACTTTAATCCCTTTTACTCCCTCTATCAAGGGAGGTCTATATGGCCTGCATGATTACCCTGGCAAAGTATAACAACAAAACATGCGGTCTGGGACCCATGGTAACTATGTTGTGTTAAGTAGTACTATTCTTAGCATTTTCATCCCTGTAACTCCACCTATCGGGGGAGGTCGATATGGCCTGCATGATTACCCTGACAAAGTATAACAACCAAACATGCGGTCTGTGACCCATGGTGGTACTGGTATAACTAGGTTTTCTTAAGTAGTACTATTCTTAGCAGTTTAATCCCTGTGATTGGTCTGTCCTCCTACTTCATATTTGTCAAAAACACAAGTGGCTGTCTCAAAACAGTCCGGACACAAGATAGATAGATAGATAGGATGGATAGATATACATAGATTGATAGTTAGATAGAATCGATAGAAGATAAATAGATAAATTTGTTAGATATATAATTACCCTGACAAAGTATAATAATTAAACATGCGGTCTGGGACCCATGGTAGCTAGGTTGTGTTAAGTAATACTATTCTTAGCACTTTAATCCCTGTTACTCCCCCTATCAAGGGAGGTCTATATGGCCTGCATGATTACCCTGACAAAGTATAATAACAAAACATGCGGTCTGGGACCCATGGTAACTAGGTTGTGTTAAGTAGTATTATTCTTAGCACTTTAATCCCTGTTACTCCCCCTATCTGGGGAGGTCTATATGGCCTGCATGATTACCCTGACAAAGTATAACAACCAAACATGCGGTCTGGGACCCATGGTGGTACTGGTATAACTAGGTTTTCTTAAGTAGGACTATTCTTAGCAGTTTAATCCCTGTGATTGGTCTGTCCTCCTACTTCAAATTTGTCAAAAACACAAGTGTCTGTCTCAAAACAGTCTGGACACAAGATAGATAGATAGGATAGATAGATATACATAGATTGATAGTTAGATAGAATCTATAGAAGATAAATAGATAGATTTGTTAGATATATAATTACCCTGACAAAGTATAATAATTAAACATGCGGTCTGGGACCCATGGTAACTAGGTTGTGTTAAGTAATACTATTCTTAGCACTTTAATCCCTGTTACTCCCCCTATCAAGGGAGGTCTATATGGCCTGCATGATTACCCTGACAAAGTATAATAACAAAACATGCGGTCTGGGACCCATGGTAACTAGGTTGTGTTAAGTATTACTATTCTTAGCACTTTAATCCCTGTTACTCCCCCTATTGGGGGAGGTCTATATGGCCTGCCTGATTATCCTGACAAAATATAACAACAAGACATGCGGTCTGGGAACCACTGTTAATGTTAACTAGGTTGTGTTAAGTTCTACTATTTATAGCACTTTAATCCCTGTTACTCCCTCTATCAAGGGAGGTCTATATGGCCTGCATGATTACCCTGATAAAGTACAACAACAAAACATGCGGTCTGGGACCCATGGTAACTATGTTGTGTTAAGTAGTACTATTCTTAGCATTTTCATCCCTGTAACTCCCCCTATCAGGGTAGGTCTATATGGCCTGAATGATTACCCTGACAAAGTATAACAACCAAACATGCGGTCTGGGACCCATGGTGGTACTGGTATAACTAGGTTTTCTTAAGTAGGACTATTCTTAGCAGTTTAATCCCTGTGATTGGTCTGTCCTCCTACTTCAAATTTGTCAAAAACACAAGTGTCTGTCTCAAAACAGTCTGGACACAAGATAGATAGATAGGATAGATAGATATACATAGATTGATAGTTAGATAGAATCGATAGAAGATAAATAGATAGATTTGTTAGATATATAATTACCCTGACAAAGTATAATAATTAAACATGCGGTCTGGGACCCATGGTAACTAGGTTGTGCTAAGTAGTACTATTCTTAGCACTTTCATCCCTGTAACTCCTCCTATCGGGGGAGGTCTATATGGCCTGCATGATTACCATGACAAAGTATAACAAGACACGCGGTCTGGGACCCATGGTAACTAGGTTGTGTTAAGTAGTACTTTTCTTAGCAGTTTAATCCCTCTTACTCCCCCTTTCGGTGGAGGTCTATACAGGGAGTGCAGAATTATTAGGCAAGTTGTATTTTTGAGGATTAATTTTATTATTGAACAACAACCATGTTCTCAATGAACCCAAAAAAACTCATTAATATCAAAGCTGAATATTTTTGGAAGTAGTTTTTAGTTTGTTTTTAGTTTTAGCTATTTTAGGGGGATATCTGTGTGTGCAGGTGACTATTACTGTGCATAATTATTAGGCAACTTAACAAAAAACAAATATATACCCATTTCAATTATTTATTTTTACCAGTGAAACCAATATAACATCTCAACATTCACAAATATACATTTCTGACATTCAAAAACAAAACAAAAACAAATCAGTGACCAATATAGCCACCTTTCTTTGCAAGGATACTCAAAAGCCTGCTATCCATGAATTCTGTCAGTGTTTTGATCTGTTCACCATCAACATTGCGTGCAGCAGCAACCACAGCCTCCCAGACACTGTTCAGAGAGGTGTACTGTTTTCCCTCCTTGTAAATCTCACATTTGATGATGGACCACAGGTTCTCAATGGGGTTCAGATCAGGTGAACAAGGAGGCCATGTCATTAGATTTTCTTCTTTTATACCCTTTCTTGCCAGCCACGCTGTGGAGTACTTGGATGCGTGTGATGGAGCATTGTCCTGCATGAAAATCATGTTTTTCTTGAAGGATGCAGACTTCTTCCTGTACCACTGCTTGAAGAAGGTGTCTTCCAGAAACTGGCAGTAGGACTGGGAGTTGAGCTTGACTCCATCCTCAACCCGAAAAGGCCCCACAAGCTCATCTTTGATGATACCAGCCCAAACCAGTATTCCACCTCCACCTTGCTGGCGTCTGAGTCGGACTGGAGCTCTCTGCCCTTTGCCAATCCAGCCACGGGCCCATCCATTTGGCCCATCAAGACTCACTCTCATTTCATCAGTCCATAAAACCTTAGAAAAATCAGTCTTGAGATATTTCTTGGCCCAGTCTTGACGTTTCAGCTTGTGTGTCTTGTTCAGTGGTGGTCATTTTTCAATCTTTCTTACCTTGGCCATGTCTCTGAGTATTGCACACCTTGTGCTTTTGGGCACTCCAGTGATGTTGCAGCTCTGAAATATGGCCAAACTGGTGGCAAGTGGCATCTTGGCAGCTGCACGCTTGACTTTTCTCAGTTCATGGGCAGTTATTTTGCGCCTTGGTTTTTCCACACGCTTCTTGCGACCCTGTTGACTATTTTGAATGAAACGCTTGATTGTTCGATGATCACGCTTCAGAAGCTTTGCAATTTTAAGAGTGCTGCATCCCTCTGCAAGATATCTCACTATTTTTTTACTTTTCTGAGCCTGTCAAGTCCTTCTTTTGACCCATTTTGCCAAAGGAAAGGAAGTTGCCTAATAATTATGCACACCTGATATAGGGTGTTGATGTCATTAGACCACACCCCTTCTCATTACAGAGATGCACATCACCTAATATGCTTAATTGGTAGTAGGCTTTCGAGCCTATACAGCTTGGAGTAAGACAACATGCATAAAGAGGATGATGTGGTCAAAATACTAATTTGCCTAATAATTCTGCACTCCCTGTATGGCCTGCATGATTACCCTGACAAAGTATAACAACAAAACATGCGGTCTGGGACCCATGGCAACTAGGTTGTGTTAAGTAGTACTATTCTTAGCACTTTAATCCCTGTTACTCCTCCTATCGGGGGAGGTCTATATGGCCTGCATGATTACCATGACAAAGTATAACAAGACACGCGGTCTGGGACCCATGGTAACTAGGTTGTGTTAAGTAGTACTTTTCTTAGCAGTTTAATCCCTCTTACTCCCCCTTTCGGTGGAGGTCTATATGGCCTGCATGATTACCCTGACAAAGTATAACAACAAAACATGCGGTCTGGGACCCATGGCAACTAGGTTGTGTTAAGTAGTACTAT
Source organism: Bombina bombina (assembly GCF_027579735.1). Taxonomy (NCBI): domain Eukaryota; kingdom Metazoa; phylum Chordata; class Amphibia; order Anura; family Bombinatoridae; genus Bombina; species Bombina bombina. The sequence goes on along the minus strand of NC_069503.1, from coordinate 860,363,015 downwards.
TCTTAGCACTTTAATCCCTGTTTCTCCCCCTATCTGGGGAGGTCTATATGGCCTGCATGATTACCCTGACAAAGTATAACAACCAAACATGCGGTCTGGGACCCATGGTGGTACTGGTATAACTAGGTTTTCTTAAGTAGGACTATTCTTAGCAGTTTAATCCCTGTGATTGGTCTGTCCTCCTACTTCAAATTTGTCAAAAACACAAGTGACTGTCTCAAAACAGTCTGGACACAAGATAGATAGATAGGATAGATAGATATACATAGATTGATAGTTAGATAGAATCGATAGAAGATAAATAGATAGATTTGTTAGATATATAATTACCCTGACAAAGTATAATTATTAAACATGCGGTCTGGGACCCATGGTAACTAGGTTGTGTTAAGTAATACTATTCTTAGAACTTTAATCCCTGTTACTCCCCCTATCAAGGGAGGTCTATATGGCCTGCATGATTACCATGACAAAGTATAATAACAAAACATGCGGTCTGTGACCCATGGTAACTAGGTTGTGTTAAGTAGTACTATTCTTAGCACTTTAATCCCTGTTACTCCCCCTATTGGGGGAGGTCTATATGGCCTGCCTGATTATCCTGACAAAATATAACAACAAGACATGCGGTCTGGGAACCACTGTTAATGTAAACTAGGTTGTGTTAAGTTCTACTATTCATAGCACTTTAATCCCTGTTACTCCCTCTATCAAGGGAGGTCTATATGGCCTGCATGATTACCCTGACAAAGTATAACAACAAAACATGCGGTCTGGGACCCATGGTAACTATGTTGTGTTAAGTAGTACTATTCTTAGCATTTTCATCCCTGTAACTCCACCTATCGGGGGAGGTCGATATGGCCTGCATGATTACCCTGACAAAGTATAACAACCAAACATGCGGTCTGGGACCCATGGTGGTACTGGTATAACTAGGTTTTCTTAAGTAGTACTATTCTTAGCAGTTTAATCCCTGTGATTGGTCTGTCCTCCTACTTCATATTTGTCAAAAACACAAGTGGCTGTCTCAAAACAGTCCGGACACAAGATAGATAGATAGATAGGATGGATAGATATACATAGATTGATAGTTAGATAGAATCGATAGAAGATAAATAGATAGATTTGTTAGATATATAATTACCCTGACAAAGTATAATAATTAAACATGCGGTCTGGGACCCATGGTAGCTAGGTTGTGTTAAGTAATACTATTCTTAGCACTTTAATCCCTGTTACTCCCCCTATCAAGGGAGGTCTATATGGCCTGCATGATTACCCTGACAAAGTATAATAACAAAACATGTGGTCTGGGACCCATGGTAACTAGGTTGTGTTAAGTAGTACTATTTTTAGCACTTTAATCCCTGTTACTCCCCCTATCGGGGGAGGTCTATATGGCCTGCCTGATTATCCTGACAAAATATAACAACAAGACATGCGGTCTGGGAACCACTGTTAATGTTAACTAGGTTGAGTTAAGTTGTACTATTCTTAGCACTTTAATCCCTGTTACTCCCACTATCAAGGGAGGTCTATATGGCCTGCATGATTACCCTAACAAAGTATAACAACAAAACATGCGGTCTGGGACCCATGGTAACTAGGTTGTGTTAAATATTACTGTTCTTATTAGTTTAATACCTGTTACAACCCCTAATGGTGGGAGGTCTATATGGCCTGCATGATTAGCCGGACCAAATAAAACAACAAGACATGCGGTCTTGGACTGGGACCCATGGCTAACTAGGTTGTGTAAAGTAGTTCTATTATTAGCACTTTCATCCCTGTTACTCCCACCTCTCGGGGGAGGTCTACATGGCTATCATGATTAGCCTAACAAAGTACAACAATAAAACCTGCGCTCTTGGAACCATGTTAACTAGGTTTATTTCAGTAGTACTGTTCTTATTAGTTTAATACCTGTTACAACCCCTAACGGTGGGAGGTCTATATGGCCTGCATGATTACCCTGACAAAGTATAATAACAAAACATGCGGTCTGGGACCCATGGTAACTAGGTTATGTTAAGTAGTACTGTTCTTATTAGTTTAATACCTGTTACAACCCCTAATGGTGGGAGGTCTATATGGCCTGCATGATTAGTCGCACCAAATAAAACAACAAGACATGCGGTCTTGGACTGGGACCCCTGGCTAACTCGATTGTGTAAAGTAGTACTATTCTTAGCACTTTTATCCCTGTTACTGCCACCTCTCGGGGGAGGTCTACATGGCCATCATGATTAGCCTAACAAAGTACAACAATAAAACATGCGCTCTTGGAACCATGTTAAGTAGGTTTATTTCGGTAGCACTGTTCTTATTAGTTTAATACCTGTTACAACCCCTACTGGTGGGAGGTCTATATGGCCTGCATGATTAGCCGCACCAAATAAAACAACAAGACATGCGGTCTTGGACTGGGTCCCATGGTACTATTCTTAGCACTTTCATCCCTGTTACTCCCCCTATTGGGGGAGGTCTATATGGCCTGCATGATTACGCTCACCAAAATATAACAACAAGACGTGCGGTCAGGGAACCATGGTAAGGTTACTTCCTTTTGCACAATCAAGTATACCAGTTGCAGACAGAGGTTCTGACCCTGCATTATGGCTGCACCTCTACCTAAAAGAGGCATCCGTTACAGAGTCTGTGGGCATGTATGCAAAGAGCTGGCCTGCCTAAAAGGAGCAGCAAGGCAGTACAGGTCATTCTCCTTCAGCCATTTTATACGATGGCCCACGACCCTCAACAGCCACAACAGCATGAAACACCAAAAATTCCATCCTTTTGCACAATAGAGTACAGGTATGGCATTGATTTGCGGAACCCGGAGATAATTTAGAGGAACCTGGAATATTGAACAAAAAACGTGCTTGGACACCCAGTACAGGTCGTTCTCCTTCCGCCTTTGTAGACGAGGGTCCAGGACCCTCCACAGACACAACAGCAGGAAACACCACCTATGCCATCCTTTTGTATGGCATTGATTTTAAAAGCCGGAGATAAATTTTAGGAACCGGGAATATTGAACAAAAAAAATGATTGGACACCCAGTACACGTCGTTCTCCTTCAGCCTTTTTATAAGAGGGTCCCGGACCCTCAACAGAAACAACAGCAGGAAAGAGCACATATGCCATCCTTTTGAACAATAGAGTAGAGGTATGGCATTGATTTTAGAAACCCGGAGATAATTTTTAGGAACCGGGAAATTGAAAAAAAAAAATGATTGGACACTCAGTACATGTCGTTCTCCTTCAGCCTTTTTATAAGAGGGTCCAGGACCCTCAACAGAAACAACAGCAGGAAAGAGCACATATGCCATCCTTTTAAACAATAGAGTACAGGTATGGCATTGATTTTAGAAACCCGGAGATAATTTTTAGGAACCGGGAAATTGAACAAAAAAAATTATTGGACACCCAGTACACGTCGTTCTCCTTCAGCCTTTTTATAAGAGGGTCCAGGACCCTCAACAGAAACAACAGCAGGAAACACCACATATGCCATCCTTTTGCACAATAGTGTACAGGTATGGCATTGATTTGAGGAACCCGGAGATAATTTAGAGGAACCGGGAAATTGAACAAAAAACGTTCTTGGACACCCAGTACAGGTCGTTCTCCTTCAGCCTTTTTATACTATGGCCCACGACCCAAAACAGGCACAACAGCATGAAACACCACATATGCCATCCTTTTGCACAATCGAGTACAGGTATGGCATTGATTTGAGGAACCCGGAGATAATTTAGAGGAACCGTGAATATTGAACAAAAATGTGCTTGTACACACAGTACAGGTCGTTCTCCTTCAGCCTTTTTATACGATGGGCCACAACCCTCAACAGGCACAACAGTATTAAACACCACATATGCCACCCTTTTGCACAATCGAGTACAGGTATGGCATTGATTTGAGGAACCCGGAGATAATTTAGAGGAACCGGGAATATTGAACAAAAAATGTGCTTGGACACCCAGTACAGGTCGTTCTCCTTCAGCCTTTTTATTCGATGGGCCACGACCCTCAACAGGCACAACAGCATGAAACACGACATATGCGATCCTTTTGCAAAATAGAGTACAGGTATGGCATAGATGGAACCCGGAGATAATTTTTCGGAACCAAGAGATGGAAAAAGATGCTTGGTCGGTCCTCCTCCTTCAAATTTGGGGCACTGCGCATGCAATGTACTGTACCACCAGATATGAGTGGCGTGTTAATTAGTACTATTCTTAACAGTTTAATCACTTTTATGTGCCTTTTTTTTGCTTTGAGTTTTGAAGCCACAGTGCAGCAGCAGAGGCCAGAAAAATTAGGCATGTACAAATGCCTTAAAAATTCGGTATTGTTGCAGCCGCTGCTATAGCAGTGGCCAGAAAAATTGATGTTTGTAAAACAGTTAGAAAGTGCCCTAAAACCTTGCGGCTTGAACACTAGTTGTTGGCGGATAAGTCACGCAAGTCATCCTGCATTATAAGAAAAAAAAAGCCAGCGTGTGTACCATTTGTAGCCCTAGGCAGCTCATCTCATCATCAGGCCTTTTTTACTCAAATATATCGCCCAATGTCAGTCCCTTCGGGATCCATCCCTCATTCACTTTAATAAAGGTGAGATAGTCAAGATTTTTTTGACCTAGGCGACTTCTCTTCTCAGTGACAAAACCTCCTGCTGCACTGAAGGTCCTTTCGGACAGGACACTTGAAGCGGGGCAGGCCAGAAGTTCAATTGCAAATTGGGATAGCTCAGGCCACAGGTCAAGCCTGCACACCCAGTAGTCAAGGGGTCCATCGCTCCTCAGAGTGTCGAGATCCGCAGTTAATGCTAGGTAGTCTGCTACCTGTCGGTTGAGTCTTTCTCTGAGGCTGGATCCCGAAAGGCTCTGGCGATGCATAGGAGTTAAAAAGGTCCACATGTCCTCCATCAACAAGACGTCAGGAAAGTGTCCTGTCCTTGCCGCCGTGGTCATGGGAGGAGGAGGAGGATTACTTTCATCTCTTCCCCTGTTAGATTCCCGTTGTGCCTTGACATCACCCTTATACGCTGTGTAAAGCATAGTTTTTAATTTATTTTTAAAATGCTCCATCCTTTCCGACTTGCGTGAATTTGGTAACATTTCAGTCACTTTATGCTTATACCGGGGGTCTAGTAGCGTGGACACCCAGTACAGGTCGTTCTCCTTCAGCTTTTTTATACGAGGGTCCCTCAACAGGCACGACAGCATGAAAGACCCCATTTGCACAAGGTTGGATGCCGAGCTAATCATGTCCCGTTCCTCGTCCTCACTGATGTCACTGAGGGTATCTTCTTCCCCCCAGCCACGTAAAAAACCACGGGTAACAGAGAGGTGACAACAACGAGCACCCTGGGATGCCTGTTGTGCTTGGTCTTCCTCCTCCTCCTCAAAGCCACATTCCTCCTCTGACTCCTCTTCCTTACAATCCTCTTCCTGTGTTGCCGCAGGTCCAGCAAGCGATGCTGATAAGGCTGATTTTGGTAGTGATGGACACCACAACTCTTCCTCTTCACGCTCATCTATGGCCTGATCCAGCACTCTTCGCATGGCACTCTCCAGGAAGAAAACAAATGGTATGATGTCACTGATGGTGCCTTCGGTGCGACTGACAAGGTTTGTCACCTCCTCAAAAGGATGCATGAGCCTACAGGCATTGCGCATGAGCGTCCAGTAATTTGGCAAAAAAATCCCCAGCTCCCCAGAGGCTGTCCTAGCACCCCGGTCATACAAATACTCATTAACAGCTTTTTCTTGTTGGAGCAGGCGGTCAAACATTAGGAGTGTTGAATTCCACCGTGTCGGGCTGTCGCAAATCAAGCGCCTCACTGGCAGGTTGTTTCGACGCTGGATATCGGACAAGTGTGCCATGGCCGTGTAGGAATGCCTGAAATGGACACACACCTTCCTGGTCTGCTTCAGGACGTCCTGTAAGCCTGGGTACTTATGCACAAAGCGTTGTACAATCAGATTACACACATGTGCCATGCACGGCACATGTGTCAACTTGCCCAATTTCAATGCGCCACCAAATTACTTCCATTGTCAGAAACAACCTTGCCAATCTCCAGTTGGTGCGGAGTCAGCCACTGATCCACCTGTGCATTCAGGGCGGTCAGGAGTGCTGGTGCGGTGTGACTCTCCGCTTTCAGGCAAGTCCACCCCAAGACGGCGTGACACTGCCGTATCCGGGATGTTGAATAGTACCTGGGGAGCTGGGGTGGTGCCATTGATGTGGAGCAAGACGCAGAAGCAGAAGAGGACTCAGCCAAGAAAGAGGTTATGGAAGAGGATGGAGTAGGAGGAGTAGAGGAGGTATCAGCAGGCCTGCCTGCAAGTCGTGGCGGTGTCACCAACTCTTCTGCAGAGCCAGGCATTCCAGATGTCAGCAGGTTTACCCAATGTGCAGTGTAGGTGATATACCTGCCCTGACCATGCTTTGCAGACCAGCTATCAGTGGTCATATGGACCCTTGCCCCAATGCTGTGTGCCAGACATGCCATTACTTCCTTTCGCACAATAGAGTACAGGTTTGGGATTGCCTTTTTTGAAAATAAATTTCTGCCAGGCACCTTCCACTGCGGTGTCCCAATAGATTTTTTTTTTTTAAAGCATCAGACTCCACCAGCTTGTATGGTAAAAGCTGGCGGGCTAAGAGTTCAGACAAGCCAGCTGTGAGACGCCGGGCAAGGGGGTGACTTTGAGAAATTGGCTTCTTACGCTCAAACATGTCCTTGACAGACACCTGACTGTGGGCAGATGACCAGGAACTGCTACATAAGAGAGACTCAGTGGAGGATGGTTGAGAGGGGGCAAGGAGGACAGCAGTGGTTGATGTGGCTGAAGATGCTGGAGCAGGAGGAGGAGGGCGGCTTTGAGTTTGTGTGCTGCTTCTACTCATGTGTTCTTCCCATCTGCGTTTGTGATGTGAGACCATGTGCCTTCGCAGAGCAGTTGTACCTAGGTGGGTGTTGGACTTCCCACGACTCAGTTTCTTTTGGCACATGTTGCAAATGGCATCACTGTTGTCAGAGGCAGACACACAAAAAAAATGCCACACTGCTGAGCTCTGCGATGATGGCATTCTGGTGGTGGCAACAGCATGCGTTGATGGTCGTCGGCGTGCTGTCTGGCTGACCCCGGGTGCTGATGCATGCTGTCTGACTGTGCCACTATCTCCTTGAGACAACCTCCCCCTGCTTCCAACTCGTCTCCTCCTCTCTGTCTCCCCATCTGAACTTTCCCCCTCTTCTTCTTCTCTTCTAGCAGGCAGCCACGTGACATCCACCGACACATCATCATCAACCGCTTCACTTGTATCTGACACATCAAGAAAGGAAGCAGCAGCGGGTACAACATCATCATCACACCGTACCTCCATGTCCGTAATGCTGCCTGACTGAGACATATCACTGTTATCTACATCCTCTGTCAATGATGGTTGCGCATCACTCATTTCTTCCAACTGATGTGTCAATAACTCCTCTGACAGATCAAGTGAAGCGGCTGTGTGGCTAGTGTTGGTGGTGGCGACAGGCGGGCGAGTGGCACTGGTCACTTGAGAGGTGCCCAAAGCACAGCTGGACGTGGATGGTGCATCAAGGTTAGGAGGACTAGGAGCGGAAGCTGTAGAAGATTGGGTGTCCTGTGTTAGCCATTCAACTAGGTCCTCCTCAGAACTTTTCGCGTCCCCCCTGGCACCTGGCGTCTGAACAATGTGCATATTTGTAGGGTCTAAAGGAATCACAGCACCACGACCACGACGGCACCTGCGGGGTGGCCTGCCTCTGCCTGTCATTTTTTTAAAAATGTACACTTACAATACTATTAAACAAATTATGAGTGGTGGCACTGGGCAAGTGAGCACAGTATACGCTGTGAGCCTGACAACAAAAAAAAGACTGATGTTTCAAAGTAAAATTTTTTTATTTTTTAAATATTTAAAGTACTGTGGCATCAAATATGATTGGTGGGACTAGTTGGCTGGGAGAAAGGCAACTGCAATTAGATTACACTAGCTGAATGATGCCTCACAGTCCACATTTTTTTTTTAAATTGACAATACTGTTAGAACAAATATGATTGGGGGCACTAGTTGGAAACGGCAAGTGGGCCTGGCACACACGCTGGCAGGCAGGCAGGCAACTGCAATTCAATGGCACTAGCAGACTGATGATTCACAGTCAAAAAAGTTATGATTTAAAATATTTTCAATACTGTTACAACAAATATGATTGGTGGCACTAGTTGGCTAGTGGGCCTGGCACACACGCTGGCAGGCAGGAAACTGCAATTCAATTGCACTAGCAGACTGATGATTCACAGTCTAAGAATTTTTTATTTTAAATATTTACACTACTGTTACAACAAATATGATTGGTGTAACTAGTTGGCAAGTGGGCCTGGCACACATGCTGGCAGGCAGGCAACTGCAATTCAATGGCACTAGTAGCAGACTGATGATTCACTGTCAAAAAAGTTTTGATTTAAAATATTTTCAATACTGTTACAAAAAATATGATTGGTGGCACTAGTTGGCTAGTGGGCCTGGCACACATGCTGGCAGGCAGGCAACTGCAATTAGATTACACTAGCAGACTGATCTTTCACAGTCAAAAAATATTTTTTTTAATATTTATACTACTGTTATAACAAATATGATTGGTGGCACTAGATGGCAAGTGGGCCTGGCACACACTCTGGCAGGCAGGCAACTGCAATTCGATTGCACTAGCAGGCTGATTATTCACAGTCAAAAAAGTTTTTATTTTAAATATTTACACTACTGTTATAACAAAAATGATTCGTGACACTAGTTGGAAAGTGGGCCTGGCACACACGCTGGCAGACAGGCAACTGCAATTAAATAACAATAGCAGACTGATGTAACAGTTTGTTTTTAAAAAAGTTACAATAATGTTACAACAGATAGGAGTGATGGCACTCAGGATAGAACTAGGCACAGTATGTGCTGGCAGCCTGACACACAGGCTGGCACTAGTGGTGGCAGGCTGGCCTGTAAACTAAAATGAAATAACACTAGAAGACTGATGTAAACGTTTTTTTTACAAAATATAAACTAATGTTACACCAGATAGGAGTGGTGGACTGGCACTGCGGATGGAAGTAGGCACAGTATATGCTGGCAGCCTGACACACAGGCTGGCACTAATGGCAGCCAGGCTGGCCTGGCAACTAAAATTAAATAACACTAGAAGAGGACTGATGTAAAAAAACATTTTAAAAAATTTTTACACTAATGTTACACCAGATATAAGTGGTGGAAAAAAGAGCTATTAATCACACTATATGATGTGGGCCAGAAACACACAGGCCTGATGGAAAATGAAATTAGATTACACTAGCAAAATGATTTGATTTTTTTTTTTTATTTAAAATAATGTTAAGCAGATATGAGTCGTGGCTGTTAGGGCAGCAATTAACCACAGTATGCTGTATAAGCCAGAAACACACAGGCCTGATAGAAAATGAAATTAGATTACACTAGCAAAATGATTTCAAAGGGTTTTGTTTAGATTTAAAATAATGTTAAGCAGATATGAGTGGTAGCTGGCTGCTGCTAGGACATCAATTAACCACAATATGCTGTGTAATCCAGAAACACACAGGACTGATAGAAAATGAAATTAGATTACACTAGAAAAATGATTTACAAGGTTTTTTTTTTTAAATTTAAAATAATGTTAAGCAGATATGAGTCATGGCTGCTAGGTAGGGCAGCAATTAAACACAGTATGCTGTGTAAGCCAGAAACACACAGGCCTGATAGAAAATGAAAATAGATTACACTAGCAAAATGATTTACAAGTTTTTTTTTAAATTTATAAATAATGTTAAGCAGATATGAGTGGTGGCTGCTAGGTAGGGCAGCAATTAACCACAGTATGCTGTGTAAGTCAGAAACACACAGGCCTGATAGAAAATGAAATTAGATTACACTAGCAAAATGATTTCAATTTTTTTTTTTTAAATTTAAAATAATGTTAAGCAGATATGAGTGGTGGCTGGCTGCTGCTAGGACAGCAATTAACCACAGTATGCTGAGTAAGCCAGAAACACACAGGCCTGATAGAAAATTAAATTAGATTACACTAGCAAAATTATTTAAATTTTTTTATTTCAAATTTAAAATAATATTAAGCAGATATGGGTGGTGGCTGCTAGGTAGGGCAGCAATTAACCACATTATGCTGTGTAAGTCAGAAACACACAAGCCTGATAGAAAATGAAATTAGATTACACTAGCAAAATGATTTAAAGGTTTTTTTTTTAAATTTAAAAAAATGTTAAGCAGATATGAGTCGTGGCTGCTAGGTAGGGCCGCAATTAACCACAGTAGGCTCTGTAAGTCAGAATCACACAGGCCTGATAGCAAATGAAATTAGATTACACTAGTACAATGATTTCAAAGTTTTTTTTTAAATTTAAAATAATGTTAAGCAGATATGAGTGGTGGCTGGCTGCTGCTAGGACAGCAATTAACCACAGTATGCTGAGTAAGCCAGAAACACACAGGCCTGATAGAAAATGAAATTAGATTACACTAGTAAAATGATTTAAACATATTTTTTTTTTAAATGTAAAATAATGTTAAGCAGATATGAGTTGTGGCTGCAAGGTAGGGCAGCAATTAACCACAGTATGCTGTGTAAGTCAGAAACACACAGGCCTGATAGAAAATGAAATTAGATTAAACTAGCAAAATTATTTAAAAGTTTTTATTTTAAATTTAAAATAATGTTAAGCAGATATGAGTGGTGGCTGCTAGGTAGGGCAGCAATTAACCACAGTATGCTGTGTAAGTCAGAAACACACAGGCCTGATAGAAAATTAAATTAGATTACACTAGCAAAATGATTTAAATGTTTTTTTTTTAATTTAAAAAAATGTTAAGCAGATATGAGTCGTGGCTGCTAGGTAGGGCAGCAATTAACCACAGTATGCTCTGTAAGTCAGAAACACACAGGCCTGATAGAAAATGAAATTAGATTACACTAGCAAAATGATTTAAAAGTTTTTTTTTTAAATTTAAAATAATGTTAAGCAGATATGAGTGGTGGCTGGCTGGCTGCTGCTAGGACTGCAATTAACCACAGTATGCTGAGTAAGCCAGAAACACACAGGCCTGATAGAAAATGAAATTAGATTACACTAGCAAAATGATTTAAATGTTTTTTTTTTAATTTAAAAAAATGTTAAGCAGATATGAGTCGTGGCTGCTAGGTAGGGCAGCAATTAACCACAGTATGCTCTGTAAGTCAGAAACATACAGGCCTGATAGAAAATTAAATTAGATTACACTAGCAAAATGATTTAAATGTTTTTTTTTTAATTTAAAAAAATGTTAAGCAGATATGAGTCGTGGCTGCTAGGTAGGGCAGCAATTAACCACAGTATGCTCTGTAAGTCAGAAACACACAGGCCTGATAGAAAATGAAATTAGATTACACTAGCAAAATGATTTAAAAGTTTTTTTTTTAAATTTAAAATAATGTTAAGCAGATATGAGTGGTGGCTGGCTGGCTGCTGCTAGGACTGCAATTAACCACAGTATGCTGAGTAAGCCAGAAACACACAGGCCTGATAGAAAATGAAATTAGATTACACTAGCAAAATGATTTAATTGTTTTTTTTGAAAAATTTTAAATAATGTTAAGCAGATATGAGTCGTGGCTGCTAGGTATGGCAGCAATTAACCACAGTATGCTGTGTAAGTCAGAAACACACAGGCCTGATAGAAAATGAAATTAGATTACACTAGCAAAATGATGTAAAAGTTTTTATTTTAAATTTAAAATAATGTTAAGCAGATATGAGTGGTGGCTGCTAGGTAGGGCAGCAATTAACCACAGTATGCTCTGTAACTCAGAAACACACAGGCCTGATAGAAAATGAAATGAGAATACACCAGCAAAATGATTAAAGTTTTTTTTTTAATATACAAAAATGTTAAGCAGATATGAGTCGTGGCTGCTAGGTAGGGCAGCAATTAACCACATTATGCTCTGTAAGTCAGAAACACACAGGCCTGATATAAAATGAAATTAGATTACACTAGCAAAATGTTTTAAAAGTTTTTATTTTAAATTTATAAATAATGTTAAGCAGATATGAGTGGTGGCTGCTAGGTAGGGCAGCAATTAACCACAGTATGCTGTGTAAGTCAGAAACACACAGGCCTGATAGAAAATGAAATTAGATTACACTAGCAAAATGATTTAAATGTTTTTTTTTTTTTTTAAATTTAAAAAAATGTTAAGCAGATATGAGTCGTGGCTGCTAGGTAGGGCAGCAATTAACCACAGTATGCTCTGTAAGTCAGAAACACACAGGCCTGATAGAAAATGAAATTAGATTACACTAGCAAAATGATTTAAAAGTTTTTTTTTTAAATTTAAAATAATGTTAAGCAGATATGAGTGGTGGCTGGCTGCCTGCTGCTAGGACTGCAATTAACCACAGTATGCTGAGTAAGCCAGAAACACACAGGCCTGATAGAAAATGAAATTAGATTACACTAGCAAAATGATTTAATTGTTTTTTTTGAAAAATTTTAAATAATGTTAAGCAGATATGAGTCGTGGCTGCTAGGTATGGCAGCAATTAACCACAGTATGCTGTGTAAGTCAGAAACACACAGGCCTGATAGAAAATGAAATTAGATTACACTAGCAAAATGATGTAAAAGTTTTTATTTTAAATTTAAAATAATGTTAAGCAGATATGAGTGGTGGCTGCTAGGTAGGGCAGCAATTAACCACAGTATGCTCTGTAACTCAGAAACACACAGGCCTGATAGAAAATGAAATGAGAATACACCAGCAAAATGATTAAAGTTTTTTTTTTAATTTACAAAAATGTTAAGCAGATATGAGTCGTGGCTGCTAGGTAGGGCAGCAATTAACCACATTATGCTCTGTAAGTCAGAAACACACAGGCCTGATATAAAATGAAATTAGATTACACTAGCAAAATGTTTTAAAAGTTTTTATTTTAAATTTATAAATAATGTTAAGCAGATATGAGTGGTGGCTGCTAGGTAGGGCAGCAATTAACCACAGTATGCTGTGTAAGTCAGAAACACACAGGCCTGATAGAAAATGAAATTAGATTACACTAGCAAAATGATTTAAATGTTTTTTTTTTTTTTAAATTTAAAAAAATGTTAAGCAGATATGAGTCGTGGCTGCTAGGTAGGGCAGCAATTAACCACAGTATGCTCTGTAAGTCAGAAACACACAGGCCTAATAGAAAATGAAATTAGATTACACTAGCAAAATGATTTAAAAGTTTTTTTTTTAAATTTAAAATAATGTTAAGCAGATATGAGTGGTGGCTGGCTGGCTGCTGCTAGGACTGCAATTAACCACAGTATGCTGAGTAAGCCAGAAACACACAGGCCTGATATAAAATGAAATTAGATTACACTAGCAAAATGATTTAATTGTTTTTTTTGAAATTTTTTAAATAATGTTAAGCAGATATGAGTCGTGGCTGCTAGGTAGGGCAGCAATTAACCACAATATGCTGTGTAAGTCAGAAACACACAGGCCTGATAGAAAATGAAATTAGATTACACTAGCAAAATTATTTAAAAGTTTTTATTTTAAATTTAAAATAATGTTAAGCAGATATGAGTCGTGGCTGCTAGGTAGGGCAGCAATTAACCACAGTATGCTCTGTAAGTCAGAAACACACAGGCCTGATAGAAAATGAAATTAGATTACACTAGCAAAATGATTTAAAGGTTTTTTTTTTAATTAAAAAAAATGTTAAGCAGATATGAGTCGTGGCTGCTAGGTAGGGCAGCAATTAACCACAGTATGTTCTGTAAGTCAGAAACACACAGGCCTGATAGAAAATGAAATGAGATTACACTAGCAAAATGATTAAAGTTTTTTTTTAAAATTTACAAAAATGTTAAGCAGATATGAGTCGTGGCTGCTAGGTAGGGCAGCAATTAACCACACTATGCTCTGTAAGTCAGAAACACACAGGCCTGATAGAAAATGAAATTAGATTACACTCGCAAAATGTTTTAAAAGTTTTTATTTTAAATTTAAAATAATGTTAAGCAGATATGAGTGATGGCTGCTAGGTATGGCAGCAATTAACCACAGTATGCTCTGTAAGTCAGAAACACACAGGCCTGATAGAAAATGAAATTAGATTACACTAGCAAAATGATTTAAATTTTTTTTTTTTAAATTTAAAATAATGTTAAGCAGATATGAGTGGTGGCTGGCTGCTGCTAGGACTGCAATTAACCACAGTATGCTAAATAAGCCAGAAACACACAGGCCTGATAGAAAATGAAATTAGATTACACTAGCAAAATGATTTAAACATTTTTTTTGAAAATTTTTAAATAATGTTAAGCAGATATGAGTCGTGGCTGCTAGGTAGGGCAGCAATTAACCACAGTATGCTATGTAAGTCAGAAACACACAGACCTGATAGAAAATTAAATTAGATTACACTAGCAAAATGATTTAAAAGTTTTTATTTTAAATTTAAAATAATGTTAAGCAGATATGAGTGGTGGCTGCTAGGTAGGGCAGCAATTAACCACAGTATGCTCTGTAAGTCAGAAACACACAGGCCTGATAGAAAATGAAATGAGATTACACTAGCAAAATGTTTTAAAAGTTTTTATTTTAAATTTAAAATAATGTTAAGCAGATATGAGTCGTGGCTGCTAGGTAGGGCAGCAATTAACCACAGTATGCTCTGTAAGTCAGAAACACACAGGCCTGATAGAAAATGAAATTAGATTACACTAGCAAAATTATTTAAAAGTTTTTATTTTAAATTTAAAATAATGTTAAGCAGATATGAGTGGTGGCTGCTAGGTAGGGCAGCAATTAACCACAGTATGCTGTGTAAGTCAGAAACACACAGGCCTGATAGAAAATTAAATTAGATTACACTAGCAAAATGATTTAAAAGTTTTTATTTTAAATTTAAAATAATGTTAAGCAGATATGAGTGGTGGCTGCTAGGTAGGGCAGCAATTAACCACAGTATGCTCTGTAAGTCAGAAACACACAGGCCTGATAGAAAATGAAATGAGATTACACTAGCAAAATGATTAAAGTTTTTTTTTTTAAACTTACAAAAATGTTAAGCAGATATGAGTCATGGCTGCTAGGTAGGGCAGCAATTTACCACAGTATGCTCTGTAAGTCAGAAACACACAGGCCTGATAGAAAATGAAATTAGATTACACTAGCAAAATGTTTTAAAAGTTTTTATTTTAAATTTAAAATAATGTTAAGCAGATATGAGTGATGGCTGCTAGGTGTGGCAGCAATTAACCACAGTATGCTCTGTAAGTCAGAAGCACACAGGCCTGATAGAAAATGAAATTAGATTACACTAGCAAAATGATTTAAAGGTTTTTTTTTTAAATTTAAAAAAATGTTAAGCAGATATGAGTCGTGGCTGCTAGGTAGGGCAGCAATTAACCACAGTATGCTCTGTAAGTCATAAACACACAGGCCTGATAGAAAATGAAATGAGATTACACTAGCAAAATGATTAAAGTTTTTTTTTTAAATTTACAAAAATGTTAAGCAGATATGAGTGGTGGCTGCTAAGTAGGGCAGCAATTAACCACAATATGCTCTGTAAGTCAGAAACACACAGGCCTGATAGAAAATGAAATTAGATTACACTAGCAAAATGTTTTAAAAGTTTTTATTTAAAATTTAAAAAAATGTTAAGCAGATATGAGTCGTGGCTGCTAGGTAGGGCAGCAATTAACCATAGTATGCTCTGTAAATCAGAAACACACAGGCCTGATAGAAAATAAAATTAGATTACACTAGCAAAATGATTTAAAGGTTTTTTTTTTTAAAATTAAAAAAATTGTTAAGCACATATGAGTCGTGGCTGCTAGGTAGGGCAGCAATTAACCACAGCATGCTCTGTAAGTCAGAAACACACAGGCCTGATAGAAAATGAAATTAGATTACACTAGCAAAATTATTTAAAAGTTTTTATTTTAAATTTAAAATAATGTTAAGCAGATATGAGTGGTGGCTGCTAGGTAGGGCAGCAATTAACCACAGTATGCTGTGTAAGTCAGAAACACACAGGCCTGATAGAAAATTAAATTAGATTACACTAGCAAAATGATTTAAAAGTTTTTATTTTAAATTTAAAATAATGTTAAGCAGATATGAGTGGTGGCTGCTAGGTAGGGCAGCAATTAACCACAGTATGCTCTGTAAGTCAGAAACACACAGGCCTGATAGAAAATGAAATGAGATTACACTAGCAAAATGATTAAAGTTTTTTTTTTTAAACTTACAAAAATGTTAAGCAGATATGAGTCATGGCTGCTAGGTAGGGCAGCAATTTACCACAGTATGCTCTGTAAGTCAGAAACACACAGGCCTGATAGAAAATGAAATTAGATTACACTAGCAAAATGTTTTAAAAGTTTTTATTTTAAATTTAAAATAATGTTAAGCAGATATGAGTGATGGCTGCTAGGTGTGGCAGCAATTAACCACAGTATGCTCTGTAAGTCAGAAGCACACAGGCCTGATAGAAAATGAAATTAGATTACACTAGCAAAATGATTTAAAGGTTTTTTTTTTAAATTTAAAAAAATGTTAAGCAGATATGAGTCGTGGCTGCTAGGTAGGGCAGCAATTAACCACAGTATGCTCTGTAAGTCAGAAACACACAGGCCTGATAGAAAATGAAATGAGATTACACTAGCAAAATGATTAAAGTTTTTTTTTTAAATTTACAAAAATGTTAAGCAGATATGAGTGGTGGCTGCTAAGTAGGGCAGCAATTAACCACAATATGCTCTGTAAGTCAGAAACACACAGGCCTGATAGAAAATGAAATTAGATTACACTAGCAAAATGTTTTAAAAGTTTTTATTTAAAATTTAAAAAAATGTTAAGCAGATATGAGTCGTGGCTGCTAGGTAGGGCAGCAATTAACCATAGTATGCTCTGTAAATCAGAAACACACAGGCCTGATAGAAAATAAAATTAGATTACACTAGCAAAATGATTTAAAGGTTTTTTTTTTTAAAATTAAAAAAATTGTTAAGCACATATGAGTCGTGGCTGCTAGGTAGGGCAGCAATTAACCACAGCATGCTCTGTAAGTCAGAAACACACAGGCCTGATAGAAAATGAAATTAGATTACACTAGTAAAATGATTTAAAAGTTTTTTTTAAAATTTAAAATAATGTTAAGCAGATATGAGTTGTGGCTGCTAGGTAGGGCAGCAATTAACCACAGTATGCTGTGTAAGTCAGAAACACACAGGCCTGATAGAAAATGAAATTAGATTACACTAGCAAAATAATTTCAAAGTATTGTTGGTTAAATTTAAACTAATGTTAAGCAGATATCAGTGGTGGCAATAATCACAGTATATGCTGTGAGCCTCACACACAGGCTGAAAGCCAGGCAAATGCAAATAAAAATACAAAGAAAAAAAAAAAACGACTGAAGTTATAGCCCTAAAAAGGGCTTTTTGGGGTGCTGTCCTTACAGCAGAGATTAGATGAGTCCTTCAGGACTGTAGTGGACACTAAATACACTAGCCTAGCTATATATTTCCCTATTATGTCAGCAGCAGCAACACTAAAAGCTCCTCTCACTAAAAAAGCAAGATCGTAATGATTCTAAAATGGCTGCTGCCAAGGAGCTGGGAGGGTCTGTGAGGTAGTGTCTGCTGCTGATTGGCTCAAATGTATCAGAAGGCTGTGGCATACAGGGTCAAAGTTTCCTCAATGATGACACATAGAGGGCGGATCGAACATCGCATATGTTCGCCCTCAGCGGCAAACGCGAACAAGCTATGTTATTATTATTATTATTATTATCGGTTATTTGTAGAGCGCCAACAGATTCCGCAGCGCTATAAACAAAAGGGGGAGTACAACAAAACAATTATAGGGTAGAGGGCCCTGCCAAGAGTTGCACTGTTGTAGTCAGCTCTTAAGAAGGTGATCTACAAACAGCTGGACTTTTAGGCTTACATGTTCACAGTGAACTGTTCTCCAGCGAACAGTTTGCGACATCACTACCTATCTATGATATTCATTAAAGAATAGCAAGAAAACAAGAACTGCTGGTGCAATGATAAATGCCAAAAGCGTATGATGTCATGTTCGCTTGCACCTTCTTATATATTAACAAGTGTGAGAGGGAAAGTAAGGGCGCTAGGAAAGCTAAAAATGCCACTGAAAGCTGAGAGATAAAATGTATAATAACCAGGGACTTCTAATAGATTAATAATGTATTTAATGTACCATAAAGGATGACAAGGAAACAAAATTACAAAATTATAAGGGACGTCTCCCAAAAAATTGCATAATAAAAAATCAGTATAAAATTATTACGAATAAACACTGGATTCCAGTTAAACATTGGATACTATGTACAAATAAAAGTTAATTCCTTAGGACCTTGCCAATTGCGAGATACAATGTCTATATCTAAAGTCAGATGTCAGATATACAGATAATCTTGATTGCTGTTCTATGTAATATTCCCACAATAGAAAATATTTACTTCATCTGTAGTTTGGTAGGCTAAAAAGTTAAAACGTCTTTATCTTTATCTTAAAATGCTTACGGTAACTTTACCAAAGGCCGGTCTCTGTCAGGCAACTCTGTGTGTGCTCCACGAGAATCCGGCGTCTGACGTCACAGTTTCCACCTCGAGGGCTCGCCTCTGATCAGCCAATTGGAACCTCCGTGGGTCCCTGTCTGTCAGTCTGTTGTTATCCGGTCCGATTCTTAGTAGTTTGCTTATAGTTGGAGGTTGGTCTTAGTGCTGTGCACGCCACCTCTTTTTTATGGGTATCCGCCAGGGGATAAAAATAATGCAGTACGGGGGGGCGGGTCCGAACACCGACCATGATGGCTGCTTTTATCTTTGGCTGAATCCGGGAGCTGATAGATCCGTTGCCTATCGCTTCTCAAACATATAATCCAAGCCTGGAATTACAATTGTCCTGTAGATTAATACTTGAAGAATGGATTTATTTGTGTTTTTTAACTTTGAACTCCAGCCAAGCAGACCGGAATAGATGAGGAACGCAGTGGAGGCCTAGTAACAGACCTGGCTCCTCATTTACCCTCCCTGAATCCTGATAAGTCAGGAATAACAGCCGTATGTGCTGTCCCAATCTATTGATAAGCTGTGCTGAAGAATATTGTTTGTTCTACTAAAAAAGCAACACTTTTCTTTAGCTCAGAGAAGAACCATCTATTTTCTCAACAAAGAGTTAACATTTCTCAAGCCGAGAGCTAATGCTAGATATGGGTGCCATCGACATGTGGGAGCGCAACGTGATACAACTAATGGAACACCATTGCCAGATTTTCCAGTCTGAGCTCTATAACCTCCTCACACCTGCAAGACCCGCAGAAAAGATTTTTCCCGAAGCAACAGGCTGGTCAGGAGATGACTGTGAGGCTGGCATCATGTCGCTGCAGAGAGATTGCAGACAAAATAATCCAGTGCCTAAGGAAGCCCCAGAGGGTACGTGGTACACACACATGGGTCAGGAGCTCAACGCAATAACGGCGGAGGCTTCTACTGACTTAGCGGTCAAAACAAGGACCACCACATTTGCTAACAACTATATCCCAGAGACCTCACTCACGAACTATATATTGGACTTTCCCGAATTTACGGAGCCGGCCTCTCTTCAATTTACTACAGTGGTCCAGGAGAGTTGTTTGTTCTGGATGCCCATCAACACTACGACCTTTGCTACATGGGAATCGCAATCTATTTTTGAGAAGGAGAGGCTTTTGGATCTCACCCGATTTGTGCATAACCCTGAAGAGCTGGGGCAATATTTAGAGCCCTCCCATCCTGCATCCCATTGCAAAGCGCAGCATAAGCCAGCCATTACCGACCGGCTTCCCCGACATGGAGTGGGGTAAAACTGGCCGCATTCTACCAGTGTCAGTTCCTCTAGGTACTGTGAGATCTGTTTGTTTTTCACTGACACCGGGGGAATAAGCCCCATGCCTTTGAGAGAGAACGGGAGTGCACTGTTGGAGAAGCAAGCTACAGTTTGGAGGACATATAGCCAGGAAAGACTTAGTCTAAGTAAAAGTTGGTGCGGTCTCCTGCTACTGTCTAAAATAGTACTTGGGGTGAGTGATTACACTAATATGTTTATGCAGGCTTTCCACCTGAGTCTTGGACAGGGGCTGTGGATCACTCCAGATATCTAATTAGACATTTTGTCCCCATGCATTTTTCTACCGTTTAGCTGCAGCAGACTTTAAGCGCATGTTGTCACACGCTGGAATTTTTTTCTTTTTTTTATGATTTGCCTGGTAACCGCAGACCTCACACATGCTTTTTATTATATTGATGCCAAACCTGTATTGGCTTATATGTTATGAATAGAGACTTGGTTTTTGTTTTTTCTCTTCTAGGTACCTACATGGCTCCTTCCTCAATCCTGAATTCCCAGTTATATTGTTTCTGTTTAAGTTGGCTGAAATAGATTTATAGGCTATCTGCTCTCTAGGTACTTGCAAACTACTTCATATTTATATACAACATAAGCAGGATTATTTATGTCAGTATCCTGGTGTTGGCCCCTACATGGCAGTAAATATGTGTTGCATTTTCACTTCATCCTGAACTTTGGAGGCTTTAAGACAGACCCCTGTGAATTTTACCTTAATATAATTATATTTGTATAACTTCCTTTAATCCCTACTCCCTAACCTGAATTAGTAGTCTATTTCATCATACGACATAGCTTTTGGTATATTCCTATAATGTGAGGCACACAAAGCAGTTCAAGCCAATTCCTGTATTAACTGTACATTTCCTACAATACCTGGGGTGATATTAGGGGGTCAATTACCCCATGTAGCAGGTGGGGATTTTTAGAAGAACACTCCAACTCAGATTTTAATATGGACCCTTAGAGGCTTTAATACAGATCCTTGAGAATTTTGCCCACACTTATATGGTGCATACTTTCCCTTAACTTTTACTCCCTAATCTGCATTAGTAGATTATTTCATCATATGACATAACACTTGTTACACTTCTTTGTTCCCCATAGAAATATCAGCGTTTACATTTAACCTAACTTGTTTAGCTCATACTATTGGCATCGACGGTTCCTTTATTGCTATATCTTGCAAATTCATACAATGGGTCTCAAAATGACCCTTCTATTTTGTTCCCCCCACACACCCCTCCCCAATTCTTCTCTGTGTCAAATGGTCCAAGAGTGGCCGACATTTCTCATCAGGGGGGGATCTATACTTTGAGCAGTTTTTTCAATGTCAGGGGATATAATATTTCTTTAAAAACTGTATTGACCATATATTCATGTACTTGGACTTGCAAGTCCATATTTTCACTATTTGTTTACTGTTGTTATATGACTATTTGTTTAATAAAAATATAAAATTGAAAAAAAAAAATAAAAAAAAAAAAATAATGCAGTACAACCCGGGTTGATAATTCTTCTGTACAAAGGTAGTTAATCCTTAGATTGTGTTATGTGGTGCTGGTTTTCTACGCGTTTCACTCCTTTCAGAGCTTTATCAAGAATGACTAGCCCACATTATCCTCCTCCTTTTCAAGGTGTCTCTGTGTTCTGATTGGTCAAAGTTTTGCTTGATTAAAGAGATTGAATTTTTCTGACATCTGACTCTTTGTTTTTTCTCTGACATCTGACTCTTAGTTTTTTCTTATATCCTTAGTGGAATATTCACTGTATCTTTTAGGTCCTTTTCAAAAGAAAGATTCACATTTCTTTTTATAGTAACGAGTCATATTTAACAGTATCATTCAACTTCTATGTGGTATTTTACAATTATGTATTTAAAAAACTGTCAGCAAAGATATATTCTTTTAAAATATAACTTTTTAGTCCAAGATAAAAGGGGATACATCTAATTCGGAATTTAAACCTCTAGGGTTCAGAGTATCGTATTTGAAGATAAGTTCAGCCTCCTTGATTAGTAACTTTTTTTCAATGTTTCCCCCTCTCCAATGTTTTTTTATAGTTTTAATTCCCCAGTATGTTAAGTCCTTTGTTCTCCCTTTGTGAACTGTTTTGAAATGTTTGTACAAATAGGTGTCCTTCAACCCTTTCTCTATGCTCCTTAGGTGTTCCCTAATTCTATCCCTTATTGCTCTTTTCGTTTCTCCAATATAAAACAAATTACACGTGCATTTTAAAACATAAATGGCACACGTATGTGTACACCTAATTAGTTCTTTTATTTGAAAGATATCTTTGGAATTATTAAACTTAATTTCTTTAATTTTTTTACTGTGACCACAGGCCTTGCAAGAATAACAAGGAAAAAAGCCCACTGGTTTTGTACCAAATAGATTTTTTTGTATTGTCAGCTTTTTGTTGTTTTTTTGTCTTTTGATCTCACTTGGTGCTAATATCGATTTTAAGTTTGTGGCTTTTTTAAAGATGAAGGTAGGGTTACTTGGAATTTTTTCTCCTAAGATGTTATCCTCTTTTAGGATGTGCCAGTGCTTTTTGACAATTTTCTTTACCAGATTGTAATCTACATTATACTCTGTAATAAAGGGTACTTTAATCTGTTCATCATTAGTATCTTTAGTTTTCACTTTATATTCTAACAGGGTCTTCCTCTCAGTGTTTGTGGCCCTTTGTATGGCTTTTCTCGTGTGTTCTTTATCATAACCTCTAGGGTTAAATCTTTCTTCTAGAATCTCAACCTGTTGTTCAAAGTCAATTAGTCTTGAGCAGTTTTTCCTAATTCTTAGGCACTGTCCAACAGGGATATTCTCTTTCCAAGTGTTCAAATGGCAGCTTTCAGCATGAATATATGTATTACAATCTACCTTTTTGAAGTGTTTTAGTTTCAATAATATTATTAATGGTCATTATCTCTAAATCCAAAAATGTTATAGCGGTTTTACTATAATTATGAGTAAAGGTTAGGCCATAGGTGTTATTATTCATTTGTTCAAGGAGAGTTAGAAGTCCTAATTCCGATCCTTTCCATACAAGCAGAAGGTCATCTATATACCTTTTATAGAGTACAAGGTTTGCACCATAGCCACCTTCGCCAAAAAACTTGGTCTCCCAGGCTCCCATGAATAAATTAGCGTAGCTAGGTACAAACCTTGTACCCATAGCTGTACCCTCTGCCTGTATATAGAAAGTATCATTAAAAGAAAAATAATTGTTTTCTAGAATAAATTTTATAATTTTTAATATAAAGTTTTTTTGTATTTCCTTCATATCACTATCCTGTTTTAGAAAGGTGTTTATTGCTTTAATACCCTTAGTGTGGTCAATAACGGTGTATAGTGACGTCACGTCACAGGTCACAAGGAACATGTCATCTTCCCATTTCAGAGAGTTTAATATATTTAAAACTTGTGTGGAATCCCTAAGGTAAGAGTCTAATTTTTGGACATATTTCTGAAGGTAACCATCTATATATTTAGACAAATTGGCTGATAGGGAATCAATCCCTGAAATTATGGGCCTCCCCGGTGGGTTATTTAAACATTTGTGGATTTTTGGGAGGAAATAAAAAATGGGGATTCTTGGATGTTTTGGGGTTAAAAACTGAAACTCTTTTTCTTTGAGTACCTGCAATTGTTTACCTTCTAATAAGATTTTATCTAGTGACTGTGTAAACTTTGTCGTTGGATCATAATCTAGTTTTCTGTAGTTTTTTTTGTCATTGAGTAATCTATGTGCTTCTTTTAGATAGTTCTGTGTGTCCATGAGGACAATCCCTCCGCCCTTATCAGCTGATTTAATGGTCAAATCAGTGTTACTTTTCAGATTGTCCAGTATAGTTTTTTCTTTTTTAGTCATATTATACTTTCTTAATTTTGGTGGATTACATTTTTTTAAATCACTTAAAACCATTTTTTCAAATGTGTCCAAATAGTTACCTTTAGAATGTATGGGATAAAAGTATGATTTTGGTTTTAAATTGGAGTGTATGAACTTTTCTGTATTTACAGATTTAGTAGTGAGCTCTTTTTCAACAGGATTTTTTAGATAGAATCTTTTGAGGGTTAAATTTCTTACAAATTTTTTTACATTAATATAGGTATTGAATTTCTTAAGTCTAGTTGTGGGAGCATAAGACAAGCCTAGACCCAAAACTTTTTCTTCCTCTGTCGTTAGTTGAATACTGCTTAAATTGAAAATTCCCTGCTGACCTTTAGCTATCTCAGCCTTTTTGCTTCGTTTGAGCATTCCCCTTCCTCTCTTTCCTCTAAACTTCTTTTTTTCTTCTGGTTTAGTTCTTTTTCTGTCCTGATCGGGAACATTTGGTTGCCCTCCTTTAGAGGGCTCTTCTCTAAAAAAAGGGAACTAGTATTAGTATTATGGTCTTCTCTACCTTCAGTTTCTCTAAAGGCATCAAAGCGATTATAAGTGGGGGTCCTCCACTGTTCATAGTGATTATTCCTGTCCTCTCTAAAATTATCAGCTCTATTGGGCCTTCTTGGATATTGCCATTCTCTTTCCCTATTATAAGGAGTTCTTTGATTGTGATTAGTATTATAATTATTATATGACCTTGGTTCCCAATTTTGGTAATTTCTGTTCCCATATCTTGGATACCATGATCTTTCATTATAACCATTGTGACTATAGTGACGATTATTGCCAAATTCATTCTGTCGATTATATCCCTGTGTTTTATTGTGTGAATATTCATTTCTATACTGTTGATTATTTCTATAATCATGAGTGTCAGTGTTCATATGATTATCTTTTCTAGTTCTTTTTTCATATGTATTCTCATTTCTGGTATTCTTATCCGTGATCTCCATTACATCTTCATTAGTTATATCTTGTTGCATACGGTTGAACAGTGGAGGACCCCCACTTATAATCGCTTTGATGCCTTTAGAGAAACTGAAGGTAGAGAAGACCATAATACTAATACTAGTTCCCTTTTTTTAGAGAAGAGCCCTCTAAAGGAGGGCAACCAAATGTTCCCGATCAGGACAGAAAAAGAACTAAACCAGAAGAAAAAAAGAAGTTTAGAGGAAAGAGAGGAAGGGGAATGCTCAAACGAAGCAAAAAGGCTGAGATAGCTAAAGATCAGCAGGGAATTTTCAATTTAAGCAGTATTCAACTAACGACAGAGGAAGAAAAAGTTTTGGGTCTAGGCTTGTCTTATGCTCCCACAACTAGATTTAACAAATTCAATACCTATATTAATGTAAAAAAAATTGTAAGAAATTTAACCCTCAAAAGATTCTATCTAAAAAATCCTGTTGAAAAAGAGCTCACTACTAAATCTGTAAATACAGAAAAGTTCATACACTCCAATTTAAAACCAAAATCATACTTTAATCCCATACATTCTAAAGGTAACTATTTGGACACATTTGGAAAAAATGGTTTTAAGTGATTTAAAAAAATGTAATCCACCAAAATTAGGAAAGTATAATATGACTAAAAAAGAAAAAACTATAATGGACAATCTGAAAAGTAACACTGATTTGACCATTAAATCAGCTGATAAGGGCAGAGGGATTGTCCTCATGGACACACAGAACTATCTAAAAGAAGCACATAGATTACTCAATGACAAAAAAACCTACAGAAAACTAGATTATGATCCAACGACAAAGTTTACACAGTCACTAGATAAAATCTTATTAGAAGGTAAACAATTGCAGGTACTCAAAGAAAAAGAGTTTCAGTTTTTAACCCCAATACATCCAAGAATCCCCATTTTTTATTTCCTCCCAAAAATCCACAAATGTTTAAATAACCCACCGGGGAGGCCCATAATTTCAGGGATTGATTCCCTATCAGCCAATTTGTCTAAATATATAGATGGTTACCTTCAGAAATATGTCCAAAAATTAGACTCTTACCTTAGGGATTCCACACAAGTTTTAAATATATTAAACTCTCTGAAATGGGAAGATGACATGTTCCTTGTGACCTGTGACGTGACGTCACTATACACCGTTATTGACCACACTAAGGGTATTAAAGCAATAAACACCTTTCTAAAACAGGATAGTGATATGAAGGAAATACAAAAAAACTTTATATTAAAAATTATAAAATTTATTCTAGAAAACAATTATTTTTCTTTTAATGATACTTTCTATATACAGGCAGAGGGTACAGCTATGGGTAAAAGGTTTGCACCTAGCTACGCTAATTTATTCATGGGAGCCTGGGAGACCAAGTTTTTTGGCGAAGGTGGCTATGGTGCAAACCTTGTACTCTATAAAAGGTATATAGATGACCTTCTGCTTGTATGGAATGGATCGGAATTAGGACTTCTAACTCTCCTTGAACAAATGAATAATAACACCTATGGCCTAACCTTTACTCATAATTATAGTAAAACCGCTATAACATTTTTGGATTTAGAGATAATGACCATTAATAATATTATTGAAACTAAAACACACTTCAAAAAGGTAGATTGTAATACATATATTCATGCTGAAAGCTGCCATTTGAACACTTGGAAAGAGAATATCCCTGTTGGACAGTGCCTAAGAATTAGGAAAAACTGCTCAAGACTAATTGACTTTGAACAACAGGTTGAGATTCTAGAAAAAAGATTTAACTCTAGAGGTTATGATAAAGAACACACGAGAAAAGCCATACAAAGGGCCACAAACACTGAGAGGAAGACCCTGTTAGAATATAAAGTGAAAACTAAAGATACTAATGATGAACAGATTAAAGTACCCTTTATTACAGAGTATAACGTAGATTACAATCTGGTAAAGAAAATTGTCAAAAAGCACTGGCACATCCTAAAAGAGGATAACATTTTAGGAGAAAAAATTCCAAGTAACCCTACCTTCATCTTTAAAAAAGCCACAAACTTAAAATCGATATTAGCACCAAGTGAGATCAAAAGACAAAAAAACAACAAAAAGCTGACAATACAAAAAAATCTATTTGGTACAAAACCAGTGGGCTTTTTTCCTTGTTATTCTTGCAAGGCCTGTGGTCACAGTAAAAAAATTAAAGAAATTAAGTTTAATAATTCCAAAGATATCTTTCAAATAAAAGAACTAATTAGGTGTACACATACGTGTGCCATTTATGTTTTAAAATGCACGTGTAATTTGTTTTATATTGGAGAAACGAAAAGAGCAATAAGGGATAGAATTAGGGAACACCTAAGGAGCATAGAGAAAGGGTTGGAGGACACCTATTTGTACAAACATTTCAAAACAGTTCACAAAGGGAGAACAAAGGACTTAACATACTGGGGAATTAAAACTATAAAAAAACATTGGAGAGGGGGAAACATTGAAAAAAAGTTACTAATCAAGGAGGCTGAACTTATCTTCAAATACGATACTCTGAACCCTAGAGGTTTAAATTCCGAATTAGATGTATCCCCTTTCATCTTGGACTAAAAAGTTATATTTTAAAAGAATATATCTTTGCTGACAGTTTTTTAAATACATAATTGTAAAATACCACATAGAAGTTGAATGATACTGTTAAATATGACTCGTTACTATAAAAAGAAATGTGAATCTTTCTTTTGAAAAGGACCTAAAAGATACAGTGAATATTCCACTAAGGATATAAGAAAAAACTAAGAGTCAGATGTCAGAGAAAAAACAAAGAGTCAGATGTCAGAAAAATTCAATCTCTTTAATCAAGCAAAACTTTGACCAATCAGAACACAGAGACACCTTGAAAAGGAGGAGGATAATGTGGGCTAGTCATTCTTGATAAAGCTCTGAAAGGAGTGAAACGCGTAGAAAACCAGCACCACATAACACAATCTAAGGATTAACTACCTTTGTACAGAAGAATTATCAACCCGAGTTGTACTGCATTATTTTTATCCCCTGGCGGATACCCATAAAAAAGAGGTACCTCCAACTATAAGCAAACTACTAAGAATCAGACCGGATAACAACAGACTGACAGACAGGGACCCACGGAGGTTCCAATTGGCTGATCAGAGGCGAGCCCTCGAGGTGGAAACTGTGACGTCAGACGCCGGATTCTCGTGGAGCACACACAGAGTTGCCTGACAGAGACCGGCCTTTGGTAAAGTTACTGTAAGCATTTTAAGATAAAGATAAAGACGTTTTAACTTTTTAGCCTACCAAAATACAGATGAAGTAAAGATTTTCTATTGTGGGAATATTACATAGAACAGCAATCAAGATTATCTGTATATCTGACATCTGACTTTAGATATAGACATTGTATCTTGCAATTGGCAAGGTCCTAAGGAATTAACTTTTATTTGTACATAGTATCCAACGTTTAACTGGAATCCAGTCTTTATTCATAATAATTTTAAACTGATTTTTTATTATGCAATTTTTTGGGAGACGTCCCTTTTAATTTTGTAATTTTGTTTCCTTGTCATCCTTTATGGTACATTAAATACATGATTAATCTATTAGAAGTCCCTGGTTATTATACATTTTATCTCTCAGCTTTCAGTGGTATTTTTAGCTTTCCTAGCGCCCTTACTTTCCCTCTCACACTTGTTAATTTTTCACTATAGTAGCTTGAAGGATCTGCTATTTAGTTAAGGTGTTTAATACCCTACACTAAGCGCACTACCATCACCCACTATCTCACACCTTCTTATATATGCCCCTAAAAGTCTGTGGTACATCAGAGAAGGTTTAGAGCGACTGGCATTACTCTAGCACAACCTTCACCTTCAATGGAGATCGCAAACCTGCTAACTTTTTAGTAAAGTATAGTTATATTAAAAACACAAAAGAGAGGAGCTCTTATACTATAGTATAGATATAGTTTTCAATTAAATGAAAGCCGAAAGTGCACTAGAATATTTAGCGCGGTCTGAGACATGAAGTAAAGGGTTAAATTATTTTTTTCACAAAACACTTCAAAAACATTTTAAAATCAACTATAATACACATATATACCATTTTTAAAAGAAAATATAATTTTAATAATATTAAAAATGTTTTTAAAAGAGATACTGTATGTTACATGGCAATGTGTTTGGAAAGGGCAAAAATGTGTGTCTGAGTATATATATATATATATATATATTTGTCTAAATATGTGCATGTGTGTATGTATATAGTGTTACAAGGTCTCAGGTGTGAATGGGGAGCAGGTGTGTTAAATTTGGTGTTATCGCTCTCACACTCTCTCATACTGGTCACTGGAAGTTCAACATAGCACCTCATGGCAAAGAACTGAATTGCTGCTCTACATAAAAATGACATAGGCTATAAGAAGATTTCCAAAACCCTGAAACTGAGCTGCAGCACGGTGGGCAAGACCATACAGTGTTTTCGCAGGACAGGTTCCACTCAGAACAGGCCTCTCCATGGTCGACCTAAGAAGTTGAATGCACGTGCTCAGTGTCATATCCAGAGGTTGTCTTTGGGAAATAGACGTATGAGTGCTGCCAGCATTGCTGCAGAGGTTGATACGGTGGGGGGGGTCAGCCTGTCAGTGCTCAGACAATACGTCGCACACTGCATTAAATTGGACTGCATGGCTGTCGTCCCAGAAGGAAACCTCTTCTAAAGATGATGCACAAGAAATCCTGCAAACAGTTTGCTGAAGACGAGACTAAGGACATGGATTAAAATGTGTAAGAAATGACGGAATAATGTACATTCCTGGTAACACTGTGTTATATCAGCACTGAAAAATGATCCCTAATGTACAACTCTATTTCGTAAAAAGTTGGGAGAGTAGGGAAAATGCAAAAAAAAACTAACAAAAAAAGTCATTTGAAAAGTCAATTTACCCTGAACTATATTGAAAACACATTATTAACACATTATTTTATTATTATTATTATTATTATTTATTTATTTATTTATTTTTCTTTGTAAATGTAATGTATTTTTAAAAATATACACTCATTTCAAATCTGATGACTGCAACACATTCCAAAAAAGTTGAGACAGGGGCTATTTAGAACTAATAGAGATGTGACAAGTTGAAATAAGAAGGTGATATGAAACAGGTGGGTCTGTCCCCAAAACGTTGCATATCTTGCTTTTTTAATGCCTAAATAAATAAATAAAAAAAAAAAAAAAAAAATACATTGAAGATGCTGTGGACCATCCGTTCTTTGTGAACAATTGTGTAATCATAGTATATAAGGAGCCTCCAAAAGGCCTAGTTCATCAAGAGCAAGGATGGGTCAAGGCTCGCCAATCTGCCAACAGATGCGTCAGTGAATCCAACACAAATCGGTAGGATTTGGGGAATTTCACATTCTACAGTTCACAATATAATTAAAAGATTCAAGGAATCAAATCTCAGTGCGTAAAGGGCAAAGCCGGAAACCAAATCTGAATGCACGTGATCTCCGATCCCTCAGACGTTACTGTCTCAAAAATTATCATGAGTCTGTAATACATATCCTGACATGGACTCACGTATACTTTGGTAAACCTTTGTAAGTCAACACCATTCGCTGCTGCATCCACAGATGCAAGTTAAGACTTTACTATGTAAAGCAGAAGCCATACATCAACAGTGTCCAGTAGCCCCTCTGACTTCTCTGGGCCCAGTCTCATCTGAGATGGACAGTAGCACAGTGGAATTGTGTCTTGTGGTCCGATGAGTCAATATTTCAAATAGTTTTTGGAAGAAAAAGCCATCATCTTCTCCGGACGAAAGAGGAAATGGACCATCCAAGCTATCAGCATCAGGTACAAAAACCAGCGTCTGTCATGGTATGGGGGTGTATCAGTGCCCATGGCATGGGTAACTTGCACATCTGTGAGGGCAGCATTAATGCAGAAAGATATGTAAACATTTTGGAGCAACATATGCTGCCATCCAGATGTTGTTTTTTTCCAAGGACGTCCCTGCATTTTCCAGCAGGACAACGTCAAACCACATTTCTTCACTGATTACAAGTGCATGGTTGCATAAGCAGAGAGTGTGAATGCTAGCATGGCCTGCCTGCAGTCCTGACCTGTCTCTAACTAAGAATGTGTGGTGCATTCTGAAGTGCAAAATAGGAAAGACACAACGTAGGTGTAGGCAGGATTAGGGAGTTAGCTGGGCATTTCAGGAGAGTGTAGCTAAATCGTGACGTAGGTATAGGTGGGATTAGGGAGTTAGCTGGGTGTTCCAGAGGGAGTATATCTAGAGTATGACATACATTCCTGGTAACACTGTGTTATATCAGCACTGAAAAATGATCCCTAATGTACAACTCTATTTTCGGAAAAAGTTGGGAGAGTAGGGAAAATGCAAAAAAAACTAACAAAAAAAGTCATTTGAAAATTCAATTTACCCTGTACTATATTGAAAATACATTATTAACACATTATTTTATTATTATTATTATTATTTATTTATTTATTTTTCTTTGTAAATGTAATGTATTTTTAAAAATATACACTCATTTCAAATCTGATGACTGCAACACATTCCAAAAAAGTTGAGACAGGGGCTATTTAGAACTAATAGAGATGTGACAAGTTGAAATAAGAAGGTGATATGAAACAGGTGGGTCTGTCCCCAAAACGTTGCATATCTTGCTTTTTTAATACCTAAATAAATAAATAAAAAATTAAAAAAAAAAATTATATTGAAGATGCTGTGGACCATCCGTTCTTTGTGAACAATTGTGTAATCATAGTATATAAGGAGCCCCCAAAAAAGGCCTAGTTCATCAAGAGCAAGGATGGGTCAAGGCTCGCCAATCTGCCAACAGATGCGTCAGTGAATCCAACACAAATCGGTAGGATTTGGGGAATTTCACATTCTACAGTTCACAATATAATTAAAAGATTCAAGGAATCAAATCTCAGTGCGTAAAGGGCAAAGCCGGAAACCAAATCTGAATGCACGTGATCTCCGATCCCTCAGACGTTACTGTCTCAAAAATTATCATGAGTCTGTAATATATATCCTGATATGGACTCACGTATACTTTGGTAAATCTTTGTAAGTCAACACCATTCGCCGCTGCATCCACAGATGCAAGTTAAGACTTTACTATGTAAAGCAGAAGCCATACATCAACAGTGTCCAGTAGCCCCTCCAACTTCTCTGGGCTCAGTCTCATCTGAGATGGACAGTAGCACAGTGGAATTGTGTCTTGTGGTCCGATGAGTCAATATTTCAAATAGTTTTTGGAAGAAAAAGCCATCATCTTCTCCGGACGAAAGAGGAAATGGACCATCCAAGCTATCAGCATCAGGTACAAAAACCAGCGTCTGTCATGGTATGGGGGTGTATCAGTGCCCATGGCATTTGTAACTTGCACATCTGTGAGGGCAGCATTAATGCAGAAAGATATGTAAACATTTTGGAGCAACATATGCTGCCATCCAGATGTTGTTTTTTTCCAAGGACGTCCCTGCATTTCCCAGCAGGACAACGTCAAACCACATTTCTTCACTGATTACAAGTGCATGGTTGCATAAGCAGAGAGTGTGAATGCTAGCATGGCCTGTCTGCAGTCCTGACCTGTCTCAAACTAAGAATGTGTGGTGCATTCTGAAGTGCAAAATAGGAAAGACACAACGTAGGTGTAGGCAGGATTAGTGAGTTAGCTGGGCATTTCAGGAGAGTGTAGCTAAATCGTGACGTAGGTATAGGTTGGATTAGGGAGTTAGCTGGGTGTTCCAGAGGGAGTATATCTAGAGTATGACGTAGGTGTAGTCATTCTGTGAGAATTTGCCTGGTGTTCCAGAGGGAGTAATGAAAAAAAGGGGTAGTGTACAAGCGCTAAGGTAATCCCCAAGCTGTATCCAAACAGAGATCCTAACCAACCTCCAAAAAATATGCACAAGTAGTAAGAAGTGAATACAGCGCCAACAAGAGGCCAAGGGATAAATATACTCACAGAGAGATAAAAGAAGATTATTTAATGAACCATGTTAAAAAGCATCAGTAATAAAAGACTATATATAAAAAATGTAAAAGCACATATAAATAAAATTACAAATACAGGAATATCTTACAGAAGTGGCTCAAAGGGCCAAAGCTGATAATTACAAAAAACAGAGGTAATAACAGGTGATCAGTGTGAGTGGTACACCAGAATAAGAGTGTATACTAATAAAACAGAATTAGCCTAAGTACAACTATAAAAAGTGCATCAAGCAAAAAACTAATAAACAATAGTACAAACAATAGTGTTCAAAAATAGTGTTTCAAAAATAGTGTTCCAAAAAATAGAAAAATGCACTGCAGTGCAAAAAAAAAAAGGGGGGGTAGCA
Organism: Bombina bombina; assembly: GCF_027579735.1. NCBI lineage: Eukaryota > Metazoa > Chordata > Amphibia > Anura > Bombinatoridae > Bombina > Bombina bombina. The sequence goes on along the minus strand of NC_069503.1, from coordinate 860,329,771 downwards.
AAATAATTGTATAGATACGATCAAATAGTGAGTGAGTACAAATGGATATAAAAATGCTAGCTACTTAATCCAGTGAGGTTAAGATATAATTAAATAAAATACACAATATGCAATAACATAAAAAATAAAATACACAATATGCAATAACATAAAAAATAAAATATAATCCAAAAAAGTGTTCAAAAAGTTGATCAATGGGGGCGGAGCCAGCGCTCAACAGAGATGGCTGCACCAGAGTGAGCTCCGTGCTGTAAAGAAGGCCAAGCTACCTATAACTAGACGAATCCTAGGTGAACTTAATCAAGTCTACCCTTAAAAACACCTTTGCTACATCGGTGTTCCTAACAGAAGCAATGCAACGCTAAGATCAACAACGGAGACCCCTGCACACTATACGGGCATTCTACAGCACTCCAGCCTGCGGCTTGCAGGGGCTCGATTTCTTCCGACCAAGAGTGCTCTGCAATTCGACTGGGGTATTAACCCCAAATGACCCGCTTACTCTGCAACTGACAATTGCGACTCGGAACAAGACATCACTCAGATTGGAGGCATCGAGCGGTAAGAACTGTATACCTAACACACCAAGCGCCATACACACAACACAGGCGCTAAGGCCGCAGACACGGAGGAAAAACCCTAACTTATATTAAGTAACCATACACAGCCTCAGAGATATTGGTATGCTATATGGCCAATTTTGTTAGATGGTGCCAGTTCGACTTAGAAAGATATAAATAATGACGGACAAAGTAAATTTCATAGTGCGTCACAGTTAATTAGATGTGGGCCTACTCCTCAAACATCGCACGATCCTACTCCAACACACACTATGCTTGGGGAGCTATAAGGATATGCCTAACAAAGTGACCGTTAGTTAAAGCTGGGTTTACTGGAGCTGGTGCAGTGACTCTCCCTATGCAGTGCCATTAACTTTTGTGCTATACGGCTCCTGTTTTTTATATTACCATACAACGTGTTGTTTTTGCTATATCCTTAGCGGTATTATAAGGCTCATACGGAATCCCTAGCTCAGCCATAGCCCTGGTTTTTAACAAGTGGCTACGAGGATTTACCTCACTTCTATAACAAGAAATCAGGCTGACATGTCTCCCAAAAAAGGAACCAAGGGGGATAAACCCGGCAAGAAAAAAGTGAGCGGAGTACCCTCTGTAAATAAATTTTTTAAAAGCCTTGATTCTCAGCATGCAACAGGCAATATAGAAATAGAGGCTGGAGGGAGAGAAGATTTTTCGTCCTCAGAGTCTGACTCTGAATCTACTACACACCCAATCACTATTCCCAAAGCTTTGTTAGATTCCTTGCCTTCTAAGAAAGACTTTACATCCCTGGTTCAACAGGTAAAACAGTGCATTCGCGAGGAAATAGCGGATGTGAAAAAAGATTTGGCGGAGATAGGACAAAGGGTAGATAAGCTAGAAGGTGATTCGAGTCAACATGATAAGCTGTTTCATACCTTTACTGACAGGATATCACAACAAGATTCTATAATACTGCAATTGGAAAACAAGGTGGACGACCTGGAGAATAGGAGCCGTCGACAAAACATAAGGATTAGAGGTGTCCCTGAAGAGGTCTTGGCTCACGATCTCGAAACTTATGTCCAAGGACTTTTCGCCTTTATCGTAGATGAGGCTGATGATTCTACATTTGCCCTCGACAGAATACACAGAGCCCTGAGAGCGAGACCTCCGGAAGGCCAGCCACCGAGAGATGTAATCGTTAAAATCACCAGCTATCCTATAAAAGAGATGATAATGAAAAAGGCAAGACAAAAGCACCCTATACAATACAGAGACATCAACTTTCAATTGTTTGAAGACCTATCTTCCAGGACCCTCCAAAAAAGGAGAGACATGTGGCCACTTACTTCCAGACTTCGTCAAAAGAACATACCATACAGATGGGGACATCCTTTTAACCTGCAAATTCTTTGGAAAGGCAGAAAATTTTTCTGCCAAGCCCCAGAAGATTTTCCTCAAGTTTACAAGGAACTGCAGTTAGATCCGCCTGGGGCTGGCGAGAATCTAGGAACATGACAGGATAACTCTTCCAATAAAAGAACTCTACTCCCGCAAAGACCGGAGTGGCAGAAGGCTACTTTTCGAAGAAATGAGAAATCTATCTCTAAACAGAATAACAATGTTACTACAAGACAGGACATAACCTGAATCAGTGCCTAGAGACATTGTACTCTGGATGTTCCCATCCAGGAGAGTCCACACTCCATTCTGTGACCAGAAGCGTTTCTTTATGTAGTGTGTTGAGATATTTTTCATGAGTGAATTTATAGAGTTCAAATTCTGTTCTAGTGTTGTCATATTGCATGTACAATGTTATCATAAAATTGGGTCTGGGTTCTCCAACACCCATATAAGACAAGCTGAAGGAGTATAAGACCCAAAGTGTAAAATTATGGGGTGTTGGATGAGCTAGACCCTACTAGATATGTTATATAGATGTTAGCTTAAAGGTAGTTAAATACAGGAATCTTAGTACAAGGTATAAGAATTGAATGACCTGAAACATGAAGGTAATATATGGCTTATTGTTTGCATTGACTACACTGTTGAACTATTGTTTTGACAGTATTATGGTTCTAGCTCAGTGGTTTGATGATGTTAATCTTTTGTTTTTGCTGTTTTTACTAAGCCCAGGGTACGTGCATGATGTCTCTGTTCTCATAGTGTCTCAGGTGGAGAGGAGTATAGTAGAAATCAAGGTATATCGATGAACACACAAGGTAATGACCAATATATAAATATTCTCACCCAAAATGTTAAAGGTTTCAACATCCCACACAAAAGAACAATTGCCCTACAAGATTTACATAAAAGGGGAGGTAAGATTCTTTTTTTGCAGGAAACCCACTTTAAATCAAATTGTATCCCAAGGTATTTTTCTGCCCAATTTCCCCAGCATTTTCATAGTGTCCATCGAGATAAAAAGGTTAACGGGGTCAGTATCCTTATCCATAGGACTATCCCCTTTAAAATACTACAAACTGAGAAAGATAAAGAAGGCAGGTTTTTATGTGTTGTGGGCCTGTTATTTGGTAAACCGATCACTTTAGTTAACTTGTATGCCCCGAACCACCACCAAGATAAGTTTTTTAAACAAATATCCCAGAAAATTTTTAATATATCCAAAGGCCCAATAGTAGTCGGCGGTGACTTCAATATTCCACTTGACCCACTTCTAGATAGCTCCAATCCTAGCTCCTGTGTCCCACACAAAGTTTTGAAATCAATATGGCAATCTATCAAGACGCTAACCCTCCATGATACCTGGCGTTGTATACATCCTGGGGTCAGGGATTATACCTTTTTTTCATTTCCACATAAGAGTTACTCCCGACTAGACTATATTTTAACGGACCATCTAGCTCTGTCCTATGTCAAGCATTGCACCATAAAACACACCACATGGTCAGACCACTCTTTAGTGGAATGTATCATGTGTTGGCCTTATGCACCAATCCGCCCCTTCAACTGGAGGCTAGATGACTCACTATTACTAGACCCTCAGCTAGTTGAAACCCTGGCTCAGCAATTGGACACATATTTTTCCATTAACGATACTCCAGAAATTAAATTAGACACACTCTGGGAAGCCCACAAGGCGTATATTAGGGGAGAGCTTATTAAAGTTAAAGCAACTAAGCAAAGAGCCAGCAGGGGAGAATACCTGAAACTGGCAGGAGAGATTACTGAACTGGATTATTTGGCAAAACTTAATCCCAAAGATGATAACACTATACAAGCTCTTAGTGAGAAAAGGAAATTATTAAATGAACATCTCCAATTTGAATCACAGAGGAAAGCCTTTTTCCTACAACGGAAATTTTACGGGGAAAGCAACAAGACGGGTAAATATTTGGCTAGAGCCCTTAAGCGAAAACAGCACAACTCCTACATACTCTCACTGTTGACAAATTCAGGTACAAAAGTAGAAGATACGGTTAGGATTGCTAAGATATTTCAAGAATATTACCACAAGCTTTACAATATTAATACAAATAGACCCTTAGACACCCACAAAGAGAAATGCACTAAATATCTTGAGGAGATTACCCTGCCAAAACTATCTGACGAGGAGACTCGAACACTGGAGTTGCCCATTAGTGAGAAAGAAATTCTTTCAGCACTCTCGGCTATGAAATCAAAAAAAGCTCCAGGACCCGATGGGTTTTCTGACCTCTATTACAAAACTTTCAAAACCCAACTAGGCCCACACCTTGCTAAATTATTTAACTCCATAGCAGATGGCGGCAGGTTCCCAGACACCATGTTACAGGCCCATATAACGGTTATCCCCAAACCGGGGAAACCTTCTACGACTCCAGCTAACTTTAGACCTATATCCCTACTAAATGTAGACATAAAATTGTATGCAAAAATACTAGCTAATCGGATGAATGATTTACTCCCCACACTGATTGATGCTGACCAGGTGGGATTTGTGAAGGGGAGGGAGGCTAGAGATAATGTGGGCAAGGTTATTACTTTAATGGATCAAATTAAAGTTTCGAAAAGCCCTGCTGTTCTCCTTTCGACGGATGCAGAAAAGGCATTCGACAGGCTAAATTGGACCTTCTTGCATTCCACACTACTTAAATTCGGTTTCCCTTCTAAATTTATCTCCCAAATTCTAGCTTTATACACCAATCCATCTGCGCAAGTAAGGGTTAATGGTCTACTGTTGGATGCCTTTGAGATACGCAACGGGACCAGACAGGGTTGCCCTTTGTCCCCGTTGTTATTTGTTTTGTCCTTAGAACCCCTTGCAGCTAGGATTCGTATTAACCCGAAGATAAGAGGTATAGAGGTACATAATACCTCTTACAAACTAGCAATGTTTGCTGACGATGTCTTGATGACACTGTCAGACCCAGCAGAATCCCTTAAAGAGGCTCAAGCAGAATTAACTTATTATAACTCGTTTTCAGACTTTTTGGTTAACTCATCAAAGTCAGAGTTGTACCCTATAAACCTCTCAACAGATTTATTAGCTGACATCAGAAACAATAGTCCCTATAAGATTAATTTGACATCCTTGAAATATCTGGGTGTATACTTGACCTCGAGTGAGACTGCCCTACGTAAACTTAACTATGGGAGACTTATAACCGAATTCCAATCCCTAACCTCTAGATGGTTACCCAAACAAAATATATCGTGGCTGGGTAGGATCTCGGCAGCGAAGATGATGTTACTACCTAAGGCCCTTTATCTTTTCCAAGCCCTACCACTGGGGAATGTTAATAGGGAAATACATAAGTTACAAACAATTCTGAACTCCTACATTTGGCAGAGGAGACCCCCTAGGATATCCCAAAATGTTATGTATGCTCCTAGAGAAGGAGGGGGACTGGGAGTACCAAATTTATATTGGTATAAAGCAGCCGTATCATTAGGTAGAATTGTAGATTGGTGCCACCAAAATAAATTTTCATATAAAAAACTGGTCCAATTAGAGGGTCAGCTACTGAATATACCACATATGGGAGGCCTATGCTGGGCACCACAACCCAGTACCATACCAATAGCAACCAACAGGCTATACACTATCACTCACGAGACATGGGCGGTCTGGACAACTTATAGAAACAAATTCCAAAAAATTTCGACACCATACTCCCCATTGACTACTTTACTATACAACACAGAACTGGGAAAGGCAAGGTTGAATTGGGGCGGAGGGCTGGAGGGATGAATACGCTAGATGACATTGGCACATTAGTGCAGAAGGGTAAAATGTTAGATGGACAAACCTTGCAAGAGCGAGGCCACAAATGCTTCTCTTCTTGGTTCAGATTACATCAGGTTAGACACTACATATATACACACAAACATAGAACAGATTTTCTAAGACCGCTAACTATCTTCGAGTTGATATGTGCAGGTATTAACTACTCGGGATCAGGCACAATATCTAAAATATATAAGTGTATTAGAGACACGCACCTCCCTACTAGACCTATCTATGTCCGAAAATGGGAGACAGAAATGAACAGGCAGATAACCCCTAAACAGTGGAAACAGTGGTCGACATTTACTGCAAAATCCTCACACTCATCCTCCTGCATGGAAACTAATCTAAAGGTCCTGCTGAGGTGGTATTTAACCCCCAACAGACTAAAATACATGTTTAAAACTGCAAACAATAGATGCTGGAGGGGGTGCGGACAGGTGGGTACCATGCTTCACATTTGGTGGGACTCTGATCTAATCCAACCGTACTGGAGAGCTATTTTCCAGGAGATTGGAAAGGTTATAGGTTTAACAATAGAACCGACCTCACAGGTTGTGATTTTCAATGACTTATCTAATGTTACATGTCAAATAAGGCGCGCGTTAACACAGATAATGATTAATGCTGCTAAAAAATTAATTCCAAGACATTGGAAATCAACGTATGTTCCGACACTTGATAACTGGATAGAACAAGTAGATTTTATCATTAAAATGGAGAGATGTCACTATTACTCCAATAGTAGATTGAATGTATATCATGACATTGTGTTCTTATGGGAACAGTATAGATTTAAGCCGTAAGTCTAACAAAACATCTATTTAAAATCAGGGATGCCCCGAGAAACAATGAGAATAGGTGAAGTTAAAGAAAAGAAAAGAAAAAAAAAAAAAAAAAAAAAAGAGACCACTTGAGAAGAGAGACATGAGATATGAGATATGAGATGAAAAGCATGATTTAACCCTGGGCCATAGTTTGGTAATTTATCTTACAGTGTATTAGCAACAAAGATTGTGTTATTTTTTTGTTTATTGTTGTATCATAAAAGCCTTAAGTTTGCATTGCCGCTAAGAGACACTTGAAGGAAATTCCGGATCTATAGTCCATACTCTATTGCCTCCACCAGGATACTGGAGAGACACTTAAGAGACTTATGTCAGCTCTGGTGGAATGTACAAGTTTCTTACATTGATATGCTGTTTATTTAAATAATTTTGTATGTGACTCAAAATTGCGAATAAAGGTTTAAAAAAAAAAAAAAAAAAAAAGTTGATCAACAAATGTTAGTGAAGAACAAAAATAAGTCAATCAAAACTAAAAAGTGGAAAAAATGGGTGATGAAAAGCAAGGTGAAAGTGAGGAAATTTATTCCTTCCAATGTTAGTTACTTTAACAGATCCAAATTCCTGAGTGTGGTAGCTGAAGTAGCTGATTGGATCCTAGCACCTGTCAGCTGCTCCTATGGTATCCTAAAAAATGTCCCTGTAAAAAAAGAAATTCACAACATAGTGTATCCAATATGAGAATGAAGTAAGGATTAAAGTAATGCTTACCAATATGTCAACGCGTTTCTGCCCTCAAAAAAGGGCCTTTCTCAAGACTACTTTTTTTTTGCACTGAAGTGCATTTTTCTATTTTTTGGAACACTATTTTTGAAACACTATTTTTGAACACTATTGTATTGCTGTATTCACTTCTTACTACTTGTTCCAGAGGGAGTAACCTGTACTTTTATTGGGATGAATTGGCAGCAGTACGATATATTACAAACTCTAAAGTATAGGTTAGGATTAGGGTGCCAGGTATTTTTCTCTTGCTACCTTTTCAGTGGCTAGACTTTACAGTGTGATGCAGCTAGTGTAGGTGTAGTTACAGTTAGGTCACGCAGGCATTACTAGAGGTTTTCCGACACAGAAACCATGTTTGGTTTCAGGGAGCATAATGTCTGAGCTATTAGGAACACTTCAAAAATACCCCCCACCTGCACTTGTTGGTGATGTTTTGCTAATGTGGCGCTGTCAGCATACTTAGTTTATAATATATTGGTTCAATACAAAACCTGGCAAATAAACAGAAGCCACTTGCAGTACGGAAGTGCCAAAAAGTAAAGGAACAACCTAGCTTTGGCTTTCTCTATACTCAAGCAAAACAGCTAAACACTTGGAGCGTGTCTGGTTGGCGGCCATGATCAATCGCAATATCAGAAGCTGCTAGTGTGAGCCACTTAATCCATTGATTACCCTTTGGAATATACAGCATCCATTCTTAAAGTCAGTAGCTACAGCTTCTTCACACTCTGTTGGAGGATCATTGTAGGAACCTGCAGCAGAGTATCTAGGTTACACACTGAGTGGTCTATGAGAGACCACAGATTCTAATCAGGGGAATTATTTGTTTGTATGTTTACTCTCTGTAGTCTCCTCCTCCTTAGCATAATAGTTTCATAATCTGGAGAGGTCCAAGAGTGGGCTCATTTTTATTAAGGAGGATTTCTCAAATTCCTTCTAACTGTAAAATGAGGTATATTTAAACCATTAAGGGCCAGATTATAAGTGGAGCAGTATTTAACACTCATGCTCAAGCTGACTCTGTTAAAAGTAAGCTTCTGTGTGTGTCAGGTAGTGCTTGTATTAAAAGTTGAAAGTAAACAGTTTTGCACAAGCACTTACCCTATGCATGCAAAAAGCCGAAATAAGGATACCATGCACATGTTAACATAATCCCCAATAAAGAAAAACAAATACCCCATACTCACGCACAAACTCGATTGCATATTCTCAAGTGTGCTAACCCGACATAAAAATATTACTGTTCTTCACATAACAGAATATGTTCTGTTTATTCATAAATACATATTTCTAAATATATATGATGGTATTTTGGTACAATGTATAGCTATACCATATATATATATATATATATATATATATATATATATATATATATATATATATATATATATATATGTATATATATATATGTATATATATATATATATATATATATATATATATATATATACACATGATTGTATATAGGTATAGCTAAATACATATATATAGGAATATGTATTTATAAATACATAGAACATATCTGGCCCTTAATGCAAAGTTATTCTATCAAGCCTAATTTATCAATTGCTATTGTTTCTTCTATTGTTGTCTTATCTGTTTTTGTTGTGTTTCTCCTGGATAAAACAGCTAAAAACATCCTTAGGCTGGAGGAAGTGTTCTAGTTAGCAGACCGATGCAATGGCATCACCAGATGGGTAGGGCATTATAAAAATCTGAGCCAAGGGAAAGAACATATCTCATAGCCAATAGGAGGAACCAGATGCATTATTTAGTCCCCTATTGGTGTAGTGAGATGAAAATTTTGGTAAATTTAACAAAACAGCTTATTCTTATAATTTTCTCCCAAAATGATTACCAGTATCATTTTTGGGATTTGTTTCCTAAATATACAAGGATATTGTAAGGGCCTTCTGTAGGCAGCACCTCTTTTTTTTTTTTCTTAATGCATTCTTACCTGATTCCTGTATATGCTCACTATTCTCCTGAGACCTAATCATACTTATCTGATACCTGTGTATGCTCAACTTGTGTCAGACTTGAGAGGAAAAGAATTTAAACCTGTTAAAAAAATTAAGGTTGAGGAATCACACCTGAAAATGAACGTACTAGTTAGTATTGTAGCTCAAATAGAGTAGGGGATAGATACAATCAGTGAGATGTTAGATGGCAACTTCCTATTAAAACAATGTTTCAAACTAAAGAGAACATGTAATACTGTAAGAGCAATTATTCTCCCCCTGAATACATATGAGATTATGCAATTGAATTAGGAAGATGTGTCTCCCTATTAGAAAACATATGAACATTGGGGTTGCTGTTAACAGAAGGAATAGGTTCCTCAATTAGCGCACAAGAAGGTTTAAACAAGCAGTGTCAGTAAGTCCCGGTAAGGATTAAGCATCAGCCACAGCAAGGATATCCCAGAGGATCTGAAGGAATAACTCTGAGAGAAATGCAGCTCAGAGGCAGTGGAAAGCCGGTGATGACGACACGCTAGCCGCATGGCAGCGGCTTGATGATTAGGCAAACTGAGGAAACTGAATTCACAAGGTAGTCAGCATGCAGTTTCGTGGTCAAAAGGTAGAGCACAAAAGCTACACACTTGATAGGCACTACTTAGACATGCAGTCCAAAGTTTGACAAGGAATTACCAAGCAAATAGCAACATGAGAGCCAGCCTTTTATACCTGATCAAGGGGGCAGGCTTAGAAGGTTAAAGGGATAGATCACCTTTATAGATGTTCTTGACATAACTCTCCCCCACATTGAGACATTTCAGGATAGTAAAAGGGCCAATACATTTTCTGTTGAATTTCCTACAAGGAGTGTGTAGCTTCAAGTTTTTTTTGGATAGCCACACTTTATCTCCCACTTGATAAGTAGGTGGGGTCTGTCTTCTGGTATCATAGAAATATTTCTGTCTTTCTTGGGCATCTTTAATATTTTCTCTCAACACTTCGAAATTCTGAGAGATAAAGTTAACCAAATAATTTAGGAGAGGATAAGTGGTCTCCCGTTCTGGGAGCAAATGGAATGTGGGGTGGAAAGCCTAGTTGGCGTAAAACAGAGTTTTTTTTAGTGGATGAATTCAGGCTGTTATTGTAAGCAAATTCCACTGTAGATAACAGAAATTACCATTTGTCCTGTTGACTGTTGCAGCAACATCGGATATATTATTTGAGCCACTGATTTGTATGCCACGTTTGACCGTTTGTTTGTTTATTAAAGGCTGTACTAAGGCAATGTTCAGTCTAAAGTATCCGGCACATTTCCTTCCAAAATCTAGAAGTAAATTGGGATCCCCTGTCTGAGGTGATTGTTTTTAGAAGAATATGTAATTTGACTACATTATCTATGAACAGATGAGCGGTTATGAAGCTGTGGGTAGGGATTTGTAGGGTATAAAGTGTGCCATCTTAGTAAGCAAATCAACAATTACAAGGATGCTGTTGTTATTTTGGTATCTGGGTAAATCCATGAAGAAGTCCATTGAAACTTCATTGCAGGGTCTGCTAGGAACGGGTAAGGGTAGAAGTAAACCATAAGGTGGGCTTATAAGGAACAGGCTTTGACATATGTCTAAGTATCATCATACATAGTAGGCCACCAAAATTCCTTTTTAAGGAGTTGATACATTTTTTGTTCTCCTGTGTGACCAACCATGGGTGAGTCATGGACATTTTTTAAGACCTCTTCACGTAAATCAGGAGGTATGTAAAGTTGTTGGTTGTAGCAGTATAATAATTTGTTGTCCATCTGCAGGAGAGTTACTGGTTTGTTGGTATCGTCTTGTTGACTGTTCTTAAATCTTAGGTCCATGGTGAGGCATGAGCCTATGATGCATTCAGAAGGTACAATGATGGTGGAAGGTAATGTAAAAGTTGGTCTTTGTTCTTTCCTAGAGAGAGCATCAGCCTTCCCGTTTTTACTACCAGGTTTATAGGCGATAATAAAATTAAACCTGGCAAAGAACAAATACTAGCATATCTGGCATGAGGTCAGTGTTCTGGATGTTTTTAAGTACTGTATGTTGCGATGGTCAGAGAAGATGAGGATGGGGACTGAAGTGCCCTCCAATAGGTGTCTCCAATGTTCAAGAGCCGACTTGACAGCAAGCAATTCTTTTTCCCCAATGGAGTAATTTCAGTGGGAGTCATAGCTCTTGAATGATATGCCACTGGATGTAGAGAATGTTTCAATGATTTCCTTTGAGAAAGGATGGCACCAATGGCAAAGTTTTAGGCATCCACCTCTAGTTTGAATTGCAAAGTGAGATCAGGGAAGCAGAGAATTGGTGCAATGGTAAACAATGTTTTTAGGTGCTCGAATGCAGAGTTGGCTTCTTTTTGTCCAAATAAAGGGGTGGTTGATCTTTTTAGTTAAATCCGTTATAGGTTTAGTAATACATGTGAACCCTTTAATAAATTTCCTATAAAAATTGGAAAATCCCTTGAATTGCTATATGTCTTTCTTAGAAGTAGGTATTCTCCAAGAGGTTATAGCTTGGATCTTATTATTCTCCATCTCAATGCCATTTGGAGAGATATAATATCCTAAAAAGGTGATGTTATCATTATTAAAAATGTACTTTTTTGGATACAGCTTATGGTTACATATGTTTCGTGTAACTGTTGGAATATATCAAAATATTGTCTAAGTAAATGACAATACAAATGTCAAGGAGGTCTCTGAAAATGACATTTACAAAGTGTTGGAATGTGGCCAGAGCATAACACAAGCATTACTGTGTATTTTTATAAGCCGTACCTAGTACGGAATGCTATGAGCCATTCATCTCCCTTTCTGATCCTTATTAAGTTGTAAGCTCCATGTAAGCTCCATGCAGGTCTAACTTAGTATAAATGTTGGTACCCTGTAATCATTCTATTAGTTCTGGGATTAAAGGTAGGGGGTGGTGATTTTTCTTTGTACGTTTATTTAACTTGCGGTAATCTATACTTGGCCTCATAGAATTGTCTTTGTTCTTGACAAAAAATATGCCCGCTCCTGCAGGAGAAGTTGAGGGCCTAATAAACCCCTTTTTTTTAGATTCTCATCTATATAGGTTTTAAGATAATTTAACTCTGGTTGTGACATGGGATAAATATGCCCGTAGGGTATGGTTGAGCCTGGGAGGAGTTCAATAGGGCAATCATAGTCCCTTTGAGGTGGTAAAGTAGAAGCTTCCTTAGGACTGAAAACATCATGGAATTCTTGATAAACCTAGGGCATTTGATTAGGTATTATATTAATGATTGGAATCCTTTTTATGCAGTTATTATTACAAAAAGGAGAATTTAGCTGAATGGAAGGTTTTGACCAATTAATCTCTGCGTTGATGTAGTTTTAACCAATTATAACCTGAACAGCAGGAAATATAGGTGACACTATCACATCAAATGTGAAACTTTCAAAGTGTGTAGTTTGGGTACTAGCAAGAAGGGATATTGTATTGTGTGTAATGGGAACATAAGGAAAGCTCATTCCCATCAATAACCCTAAGTGACACTGGTTTGCATTTTTCAACAATAGGGATTTTATCACTTTTTACAAATAAAGCATCAATGCAACTTGCAGAGGCTCCGGAGTCGATAACTGCATCAATAGTTACTTGCTGTTGCTCCCACTACAGAGAGAGGGAAATAATACAGTAAGTTGAGTGCGTAGTTTTTGTACTAAAATTAGTATTGAGAAGAGTTGGCTTACCCCTTTTTTGTTTTTGAAGACTAGAACAATCCTTACCTATGTGGTTCTCCCCAGCACAATAGAGGCAAAGGTTAAGTTGTCTTCTCCTGTTCTTTTCTTCTTGAGTGAGCAGGCCTTTTAAGAACCCAATCTCCTTAGGTTCAGTAGTGACCTTGGTACTAGGATGAGTCTGAGCATAATAGGTTGTTTTTTTTTATAATAGCATCTACAGCAATTTTTTCATGGTGTCTCTCTCTTATGCGACAATCAATCGAGATTGTAAGGGTCATAAGAGCTTCTAAAGTGGATGAGAGATGTAATCTAGCTAATTCATTTGTGATATTCTCGGAAAGACCCAGCCTGAATTGATTCCAGAGTGAAATGTCATTCCATAGCGTGTCTTTTGACCACCTCTTAAACTCGGCTATGTAGTCCTCAAAAGGGTGCTTATTTTGTTTCAAAGACCTCATAGCTAACACTGCTGTGATCTGCTTAATAGGGTCATCATATAGCTGTGACATGGCCTCAAAAAAGGACGAGAGTGACCCAAGTATGGGATCATTAGATTCATAAAATGTATTTGCCCCAAGCTCTTGCTTCCCCTTTAAGAAAAGTCATTACTGTTAAAACCCTAATACGCTCAGTAGCATAGGTTTTAGTTTTCAAATAAAAAAAAAGGGTGCAAGCATTTTTGAATTCTCTATAGAGGGTTCTGACACCACTGAATTTCTCTGGGACTCCTACAATATGTTCTGGGGGGGGTGTCAGAAGAGGGTTTAATATTCTCTTTGATGTATTTCTTTAGAGCCTCGTTTTCAATTTGTAGGTCCCAAAGGTGTTGGGAAATAATATCAACCTTTTGTAACAGGTTGATAACATGTATGGGTATATCTGCTGGATTCATTATAATCAAGCTTGGTAATTATGTCAGACTTGAGAGGAAAAGAATTTAAACCAGTTCAAAAAATAAAGGTTAATGAATCACAACTGCAGATAAATGTACTAGTTAGTATTGTAGCTCAAATAGAGTAGAAGACAGATATAATCAGTGAGATATATATATATGGTAAATCAGAGTTTCTATTGATACAATGTTTCAAACTGAAGAGAACACGTAACACTGTGAGAGCAACCACGGTAGTCAGCAAGCAGTTTCCAAATGAACTGTAGGTAAGGAAGATCAAGGTCAAAAGGTAGAGCACAAAGGTACATACTTGATAGGCACTACTTAGACTTGCACTCCAAAGTTTGACGAAGAATTACCAAGCAAAGTACAACATGAGAGCCAAATATTTATACCTGATCAAGGAGGTAGGCTTAGAAGGTTAAAGGGATAGATCACCTGTATAGATAATCATGAAATCTTGCTCCAGAGACCAAAGCATACTTACCTGATACTTGTGTATGCTCACCTTGCTTCTGAAATCAAAGTATAATTTCATGATACCTGTTTATGCTCCCCTTGTTCCTGGGACTAAAGCATACTTACCTGATACCTGTGTATGCTCATCTTGCTCCAGAGACCAAGCATGCTTACCTGATACCTGTGTATGATTTGCTTGTTTCAAGAGACTAAGCATAATTGTATCTGTGTATGCTCATCTTGTTCCAGGCACCACACATATGCCTGATACCTAAGTATGCTTACCCTGCTCCTTGAGACCAAGAATACTTACCTTAAACCTATGTATGCTCACTTGGTTCCAGAAAGCCAAGCAGAATAACCTTATACCAGTGTATGCTTACCTTGTTCTTGAAGCTGTACCTATCTGGTATCCCATGACAGTCTTACCAATAATACCCGCTGTGTATCCTGTGCCTGTTGAGAAACCTGTTTCTACCTTACCAGTGACAGTCTTCTGCAATCCTGTTGCACCTATCAGGTATTCTATGTCAACTCCACCCTTTACTGTTCAATTCAAGCATCTGTGTCTATTGGACTTATTTACTGCAATCTACTTCTACTAATCTAGTATTCTGAACCTTGTATTGAACTTTAGGGTTTTACATAAGGCCTATGTTCAAACTTGCTGTTTCTGGGATTTTCAAGCTGAACTACTAACTGTTTTTTTGCTTATCAATCAGCAAAGCTTTCAAAAAAGAAAATAATGGCAAGTGCTAAAGCAAATGACCACTAGGAAGCACTCTCTGGAAAAAGAAACACAATTCTATATGACAAAATAATAAAACAATCAACATCTAATGCATATAAAAAGTCCAATAAATCACAGAAAAAATGGAAATAAAGCATGTGGCTGTTCTCTGTCGGAGGATGGTCTGAATCCTGATGGTGAAGGCAAGCTATAAAAAGAAAAAAGCACAGAGGAGCCAAATGGCCTAGTATAGTCTGGCAACAAGGAGTATAGATAGCAAAATGACTACTTACATACACAAAGCACCCATATAGTGCTTGTTAGGGAGGCTGGTACTTCTCAGTAGTCCAACTAACTGATATCAAAGCATCTGCTTCTGAAGTCAGTCCTCAAGTGGACAGCTCCTGTATTGTTAAAACACAAAAACAACAATAACCCAGCACAGTTTGACTTCTGTAAATGACAATACAGAATATTGCACTTATATCTCAACTGCACCCTTAGGTGCAAATCAAGGAGGTTAAAAAAAAAAAACTTTAATTGTTTTGTGTATCTGTTCCTGTATTCTGAGTTCCACACACCCTAACCTCCTCACATATTCTAGCCAGAAGGAGGTCATTGCTAAATTGAAGATTAAATATATCAGTTATCAGTAATTACTTCACTATTCAAATTTATAAGGTGAGATAACTGCTAGTAGTTCATATTTCGCAGACAAATAGGCAATTCTGCAAATGATGAAAAAGTTCTTCTATATTATCCATTAAGAAGGATTGAATGTATAAATAAATAGATGGATTTCCTCTACTATTGACTACATTTAATTATTTTTTTTATTATTATTTAATTAAGTTGTTAAAAGACAAAATAGAGGAGATGTTTCATGAAAACTCATTAGTTTTTAAAATGAAGTTGAGAAAAATATTAAATATTCTGTAAAATGAAAATTACACACATGGTTGAATAAGATCAGCTAGATACAATTATTTTAGATATATTTCTAATTATACCTGTTGGATTTTTTTTTTTTATTCTTTAAGCATTTTTTTTAATTTTCACAAAATGATCAATATGATAATAAAAAATCAGCCATACCACAAACTGAAAATACAATTTTATTTTCTTTGTTTTTTTTTTTTTTTTGCTACTTCAGCTGTTATGGGCTGATCATGTACTCAAGATATGCTATGAAGTGTTGTTCTTTTGCTACAGCACTGAAGAAAATTCCCTTAACACTATTCTTCTAGACTGGCAGATTGCGTTCTGAAAAACTGACACTTGGTTCCCTAGAGGCTGCAAGATAACATTAGTATCAGAGGCAAATGGAAATAAAAGTAGCATTTCTTAAGGAGAAAAAAAAAAAAAACATAATAAACTTCAATAACATACCTAGCCTTCAGTGTCTCAAAAAAATTAACTATAACGTTTGTTACTTTCCTTTTTTAAAAACATTTTTCTAAGGTAGAAATGATGATGATAACGTCAATACCAATTTTATATCAGCACTACAGGAACTCTTTCCTCTTATAATTAGATACACCAAAAATGTTAGTACCACAATGACTTCACTAGTCATATCTTTTTTACCTGTTTATTGATGTATTAATGCTGTCAAATTTTTTTAGTGATACTGATGGTTGAAACCCGTTACAAACAGCCTTTTCTAATAGGCAAAATTGATGTCTGTTGGAATACCAGTAAAATTAAAAACATACCCTGTAGATGTTTTCATTATGTTAATGCCACAGGGTTTTATAATGATAAAATCAGAAATTGTACTCTAGGAATGAAATGTACTCTTAGCATTGCAGGCTGTTGCACCCTTTTAGAAATAGAAGCATATAATCCAAACCGACGGCTAGATTACGAGATTTTGTCGGTAAGGCTTGCAGGGGTAACGCTTTTCCCATCGCTCCCTTAAGACAACGCTGGTATTACAGGTATTTTTAAACCTGGCGTTAGCCACAAAAAGGTGAGCGTAGAGCAAAATTTAGCTCCACATCTCACCTCAATACCAGCGTTGCTTAATTCAGCGGTGAGCTGGCTAAACGTGCTCATTCACAATTTCCCCATAGGAAACAATGGGGCTGAGCTGGGTGGAAAAAACCTAACACCTGCAAAAAAGCAGCGTTCAGCTCCTAACTCAACCCCATTGTTTCCTATGGGGAAATAAAAAATATGTCTACACCTAACACCCTAACATGAACCCCGAGTCTAAACACCCCTAATATGACACTTATTAACCCCTAATCTGCCGCCCCCGACATCGTCGCCACTTGCATTATACTATTAACCCCTAATCTGCCGCTCCGGACACCGCCGCCACCTACATTATACTTATAAACCCCTAATCTGCTGCCCCCAACATCGCCGACACCTACATTATAGTTATTAACCCATAATCTGCCGCCGCCAATGTCGCCACAACTATAATAAAGTTATAATTAAAACTAAATACTTACCTATAAAATAAACCATAAGATAGCTACAATATAACTAATAGTTACATTGTAGCTAGCTTATGATTTATTTTTATTTTACAGGCAACTTTGTATTTATATTAACTATTTAATAACTACCTTTGCGAACGGGCGAACTTGACTTCAATAGGCAGGCGAATTTTAAAACACACAGGGACTCTTTCTGGCCACAATAGTGATGAAAAAGTTGTTTCAAGGGTACTAACACCTGGATTGTGGCATGCCGGAGGGGGATCCATGGCAAAACTCCCTCGGAAAATTACATAGTTGATTCAGAGTCTGGTTTTAATCCATAAACGGCATAAATCACCTAACATTCCTAAATTGTTTGGAATAACGTGCTTTAAAACATCAGGTATGATGTTGTATCGATCAGGTAGTGTAAGGGTTACGCCCGCTTCACAGTGACAGACCAAACTCCTCGTTTAACGCCCCGCAAACAACCGCAAACAGTCCATTTGCACAACCGCAAACTCCCCATTGCCACGAGATAGATAGATTTGATAGATAGATAGATAGATAGATTAGATAGATAGATCAATAGATGTAATAGATACATTTGATAGATACGATAGATAGATAGATTGATAGATCAATAGATAGATTTGATAGATAGATAATTTCCCAGACAGAGAATTACAAGACGTGCGGTCTGAGACCCATGGTAAGGTTCCCAGAGGCAGTTGCGGCGCCCGAGGTTCTGATTAGAACAGAGCACTCTGGAACGTATCTGCCTTCGGCCAAAATCTGAACATTCTTTAGCTTTCTATCTGTCGGCCAAATGTCCGTTTGCCAAATGTCCGTCTGCCAAATGTCCTTCTGCATTTTGTCCGAGCACTGCGTGCAATCTACTATGCCAACAGATATGAGTGGTCTGTCAAGTAGTACTATTCTTATCAGTTTAATACCTGTTACGTCCCCTATCAAGGTATGTGTATATGGCATGGATTTTAGGAACCGGGAGATGGAAAAAGATGCTTGGTCGGTCCGGCCATGAGATAGATAGATTTGATAGATAGATAGATACATAGATTAGATAGATAGATCAATAGATGCAATAGATACATTTGATAGATACGATAGATAGATAGATAGATTTGATAGATCAATAGATAGATTTAATAGATAGATAGATAGATAGATAGATAATTTCCCAGACAGAGAATTACAAGACGTGTGGTCTGTGACCCATGGTAAGGTTACTTCCTTTTGCACAATCGAGTACAGGTTGGGGAATGCTTTTGTGCAAAGAAATTTCAGCCAGGTACTTTCCACTGCGGTGTCTCCTATCAGGGGACATGTATATGGCATGGATTTTAGGAACCGGGAGATGGAAAAAGATGCTTGGTCGGTCCTCCTACTTCAAATTTGGGGCACTGCGCGTGCAATCTACTGTGCCACCAAATATGAGTGGTGTGTTAAGTAGTACTATTCTTATCACTTTAATCCCTGTTACGCCCCCTATTAGGGGACGTGTATATGGCATGGATTTTAGGAACCGGGAGATGGAAAAAGATGCTTGGTTGGTCCTCCTACTTCAAATATTGGGGCACTGCGCGTGTAATCTACTGTGCCACCAGATAGGAGTGATGTGTTAAGTAGTACTATTCCTATCACTTTAATCCCTGTTACGTCCCCTATCAGGGGACGTGTATATGGCATGGATTTTAGGAACCGGGAGATGGAAAAAGATGCTTGGTCGGTCCTCCTACTTCAAATATTGGGGCACTGCACGTGCAATCTAATGTGCCACCAGATAGGAGTGGTGTGTTAAGTAATACTATTCCTATCACTTTTATCCCTGTTATGTGCCTTTTTTTTGGTTTGGTTTTTGAAGCCACAGTGCAGCACCAGAGGCCAGAAAAATTTGGCATGTACACATGCCTGAAAAATTAGGTATGGTTGCAGCCGCTACTGTAGCAGCGGCCAGAAAAATTGATGTTTGTTTCCCTGGCAGAAAGTACCCTAAAACATTGTGGCTTGAACCCTAGTTGGTGGCGGATAAGTCACGCAAGTCATCCGGCATTCGAAGATAACAAACAGCAGCTTGTGGACCATTTATAGCCCAAGGCAGATCATCTCATCAGGCATTTTTTACTCGAATGTATCACCCAATGTCAGTCCCTTCGGGATCCATCCCTCATTCATCTTAATAAAGGTGAGGTAATCTAGACTTTTTTGACCTAGGCGACTTCTCTTCTCAGTGACAATACCTCCTGCTGCACTGAAGGTCCTTTCTGACAGGACACTTGAAGTGGGGCAGGCCAGAAGTTGTATCGCAAATTGGGATAGCTCAGGCCACAGGTCAAGCCTGCACACCCAGTAGTCAAGGGGTTCATCGCTCCTCAGAGTGTCGAGATCTGCAGTTAAGGCAAGATAGTCTGCTACCTGTCGGTCGAGTAGTTCTCTGAGGGTGGACCCCAAAGGGCTGTGGCAATGCATAGGAGTTAAAAACTGCACATGTCCTCAATCAACAACACGTCTGTAAAGCATCCTGTCCTTGCCGGCGTGGTCGTGGGAGTCGGAGGATTACTTTCACCTCTTCCCCTGTTAGATTCCCGTTGTGCTGTGACATCACGCTTATACGCTTTGTAAAGCATACTTTTTCATTTATTTTGGAACTGCTGCATCCTTTCCGACTTGTGGGAATTTGGTAACATTTCAGGGAATTTATGCATATACCGGGGGGCTAGTAGCGTGGACACCCAGTACAGGTCCTTCTCCTTCTGCTTTTTTATACAAGGGTCACTCAACAGGCACAACAGCATGAAAGACCCTATTTGCACAAGGTTGGATGCCGAGCTACTCATGTCCCGTTCCTCATCCTCAGTGATCTCACTGAAGGTATCTTCTTCCCCCCAGCCACGTACAACACCACGGGTACCAGATAGGTGACAATGAGCACCCTTTGATGCCTGTTGTGGTTGGTCTTCCTCCTCCTCAAAGCCAAATTCCTCCTCTGACACCTCTTCCTCACAATCCTCTTCCAGCGTTGCCGCTGGTCCAGCAAGCGATGATGATAAGGCTGTTTCTGGTGGTGATGGTGACCAGGTGAATCAGGGATAGTGATTACCAAATTCTCATATGTTTAGTTAAAATGTCTTGGAAAAGTCCGCAGTCACATAAGCAAAAAAAATATACAAAAAAATACAATAAAAATAACAATAAAAGTAGATAATACGCACCTAAAAAAGAAAGAAAGATAAAGGCCTATTCGTGGCTGAAACGCGTTGACATACTGGTGAGCTTGATTCTTATTACCACTATTGTCTCTTGTAAACAGTGTTGCACTATTGTTTCTTTCTTTCTTTTTCAGGTGCATATTATCCACTTTTATTGTTATTTTTATTGTATTTGTTTGTATTTTTTTTTTTTGCTTATGTGACTGCGGACTTTACCAAGACATTTTAACTAAACATATGAGAATTTGGTAATCACTATCCCTGATTCCTTGGCACCAAGGGTGCCGAAGCGGCCCTGTATCAGGGGCCTCCATTTTGTTTTTTCATATTTGTAACCTATACTACAGCATCTGGATCGGATTACTATTAACGCAATTTTTAATAGTTTTAATATTTTTATTTTTTCTCACATCCCAAGGAATTATTATTATTTTTCTTTTTTCACACTGAATTTAATATTGATTTTTCACAGGACCTGAAAGTTCAAGGATTTGTGTTTTTTTGGGTTGTTTTTAGATACACTATATCTTATCCACCATCACACCTTCACAACACTTGGAGGACATTGTGTCAAATCTATACGGAACTATCATTTTTGATTGAACATTATCACTAGCGCTAGTGTGAAAACACCTCATTTTTTATTGGGTTGGTACCTGCCCCCCACTTTACCCCACGTCCCCCCACCTCATTTTTTGAGGTCCTCTTGCCAGGACTTACACGTTATGGTTTGTTGTATTGAGTTTTGAAAACATATTTTGCATATTTTCTATTGCTGAT
Source organism: Bombina bombina (assembly GCF_027579735.1). Classification (NCBI taxonomy): domain Eukaryota; kingdom Metazoa; phylum Chordata; class Amphibia; order Anura; family Bombinatoridae; genus Bombina; species Bombina bombina. The sequence continues at coordinate 860,308,202 of NC_069503.1, read as the reverse complement.
TTGTAAGTGTTTATTGTTGATTTTACACAATTCACACCACCCTAGATCACACGGTATACTACTCACTAGCAGGCATTTCACTCACTAGATTCTACTATCAGTTATTTAACACACCAGTCCATTACTTTGTGGACTCATACACGCTGTTTTGGATATAGCTATAATCAGTGCCTTACATCACGACTTGTAAAGCCAGTTTATTTTAACCTCTGTACCTCTTAGAAATTTCATGGATCCATGGATTTTATTATAAAAAATTTTTATTACAACATTGTATTTTAACATTTTACCTGCGATTCAACTTGAATGTTTATGTAATAAAATCATCTGTAACATCTTCGAGTATTTAGCTTTTTAAGCTATCTTAGTGCTTATTATCGCTCCATATTTCATATCTCACTTTTTAGCCTACTAGGAGGCTAATCTGTTAGTAAGCCTAAGGCCTATATTTATATAGCGCTCGGTTCACACATTATCATTATCTAATGGCATCGCTGTTGTCAGAGGCAGGCACACAAAAAAATGCCACACTGCTGAGCTCTGCGATTAAGGCATTCTGGTGGTGGCAACAGCATGCGTTGATTGGCTTGCTGTCTGGCTGACCCCGGGTGCCGATGCATGCTGTCTGACTGTGCCACTAGCTCCTTGCGATGACCTCCCCCTGCTTCCAACTCGTCTCCTCCTCTCTGTCTTCCCATCTGAACTTTCCCCCTGTTCTTTTTCTCTTCTAGCGGGCACCCACGTGACATCCACGGATGCATCGTCATGATCAAATGCTTCACTTCTATCTGACAAATTAACAAAGGAAGCAGCAGCGGGTACAACATCATCATCATCACACCGTACGTCCATGTCTGTAATGCTGCCTGACTGAGACATATCACTATTATCTACATCCTCTGTCAATGATGGTTGCGCATCACTCATTTCTTCAAACTGATGTGTCAATAACTCCTCTGACAGATCAAGTGAAGCGGCTGTGGTGCTAGTGTTGGTGGTGGCAGCAGACGGGCGAGTGGTCACTTGAGAGGTGTCTGAAGCAAAGCTGGAGGTGGATGGTGCGTCAAGGTTCCGAACGGAAGCTGTAGAAGATTGGGTGTCCTGTGTTAGCCAGTCAACTAGGTCCTCCTCAGAACTTTTTGCGTTCATGGTAGGTGGCCTCTGAACACTGGGCATTATTGTAGGGTCAAAGGGAATCACAGCACCACGACCACGACCACGACCACGACGGCACCTGCGGGGTGGACTGCCTCTGCCTGTCATTTTTTTTTAAATGTACACTTACACTACTATTAAACAAGATATGAGTGGTGGCACTGGGCAAGTGGGCACAGCAGGCAACTACAATTAGATTACACTAGCAGACTGATGTTTCACAGTCAAAAAAGTTTTTTTTTTAAATTTACACTACTGTTACAACAGATATGAGTGGTGGCACTAGTTGGCAAGTGGGCCTGGCACACACGCTGGCAGGCAGGCAACTGCAATAAGATTACACTAGCAGACTGATTTTTCAGTCAAAAAAGTTTTTTTTTTTTTAAATTTACACTACTGTTACAACAGATATGAGTGGTGGCACTAGTTGGCAAGTGGGCCTGGCACACACGCTGGCAGGCAGGCAACTTCAATTAGATTACACTAGCAGACTGATGTTTCACAGTCAAACAAGTTTTGTTTTTAAATTTACACTACTGTTACAACAGATATGAGTGGTGACACTAGTTGGCAAGTGGGCCTGGCACACACGCTGGCAGGCAGGCAACTGCAATTAGATTACACTAGCAGACTGATTTTTCACAGTCAAAAAAGTTTTTTTTTTTAAATTTACACTACTGTTACAACAGATATGAGTGGTGGCACTAGTTGGCAAGTGGGCCTGGCACACACGCTGGCAGGCAGGCAACTGCAATTAGATTACACTAGCAGACTGATGTTTCACAGTCCAAAAAGTTTTTTTTTACAAAATTTACACTACTGTTACAACAGATATGAGTGGTGGCACTAGTTGGCAAGTGGGCCTGGCACACATGCTGGCAGGCAGGCAACTGCAATTAGATTACACTAGCAGACTGATGTTTCACAGTCAAAAAAGTTTTTATTTTTAAATTTACACTACTGTTACAACAGATATGAGTGGTGGCACTAGTTGGCAAGGGGGCCTGGCACACACGCTGGCAGGCAGGAAACTACAAATAGATTACACTAGCAGACTGATGTTTCACAGCCAAAAAAGTTTTTTGTTTTTTTTTAAAAATTACACTACTGTTGCAACAGATATGAGTGGTGGCACTAGTTGGCAAGTGGGCCTGGCACACACGCTGGCAGGCAGGCAACTGAAATTAGATTACACTAACAGACTGATGTTTCACAGTCAAAAACGTTTTTATTTTTAAATTTACACTACTGTTACAACAGATATGAGTGGTTGCACTAGTTGGCAAGAGGGCCTGGCACACACGCTGGCAGGCAGGCAACTGCAATTAGATTACACTAGCAGACTGATGTTTCCCAGTCAAAAATTTTTTTTTTACAAAATTTAGACTACTGTTACAACAGATATTAGTGGTTGCATTAGTTGTCAAGTGGGCCTGGCACACACACTGGCAGGCAGGCAACTGCAATTAGATTACACTAGCAAACTGATGTTTCACAGTCAAAAAAGTTTTTTTTTTAAAAATTTAGACTACTGTTACAACATATATGAGTGGTGGCACTAGTTGGCAAGTGGGCCTGGCACACATGCTGGCAGGCAGGCAACTGCAATTAGATTACACTAGCAGACTGATTTTTCACAGTCAAAAAAGTTTTTTTTTTTTTAAATTTACACTACTGTTACAACAGATATGAGTGGTGGCACTAGTTGGCAAGTGGGCCTGGCACACACGCTGACAGGCAGGCAACTGCAATTAGATTACACTAGCAGACTGATGTTTCACAGTCAAAAAAGTTTTTTTTACAAAATTTACACTACTGTTACAACAGATATGAGTGGTGGCACTAGTTGGCAAGTGAGCCTGGCACACACGCTGGCAGGCAGGCAACTGCAATTAGATTACACTAGCAGACTGATGTTTCACAGTCAAAAAAGTTTTTTTTTAAAAAATGTACACTACTGTTACAACAGATATGAGTGTTGGCACTAGTTGGCAAGTGGGCCTGGCACAAATGCTGGCAGGCAGGCAACTGCAATTAGATTACACTAGCAGACTGATGTTTCACAGTCAAAAAAGTTTTTTTTTTAAATTTACACTACTGTTACAACAGATATGAGTGGTGAAACTAGTTGGCAAGTGGGCCTGGCACACAAGCTGGCAGGCAGGCAACTGCAGTTAGGTTACACTAGCAGACTGATGTTTCCCAGTCAAAAAAGTTTTTTTTTACAAAATTTACACTACTGTTACAACAGATATTAGTGGTTGCACTAGTTGGCAAGTGGGCCTAGCACACACACTGGCAGGCAGGCAGGCAACTGCAATTAGATTACACTAACAGACTGATGTTTCACAGTCAAAAACGTTTTTATTTTTAAATTTACACTACTGTTACAACAGATATGAGTGGTGGCACTAGTTGGCAAGAGGGCCTGGCACACACGCTGGCAGGCAGGCAACTGCAATTAGATTACACTAGCAGACTGATGTTTCACAGTCAATTTTTTTTTTTTAAATATACACTACTGTTACAACAGATATTAGTGGTGGCACTAGTTGGCAAGTGGGCCTGGCACACACACTGGCAGGAAGGCAACTGCAATTAGGTTACACTAGCAGACTGATGTTTCACAGTCAAAAAAGTTTTTTTTTACAAAATTTACACTACTGTTACAACAGATATTAGTGGTTGCACTAGTTGGCATGTGGGCCTGGCACACACACTGGCAGGCAGGCAACTGCAATTAGATTACACTAACAGACTGATGTTTCACAGTCAAAAAAGTTTTTTTTTAAAAATATTTACACTACTGTTACAACAGATTGGTGGCACTAGTTGGCAAGTGGGCCTGGCACACACGCTGGCAGGCAGGCAACTGCCATTAGATTACACTAGCAGACTGATGTTTCACAGTCAAAAAAGTTTTTTTTTTTAAATTTACACTACTGTTACAACAGATATGAGTGATGGCACTGCAGGCAGGCAACTGCAATTAGATTACACTAGCAGACTGATGTTTCACAGTCAAAATTACACAGGAAAAAAAAAGACTGATGTTCTAGCCCTAAAAAGGGCTTTTTGGGGTGCTGTCCTTACAGTAGAGATCAGATGAGTCCTTCAGGACTGTAGTGGACACTGAATACACTAGCCTAGCTATCAATTTCCCTATAAAATCAGCAGCAGCTACACTTTCCCTCCTCTCACTAAGAATGCAGGATCAGAATGAATCTAAAATGGCTGCTGTTCAGGAGCTGGGAGGGTCTGGGAGGGAATGTCTGCTGCTGATTGGCTGAAATGTGTCTGCAGACTGTGAGATACAGGGTCAAAGTTTACTCAATGATGACGAATAGGGGGCAGATCGAACATCGCATACAGTATGTTCGCCCGCAGCTGCGAACACAAACAAGCTATGTTCGATGGGAACTGTTCGCCGGCGAACAATTCGCGACATCACTACTAGTTAATAAATACAAATTTACCTGTAAAATAAATCCTAACCTAAGTTACAATTACACCTAACACTACACTATCATTAAACTAATTACTCAAACTACCTACAATTAATTACAATTAAATTAAATAAACTAAATCACAGAAAAAAACACTAAATTACAGAAAATAAAAAAAGAATTACAAGAATTTTAAACTAATTACACCTAATCTTATCTCCCTAATAAAATAAAAAAGCTCCCCAAAATAATAAAATTTCCCTACCCTATACTAAATTACAAATAGCCCTTAAAAGGGCCTTTTGCGGGGCATTGCCCCAAAGTAATCAGCTCTTTTACCTGTAAAATAAATATACAATACCCCGCCAACATTAAATACCACCACTCACACACCCCTACTCTAAAACCCACCCAATCCCTCCTTAAAAAAACTAACACTCCCAATCCCCCCTTAAAAAAAACTAACACTAACCCCCTGAAGATCACCCTACCTTTAGCTGTCTTCACCCAGCCGGGCACAAGTGGACCTCCAGAGGGGTAGAAGTCTTCAACCAATCCGGGCAGAAGAGGTCCTCCAAGCGGCAGAAGTCTTCATCCAAGCTATATCTTCTGTCTTCATCCATCCGGAGCGGAGCAGGTCCATCTTCAATCCAGCCAATGCGGAGCCATCCTCTTCAAACAATGACCTAACGTAGAATGAAGGTTCCTTTAAATGACATCATCCAAGATGGCGTCCCTTGAATTCCGATTGGCTGATAGGATTCTATTAGCCAATCGGAATTAAGGTACTAAAAATCCTATTGGCTGATCTTTAAACGACGTCCTAATGAAGAATGAAGGTTCCTTTAAATGACGCCATCTTGGATGACGTCATTTAAAGGAACCTTCATTCTTCATTAGGACATCATTTGAAGAGGATGGCTCCGCGTCGGCTGGATTGAAGATGGACCCGCTCCGCTCCGAATGGATGAATATAGAAGATTCCGCTTGGAGGACCTCTTCTGCCGGAACAGATGAAGACTTCTGCCCCTCTGGAGGTCCACTTGTGCCCGGCTGGGTGAAGACGGCTCAAGGTAGGGAGATCTACAGGGGGGTGGTGTAAGATTTTTTTTAAGGGGGGATTGGGGGGTTTAGAGTAGGGTTGGGTGTGTGGGTGGTGGGTTTTAATGTTGGGGGTATTGTATTTTTTTTACAGGTGAAAGAGCTGATTACTTTGGGGCAATGCCCTGCAAAAGGCCCTTTTAAGGGCTATTTGTAATTTAGTATAGGGTAGGGAATTTATTTATTTTTTTATTTTTTTTAGTATATTAGTTATACTATTAGTTATATTGTAGCTAGCTTAGGGTTTATTTCATAGGTAAGTATTTAGTTTTAAATAGGATTATTTATTTAATTATGTTAAAAATTTTTTGTTTAATTTAAATTATATTTGTTAGGGGGGTTAGACTTAGGGTTAGACTTAGGTTTAGGGGTTAATACCTTTAATATAGTGGCGGCGACGTTGGGGGCGGCAGATTAGGGATTAATAAATGTAAGTAGGTGTCGGCGGTGTTAGGGACAGCAGATTAGGGGTTAATAAAATTTAACTAGTGTTTGCGAGGCGGAAGTTTGGCGATTTAGGGGATAATATATTTATTAAAGTGGCAGCGATGTCTGGTCGGCAGATTAGGGGTTAAATAATTTATTTAAGTGTCTCCAGTGTGGGGTGGGGGCTCGGTTCAGGGGTTAATAGGTAGTTTATGGGTGTTAGTGTACTTTTAGCACTTTAGTTAAGAGTTTTATGTTCCGGTGTTAGCCCATAAAACTCTTAACTACTGACTTTTAAATGAGGTAGGAGTTTTGACAGGAGAGGGTCTACTGCTCACTTCTTCCAAGACTCTTAATACCAGCGTTAGGCAAGTCCCATTAAAAAGATAGGATACACAATTGACGTAAGGGGATTTGCAGTATCCTCGAGTCACGGAAGAAAAGTGAGTGGTAGACCCTTTCCTGCCTGACTCGTAATACCAGCGGGTGTTAAAAAGCAGCGTTGGGACCTCTCAACACTGCTTTTTAAGGGTAACGCCAAACTCGTAATCTAGGCGCAAGGTTTTAGTTTTTCTCAATGCTGAAAATGTATATATTGTACCTGATGGTTTACCACACTCCAGATTAAAGTGAAAGGTCTGAGAGTAAAATTTTAAATTAAATAGGTAAAACATATTCTGAAGAAAAATGCAAAACAAGATTATATTCTGTTTTACTGTACAAAATATAAAAGTTCCCTATATATTGCACATATAACACAGATGGGATAACTAATTCTAACAGATATATAAATATCATTGGTAATACATCTATATGCAAATTGTGTTTATTTGCACATGTCAAACTCTAAAAGATGCCAATCTAAACCATATTTAAGTGTTTGTTTTCTTTAGGATTAGGCATGCACAGTATGATTTGGTACTATAGTTTTAATATATATATAAATATTTAAAAAAAAAAAAATATATATATATATATATACATATAAATAAATATATATATATATATATATATATATATATATATATATATTTAATTTTTTTAGCATGAATTTTTATGATAATTAAATTGAAATATTGTAAACCTAAAAACAAATAAAAAATATAAATATATAAGGCCTAGATTTGGAGTTCGGCGGTAGCCGTCAAAACCAGCGTTAGAGGCTCCTAACGCTGGTTTTGGGCGCCCGCTGGTATTTGGAGTCAGTGATTAAAGGGTCTAACGCTCACTTTTCAGCCGCGACTTTTCCATACCGCAGATCCCCCTACGCCATTTGCGTAGCCTATCTTTTCAATGGGATCTTTCTAACGCCGGTATTTAGAGTCGTTTCTGCAGTGAGCGTTAGAGCTCTAACGACAAAACTCCAGCCGCCTGAAAAAAGCAGGAGTTAAGAGCTTTCTGGCTAACGCCGGTTTATAAAGCTCTTAACTACTGTACCCTAAAGTACACTAACACCCATAAACTACCTATGTACCCCTAAACCGAGGTCCCCCCACATCGCCGCCACTCGATTAAAATTTTTAACCCCTAATCTGCCGACCGCCACCTACGTTATACTTATGTACCCCTAATCTGCTGCCCCTAACCCCGCCGACCCCTATATTATATTTATTAACCCCTAACTTGCCCCCCACAACGTCGCCGCAAGCTACTTAAAATAATTAACCCCTAATCTTCCGACCGCAAATCGCCGCCACCTACGTTATCCCTATGTACCCCTAATCTGCTGCCCCTAACACCGCCGACCCCTATATTATATTTATTAACCCCTAATCTGCCCCCCTCAACGTCGCTGACACCTACCTACACTTATTAACCCCTAATCTGCCGAGCGGACCTGAGCGCTACTATAATAAAGTTATTAACCCCTAATCCGCCTCACTAACCCTATCATAAATAGTATTAACCCCTAATCTGCCCTCCCTAACATCGCCGACACCTACCTTCAATTATTAACCCCTAATCTGCCGACCGGAGCTCACCGCTATTCTAATAAATGTATTAACCCCTAAAGCTAAGTCTAACCCTAACACTAACACCCCCCTAACTTAAATATAATTTACATCTAACGAAATTAATTAACTCTTATTAAATAAATGATTCCTATTTAAAGCTAAATACTTACCTGTAAAATAAATCCTAATATAGCTACAATATAAATTACATTTATATTATAGCTATTTTAGGATTAATATTTATTTTACAGGCAACTTTGTAATTATTTTAACCAGGTACAATAGCTATTAAATAGTTAAGAACTATTTAATAGTTACCTAGTTAAAATAATTACAAATTTACCTGTAAAATAAATCCTAACCTAAGATATAATTAAACCTAACACTACCCTATCAATAAAATAATTAAATAAACTACCTACAATTACCTACAATTAACCTAACACTACACTATCAATAAATTAATTAAACACAATTGCTACAAATAAATACAATTAAATAAACTATCTAAAGTACAAAAAATAAAAAAGAACTAAGTTACAGAAAATAAAAAAATATTTACAAACATAAGAAAAATATTACAACAATTTTAAACTAATTACACCTACTCTAAGCCCCCTAATAAAATAACAAAGACCCCCAAAATAAAAAATTCCCTACCCTATTCTAAAATACAAAAATTACAAGCTCTTTTACCTTACCAGCCCTGAACAGGGCCCTTTGCGGGGCATGCCCCAAGAATTTCAGCTCTTTTGCCTGTAAAAAAAAACATACAATACCCCCCCCAACATTACAACCCACCACCCACATACCCCTAATCTAACCCAAACCCCCTTAAATAAACCTAACACTAATCCCCTGAAGATCTTCCTACCTTGTCTTCACCATCCAGGTATCACCGATCCGTCCTGGCTCCAAGATCTTCATCCAACCCAAGCGGGGGTTGGCGATCCATAATCCGGTGCTCCAAAGTCTTCCTCCTATCCGGCAAGAAGAGGACATCCGGACCGGCAAACATCTTCTCCAAGCGGCATCTTCTATGTTCTTCCATCCGATGACGACCGGCTCCATCTTGAAGACCTCCAGCGCGGATCCATCCTCTTCTTCCGACGACTAGACGACGAATGACGGTTCCTTTAAGGGACGTCATCCAAGATGGCGTCCCTCGAATTCCGATTGGCTGATAGGATTCTATCAGCCAATCGGAATTAGGGTAGGAATTTTCTGATTGGCTGATGGAATCAGCCAATCAGAATCAAGTTCAATCCGATTGGCTGATCCAATCAGCCAATCAGATTGAGCTCGCATTCTATTGGCTGTTCCGATCAGCCAATAGAATGCGAGCTCAATCTGATTGGCTGATTGGATCAGCCAATCGGATTGAACTTGATTCTGATTGGCTGATTCCATCAGCCAATCAGAATATTCCTACCTTAATTCCGATTGGCTGATAGAATCCTATCAGCCAATCGGAATTCGAGGGACGCCATCTTGGATGACGTCCCTTAAAGGAACCGTCATTCGTCGTCTAGTCGTCGGAAGAAGAGGATGGATCCGCGCTGGAGGTCTTCAAGATGGAGCCGGTCGTCATCGGATGGAAGAACATAGAAGATGCTGCTTGGAGAAGATGTTTGCCGGTCCGGATGTCCTCTTCTTGCCGGATAGGAGGAAGACTTTGGAGCACCGGATTATGGATCGCCAACCCCCGCTTGGGTTGGATGAAGATCTTGGAGCCAGGACGGATCGGTGATACCTGGATGGTGAAGACAAGGTAGGAAGATCTTCAGGGGATTAGTGTTAGGTTTATTTAAGGGGGTTTGGGTTAGATTAGGGGTATGTGGGTGGTGGGTTGTAATGTTGGGGGGGGGTATTGTATGTTTTTTTTTACAGGCAAAAGAGCTGAAATTCTTGGGGCATGCCCCGCAAAGGGCCCTGTTCAGGGCTGGTAAGGTAAAAGAGCTTGTAATTTTTGTATTTTAGAATAGGGTAGGGAATTTTTTATTTTGGGGGTCTTTGTTATTTTATTAGGGGGCTTAGAGTAGGTGTAATTAGTTTAAAATTGTTGTAATATTTTTCTTATGTTTGTAAATATTTTTTTATTTTCTGTAACTTAGTTCTTTTTTATTTTTTGTACTTTAGATAGTTTATTTAATTGTATTTATTTGTAGCAATTGTGTTTAATTAATTTATTGATAGTGTAGTGTTAGGTTAATTGTAGGTAATTGTAGGTAGTTTATTTAATTATTTTATTGATAGGGTAGTGTTAGGTTTAATTATATCTTAGGTTAGGATTTATTTTACAGGTAAATTTGTAATTATTTTAACTAGGTAACTATTAAATAGTTCTTAACTATTTAATAGCTATTGTACCTGGTTAAAATAATTACAAAGTTGCCTGTAAAATAAATATTAATCCTAAAATAGCTATAATATAATTATAATTTATATTGTAGCTATATTAGGATTTATTTTACAGGTAAGTATTTAGCTTTAAATAGGAATCATTTATTTAATAAGAGTTAATTTATTTCGTTAGATAAAAATTATATTTAACTTAGGGGGGTGTTAGTGTTAGGGTTAGACTTAGCTTTAGGGGTTAATACATTTATTAGAATAGCGGTGAGCTCCGGTCGGCAGATTAGGGGTTAATAATTGAAGTTAGGTGTCGGCGATGTTAGGGAGGGCAGATTAGGGGTTAATACTATTTATGATAGGGTTAGTGAGGCGGATTAGGGGTTAATAACTTTATTATAGTAGCGCTCAGGTCTGCTCGGCAGATTAGGGGTTAATAAGTGTAGGTAGGTGTCGGCGACGTTGTGGGGGGCAGATTAGGGGTTAATAAATATAACATAGGGGTCGGCGATGTTAGGGCAGCAGATTAGGGGTACATAGGGATAACGTAGGTGGCGGCGGTTTACGGAGCGGCAGATTAGGGGTTAAAAGTGTAATGCAGGGGTCAGCGATAGCGGGGGCGGCAGATTAGGGGTTAATAAGTGTAATGTTAGGGGTGTTTAGACTCGGGGTGCATGTTAGAGTGTTAGGTGCAGACGTAGGAAGTGTTTCCCCATAGGAAACAATGGGGCTGCGTTAGGAGCTGAACGCTGCTTTTTTGCAGGTGTTAGGTTTTTTTTCAGCTCAAACAGCCCCATTGTTTCCTATGGGAGAATCGTGCACGAGCACGTTTTTGAGGCCGGCCGCGTCCGTAAGCAACTCTGGTATCAAGAGTTGCATTTGCGGTAAATATGCTCTACGCTCCTTTTTTGGAGCCTAACGCAGCATTTGTTTTAACTCTTGATACCAGAGTTAAATTTATGGTGCGGCCAGAAAAAAACCCGCGGAGCGTTAACAGCCCTTTTACCGCCAAACTCCAAATCTAGCCGTAAGTGAGCATGAAGCAAAATCGTGCATTAATGGTATTGTTTTATTTGTCACTGAAAATAAAATTACAAAAAAACAACATATTATCTGCTTAAAGCTTAAATAAATCTCATAACCTTTTTGCCTAAAAATTGCATTTGTCAAGTCAGCTAACAAGCAATCTTGACTACATGGCCTGTGCACATTTTATATAGGAGAGGACATATCATTGTGGGGTTGATCACAATTCTTTAGAAAAGCTGATCAAATTATTTGTCTACAAAAATTCCCATTAGACTTAAATGGTGAGTTCTGAAGAAAATCATTAGCTAGACCTTTCTAAAGGATTTTGAACCAGTGATGTGCGGTGAGGTCAGAGGCTGGTGAGGCAGTAGAGTTATAGCCACAGTAGATACAGAAAGGAATATCAGTTTTACAGAGCTCTTTTTATGCTATGGACAGTGTTTATCTGAGCCACTGTCTCACAAAACAATGGCCCAGATTAACACTGTCCATTGCATAAAAAAACTCTGAAAAACTCATACTCCTTACTGTGTCTAATGTAGCTATAACTCTCCTGCTCTGTGAATTTATCCTTTCTATTTATATATACGGGGCTTTTTTGTTAGGGGTACTCACTGGTACTGAATACCACCACCTCTAAAATGTCATAACAGTTAATATAGTATCATGTAAATACTCTTCTTTTCAAAAGAGGTGACTGCAAAATATATCAAGCATTGCAAATAACTTTGTCCTTTTGATATATTGTGCTTAGTAACTTTGAAAAAAAGCAATCAATAATCAATGAGTGCCGGCACCTTTGTTTTGTACAGGCACCATTTTGTTTATAAAAAAGCACTCTATATAATATATTATGATAGAACATCTCAGCCCCTCTTTAAAACACAATTATATACTGAGCAGCAAGGACTATGATTGGCAGTGGCACTATTTGTGCACCTGAATTTTCTGCTGTTTGGGCATTTTAGTGCTCACCCTGTCCTGTGGCTGTTCTGAACTGTGTCATTTCAGTATTTTTTTTTTTTTTTATTAGTAATGCTTTGTTTTTGTTTCCTTCAAGTCTTCTCAAGTTTATTATGTGACAGACAGTGCGCAATGCAGTTATAATTGCCCCAAACTAATTATATATGTAATGATGTGTTAACCAGTTACCTGCCAAAATGTGCTGCTATCGAACATCTAAATATATAAATGAAAATGTAGCCATTTTAACTGCATTAGAGCTAATTTAAAGGGACATTAAACCCATTTATTTCCTTTCATGATTTGATAGAGAATACCATTTTAAACAACTTTCTAATTTACTTCAATTATCTAATTTGCTTCATTCTCTTGATATGCTTTCCTGAAAAGCATATCTAGATAGGCTCAGTAGCTTCTGATTGGTAGCTGCACATAGATGCCTCATGTGATTGGCTCACCAATGTGCATTGCTATTTCTTTAACAAAGGATATCTAAAGATTGCAGCAAATTAGATAATAGAAGTAAATTGGAATGTTGTTTAAAATTGTATTCTCTATCTGAATTGTGAAATAAATGTTTTGGGTTTAATGTCCCTTTAAGTTTTTTTTGGTACTTATCAGTTATTGCAGCACCAGCAGTACCAGTAACTACATGCAGGTGGTTGCGATAACAGAAAAGTACATTATCTTCAACACAAGTGTGAGAAGCACCCTTCTCCACTGCACTATTCGTCACTATCTTATTTTGCCTCTGCCTGTATACACACAGTCCCAGCAGTGAGTGTGAAAAATATATATACATACACACAAAGACATATATTTCCGTACATATTATAAACACTGGGGCAGTATGCATACAGTCCTAGCAGTGAGTATCTAAATACACACATGCGCGCACATACACACATTCAACACTGTAAAATATTTTAACCCTTGTGTATTATAGAAGCATATAACAAAATGTTACTAGTCCAGGAGTAAATGTAAAAGTCCCCTAAAAACTGCTTAACTCCAGAACCCTAGAGCAACTGGAAATCACTTTTTTTAATTAAAAGGCTGATCCAATCAGCCAATCGGATTGAACTTCAATCCGATTGGCTGATTAAATCAACCAATCGGATATTTCCTACCTTAATTCCGATTGGCTGATAGAATCCTATCAGCCAATCGGAATTCGAGGGACGCCATCTTGGATGACGTCATTTAAAGGAACCTTCATTCTTCGTTGGGACTTCGATTGAAGAGGTTGGCTTCGCGTCGGCTGGATAGAAGATGGCTCTGCTCCGCTCCGGAAGGATGAAGATAGAAGATGCCGCCTGGATGAAAATGTCTGCCGGTCCGGATGTCCTCTTCTGCCCCATCGGTGCCCGGCTGGGTGAACACGGCTCAAGGTAGGGTGATCTTCAATGGGGTAGTGTTAGGTTTTTTTAAGGGGTGATCGGGTGGGTTTTAGAGTAGGGGTGTGTGGGTGGTGGGTTGTAATGTTGGGGGGGGTATTGTATTTCTTTTTTTTACAGGTAAAAGAGCTGATTACTTTGGGGTAATGCCCAGCAAAAAGCCCTTTTAAGGGCTTTATAAAAGAGCTGATTACTTTGTAATTTAGTTTAGGATAGGGAATTTTATTATTTTAGGAGGCTTTTTTATTTTATTAGGGGGCTTAGATTAGGTGTAATTAGATTAAACTTCTTTTTAAATTTATTTTTTGTAATTTAGTCTTTGTTTTTTGTAATATAGCTTAGTTTATTTAATTGTATTTTATTTTAGATAATTGTAGTTAATTTATTTAATTAATTTATTGATAGTGTAGTGTTAGGTGTATTTGTAACTTAGGTTAGGATTTATTTTACAGATAATTTTGAAATTATTTTAACTAGGTAGCTATTAAATAGTTATTAACTATTTAATAGCTATTGTACCTAGTTAAAATAAATACAAAGTTGCCTGTAAAATAAATATAAATCCTAAAATAGCTACAATGTAATTATTAGTTATATTGTAGCTATATTAGGGTTTATTTTATAGGTACGCATTTAGTTTTAAATAGGAATAATTTATTTAATTATATAAATTTTATTTAGATTTATTAAAAATAGATTTAAGTTAGGGGGTGTTAGGGTTAGGGTTAGAGTTAGGTTTAGGGGTTAATACATTTAATATAGTAGCAGCGACATTGGGTGCGGCAGATTAGGGGTTAATAATTGTAGGTAGGTGGTGGTGACATTGGGGGCGGCAGATTAGGGGTTAATAAATATAATATAGGTGTTCATAGGGATAATGTAGGTGGCGGCAGTGTCTGGAGCAGCAGATTAGGGGTTAATAGTATAATGCCGGTGGCGACGATGTTGGGGGCGGCAGATTAGAGGTTAATAAGTGTAAGGTTAGGGGTGTTTAGACTCGGGGTTCATATAAGGGTGTTAGGTGTAGACTTAGAAAGTGTTTTCCCATAGGAAACAATGGGGCTGTGTTAAGAGCTGAACGCTGCTTTTTTGCAGGTGTTAGGTTTTTTTTCAGCCAGCTCAGCCCCATTGTATCCTATGGGGAAATCACGCACGAGCATGTTTTGCCAGCTTACCGCTACCGTAAGCAACGCTGGTATTGCAGGTAGAAGTTGTGCTAAATTTGCTCAATGCTCACTTTTCTGAGGCTAAAGCAGCCATTCAAAAAACTTGTAATACCAGCGTTGTTTAATGTGAGCACTGGAAAAAAAAGGAGCGTTACCTCCGCAAGTTTTTACTGACAAAACTTGTAATCTAGCCGTGTGAATTTCTACAGTACTCACTTAAAAGGCTGGTCAGTGTATTAATTGTGAGTCATCTGAGTTATGAGTTTGTTTATTTTTACATCAAGACAGGGTATAAATTAACTAGCTGTGTAGCAAAGGCTCACAAAGGCAGTTTGTGCACTTAATTTACAAGGTGCCAGAGGGAGCTATTTCATTCCATTGATAAGCAGTGTTTATTAAAATCCCCAGGCATCAAAGAGGTTAACTAGTAATGTGTAGAGAAGGGGTTGTAAATGCAGTGCTACTCGAGTCAAAGATTAATAGCTTCTCTGTATCAGCTGTCCTACAAAGTTTAAGAAAAGCTATCCCATGCCATTTTAGGCTGCATTTCCCCTCAATTCTCAATCACTTCTATGCTACGCTTTGTGTGTTTTAGAGCCCCTTCTCATATTTTAATTGTCTAGGTAGTACCTCCCTGGTTCTGCATCTCTTGTTTCATCTGCTATGTTGACAACTCTCCAACTATCACGATTTGCACAGTGAAGCTTCAAAACAGTCTAAACAGTCACTGATGGCCGCAACACACAAAGGCTCCTCAGACAAGCTAGATGAAAAATGACTAAAATCACCCAAAAACAGCTTATTATATAGGCTTTCACTAATGGACTAGTAATGGACAATACTGGGGCTCCAAAAAATCTATATTCTAGGCTCTAACCGGGTCCGACGTTTGAGGCCTGCACTATCAGAAATGCCATGTCATATCTGCCTGTACCGGCACCTATAACAGCTCATTGACTTTGAACTCAAAACGGCTGCAGACTTCTATAGGCAGATATATCGCCTGAACATAGAATACACACGTCTGGAGGAATCACTGAATCAGGGATCATCCAGCTCTTGAAAGAAATCCTCAAAAGTAAGCTACGCAACCATACTGAAACATACATGAACAGAGACATTAGATCTAAAGCCCGCCTTAAAACAAATGTTAGACACAAACAACTTTCCAGCTAAGGGCACCCTCTATGATTACATTCTTTATGCAAAAGACTAATCAGCACCTCATGGAGTTAAAAATGTATCTCTTAAAAGCACTGTGTGCTTGGCTTGACAACTACCAGACGGACTTATTGGACACGCTACGTACTACAGTCACATCTTTCTCCACTACAGGTCCCATAACAGTCTCGCAAGCTAGCAGCTCTGATACCTTGCCTGAAGCTCTAAATGAGTACATTGCCATGGGTGGTACAACTCCTGCTAAGTCCTTCACAAAAAGGGTGTGTGAGCGTCTCGAAACACCAGAGTACAGGGCTCCAGAAATCGTAGAGGGCCTGCAACCTGAGCACATTGCAGACTTACCCACGAGCTGTGAGATGCAGCAACAAGCTGAGGGACTCTGCGGCTCTCAAACTCCTTCCACAGCTAGCAGTAGAAGCCTATGGTCCAAGAAGGTGAGAATTAACCGGAAGGCCACACGGGAAAAACTACATTAAAGACCACAGTCGCTATCCTACTATAGGTGGGTCCTTTGGAACCTGACAATCACAGACCCGACACCACATAGCTTTGGGACTTACAGAGTGTCACCTCAAATGCCGGGAAGCGCTGATCGCAGGTGTCATCAAGATTCAGCAGAGACATACAGGCGTATCAGGAAAATAGGAGTTGGGTAAAATATCCCTGACCTCGAGACAGTGATTGTGCAACACTGGAATATGTCTAACTATATGGTTTAGCCATATTACCCTCACGGTTGGACTTCACTAGATCTCTATCCTTCAACAGATAGCTCTCCAAATGACGAACTCATGTTCTGAGAATTAGGGATCTATACTTTGTTACATGAGTCTAACTGATATTTTTAGGTTATGCTCATCACACCTAACATTAGTCTAATACTTTGTGTTATCTTAGCATGTTTAGCTCCTCATTTTGTTGTATGCTATTCCTATTGGCTGGCTGTAATTACTTTCTATCCACCCTCCCCTATATCTAGCTCTCATCATAGGCTCTATTTGATCTGTTCAATGCAGCCTATACAGTGTTTCATAACTTAGCAGCTCATCTGTAATGTAAGCAAGTTTTCTCTGAGTGTATACTGTTGTCTTTCACTAGAGGTAATCACTCTATTAGATGATTGTGAAACTTTAGTCATACTACAACAGCCTGTTTATGAATTGTTCATTTTATGGCATCTTAGGTGAGATTTAACAACCTAGGAGCATAGATATGTGTTTCTGGACGATTTATTGTGTTCTCATCCCTAGATTAATCTTATATGTTATCTATACCCATGTTGTTTCGGGTAATGGGTTCAGTCCTTTACGCATTTATATCTACTCCTATTATTAACTTCATAAGACCCACTAGCTGTCTTGTAATGCTGGGTCTGTGGCCAGGACCTCAGTATATAATCACCTGCCTTCTATGATCTACTAACAGATGCTTTAAACAGTAATATAGTTCAGTCACTACACGTTGTTTAGAACACTGCATATAGTATCTCCCTAATGACAGATTATTATTTTTATTATGTATTCAGCCCTTTATATCTATCACATGTGACAGATCTGCTCTATTATCATGCCCTAAATATCTTGTACAGGTTATGTTTCTCTCTCCTCAGTCATGTAAACAGAAAACTATCCCTTCTAGAAGCCACCCATATATATTTATAATATGGCCTATAATCACTCCCTGCATTGCGTTTCTATATTAGTTTGGAAGGCTCTGCCCCCCCCCCCTCCCCACTTATCTCAGAGCGGCTCTTGCCCACTGAATTTCCCCTCCCCCTTCTTTATAATAGCAATGGTTGCCAAGCTAACCTCAGTGTTTTTGATTTTTACTCTTTATATTCTTCATATAAGCAACCACAATAGAAACATTATTATATGCTCAATCTATAAATTGTACCATGAAGCCCAAGAGGGGCTCCTATGTAACTACCATTAGATTTGATCTTAGTGATTCAGTTGGTCCAAAAGTGGCCAGTTCAGTAGTTACCACATAATTGTATATATATATATATATATATATATATATATATATATATATATATATATATATATATATATATATAAAATAAAAAAAGAGATATCTAAATATGTCCATATATGCTAATGTTGAAGTTTTATGTAGTGTGACTACCATCAGAGCAGTGAACTTGATTAGGATGCCTTTGAGTTTGTCATTGTGAGTACTCCTACAAAGCTGTTATTGCGCTTAAAAGATGTTTGTTTTTCTCATGTGACTAATTCTGCTATGTAATATTTTTTCACTGTGTTCATGTGTCCTGGTCTTGTGCATGTGTTCGGAAAGCTGGCTGCTGGTTGCATGTACATACCCAGGATATACTTAAGTACTATACTGTATTTGAGGTTGGACAGTCATATTAATCTCTACGTCTACCTGCAAGCTCACTGTATGCAATATGTGCATTGTTTTCACCTCTTTTCTTGTTCGTTATTGGACATTTGCTGTTGTATTTAACCGAAAAATATCTCAATAAAAAATAAAATAAAAAAATTAAAAAAGATTCAAGCTTCGTTAAAAGGTCAGAGTAAGTAGGTTTAACCCTTTGAAACATAAACTAAGTGATTATGCATTTTTTATAAGTTTAAAAAAGTAAAGTTTTCTAACCCTTTAACCTAAGTTATTTACATTTCTACCAGTTAATAGGATATTGTTTTTATACATCAACAGCCTAAGTACAAACTATGCACTATTTATTTAAGTATTTTAAAGCAATGCTGATTAAGTAATACACTATCGGCCAGAGATAACGAGTTTTGCGTTATGAGTGGCTCGGTAATAACTTGCAAGTTATTTCCAACGCTCACCTTTAATAGCGATGCTATTACAGGTTTTCCAAAAACCTGCGTTAGCAGGCAATATGGCATCGTTGAGTTCCATACCGCACACAAATACCAGTGCTGCTTTGAGCTGGTTTTACGTGCTCGTACATGATTTTCCCATAGACATCAATAGGGAGAGCCGGCTAAAAAAACGCCTAACACCTGCAATAACGGAGCGTAAAGCTCTGTAAAGCAGCCCCATTCATTCCTATGGGGAAAGAAAATTTATGTTTAAACCTAACACCCTAACATAAACCCAAATATAAATACCCCATCGCCGCCACCTACATTACAGTTATTAACCCCTAATCTGCCGCCCCCAATGTCACCGCCACCTACCTACACTTCTTAACCCCTAATATGTCGCCCCCCAACGTCGCTGCCGCCACTATACTAAAGTTATTAACCCCTAAACCTCTGGCCTCCCACATCCCTAACCTAAATAAATATATTAACCCCTAAACCTAACCCTAAGTCTAACCCTAACCCTAACACCCCTAACTTTAATATAATTAAAAAAAATCTAAATAAAAATTACTATTATTACCTAAATAATTCCTATTTAAAACTAAATACAACTAAATACAATGTAATGGTGTAAGCAAGCTAGACAGTTCAGCCTGTTGCATTTGAAAAAAAACCTTTTGTGGCTTTTCTTAACCAATTGGTACCCATCATTTTATTTATTTTTAGTTGACTTGGGGCTAATATATTTTTCAGGTTCTTGTTCTTTCTAAATATAACCTTTGGTTCTTTTTTGATGGTATTTTTCAAGAGTTCGTCTTTCATTAAAAAGTGCCAATGTTTTCTGATAATTTCTTCTATCTCTCTTGTTCCTTCATTATACGTTGTTTTGAAATTTGTTTCTGATGTTTCCTTTTTGTTCTTATTATTTTTTTAACTCGCCCCTGTTTTAAGTAAGTCTTTTCTATGATAACCTCTTGCCACAATTTTTTTCTCCAATTCCACGACCTCATTATTGAAATCCTCTATCTTTGAGCAATTCCTTCTTACCCGTTGAAATTGGCCCAACGGAATGTTATGAAAGAAATAAAGAAAAGAAGAAGCACTAAAGAAAAATGCCCTGCTAAACTCTTGTGTCCCCCTCAGAGAATACTGGAATGCAAATAGATGTGAAAATGAGTTCAGCGCTAAAAGCATGGGCTAAATATATGGACTATATAATATAAACCTCTTAGGCCTAGATTTGGAGTTTGGCGTTAGCCGTGAAAACCAGCGTTAGAGGCTCCTAACGCTGGTTTTAGGCTACCTCCGGTATTTGGAGTCACTCAAAAAAGGGTCTAACGCTCACTTTTCAGCCGCGACTTTTCCATACCGCAGATCCTCTTACGTAAATTGCGTATCCTATCTTTTCAATGGGATTTTTCGAACTCCGGTATTTAGAGTCGTGTCTGAAGTGAGCGTTAGACATCTAACGACAAAACTCCAGCCGCAGGAAAAAAGTCAGTAGTTAAGAGCTTTCTGGGCTAACGCCGGTTTATAAAGCTCTTAACTACTGTGCTCTAAAGTACACTAACACCCATAAACTACCTATGTACCCCTAAACCGAGGTCCCCCCACATCGCCGCCACTCTATTAATTTTTTTAACCCCTAATCTGCCGATCGCAAAGCGCCGCCAGCTAAGTTATCCCTATGTACCCCTAATCTGCTGCCCCTAACACCGCCGACCCCTGTATTATATTTATTAACCCCTAACCTGCCCCCCACAACGTCGCCGCCAGCTACCTACAATAATTAACCCCTAATCTGCCGACCGCAAAGCGCCGCCACCTACATTATAGCTATGTACCCCTAATCTGCTGCCCCTAACACCGCTGACCCCTATATTATATGTATTAACCCCTAATCTGCCCCCCACAACGTCGCCTCCACCTGCCTACACTTATTAACCCCTAATCTGCCGAGCGGACTGCAACGCTACTATAATAAAGTTATTAACCCCTAATCCGCCTCACTAACCCAATAATAAATAGTATTAACCCCTAATCTGCCCTCCCTAACATCGCCGACACCTAACTTCAATTATTAACCCCTAATCTGACGACCGGAGCTCACCGCTATTCTAATAAATGGATTAACCCCTAAAGCTAAGTCTAACCCTAACACTAACACCCCCCTAAATTAAATATAATTTTAATCTAACGAAATTAATTAACTCTTATTAAATAAATTAATCCTATTTAAAGCTAAATACTTACCTGTAAAATAAATCCTAATATAGCTACAATATAAATTATAATTACATTGTAGCTATTTTAGGATTAATATTTATTTTACAGGCAACTTTGTAATTATTTTAACCAGGTACAATAGCTATTAAATAGTTAAGAAATATTTAATAGTTACCTAGTTAAAATAATTACAAAATTACCATTAAAATAAATCCTAACCTAAGTTACAATTAAACCTAACACTATACTATCATTAAATTAATTAAATAAAATACCTACAATTACCTACAATTAAACCTAACACTACACTATCAATAAATTAATTAAATACAATATGTACAAATAACTACAATGAAATAAACTAACTAAAGTACAAAAAATAAAAAAGAACTAAGTTACAAAAAATAAAAAAATATTTACAAACATAAGAAAAATATTACAACAATTTTAAACTAATTACACCTACTCTAAGCCCCCTAATAAAATAACAAAGACCCCCAAAATAACAAAATGCCCTACCCTATTCTAAATTACTAAAGTTCAAAGCTCTTTTACCTTACCAGCCCTGAACAGGGCCCTTTGCGGGGCATGCCCCAAGAAGTTCAGCTCTTTTGCCTGTAAAAAAAACATACAATACCCCCCCAACATTACAACCCACCACCCACATACCCCTAATCTAACCCAAACCCCCCTTAAATAAACCTAACACTAAGCCCCTGAAGATAATCCTACCTTGTCTTCACCTCACCAGGTATCACCGATCCGTCCTGGCTCCAAAATCTTCATCCAACCCAAGCGGGAGCTGGCGATCCATCATCCGGTGGCTGAAGAGGTCCAGAAGAGGCTCCAAAGTCTTCATCCTATGCGGGAAGAAGAGGCAATCCGGACCGGCAACCATCATCTTCCAAGCGGCATCTTCTATCTTCATCCGATGAGGACCGGCTCCATCCTGAAGACCTCCGACGCGGACCCATCTTCATCCGGCGACGTCCAACTGAAGAATGAAGGTTCCTTTAAGGGACGTCATCCAAGATGGCGTCCCTCGAATTCCAATTGGCTGATAGGATTCTATCAGCCAATCAGAATTAAGGTAGGAATATTCTGATTGGCTGATGGAATCAGCCAATCAGAATCAAGTTCAATCCGATTGGCTGATCCAATCAGCCAATCAGATTGAGCTTGCATTCTATTGGCTGTTCCGATCAGCCAATAGAATGCAAGCTCAATCTGATTGGCTGATTGGATCAGCCAATCGGATTGAACTTGATTCTGATTGGCTGATTCCATCAGCCAATCAGAATATTCCTACCTTAATTCCGATTGGCTGATAGAATCCTATCAGCCAATCGGAATTCAAGGGACGCCATCTTGGATGACGTCCCTTAAAGGAACCTTCATTCTTCAGTTGGACGTCGCCGGATGAAGATGGGTCCGCGTCGGAGGTCTTCAGGATGGAGCCGGTCCTCATCGGATGAAGATAGAAGATGCCGCTTGGAAGATGATGGTTGCTGGTCCGGATCTACTCTTCTTCCCGGATAGGATGAAGACTTTGGAGCCTCTTCTGGACCTCTTCAGCCACCGGATGATGGATTGCCAGCCCCCGCTTGGGTTGGATGAAGATTTTGAAGCCAGGACGGATCGGTGATACCTGGTGAGGTGAAGACAAGGTAGGATGATCTTCAGGGGCTTAGTGTTAGGTTTATTTAAGGGGGGTTTGGGTTAGATTAGGGGTATGTGGGTGGTGGGTTGTAATGTTGGGGGGGGGGGTATTGTATGTTTTTTTTACAGGCAAAAGAGCTGAACTTCATGGGGCATGCCCCGCAAAGGGCCCTGTTCAGGGCTGGTAAGGTAAAAGAGCTTTGAACTTTAGTAATTTATAATAGGGTAGGGCATTTTTTATTTTGGGGGTCTTTGTTATTTTATTAGGGGGCTTAGAGTAGGTGTAATTAGTTTAAAATTGTTGTAATATTTTTCTTATGTTTGTAAATATTTTTTTATTTTTTGTAACTTAGTTCTTTTTTATTTTTTGTACTTTAGTTAGTTTATTTCATTGTAGTTATTTGTAGATATTGTATTTAATTAATGTATTGATAGTGTAGTGTTAGGTTTAATTGTAGGTAATTGTAGATATTTTATTTAATTAATTTAATGATAGTATAGTGTTAGGTTTAATTGTAACTTAGGTTAGGATTTATTTTACAGGTAATTTTGTAATTATTTTAACTAGGTAGCTATTAAATATTTCTTAACTATTTAATAGCTATTGTACCTGGTTAAAATAATTACAAAGTTGCCTGTAAAATAAATATTAATCCTAAAATAGCTACAATGTAATTATAATTTATATTGTAGCTATATTAGGGTTTATTTTACAGGTAAGTATTTAGCTTTAAATAGGAATAATTTATTTAATAAGAGTTAATTAATTTCGTTAGATTAAAATTATATTTAAGTTAGGGGGGTGTTAGTGTTAGGGTTAGACTTAGCTTTAGGGGTTAATACATTTATTAGAATAGCGGTGAGCTCCGGTCATCAGATTAGGGGTTAATAATTGAAGTTAGGTGTCGGCGATGTTAGGGAGGGCAGATTAGGGGTTAATACTATTTATTATAGGGTTAGTGAGGCCGATTAGGGGTTAATAACTTTATTATAGTAGCGGTGCGGTCCGCTCAGCAGATTAGGGGTTAATAAGTGTAGACAGGTGGGGGCGACGTTGTGGGCGGCAGATTAGGGGTTAATAAATAAAATATAGGGGTCGGCGGTGTTAGGGGCAGCAATTTAGGGGTACATAAGGATAATGTAAGTAGCGGCGGTTTACGGAGCGGCAGATTAGGGGTTAAAAATAAAATGCAGGTGTCAGCGATAGCGGGGGCGGCAGATTAGGGGTTAATAAGTGTAATGTTAGGGGTGTTTAGACTCGGGGTACATGTTAGGGTGTTAGGTGCAGACTTAGGAGGTGTTTCCGCATAGCAAACAATGGGGCTGCGTTAAGAGCTGAACGCGGCTTTTTTGCAAGTTTTAGGTTTTTTTTCAACTCAAACAGCCCCATTGTTTTCTATAGGGGGAATCATGCACGAGCACGTTTTTGAGGCTGGCCGCTTGCGTAAGCAACTCTGGTATCGAGAGTTGAAGCTGCGTTAAAAATGCTCTACGCTCCTTTTTTGGAGCCTAACGAAGCCTTTATGTGGACTCTCAATACCAGAGTTATTTTTATGGTGCGGCCAGAAAAAAC
The DNA here is from genome assembly GCF_027579735.1 of Bombina bombina. Lineage (NCBI taxonomy): Eukaryota > Metazoa > Chordata > Amphibia > Anura > Bombinatoridae > Bombina > Bombina bombina. Next base: position 860,283,768 of record NC_069503.1, on the reverse strand, counting down.
CCGGCGCTAGATTTTCGGGTCGTTACCGACAAAACTCCAAATCTAGCCGTAAGTATATATGAATGCAAATATCAAATGAGCTACTATGTGTGTGTGAATAAATTTAATTATGTGATACTTATACAGTGATATATAAGAGGAGATAACGGGATATAAAAAGGATTACCTTATGGTAATAGCAAGTGGAACTGCTAAAACAAATATTAGAGACGGAATTTAAATTAATGAGCAGAATTTAATAAAATGCATATAATACACATATAAAATACATAAATGAATAAAAAAAGGGACGTCTCCCTTATAACAGAGAACGGCTGTAATATAGCCTAATACAAACAGTGCGCTAATAAAAACAGTGTTGCACTAGTAAAAACAATGTAGCCAAGGCCCGTGGCTAAAGAAGAAAAGAGAACGAGGTACCTTAAAAAGACGTTTCGGTCCAAATACAATCCTTACAAGCAGGAGGAAACAATACTAGTATGCTCTTGGCTGACCGGTCTAGCCTTTTGTGTGTAGTTGGCGTTGGCGTTACCGGACGTATGAAGAAGGCGGCTCTTAAAGGAAATCTCATGTACCTCCTCTGACATCACTAATGTGAACTTAGCATCCAGAGCGATCTTTCTTTTTGAAGCAAAGATACTTTATATTGGGAGATCCTATTTAGGATGCAATATAGCAAATATGTGAAGTGTGGTCTAGTTACTTATCCCCTACTTCCTAGCTTGTAAAGGAAGTCCTGGGGGAAATAAGTAAAATCTTGGTGGTCACTAGTAGTGACTATGTATTCTTCAATCACTTAGTTATAATCATTAGAAAATACTGAGTTTTAACTCCCAACTGCTTCTAGGCTTGGCGGTCGCAAATAGCAACTGGAGGAATCTTGATGGTACTCTTCTCAGTACCTTAGACCAGCAAATCAGCGGAATCCTCTTGCTGATAATATTACTGGAACAAAGTCAATACTTATTGAATATACAGTAATAAAAAAGTGACAGCAGTGTCAAGGTCAACGCGTTTTGCCCTTAGGCTTTATCAAGACATGTCAGTCTGTGTCACCTGAAAAGTATTTAAACACTTCCAACTAATCTGATTGGATATCCAGTAAAATTGATTTAAGGTGGATTACAAAGAAAGGGATTTTTTACATTTAAGGAGGAATTCCCTTAATACAGGGAGTGCAGAATTATTAGGCAAGTTGTATTTTTGAGGATTAATTTTATTATTGAACAACAACCATGTTCTCAATGAACCCAAAAAACTCATTAATATCAAAGCTGAATATTTTTGGAAGTAGTTTTTAGTTTGTTTTTAGTTATAGCTATTTTAGGGGGATATCTGTGTGTGCAGGTGACTATTACTGTGCATAATTATTAGGCAACTTAACAAAAAACAAATATATACCCATTTCAATTATTTATTTTTACCAGTGAAACCAATATAACGTCTCAACATTCACAAATATACATTTCTGACATTCAAAAAAAAAAACAAATCAGTGACCAGTATAGCCACCTTTCTTTGCAAGGACACTCAAAAGCCTGCCATCCATGGATTCTGTCAGTGTTTTGATCTGTTCACCATCAACATTGCATGCAGCAGCAACCACAGCCTCCCAGACACTGTTCAGAGAGGTGTACTGTTTTCCCTCCTTGTAAATCTCACATTTGATGATGGACCACAGGTTCTCAATGGGGTTCAGATCAGGTGAACAAGGAGGCCATGTCATTAGATTTTCTTCTTTTATACCCTTTCTTGCCAGCCATGCTGTGGAGTACTTGGACGCATGTGATGGAGCATTGTCCTGCATAAAAATCACGTTTTTCTTGAAGCATGCAGACTTCTTCCTGTACCACTGCTTGAAGAAGGTGTCTTCCAGAAACTGGCAGTAGGACTGGGAGTTGAGCTTGACTCCATCCTCAACCCGAAAAGGCCCCACAAGCTCATCTTTGATGATACCAGCCCAAACCAGTACTCCACCTCCACCTTGCTGGCGTCTGATTCGGATTGGAGCTCTCTGCCCTTTACCAATCCAGCCACGGGCCCATCCATCTGGCCCATCAAAACTCACTCTCATTTCATCAGTCCATAAAACCTTAGAAAAATCAGTCTTGAGATATTTCTTGGCCCAGTCTTGACGTTTCAGCTTGTGTGTCTTGTTCAGTGGTTGTCGTCTTTCAGCCTTTCTTACCTTGGCCATGTCTCTGAGTATTGCACACCTTGTGCTTTTGGGCACTCCAGTGATGTTGCAGCTCTGAAATATGGCCAAACTGGTGGCAAGTGGCATCTTGGCAGCTGCACGCTTGACTTTTCTCAGTTCATGGGCAGTTATTTTGCGCCTTGGTTTTTCCACACGCTTCTTGCGACCCTGTTGACTATTTTGAATGAAACACTTGATTGTTCGATGATCACGCTTCAGAAGCTTTGCAATTTTAAGAGTGCTGCATCCTTCTGCAAGATATCTCACTATTTTTTACTTTTCTGAGCCTGTCAAGTCCTTCTTTTGACCCATTTTGCCAAATGAAAGGAAGTTGCCTAATAATTATGCACACCTGATATAGGGTGTTGACACCCCTTCTCATTACAGAGATGCACATCACCTAATATGCTTAATTGGTAGTAGGCTTTCGAGCCTATACAGCTTGGAGTAAGACAACATGCATAAAGAGGATGATGTGGTCAAAATACTCATTTGCCTAATAATTCTGCACACAGTGTAGTGATGTATCTCATGTGTACACATAAAAGAGAATTGCAGCAATAAAATATATACAAATGCCTAAAGCACTAGAGATGACAAAAAGTTTGTTCAGGGGGTATATGAAAAAGTGTGTTCACTAAAGTATTGGAGGGATGATTCCTTAGCTGTATATCAGAACTATAGAAGAGTTATTTAAATATAGCTTATAGAATGTCTACAGAAAAACAGACCCAGCTGTACCAGATGGATAGTAATTATAGTTAGATCTCATGTAACTATAGTTCATGTGAATATAATAATATTTGTGTGATGCAGGATGAAATATATATCAACAAGAATAAATAGGTGGTATTAGGAGATTATAAAAAAGGGGAAATATCTAACTCAGAATTCAATCCTATTGGATATATCGTATCCATATTATAAATCATGTTTGCTTCTAATTTAAGGAGTTGTTTTTCTAAGACACCCCCTCTCCAATTAGGCTTTACTTTTGCTAGACCCCAGAATCTGAAGTGTTTAAGGTTATTGTTATGAGTTTCTCTGAAATGTGAATATAGGTGTGTATCAAGGTTTCCTCTGTCTATACATGATAGGTGTTCCCTAATCCTCTCGTGGAGGGTTCTAGTTGTTTCTCCTATATAGTATTTTTTGCATGAACATTCAATAATATAGATGATTCATCATCATACCCTCTTTCCTTAAACTTATTTTCTAAAATAGATATTTGTTTTTCGTAATCTATGTTCCTAGAGAATTTCTCTTTATTCTCAAATATTGCCCTTTGGGAATATTATTTTTCCACCTCTCCAGGTGGCAACTTTTGTAGTGTACAAAGTTGTTGGCATCCACTTTTTTAAAGTGAGTAGATGTTATAAGTTGATTATCAACTACTTCAATATCTAGATCTAAGAAGATGATCTTTTGCTTACTAAATTTATGGGTAAAATTAATATTCATATTGTTCTTATTCATGTCATCACATATCTCTTCCAACTCCGATACTTCTCCCTTCCATACAAAAATGACATCATCAATATATCTTTTGTACAATACAAGATTTGCACCCAGCCTATGCTGAGGAAAAAATGACCCAGTATCCCATAAAGAGATTTGCATAGCTGGGTGCAAATCTTGTACCCATGGCAGTCCCAGTTTTTTGTAGGTAAAATTTACCCTCAAATGAAAAATAGTATTGATTTAGAATGAATCTGATACCTTCCAATATAAAATATCTCTGTTCTTTCATTAAGGTGGTATTTTGTTCTAGGTATGTTTTCACTGATTGAATCCCCAATTCATGGTTTATGATAGTGTATAAAGATTTGACATTACAAGTTACTAGAGTATAATTGTGTTCCCATTTTGTGTTATTCAAAATTTGTAGGATCTCTGTAGTATCTTTCAAATATGATGGAAATTTCTTGACATAAATTTGGAGGAATTCATCTATGTATTTGGATAAATTTGAATTAAGGTCTATACCGGAAATTATGGGTCTTCCCGGAGGGTTGGTTAAACTTTTATGTACCTTAGGAAGGTAATAAAAAATAGGAATTTTGGTCAGTTTTTGGTGATAGAAAGCCATATTCTTTGTTATTCAGAATGTTCTTGGTTTTTGCCTCGTCAAGTAATTTCATTAGTTTAAGGGAAAACTTTTTTGTAGTGTCCAGACTTAGTACTTCATAGGTGTTTGAGTCTCCCAATAATCTATATGTTTCCTCAGTGTATTGTGATCTTTTCATAACTACAACTCCTCCCCCTTTATCTGCTGGTTTGATGACTATGTTATGGTCAGATTGGAGATTTTTTAATACAGGGAGTGCAGAATTATTAGGCAAATGAGTATTTTGACCACATCATCCTCTTTATGCATGTTGTCTTACTCCAAGCTGTATAGGCTCGAAAGCCTACTACCAATTAAGCATATTAGGTGATGTGCATCTCTGTAATAAGAAGGGGTGTGGTCTAATGACATCAACACCCTATATCAGGTGTGCATAATTATTAGGCAACTTCCTTTCCTTTGGCAAAATGGGTCAAAAGAAGGACTTGACAGGCTCAGAAAAGTAAAAAATAGTGAGATATCTTGCAGAGGGATGCAGCACTCTTAAAATTGCAAAGCTTCTGAAGCGTGGTCATTGAACAATCAATCGTTTCATTCAAAATAGTCAACAGGGTCGCAAGAAGCGTGTGGAAAAACCAAGGCGCAAAATAACTGCCCATGAACTGAGAAAAGTCAAGCGTGCAGCTGCCAAGATGCCACTTGCCACCAGTTTGGCCATATTTCAGAGCTGCAACATCACTGGAGTGCCCAAAAGCACAAGGTGTGCAATACTCAGAGACATGGCCAAGGTAAGAAAGGCTGAAAGACGACCACCCCTGAACAAGACACACAAGCTGAAACGTCAAGACTGGGCCAAGAAATATCTCAAGACTGATTTTTCTAAGGTTTTATGGACTGATGAAATGAGAGTGAGTTTTGATGGGCCAGATGGATGGGCCCGTGGCTGGATTGGTAAAGGGCAGAGAGCTCCAGTCCGACTCAGACGCCAGCAAGGTGGAGGTGGAGTACTGGTTTGGGCTGGTATCATCAAAGATGAGCTTGTGGGGCCTTTTCGGGTTGAGGATGGAGTCAAGCTCAACTCCCAGTCCTACTGCCAGTTTCTGGAAGACACCTTCTTCAAGCATTGGTACAGGAAGAAGTCTGCATCCTTCAAGAAAAACATGATTTTCATGCAGGACAATGCTCCATCACATGCGTCCAAGTACTCCACAGCGTGGCTGGCAAGAAAGGGTATAAAAGAAGAAAATCTAATGACATGGCCTCCTTGTTCACCTGATCTGAACCCCATTGAGAACCTGTGGTCCCTCATCAAATGTGAGATTTACAAGGAGGGAAAACAGTACACCTCTCTGAACAGTGTCTGGGAGGCTGTGGTTGCTGCTGCATGCAATGTTGATGGTGAACAGATCAAAACACTGACAGAATCCATGGATGGCAGGCTTTTGAGTGTCCTTGCAAAGAAAGGTGGCTATATTGGTCACTGATTTGTTTTTGTTTTGTTTTTGAATGTCAGAAATGTATATTTGTGAATGTTGAGATGTTATATTGGTTTCACTGGTAAAAATAAATAATTGAAATGGGTATATATTTGTTTTTTGTTAAGTTGCCTAATAATTATGCACAGTAATAGCTATAACTAAAAACAAACTAAAAACTACTTCCAAAACTATTCAGCTTTGATATTAATGAGTTTTTTGGGTTCATTGAGAACATGGTTGTTGTTCAATAATAAAATTAATCCTCAAAAATACAACTTGCCTAATAATTCTGCACTCCCTGTATATTCCTTTCCTTAAAGGTAATGTTATTACTGGATCTGTTTTTAGTATTAGCTTTTTTAATGTCCCTTTGGACTAATTTTTCGAACATTTTTAGTTTTTTCCTTTTTCATTGACAGGATAGAAGGTAAATTTGGGTTTCAATTCTGAATGTTTAAAGATAGGTGTGTTAGATGCAGTTTGTGTTGGTTTTGACCAGTTCCTCTCTATAGGATTTTTAAGAAAATACCTTTTGAGTGTAAGTTTTCTCACAAATTGACTCACATTAATGTGAGTATTGAATTTATTGAATTTTACTGAGGGTGCAAAGTTGAGGCCTAGATTAAGAACCCTCTTTTCTTCCTCATTTAATATTTTGTCACTTATGTTGAAGATCCCTGTAATGGGTGTTATTTCACCCTTTTTGTGTCCCTTTCTCTTTCTACCTCCTCTAATCCCTCTCTGGTTCTTTTTCTTAATGGTGGGTCTGTGTTGTGTCCTATGTTTTTGGATGTTCCCGGTGTTGAGTGGTGTATCTCTAAAAAATGATTCTCATTTCTATACTGACTATCTTCACTTAATGGTTGAAAATGATTGGATGTTTTGATCCTCCAATCCCTATTTTGTCTTTTATTTCCATATGTATGGTTTGAATGTTGTGGCCTATGGTATCTTGGTTTTTCCCAATAGTTATCTGTTGATTCATGATAATGTATTTGTTTGTCTAAATGTGTTCTATCATTAAATCTTCTATCTGGTTGCATCCAGTTGTTATATCTATTATGGTCTCTTTGCTAAAATCCCTCTCTAGTTTGATGGTGATCATAATCTGAGGGGGGAAATCTACTATACTCTATCTGTCTTCCTCTAATATAATTATATTGAGTCCTATTTTGGACAGATCTATTATATGTTCTAGGCTCAAAGTGGTTATTTGATGGATATCTAGTATATGATTTATTGTTAGATCCAAGTCTAGGCCTATAGTTTGGTTTCTCTTTGTATTGTGGGATATTTGTCACATTAGTGTTACTTTCTGCTAAATGTATTCACACACACATAGTAGCTCATTTGATATTTGCATTCATATATACTTAGAGTTTTATATTATATAGTCCATAAATTTAGCCCGTGCTTTTAGCGCTGAACTCATTTTCACATCTATTTGCATTCCAACGGAATGTTAGCTATCCATTGGCCATTATGGTTGCTTTTGGTGTGCAGATATCCATTACTATCTGTCTCTTTTTTGAATAATTTTGTCTGGATGGTGTTGTTCTCATGAAAAAATATTACATTCAGGAATTCTATTTCTATTTGACTGATTTTGCTTGTAAAAGATAAATTAAAATAATTTTGGTTTAGAGATGTTATAAAGTCCTTCAAATCAGATCTTTGAATGCAACAGACTGAACTGTCTAGCTTGCTTACACCATTACAATGGGAACAAATCAACTGGAGAAATAGCCTCTAATTTCACAAATAAAAAATATGAAATAAACTCTAGGTGTAACTGTAGAACTGATCATGTGGTCTATCTCCTACAATGTGGCTGTGGATTACAATATATAGGGCGTACGACCAGGCCTTACAAGAAAAGGTTGGCAGAACACATCACCAACATTGAAAATGGGGACAGAACCCATAATCTTTCAGCTCATTACAGAGAACACCATAACAAAAATCCATCCCGTCTGAGATGCACTATTTTAGAATTTATTCCTAAAAATAAAAGAGGGGGCAATAGGGAACTTCAATTAAGAAAAAGGGAGACCTTTTGGATATATACCATGCACACTCTCACTCCCTCAGGCCTAAATAAGGATATTAATCTGGTGGCCTTTTTAGTATAGTTGAATAGAGTTCTCCTTTTATGGAATAAGAAAAGTTAAAAACTAAAAGATTAAAAATCAGTTCTCATTTAGTATACACATATATCACAACATCTTTTCACATTTTTTTTTAATAATTTTTTAATAATTTGATGTAATATCTTGTAGGACATAATGACAATGTAGTAAAAGGTTACTACTATTTTGTTTTACTAGAAAGTTTTTATCAGGAAAAAAAGTGTATATTTATTAATTTAAATAATTCTGTACTTTTATTATTTATTATTTATGAATTTTAAATTGAGAAATAATTTTAGACTAAAGTTGTATTTTTAAAAGTATGATCTTAATTGGAACATGTTCGTCATAAAATGTATCAATTCTTATAAATTTTTATATATTTCTTACAATAATGATTTTTATAACATAAATTACATGGGTTTAGTGCGTGTATATATATATATATTTGAAATATTTATAGTTATACTTCAATACACACACAAATTCCTGATTAGGTGGGACATTGGAGTAATATGATCATGCTTCAAAATATATCGGAAGAAACAAAAATGGTATTAGATTTCGGAGCAATGAAAAGTATTTTTCTATGCACTTAACTAGGGGTACAATAAACATTGAAAATCCTTGTACTAAAGGGAGTAGAATGGATGCAATGGAAATGAAACATAAAGGTTAGAATAAATGTGTATAATGAACTGCATTAACATTTACTTTAAAATCTGTTAAAATGTTTAAGCTGTTTGTAACTTTCATTTGGGCAGATTTCGTATGGGCAGATTCCATGTATTTTAAATCAGAGTGTCAAATTCACCTGTCGAAACCTACCTTTAAGAACACATGTTGTTTGTATACTAATTGGCATTAACATCACTTAATCATGTGACCGCAATGCAAACTAGTCAAATCTATCTGCCGGAACCAACTTTTAAGAACACGTTGTTGGCATACAATTTGGCATTAACGTCACTTAATCATTTGACTGTAATGTAAACCATTCAGGGATCTAGTTTCAGGGGGCGTGCTGCCGCCTCGCCTTTAAAAGCTTTAGTTTGTATCGTTCTGTAATTGACTCCTCTAATGAAGAAGGGACCTGATGGTCACACACCTTCGAAACGCGTAAGGACTAGTAACAGAACGGCTGTATGTATACTCTGAAGACATTACATCGTTATTTGTATGAAGGACTAACCAAATGATTAGTACTTGGTTTTCATACAAGGCATTTACATTACCTCATACCAGATTGAGGTTAAATATTGTAAGCAGCTAATTTTTAGAGTGTCTGTCTGTGTCACGAAAATAAAATTATGGTATTGCACTATTTTTGGCTTTCTTTTTTCTACTGCATGCATTCCGCATTTCTGTGTTCTGGAGACTACTCTACCAACTTCAAGCAGCAGAGAAGAGGGGATTCTGGAGACCTTTGTGGATTATCCTGCTAACTGTGTGGCACTTACCTCATAAGATTGGGGGTAAGGAAAGTAAGTATGAACCCCAACGGGGTCGGTTATTTTTCCCCTCATACCCTGGAGTAATTAGAAGAACTGTGTTGTTAATACCACTATTACTATATGGACCAAGTATATAGACTTTTGTTTCCCCTCATATTGAATAATTGTGAAGATATATAAGGAATTTCAAAAAATCACATTAGAATTTTATATCTATACTTATATATAAGCCTTGTATTCTACATATATTGTATTGTAATGTGTCATTCATTGGTGATATGAAATTATTATATGCATAGTTCAGTGTGAGACTTTTTACTTAGAGAACATAGGTATCTTCCATAAAAGCGCTCTACACACACTTGGAAATCAATAGGTATAGACATATATATATTATAAAAAAAAAATCAGATATAAATAAAAATACATTTTTATAATTAAAAAGAACATTTTATCCTATGTGGAGAACATAGGAATGTAAAATATTAATTACTCACTTTGGGTAAGTTCTTTAGGTCTAATGCAGTGTCAGGTTAGACCCCATTGAAGTCTATAGGGAGAAGAAGTTTGTGCAGTCACAATATCTGAAGTCCCTCAGTTTGCACGTGCCGGGTTTCATTCGCCCGTTATCTGTTTACTTAAAACTTGTAGTATGTGCGCTATCTCGCCTGCATTACAAGTTTACTTTTTGAGGTATTAGCACTCAGGCATGAGTGCTAAATACTGCTCCACTTGTAATCTGGCCCAGAATTTTGCAGGTCCAGGAAAAAGTTTACCATACTTAAATAAGATGAACACTCTCCATCCTCTCTTGGTTAAGTTGCACATTCAAAGATATAGCTTCCAGCAAAAGTAGGAAAATAGAAAGAAATGTTGTTTGCAGCACAATTGTATTTTCATTCATTAAAAATTTTGAGGGTGAATAAATTAGTTTTCTATTAGTTTCTTAATGGAAATATTCATATAAATATACATATACAGTATATATTTAATCTCATAAAGTGTCCTGATGTATTCTATTGTACATTTTTCATGTTTTTTTTTCTTAAATTACATGATGCATTTGTCTTGAAATGTGTAGAAGAAGAAAGTAATCCTTTTGCCCTGTTGTTTGTTTACATATACTGTATTCTCAGTTCTGTAAAGCAGCAGTCAGAAATGTCAATATAGCCCTATAAAGATTAATGGGGTTTCTCAAAACGAACAGGATGTTAAGTGATTTCAAGGATTTCAAAGTCCCCAAAAAATCAATTTTGCTGAAAGTGTCCTTGGTAATTTTACTGACATATTTTATACCAACAGCTTTTAGTGTGAAATGCGGAAAAAGGAATTACATGTGAATACATTTCTGATGGAAAAATGATATTCTGCTAAGTAAATTTTAAATAAAATATAAATTCCTCCTAAAATAGCATTATTATAAATGGAAAAATGTATTAAAAACAGAAAAATATAAGTTTAGATAGCTGGCTGTGTGACAGTAAATGCACTTCTTTTTAAAATCACTTGGAACTGCTTCTTGAGCAAAAACATGTTTCTCTATCTTCTGTTTATGCAAGTTCTCTTTAAAATATATCTACAGTACATACATGTCTGCATTTATCTATTTAAATTGACAGATAGACAGACAGATAGAAAGATAGAACGATAGATAGATGATAGATAGATTGATAGATATATACATAGATGATAGATAGATGATGATGATAGATAGATAGATAGATAGATAGATAGATAGATAGATAGATAGATGTTAGATAGATAAACACTACATACATAGGCATCTAAGCAATGATAACCGTTACTTTAATGCAAATTAAAAATGTGGGTAATATGTGCAATTCAGTATTTTGAGAAATAGAAGAGATAAATTTGGAATTATGAAGGCTTTTTTATACACGATTTAAACACTAACATCTACAGAGACAGTTTGTCAGTAGCCATCCTTGTCTTTAATAGACCAAGAGGCTATTACACAGTGTGGTATCATTATAAAATATAAATTAAGAAGACAAATTACCAATGAGCTAGATAGAAGGGATATAACATATTTCAGCTGTAGAAACTCCAGAGGTTCTAGTCATAACCTACATAGTTAATCATTTAGTTATGTATCAAAGATTTGTTGAACTATGGGGGTCAAAATATTTAATTATTTATTCACTTATTTAGGGCTAGATTACAGGTGAAGTGGTAAATATAAATAAACCTTTTAACCCTTACAACCTTTTTTTAATATTTATAACACTCATTTTTAAAAGATTTTTCAATGTATGCATGTTGTGTTTACTGCACCTTTATTACATCACTACCCTTTACGTGAGTGTTTCAGTCATGCTAAACTGACGAATAGGGATGGGTGAATGTGGTGAAAGTGTAATTCGTTTGGTAGAACAAATAGTCCTGTGGACATTTGTTTTGGACAATCGAGGGAGCAATTATATATACGGCGCAGGCTTCAGCGCAAGCGTTAAAACCAGCGCCACCCGTAATTTCACCTCGTACATCGGGGTATTACATATAGGGTGCCGTTAGATGCTAGATTGGCGTAAGTAGGACAAACTGGCGATCATCTGAAATGTGCGCAAATACACATTTTAGTCACCGCAAGTAACTTACGTCAGTATTGTGTCCACGGAAAGTGTCAATAAAGAGTAGTTTTATGCAAATTAGGCTAACAGTACACTCGTAAAAATGAAACCGGTTTCAAATAAAAATGTGACACGTAATTACGTTATTCAAAATTCATATATAAACCCATGTGCAGCCGCCATTTTCTTCAGTATGTTTGGATTGTTCATTGAGCTACACCACACTACACTGGAGTGGAGGATTAGTCAGAGTAGAGAGAGAGGCACAAACAGAGGAGTTAGTTAGGTTGCATTGCTGTTGAGTAAGCTTGTACACTTACACATATTCTTACATATTGCACACATTTGCATACATATATACATATACAAATACACCACACATTTTTTTCTAACACCTCACACACATTTTAATTGAATTTTACAGTGTGATAGGCTGAGTGTTTGGTTGTGATTGTGTGTGATTAAACTGGGAGTGAGTGTGAGTGTGTGTAGTGTTATTTAGTGTGAGGATGGCAGGGAGAGGTAGGGAGGAGAGGAGGAGGGGAGAGGAGTGGCAGGGAGAGGAGTATAGGAGAGGACAGGAGGAGCAGTGGGCCCCCCCGTCAGGGAGTAAGTGGAGTGGGGAGAGCCAGAAGGGATGATGGGAGGGGAGATGCCCGAGAGCCCCAGAGAGCAGGCACATCTAGGAGATGGTTTAGCTTTCAACTAAGAATACCAAGAGAACAAAGCAAAATTGGTGTTAGAATTAAATTCAAAGTTGTTTGAAATTGCATGCCCTATTTGAAACAAGAAGGTTTTCTTTGGACTTGACTGTCCCTTTATATATTTTGGCATCAATGCCAAGCTGTGTTAACATTAGAATAAATTACACTCCAGTGGGTTCTAAAGAGATAAAGGTAATACAATTATGATTTCCCATTGTTCTCTCCTCCAAGTATTGGTGATTGTTTTAAGAACAAATATAAAGTAAATAAGCAAGTCTATGTACACAATGTGATAAAGTAATGATATCTGATTATACCTACAAGTTCAATCCATTTGATTAGGTTGTGGCTTCAAACAACAAAATCAGCTATTTCAAATACACAAATAAACCTTAAAAAACCAATATTATAGTATACTGTCCCTTTAACTATTTCAGATGCTGCTTAAATGTATGTGTTTGTTAAGGCTTCCAGGGAGTTACGTTGCTTTTTTAGTCAGTGCAAGGGTTGCTGCTCCTGCAATATGTGGCGAGATGAGAATGGACTAGATTTTCTGAATTCTGTGCGCGTAAGTCCTTACACTGTGTATTGGATACCAAATTGCGCGGCTGTTCTATGTTAATCTATGGGAGAAAAAAAATACGGCTGACAGGTAAAATATACACGCGTAACTTGTATGCTACGCTGTATATGTAATACCAAAATCGCGTAAAAACAGGCGGCAGAGGATTTTGCAGGCAAAGCCGCATATGTGATTGAGCCCCGAATGTTGATAAGAATGAAAATCCATTAAAATTTGGTTTTCAAATGTAACTTTCATTTTCAAATGTTCATAATGAAATCGAATATCTGCTATGGAAATTTTGAATGCAACATTTGATTTAACAAATACTATAATATATATAATATAATCAGGTATGGTATACGGAAAATTATGGAAAATGTAATCATAACACATTAGTCATAAAACAGAAATAAATTCACAATCATAAAATCATAAAATGTGGATCCACAATTCAGGCAAAAGTGAAAAGTAAAAACATAAAAACAATAAGCATAAAAACAAAGGGCAGGTTGATAACAGATGTCCAGCTGGTGGACCTCAGCCTAGTATTGGTGATACCCAATAAGAGGGGTGTGAAATCGCTGAAAAATCTGTGTTAGGACTGTGAAGGTGTGGTGGTGTAAGAGTGGTGCAGAGTAAACAGACCTGTTTGGTTAATGTTCTAAAGAGTTCTTATGAGGTTATAACTTGAATGTGGTGACTTAAGAAGATGTGATCTGGTTGCATGTGGTCCAAGGTGGTGTAGTTAACACAATAAAAAATAAAAAATTCAAAAAACAAAAAAGAATCAAATATCGAAAAAATAAAAATAAAGAAGACAAAAGGGAAAAATGGGAAAAAAGTAAAAAAATTGGTAAAAAAACTCTGTGAGACTCACACAGACTGTTTAGGTGAATGTCAAAAGAAAAAGTGTGTGTACACACAAAATAAATTGTAATCCAATGTGAAAAAAACAGTCAATATTGATAGTTAAAATGACCTTATTTCCTGGTGGTGAGATTCCTTTCTTAGTGGTGAGAACCCCTGTGACGGATTTCGATAGTCTCCCAGCGAGTGGCTGGTAATCTCTCCTGGTGGTGAGAATCCCTGCGGATGGATCCTTGGTCTCTCAGTTCATAAGTTCAATATCCTAAAAAATAGATATAGATAGTGTAGATTGTATAGGATGTGGTTTTGGATTCAAAGTATGCTTACCAGCTCTTTAGTCAACACGTTTTGGCCTCATCCAGGTCTTTCTCAAGAATAATGTCTGTCTGCTGCTGGTGTCTATTTATAGTGGTTTCTTACACCGCTTGTAAAATTAGGGGCGTGGCTAAAACCGGATGTGTCATCTTGTCATTAGATTTTGTGTCTATGCATTTATCCTTTTGAGTTGTCCTTTCTAGCCTTTACTTATGGGATCATGGTATGTCTAAAGTAACTTGTTTTGAACCGTAACATTGTTCAGAATATTGTCTGCAATGTGACTGTCAGAACTTGTAGTGTCTGAGATTTGATTGGTTATGATGTCATATCCTAGTGTGTCTGATTGGTTTTTGGTTTGTTTACCAGACTGTGTGTGTTTTCATTCTGGTTATATGTGTAATCATTATCAGACACTTGCATTTTTTTCATAAATTATATAGAGAGGTTGTGTCAAGCCTTTGCTTGTAGGATCATAATATCTCTAAAGTAATTTGTTTTGAACCGTTACATTTCTCGGTATACTGTCTGCAATGTGAATGTCAGAACTCATAGTCTCTGAGATTTGGTTGGTTATGATGTCATATCCTAGTGTGTTTGATTGGTTTTTGGTTTGTTTTCTCAGACCATGTGTGTTTCCGTTCTGATTATATGTGGTTGCCACTCGTGTAATCATCAGACACTTGCGTTTTTTCTATAAATAGTTATATAAATGGTAATGAAATGAATGCAGACAATGTTTAGCTTTAAAGGCGATATTCGAATCTTGATTGTAATTGGTATCTTAAACATGTGTTATCTCATTAGATTAGGTTGACACTGTCATGCTGTCAGCCAGCTTCCTATGTGAATGTAGGAAGAGATAATGGGAGTGTGTTATATGGCTTAGATCAGCCTGAGGCTATTTCCAAGGGTACAGTAGCGAGCCAAGTTTTCCAAAATCAGTTTTCCAAATTCAGCGACCCATGCAGGAGTCCACTCCAGCGTGTTCATGAGACAATTAATATATACGTACCTATCATTAAATATTACTAAACCATTACCAGCTACACAAAAAAAGCTAACTTTGGAAAACTTGGCTCACTACTGTACCCTTAGAAATAGACTATGAGTGACTATGACAGTCACATTGCAGACAATATTCTGAACAATGTTACGGTCCAAAACAAGTTTCTTTAGAGATACCATGATCCCATAAGTAAAGGCTAGAAAGGACAACTCAAAAGGATAAATGCATAGACACAAAATCTAATGACAAGATGACACATCTGGTTTTAGCCACGCTCCTAATTTCACAAGGGGTGTAAGAAACCACTATAAATAGACACCAGCAGCAGACAGACATTAGTCTTGAGAAAGGCCTGGATGAGGCTGAAATGCGTTGACTAAAGAGCTTTTAAGCATACTTTTAATCCCAAACCAAATCCTATACAATCTACACTATCTAGAACTATTTTTCAGGACATTGAACTTATGAACTGAGAGACCAAGGATCCATCCGCAGGGATTCTCGCCACCAGGAGAGACTAAAAGCCACTCACTCGGAGACTATCTAAATGTATCACAGGGGTTCTCACCACTAAGAAAGGAATCTCACCAGAAGGAAATAAGGTCATTTTAACTACCAATATTGACTGTGTTTTCACATTGGATCACAATGTATTTTGTGTGTACACACACTTTTTCTTTTGACATTCACCTACACCTCTCACAGAATTTTTTAGCAATTTTTTTACTTTTTCCAATTTTTTTCTCCTTTATTTTTATTTTTTCGATTTTTGATCTTTTTTTGTTGTTTTTTGAATTTTGTACTTTTTATTGTGTTAACTACACCACCTCGGACCACGTCCAACCAGATCACATCTTCTTAAGTCGCCACATTCAAGTTATAACCTCATAAGAACTCTTTTGAACATTAACCAAACAGGTCTGTCCACTCTGCACCACTCTTACACCACCACACCTTCACAGCCCTAACACAGATTTTTCAGCGATTTCACCCCCCTTTTATTGGGTATCACCAATACTAGGCTGAGGTACACCAGCTGGACATCTATTATCAACCTGCCCTTTGTTTTTATGCTTATTGTTTTTATGTTTTTACTTTTCACTTTTGCCTGAATTGTGGATCCACATTTTATGATTGTGAATTTATTTCTGTTTTATGACTAATGTGTTATGATTTAATTTTCAGTAAATTTTCCGTATACCATATCTGATTATCACCACTTATTCTACTCCACACCTTTTGAGTTTTCAGTCACCTGGCTTTGTTCGTGAGGCGCTCTGATCACACAACCCACTATCATTCCTATACAGGCTAGCTAGATAGCCTTTTGTTCAGAGCTATAGGTGAATCTGTCTCTTGGCGCACTATCTATACAATACATGACTATTCAGAAGTTCAATAGTTCATGTGGTAAGAAATTTAGTAAACTGATATATAATAGATACAAATATATCAATTTGAATGTTTCTATTTTGGATTTTGCATAATTTGAATATTACTTTTAAAGAGAACATTAGAAATACTATTACAAATATATAGATTCAGATTTTTCAAATTTGAATATTGCATAAGTCGAATATTACATTTAAAGAGATCATTAGAGTTACTTTTACAAATATATAGATTGCATTTTTTTTATTCCAATATTGCATAATTCAAATATTACATTTAAAGAGAGCATTAGAAATACTATTACAAAAATAAAGATTCAAATTTTTCGAAATTTGAATATTGCATAATTCAAATATTACATTTAAAGAGAGCAGTAGAAATAGTATTAAAAATATTTAGATTCTAATTTTCAAATTTGAATATTGCATAATTTGAATCAAATTATTAGAAAAATTTGAATTGAATATTACATTTAAAGAAAGCATTAAAAATACAATTATATAAAACGAATGTTAGAATGTTGTGCAAACATTAGAAATTTGAATTGAATGAACAAATGTGTTAACATTTGTTTAAATTTTCGTATGTTGTAAAACATTCGCACATCACTACTGATGAATGATCGCGTTTACGTTCAACTTTTAATACGCAAGCAAAAACCCAATATTGCTTGTGCACAAACGTTAGTGCATCAGTGGTAATCTAGAAACCATAAAACAAAAGAGCAGGGAGCCCAAATGGTGTGATATCTTCAGATTGGAAAGATAATGATAGGAGCGCCTAGGACTGTGGCTAATCATGCTGTTTTACAGTTAAACACCTCAGGAAAAACTAAATTAAATGTAAGAAAGAAAGTGAAGCAGCACTAAAAGCACTGATACTAAGTAAAATAATAATATAATGATCTAAAAAGTGTATATACAAATAGTATTTAATGTGAGGTCAGAAAGGTTATATCAAATGTATCTAGACACAATTACTCCGATAAAAGTAGGGACGTCTCCCAGCAATGTTCATATACAGCAACAGAGTTAAAAAACACAAGTTAAAATCTCGGCCTTACTAAAAACATGAAATTCTAATAGGAACACAGTCTCGGCTTCTATAAAAGCATGATGAGTGGGTAATACAGGAAAACAACCTCAGTCACCAATGGCGACAATATGGCAGAGGTATTTATAGAGTAAGAACCTTAATATCGTGTCAATACAAATGTTCCCTCAGCAGATCAAGCCGCATTCAGAGGGATCACTAAGTGGTTAAGGCAGAAGGTTACCTTGGTTACCTCAATGGTAGTTACTCTGTGAGCCTTTATATCTCCAAATTTTCAGCGAATACATCCAGCGTGTCTTTGCGATGTGTGGAGGCTCCGAATATGAAAGTAGAATCACCTGACTCACCTTTCCATATCCAGAGGTAAGAGGTCAGATGTGTCACAACATTGACAGCTCAAGGAAATCCACTGGTATTCAATAAATGCGATATGTGGTACTCACGGTTGCAAATCCTGGTGGCTTTTGATGAATGCCAGACACCTCCCTCTGTCCAATCCTCTGGACTCCACAGGGTGGGTGGGTGTCAGTAGTAGCGAGGTAGCAATGTGTGCTAACAAACCTCAGATCTGGAATGCAAACTTGGAAAAAAGAACCCAATAGTGTAAGTTGACGTGACACCAAGTCCTGGTCAACACGTTTTGCCCATTGAGGGCTTTATCAAGACATGCACATACTGCTCACTTCCAGATTTAGGGTGGAAAGGTGAAGATCTTAAGTTATAGGGCAATCATGTAAATAGTAATTGTTAGGAATTATCCCGGGGCAATATTGGAAGATGAGTCTTGGAGGAAAGCAGTGACCTTCTCGGACGTCCGGGAAACAATTACCAAAATAACACACACAGGCAGGTTATCATTAGCAAATGTTCCGTTTATTATGGGTGCTACAGCAAATTATATAGACATGGATGCACGCAGGCGTCTGATACGTAACAGAATATTATTGGCTAAGCAAATACACTAATATCCTTCCTGATACCCTTATTTGGCACATAGTATAACATATCATAATACAGGATAATATTTGTAATAAGAAAGAGAGGAAAAATGTACGTTAGCACTTACAGGAAACCTGTAGGTAGGTCATGACATTTAGTTCTGAGCTTTTGTGGTTTAGGCTATAGGATGAACATTGAACAGGATGAGCGTTGTGGTTAGACTACAGGATACAGGTGGGATGCTCAGACAGAAAAGACAAAAAAATAAGACAGAATAGTTAGCTGATAATGTTAGCAATATTACAAGTGGAGCACATAGGTAATGTGTGCAGCACAAATAAGTGATGTTCCCTGACAATTCCCCTCTTTAGTCATAACAATGACTACTACTGGACTAACGTCTGGATTGGAATGGGACATTTTTGTTTGTGGTATTAGCAGGATGGTATTGACGATGTTGTCGATTTCGATTAGGTTGGTGTGGTAGAACCTGTAGGTATTGTGCACACTGGGAGATAGGGGTTGGGGGTGGCAGGCGTGTATGTATAGCAATGCAGAAAACAACTATCTTAAAACAACAATAACAGAATAGTATAAACAAAGCAATGAAAACAATAAAGGTACCAATAGTTTTTAGCCACTCTAGGAAGCCTAAGCCAGTGAAGAATTTATCCCAGGGGTTATCAATGCCTGAGTTTTTCTTTAATTCAATGGATAATTCTTCCAATTTCTTAATAGCAAGCGTTACTTTTCCAGTGGGACCTGTATTATCTGGTATGAATGTACAGCAAAACCCACCAGTTTGATCATCAATGACTTTACACACCCCTCCTTTCTCTGCTAAAAGCATGTCTAAGGCCATGCGGTTTTGGAATGTCATGTAAGAGGTTGGGCCGAGTTGCTCAGCAATGCCTTTAAGGGCATCTCTGGTATAATTAACAAAACGTTGTTGATTATAAAATATATAGTTTATCCAGTCTACATTTTTATTGGCAGTTATGATGGGGAAGATGGATTCAAATCCAGCTTTAACCTGGTCACGGGCCTTAAATTCATCTGGGACCCCCCTTGGGACCCCTATAGTATACATGGGGGTCAAAACTACCTGGGATAGCCTTAGTCTGTCTCCGTGTACGATGAGAGGAGGTGCGGTGAGTGTGTATGTGTATGTCATCTACACCTAAAATGTGGAGAGGCATGATAACTTTTGCTAGAGCACATTCCCCAGACCATTGTCCCTCTAGCCTAATACGGATTTTCATATCCCCGCAAATCCAATATATGTCACCTAACGACTGAATGTGGTTATAGGTGTTGAGGTTACTATACTTATAAAAGTACCCAGATGTAAAGTTACCTAAGAATCTACCTTTTCCTGTGCCCCTATAACAAGTGTAGTTACCAGGATATATAGTAATTCCCTCACTGAGGTGTTGGGTTTTAGTAATAATGGGGTATTTTTCCTTCCATGCAATACAGGTTGACTGATTAACAATGGTATTAGTATACAGGCTGAGAAAGCAGGACTCAGCGTTACTAGGGATGTTAAGGGGGACAGTACCTAAATGGGGACGGGCATTACCACAAACATAACAATTTGATCTATTATATTGTTTGGCCGAAAAGGCCATCCATTCTAACCAAAGGTTTTTGTCTGAATAACCTGTTTCTAAGGCCATAGTATCTCTTGGTGAGGGATCAGCCATAGCAATCATGCCCTGAGATGGGGACTGGGTATTAATTAGGTTTTGACCAAGGTTTTGATAAATTTTAGTGACAATTTTGTTCCATTCAGAGGAATTAACCATATCTTGAAGCTGGAAACTACCCTTATCTTCGGATAAGGCCCCTTTTTCCCAAAAAGAGAGCATATAAGGGCCACTATCAATTGGACTGGGGTTTTCAATAGTCAAGGTAAGTTTCATACTCTGTCCGGGTTTACCTGCCGAAAGGCAAATTCCGGACTTAGAAAGGGTCATTCTTTCCATTAAGGATCTCCTATTTCTATCTTTCTCGGTTAATATAATAGTTCCCCATCTAAGGCCTGCATCTGCATCCCACCCATCAGCATTCCAGTATTTACAATCCTTACTCCTATCATCATTCTCCCCTATACACATATAGACTGACCTGGAAGGGATATCGTGGTAAATGGTACACTGTGTTGATACACCCCCAGGGCATGGAATAATGTCACAATAGTCAAAGGCATAAGTGGCAACATGGAGATGTGAAGAATTGTACCAAAAGGTCGTATAGCGTGGTGATGTGGTTTGTGTAATGGCCATTTTTGAGGGTAGGTGCTCGATCACCCTGAAAGGGGTCCGGTCTGCTAACCTTCGGGCTCTACGGAGGGCTGGAACATGTGGTGTTGGCAGGGTTGTTGAGTTCTTGGTTGTGTTTTGTTTCTGGGGTGAGTCGGGGGGAGTGATGAAGTAATTACAAGCAGAGGCAGTACCATATTGTTCGTCCGGTGTCTCATAATAGCAGGAGGCTATTATCCATCCGGCTATTGCAATCAAGAGCAAGGAGGAGAGAAGGTAGCAGTACACCAAGTAGTGGGACCCTTGAGTGGCGATCATGTTGTTGCAGGTACGTGCTGTGGATATAGATGTTACAGAAGGGACTGTGTGACCAACTTCACCCCTCTTTGGACTGGCAGTCGAGAATGCTTCAGGTGTTACAGAAGGGACTTTATGAACACTTCACCCCTCTTTAGGTACAACTGTTTTCTGAGACGTCCTGGACTGGTGGTACAGATGTTTCAGAAGGGACTAGACAGCCAGCTTCACCCCTCTTTGGACAGAGCTTTACCCTAGATGCGTGGATCCAGATGGGCTCCTGGGCTGTGAGGATGGCAGTACGAGTGATGGCCACAACTTCGGTAGGTGGACCGTATGGGAAGCCTCCCTTCTTTGCTTTATTCAGCTGTCTGATGCACACTGTGTCTCCGACCTTGAAGCTGTGGGTTGGTTCCTGTGAGGGAAGAGGAAAACGAGAGGCCACATCACCATAGTTGCCATTCAAAACAGAGATTAATTCATGTACATATCGTTCCCTGATTAAATCTAAATCACCAGTGACTATGTGTGGGTTCCTGACCCAAGGGCTGGGGAACGGTCTACCCATCAAAATCTCAAAAGGAGACAGCTGAGTGGATTTGCTGGGGGACATCCGTACCTCAGCTAAGACTGCAGGTAAATGATCCTGCCATTTGACCCAATTCCCTCCCGTGGCCTTAAGGAGTTTTTCCTTAATGGTCCGGTTCATCCTTTCTACCACCCCTGAGCTCTGGGGGTGATATGGTATGTGAAACTTCCATTTTATCTGTAAGTGAGCTACCAATTCCTGCAATACCTTACTAACAAAAGCTGGGCCATTGTCTGAATTAATCTGCAGGGGGCAACCAAATCTGGGAATGACATCAGTGCAAAGGTGTTTCACTACTGTTTTTGCGTCTTCCCTAGTGGTAGGAAAGGCCTCAGGCCAGCGAGAAAATTGGTCAACTATGACCAGCAGGTAAAACTGTTTGGTTCCTGTTTTAGGTATGTGTGTGAAATCTATCTGCAGGTGAGTGAAAGGTGCGGATGGTGGTGTTAGGTGGTCATGTTTTGCAGGTTTATTGTTGTGTTTGGTTTGCAGACAAGTGATGCAACGGTTAATGTAAGATTGTACATGTAACTGTAGATTTTGTATGCAGAAGTAAGGTTTGATTAACTGTAGAGTGTTATGGATACTCAGGTGACTGACACCATGGGCTTGTGAAATAAAAATGGGTGCACTAGTTTCAGGGATACCAATGATTGTCCCACCTTTCCCCTCTTTCAAATAAAACCCTTGAGGGTTTATTTCGAGCTTCTGAGAGACCCAGTATTTGATATCAGTGACAGTGGCAAACTGCTGTAGTGATGATGTGAGTACATCGTCGACCAGAGAGGGTGCCACGAGCATGGGATAAACACTGTCTTGCAATGGAGAGATCTTAGCTGCTTGTTTGGCTACTGTGTCAGCTAATGCATTACCCCTAGCAATAGGATTGTTAAGGTTAGTATGTGCTCGGCAGTGTATGACAGCAATTTATTTTGGGAGCAGGATGGCTTGTAAGAGTTCTGTGATAAGTGTGGTGTGACTGATGCTTTTACCGTCGGCAGACTTGAAACCTCTTTGTTTCCAAATCATGCCGAAATCATGTACCACTCCAAAGGCATATCTGGAGTCGGTATAGATATTTACGGAGGCATCAGCAAAAAGTTCACAGGCTCGAGTGAGAGCTATTAATTCAGCTGCCTGAGCCGAATTATGCATGACACAGGAAGATTCAATAACAATGTCGGGAAGCTGGACCACTGCATATCCTGCAAGGTACGTGTGGTCATCTGGGCGGCGAGATGAGCCATCCACAAAGACGTCAGGGACCCCCGGAATAGGGGTGTCCCGGAGGTCAGGGCGTGGTGTTGTGCTGGAGTGAATGAGTGCAATGCAGTCGTGAAGGGGGAGGTCAGATTGTGGTACGTCAGAGGATAACAAGGCCTTGAGAATAGACGCAGGGCCTGAGTTAGTTGCACAGTACTTAATGGTTAACTCAGAAGTACTGGTAAGCAGTATTTCATAACCACTAAGTCTCTGGGCAGTCATGTGTTGTGTTTGCAGATTGTTAAGGAGGTGCAAAACCTGATGGGAGGTATGTAAAACAAGTGAATGTCCCAGTGTGATAGGTTCGCACATCTCAACGGCCATGGCACACGCTGCAAGGGATCGCAGGCATGAAGGCATACCCTGCACAGGAATGGGCAGCTTTTTAGATAAAAAGGCTACAGGACGGAAAGAGTTACTACCATGCTCTTGGGCACAGACAGCCACCATGGTTTTACAATTTTCCCTTGCGTACAAATGAAAAGGCTTTGTGTAGTCAGGTAGGCCGAGGGCAGGGGAAGTGGTGATGGACCTGGCAAGTTCATTGTATGCATGGGTCAGAGTCTCTGTCCAGTGAATTGTGGGTGGAGAGTCACTGTGGCAAACGGTGCGGAGGATTGAGTCGTAGTGGGAGCAGTCTGGTATCCACTGTCGACAATAGTTTATTATCCCAAGAAAGGTCAGCATTTCTTTGGGAGTGGCAGGCTTTGGCAGTTTAGAGAGGGCTTTTACTCTTTTTGCACTGAGTTCTCGTTTGCCTTTGGACAGGACAAAGCCTAAGTACTCAACTTGTGGCTGACAGATTTGCAGTTTCTGTTTAGACACCTTGAGCCCTTCATGGGCGAGGAACAACAAAAGGTCCACTAGGTCCTTTTCCCCTGCCTCGTATGAAGTACTACACAATAACAGGTCATCAACATATTGCAAAAGGACGGAACCACAGGGGCTGGTCCAGCTCTTGAGGATGGTATTGAGGACTAGGCCGAATGCGGCCGGACTGTCCGTAAATCCTTGGGGCATTTTTGACCACGTCATTTGAAGCCCTCTGTACATGAAAGCGAACAACTGCTGAGTGTCCACATCAACGGGTACAGAGAAGAAAGCATTAGCCAAATCAATGGTAGAAAAAATTTCTGCATTGTGTGGAATGGCCGTAAGTAGTGCGGTCACATCCGCGACTAAGGGAGGGAGAGGTATAATTAATTTATTCACGGCCCTTAGGTCTTGAATAAAACGGTAACCGCCCGCCGGCTTAGGCAAGGGGTTAATGGGCGTGTTATACGGGGAGATGGTATGCTTCAGAATACCTTTCTCCAGAAATACCTTAATCATGGGGCCTATGCCCTCCAGCTTGTCGTCACTAATAGGGTATTGTTTGATGAAAACTGGGGAGCAGTCTTCACGCAACGTTGCCCTATATGGGGTGCAGTTGATGGTCCCCGTATCATATGGTCCTGTTGACCATAGGGTAGGGGGAACGCTGTCAAAGAGAGTGTCAAAATCTGTGGTTGAAGGCAGATTACGGACATGGTCAGTAACCTGATATATCTGATTGCTCAACATGGCCGTCTCCGACGACAGTGATTCCTCGGGCGATTCGCCTGATTCACTGAGGTCAAAGTCGACCGTCATGCCACCGTTCCGTGATATTGTCATCATTATTCCCAGTTTACCCATCAAGTCTCGACCAAGGAGACTAAAGGGGCAACCCCGGATAATGTGGAACGAGTGGGACAAAGTTTTGGGAGAGTCGGGTATTTGAACTGTGAGGAGTGGAGTGCGGAAGGTAGGAATTGGCACACCTGTGATTCCCACAGAGGGATTAGACTCTTGCAAGGGTCCATCGTATAATTCGCCTGAGATAGTGGAGCAAGTCGCTCCCGTATCTACGAGGAATTGTAATTCGGAGCCCTCTATGTTAAGAGTAACGAAGGGCTCACGATTATAATACGATGTAACCTTGGGTAAGAGTAGGGTGCCTCCCTCCGGGCAGCCCTATGGCCATTGTATTCTGTGTTGTGGTGGTCGGTTGTCACGTCTGGGTGGTGAGTATGAGTGTGATCGGCGGTTGTCCCTAGGATAAAAGTTATCCCTGCCCTTACGGGGCGGATGGGGACATTCATTTTTGCAGTGCCCTGTTTCCCCACAATTAAAACACATGTTGCGTCTATGTTCTTGGTTAGCTCTACCCCCCCTTTGCCTATGGCGTGGAAGTGTGTTATCATTAACCTGAACATATGCACCCTTAACACTTTTATCAAAACATCCTGCAGCATGATGGGACTCAATAGCTGATAATAATTCCTTTGAGGTCATTTTGGGCCAATCGGGTATGAGTTGTTTTAACAAAAGACTTTCTGTTGGTGTCATACACCCTAACATAGTCTGATTCTTTAATACAGCCATTCCATCCCCGGAGGATAAGCCTCCTTCCTCTGCCCAACATTTAAAAAATCTTTTAGCAAAGTCTAAAATTGCCTCGCCAGGTTTCTGCTTGCATGCTAAAACTGCACTCATAGATTGCTGTGTCTTACTACAGCGTTTTATTTCAGTTTCTAATTCTGTCCACATGGTTGCCCTAGTCACTGGGTTTGCTAAACCATATGAAGTGACTGAGGTACTTGTGTCATTGGTATGTATTGTAGGAACTTTAGTCCAATCCCATTCATCATTTTCGTGATAATTATACAATTTATCAATTATCATTTTAATGTCAGTTTGTGTATACATGGCTCCCTGTAAATATTGTTTAAGGTGAAGGATACAGGCAGCGGGTTGTCTTAAAGGGTCGGGGCAGTCCCTGGTAATATCACTTAATTCACCTGCCATGAGGGGTTTGATAATCATTTGGTCCCCAGCAATTAAATATGGCATAGTACTTATGGCACTGGTGCCAGAGATGCAGCGGGGGTCTGCCCAATTTGCATCTTCATGTTTTTGAATAGGTTGTGGTACCCAAGGCATTAATTGTTGTTTGGTCTCATTGCGGACAGAGACGTCCGGAGACTCGGGAGTGTGAATTCCATGGACTGGCAAAGTTACATTCGGACGTGGGCGGTAGTCGGAGTCACTATATCTCCTTGGGCGAGTACTAACACGGCCACTAGATGTAACTACAAAATTTGGTGCTTCTCTTGCAGGCTCAATTCTATGAGGCTCCTGGACACTTACGTCATCAGGTGCCTCAGCCCCCTGTACATCTCCATGAAGTGGAGGGGGTGGACGTGTTCTGGTTGTATTGTAAGCCACAATTAAATCATCGTCATTATAATTAGTAACACTTGGATATATTCCCGCATATGGCGGTGGCGCAGCCATAGGGGCAGTGGCTATTGTATCTGGGACATTTTTCGAATAGACTATTGGAGGAGGACGTAAAATAATTCTAGAAAGTTTAGATTTATCTATTTTACTGTGTCTATTATAACCACTGGATTTATATCTGTCACAATATTTTAACCAATACTCAGCAGCTTGTCTCATGTATTGCATGTCCCAATCGGGATCTCCTGTATACAAATCAAATGCTTTTTCATTTCCCAAACATAAACCTCTTAACATGTCTTTATGAAATTTACAATTACAACCGCCCCTAGGAAATACATTTCTTGGGTCTATATACTCTGTCCATCCAGTGACGTCATCTAAAAATGGGATGACCATTGCCCACCCTACATCCTCCTGTCTAGCCACAAATTGTTTAAGTGTTTCTCCCTCAGTTTGGCTTTGTTTACTTTGACCGGTCCCCATGACCCCTGACCAGTAATAGCTTTACACACACACACACACACACAATCAAAAGGATTTAGCGTCTAATGGAGGCAAGTTCCGACTAGTCCGTCACCAACAACAGCTGTTTCATACACTGTTACATGTAGTCTTCAAAACTGCTAGCCAGGACGGAGTATCTTAGTACTTAAAGTCAGTTGTTGTCTCCACTAACTCATGCAATAGTAGACACAAGATGAACCTTATGTCCTTATAATAAAATAGCAGCAATGAAATATACAATGAAAATACAATAAGAAATGGTGAGCGATAGTAAACACAGGACACGAGTTGTGTCTATGTCCTCATAATAGAATCGCAATATTAAAATACAAACAGTATACAATATGAGTAGTACACAACATATAAGACAAATAATTTCATGATACATATGACTCAAATAACAGAACAATTACAATATGAAGCAAAAGTGCACATTCTATACAGGTGTCACCGTGCTATCGTTTATCCGTGTATCATTAGGCGGTGACTTTCGACACGGTAAACGGTGCGTCTTACACCTGCGTATATGTACTTATAATAGAGTTGCAATGACAAGACAAAACATAAATAGCAGCAATAAGGTACTGGTCTCAACCAAGACTACAGAGGGCCAAATTAAACCTTAAACCTAAACCTTAAATTCCGCGGAGGTCTCCCTAGACACTTTTTACTCACCCGGGTTCTACCAAAGACAAAAAAAAATTCCCCAAATAACTGGATATCGATCTTAATGGGCCTTCTACAGGGCACAGAAATCAAGTCACAATATATAGACAAAATTACTCACCCTGTTGAAGGCTCTCGATTGATCGATCCCACTTCTGATCACCAGACTGTTAGGAATTATCCCAGGGCAATATTGGAAGATGAGTCTTGGAGGAAAGCAGTGACCTTCTCGGACGTCCGGGAAACAATTACCAAAATAACACACACAGGCAGGTTATCATTAGCAAATGTTCCGTTTATTATGGGTGCTACAGCAAATTATATAGACATGGATGCACGCAGGCGTCTGATACGTAACAGAATATTATTGGCTAAGCAAATACACTAATATCCTTCCTGATACCCTTATTTGGCACATAGTATAACATATCATAATACAGGATAATATTTGTAATAAGAAAGAGAGGAAAAATGTACGTTAGCACTTACAGGAAACCTGTAGGTAGGTCATGACATTTAGTTCTGAGCTTTTGTGGTTTAGGCTATAGGATGAACATTGAACAGGATGAGCGTTGTGGTTAGACTACAGGATACAGGTGGGATGCTCAGACAGAAAAGACAAAAAAATAAGACAGAATAGTTAGCTGATAATGTTAGCAATATTACAAGTGGAGCACATAGGTAATGTGTGCAGCACAAATAAGTGATGTTCCCTGACAGTAATTTCCAGTTATAGATGGACAATGTCCTTATATTTCTCTAATGTAATATCATCATTAAGGTCACATAGAAATATACAATACATAAATTAACAGATTTATTTCTATAGGCTTATATAGACATGTACAATATAAGAATATGGTAATGTAATGGCTTACAACCCAATGGATCATTGTAATTCACTATATAACTTGAACAGATATAGTGCTGGTGGCTAGTATGGGCCTATACAACACAAACAGGTGATAATATGATGGGATTGATTTAAGGTGGACTTACACCTATGTGTTTGTGCGGAAAAGAGGTATAGGCATATGATGAAACTGGAACAAGAGAAGAAGAGAGGAATGTCAGGATATCTGTAAATGTCAGTGGATAATACATATCTATATAATAAGATAAGATCAGTATGCAATCGATCAAATATTAAGGTTGAGCATGCTTAATGCCATTTTCTAAATGAATTCTGTATATTGCAAATCTGAGGTTCAGACATGAGATACCTTTCTAATTTAATCAGGATTCAGCTGGAACCTTTCCTCCCCTCCCCACTTAATATACTAAACTGTACCTTTGTTCAATACATTTGGTCAGTTAGTGAAGACTGGCTTTGAAACTCAGGAAGGTAATAATTAACACTTACTTGGTACTATCCTGCTGATTGCGATACACAAAATCTCCCGCTTTCCAGACTTGGTAAAAACTAACGCCTAGTTCACGAGTTTGGCGTTAGCCTTAAAAAGCAGCATTGAGAGGTCCCAACGCTGCTTTTTAACACCCACTGGTATTATGAGTCAGACAGGAAAGGGTCTACTGCTCACTTTTCTTCCGCGACTCGAAGCTACCGCAAATCCCCTTACATCAATTGCGTATCCTATCTTTTTAATGGGACTTGCCTAACGCTGGTATTACGAGTCTTGGAAGAAGTGAGCGGTAAACCCTCTCCTGTCAAGACTCCTACCGCAAATCCCCTTACGTCAATTGTGTAGCCTATCTTTTTAATGGGATTTGCCTAATGCTGGTATTACGAGTCTTGCAAGAAGTGAGTGGTAGACCCTCTCCTGTCAAGACTCCTACCACATTTAAAAGTCAGTAGTTGAGAGTTTTATGGGCTAACGCTGGAACATAAAACTCTTAACTAAAGTGCTAAAAGTACACTAACACCCATAAACTACCTATTAACCCCTAAACTGAGCCCCCCCCCCACATCGGAAACACTTAAATAAATTATTTAATCCCTAATCTGCCGACCTGACATCGCCGCCACTTTAATAAATTTATTAACCCCTAAACCGCCGCAGTTCTGCCTTGCAAACACTAGTTAAATTTTATTAACCCCTAATCTGCCGTCCCTAAATTACCGAAACCTACTTACATTTATTAACCCCTAATCTGCCGCCCCAACGCCGCCGCCACTATATTAAAGGTATTAACCCCTAAACCTAAGTCTAACCCTAAGTCTAACCCCCCTAACTTAAATATTATTTAAATTAAACAAAATAAATTTAACATAATTAAATTAATTAATCCTATTTAAAACAAAATACTTACCTGTAAAATAAACCATAAGCTAGCTACAATTAACTAATAGTTACATTGTAGCTAGCTTAGGGTTTATATTTATTTTACAGGCAACTTTGTATTTATTTTAACTAGGTACAATAGTTATTAAATAGTTATTAACTATGTAATAACTACCTAGCTAAAATAAGTTCAAAATTACTTGTAAAATAAATCCTAACCAAAGTTACAATTACACCTAACACTACACTATCATTAAACTAATTACCTAAACTACCTACAATTAATTACAATTAAATTAAAAACTAAATTACGAAAAAAAAAACTAAATTACAGAAAATAAAAAAAGAATTACAAGAATTTTAAACTAATTACACCTAATCTAATCCCCTTAATAAAATAAAAAGCCCCCCAAAATAAAAAAAACTCCCTACCCTATACAAAATTACAAATAGCCCTTAAAAGGGCCGTTTGCAGGGCATTGCCCCAAAGTAATCAGTTCTTTTACCTGTAAAAGAAAAATACAATACCCCCAACATTAAAACCCACCACCCACATACCCCTACTCTAAAACCCACCCAATCCCCCCTTAAAAAAACCTAACACTAACCCCCTGAAGATCACCCTACCTTGAGCCGTCTTCACCCAGCCAGGCACAAATGGACCTCCAGAGGGGCAGAAGTCTTCATCCGATCCGGGCAGAAGAGGTCCTCCAAGCGGCAGAAGTCATCATCCAAACGGCATCTTCTATCTTCATCCATCCGGAGCAGAGCGGGTCCATTTTCAATCCAGCCGATGCGGAGCCATCCTCTTCAAACGATGTCCTAACGAAGAATGAAGGTTCCTTTAAATGACATCATCCAAGATGGCATCCCTTGAATTCCGATTGGCTGATAGGATTCTATCAGCCAATCGGAATTAGAATTCTGATTGGCTGATTGGAACAGATTTTTCCTACCTTAATTCCGATTGGCTGATAGAATCCTATCAGCCAATCAGAATTGAAGGGACACCAACTTGGATGACGTCACTTAAAGATACCATCATTGTGTTAGAAGACTCTAGATGAAGAGGATGGCTCTGCGTCGACTCCTTGGAAGATGGCTCCGCTCCGCTCCTGATAGATGAAGATTGAACACACCACCTGGATGAAGACTTCTACCGGATGAAGGACCTCTTCTGCGCAACTTGGATGAAGATTTCAGCCCAGTTGGGTGAAGACGACTCAAGGTAGGGAGATCTTCAGGGGGTTAGTGTTAGGTTTTTTTAAGGGGGGTTTGGGGGGGTTAGAGTAGGGGTATGTGGGTGGTGGGTTTTAATGTTGGGGGGGTGTATGTTTTTTTACAGGTAAAAGAGCTGATTACTTTGGGGCAATGCCCCGCAAAAAGCCCTTTTAAGGGCTGGTAGAAGAGCTGATTACTTTTGTAATAGGGTAGGGCATTTTATTATTTTGGTGGGCTTTTTTATTTTATTAGGGGGCTTAGATTAGGTCTAATTATTTTAAACTTCTTGTAATATTTTTTTATTTTCTGTAATTTAGTGTTTGTTTTTTTGTATTATAGATTAGTTTATTTAATTAAATTTAATTGTAGGTAATTGTAGGTAATTTATTTAATTAATTTAATGATAGTGTAGTGTTAGGTTTAATTGTAACTTAGGTTAGGATTTGATATTTTATTAGGGGGCTTAGAGTAGGTGTAATTAGTTTAAAATTGTTGCAATTTTTTTCTTATGTTTCTAAATATTTTTTTATTTTTTGTAACTTAGTTCTTTTTTATTTTTTGTACTTTAGTTAGTTTATTTAATTGTATTTATTTGTAGGAATTGTATTTAATTTATTTATTGATAGTGTAGTGTTAGGTTTAATTGTAGATAATTGTAGGTAGTTTATTTAATTTATTTATTGATAGTGTAGTGTTAGGTTTAATTGTAACTTAGGTTAGGATTTATTTTACAGGTAACTTTGTAATTATTTTAACTAGGTAGCTATTAAATAGTTATTAACTATTTAATAGCTATTGTAGCTAGTTAAAATAAATACAAAGTTGCCTGTAAAATAAATATAAATCCTAAAATAGATACAATGTAATTATTAGTTATATTGTAGCTATATTAGGGTTTATTTTCTAGGTAAGTATTTAGTTTTAAATAGGATTCATTTATTTAATTATAGGAATATTATTTAGTTTTATTTAAATTATATTTATGTTAGGGGTTGTTAGGGTTAGGGTTAGACTTAGGTTTAGGGATTAATAAATTTAGTATAGTAGCGGCGACGTTGGGGGCAGCAGATTAGGGGTTAATAATTGTAGGTAGGTGGCGGCGATGTTAGGGAGGGCAGATTAGGGGTTAATACAATTTATTATAGTGTTTGCGAGGCGGGAGTGTGGCGGTTTAGGGGTTAATACATTTATTATAGTGACGGCGAGGTCCGGTCGGCAGATTAGGGGTTAATAAGTGTAGGTAGGTGGCGGCGACATTGGGGGGGGGCAGATTATGGGGTAATAAATATAATATAGGTGTCGGTGATGTTAGGGACAGCAGATTAGGGGTTCATAGGGATAATGTAGGTGGCGGTGGTGTCCGGTCGGCAGATTAGGGGTTAATAATATAATATAGGTGTCAGCGATAGCGGGGGCAGCAGATTAGGGGTTAATAAGTGTAAGATTAGGGGTGTTTAGACTCAGGGTTCATGTTAGGGTGTTAGGTGTAGACTTAGAGAGTATTTCCCCATAGGAAACAATGGGGCTGCGTTAGGAGCTGAATGCTGCTTTTTTGCAGGTGTTAGGTTTTTTTTCAGCCAGCTCAGCCCCATTGTTTCCTATGGGGATATCGTAGACGAGCACGTTTTTCCATCTTACCGCTACCGTAGGCAACGCTGGTATTGAGGGTTGAAGTTGCGCTAAATTATGCTCAACGCTCCCTTTTCTGAGCCTAACGCAGCCATTCAGACAACTCTAAATACCAAAGTTGTCTTAAGGGTGCGCTGGGAAAAAAAGCAGCGTTAGCACCACGGGTCTTTACTGACAAAACTCTAAATCTAGACGTTAGTGAATTAAAAAGACAATATCGTCATAATGAAAACCCCTCTATTAGCAATGAGGATAATGCAGATAATTCTAACTCCCTTAAGGAATACATCAGAAATGAATTACAGAACTTTAGGGATGAATTTAAACACAGGTCACTGATTGGCTTAGAGATAAACTTCCCACATAGACAATCACCTCAAGTTTTAAATTTAGAGAACTGCTACACTTCAGAGGGGGAGGAAAGTGATTATAGTGAATCAGAGGGTAGAGCTAGCTACCAAAATAGCCCCCATAATACTAATATGCGTAAGGGTTCTCACCATAGTAAAAGGGCAGATAATGAACGCTCCAGTCCCAAAAATAAGGTCCCTAGGAAAGCCTGAGATACATCTAATAAGATATATGTCACCCCTAAAATAATTAAATTTTTAAGTGGTGCAGTACCTAAATTTTCCAACAAGGGAACAAATTCTATAACTGACCACTTAGTAACTTATGAAAATGCTTTATCCATAATGAATTTTACAAGTGAACAGTCAAAAATTGAATTTCTGCACTGGGTATTTGAGGATAAACATCACAAATTCTTTGCTTCACTAAAGGATTTGAATAATCATTCCTGGAGTAAAACGAAAAATCAGTGCAGAAAAGAATTTGAGCAATATCGCACTAAAACCGCTGCAAAAATAGCTGTATACGGTTTGAAATGTGGCGCGAATCAAAGCCCAATTAAATTCCTTTCTGTACTGAAAAGTGCGTACAGTATGGCCGAAGACTACCCCATATTTGAAAGCTCAGAATTTGTGAATTTATTTTTTGAAGTATTGCCCGCGCACATCAAAATTAATTTAGCTAGAGATTTATTTATTTTTAAATAATTTTTTATTGAGGGTTTTTTATAATGACAACATAAAAATATGACTTATAGACATTACATAGAAATGATTGTCTCAACAAAAATATGACAAAAAAGGAAACATATAATAAGTGTCAAACTATAATTGAAAACCTCCTTTTATGTTTTTCATCATAATGAAAGTAGCTATTATTCCAGGCCATTGTGTTAAAACACATTCTGAAGGAGCACTGTCGCTACTAAGAAGTCCCAATTTATTATGAACTTCTTAAGAACTTATATATCTATTGATATAACAACACCAGAGAACCAGAATATGTAGCTGCTAAGTCAGTCCGAAAACTGTCTCTCTGTTAGTTTAGCTTATCAAAGAGTTGAATGCTTCTTATTATTAATGGGTCTTGATACCAAGAATAAAATATAGAGCAAGGGGGAAGTTGGGGAAGTATCAGCGGATAAGCACCGCTATATAAATAATTTTTCTATGTAACAATATTATTAAAATAGAAATGGTCAACAGCAATGGGGGGCGGAAGACCATAAAAATGTTTATTGACTGGGTCAGTTAGTTATCATAAAATGAAGCGTGATGTGCAGTACTAAACTATATGGCAGTTAAGTATGATTTGTAATGGGTATCAAGAAGGGGCGGGTATGGTATGGACCCAATTCAGTTAGGATGGGAATTAAGTTTACTATTCAGTAGTTAAACAATTCTCATTTTACGCAGAGTAAGTTGAGTTAGGCTCAAGAGGGAAACCCTATACATTAATTATAAACCCACTAGTATGTGAATAAACACGAATAACTAAGCTGACTAATTACCTAGGAAAACTTAGATCTGCCTAAATATTTTGTTCATCGCGGGCATATAAACAAATTACCCCATCTCCCTATACTTATATATTATTATACCTTTACTGAGGAAGCATGTATGGCAGGAGATATATACTCCTGATAGGTATCTGTAAAAGTAAATACACCTATCGAGTAAAAGATCATCCTATGGGCAGATAAGGTACAAATTTAGAACTTAGCACACAGCATGTAAACATAGTAACAATATGAAGGGAAGTAACTATAATGCAGATCTTACTAATCACATTTACCACAAAGAGGTATTTAACGGGTTATATATACAAGGCCATTTTCCCACCTGTCGTATGCTAGCCCTATATGGAGTAGAAATACTAAACAAATAGGTAATATTCAGGCTTAGGGTTAACTATAGGAGAGCCTTATAAAAACATAATATAGTGGGGAAGGGGGGGGGGGGAAGAAGGGGGGAGTATGTCCATCTAATTTTAAAATAGAGGGCTTCCAAAAGTATGAATATCGGCTGGTTCTCGGATACTAGTGGAGTTAGGTTTGAACCTAAGAAGGCTCAATATATATATAGGATATACTATGCGTACGGTTAGCAGGTTATATTTGGCACATATACACATAGATACTCATAAACCCAAACACCCACACAGATGCAGATAGGAAAGGTATGAATCAACCTTGAGTCAGTTTTCTCTGGAATATATAAACATATGTAAGGGGAACATATCTAAGCCTAACGGTGCTATAAAAATAAAACTTTAAAGCATAACTAGATCAATATAGGCTCACGTTAATAACAGAGTAGAGGAGTCAAGGGGGGTCTATACAGTAATGATTCAGTAGTAGAGGTCAATATGCCCATTTAATTAACTAATTCAGGGGTATGGGAGGAATGAGTATTATGGCACATTTCATGTTAGCTGGGTGTAACTAAGAGAACTATACATTCTAGACGAACATTTAAACCATAAGGCCTAGATTTAGAGTTGGGCGGTAGCTGTCAAAACCAGCGTTAGAGGCTCCTAACGCTGGTTTTTACCGCCCTCTGGTATTTGGAGTCAGTCATTAAAGGGTCTAACGCTCACTTTCCAGCCGCGACTTTTCCATACCGCAGATCCCCTTACGTCAATTGCGTATCCTATCTTTTCAATGGGATCTTTCTAACGCCGGTATTTAGAGTCGTGGCTGAAGTGAGCGTTAGAAATCTAACGACAAAACTCCAGCCGCAGAAAAAAAACAGTAGTTAAGAGCTTTCTGGGCTAACGCCGGTTTACAAAGCTCTTAACTACTGTGCTCTAAAGTACACTAAAACCCATAAACTACCTATGTACCCCTAAACCGAGGTCCCCCCACATCGCCGCCACCCTATTAAATTTTTTTAACCCCTAATCTGTCGACCGCACACCGCTGCCACCTACATTATCCCTATGAACCCCTAATCTGCTGCTCCTAACACCGCCGACCCCTATATTATATTTATTAACCCCTAATCTGCCGCCCCCGCTATCGCTGACCCCTGCATATTATTATTAACCCCTAATCTGCCACTCCGTACACCGCTGCCACCTACATTATAGCTATGTACCCCTAATCTGCTGCGCCTAACACCGCCGACCCCTATATTATATTTATTAACCCCTAATCTGCCCCCCTCAACGTCGCCTCCACCTGCCTACACTTATTAACCCCTAATCTGCCGAGCGGACCGCACCGCTACTATAATAAAGTTATTAACCCCTAATCCGCCTCACTCCCGCCTCAATAACCCTATAATAAATAGTATTAACCCCTAATCTGCCCTCCCTAACATCGCCGACACCTAACTTCAATTATTAACCCCTAATCTGCCGACCGAATCTCGCCACTACTGTAATAAATGGATTAACCCCTAAAGCTAAGTCTAACCCTAACACTAACACCCCCCTAAGTTAAATATAATTTTATTCTAACGAAATAAATTAACTCTTATTAAATAAATTATTCCTATTTAAATCTAAATACTTACCTGTAAAATAAATCCTAATATAGCTACAATATAAATTATAATTATATCTTAGCTATTTTAGGATTAATATTTATTTTACAGGCAACTTTGTAATTATTTTAACCAGGTACAATAGCTATTAAATAGTTAATAACTATTTAATAGAGGGGGTGGAGCCATCAGCACACAAGCATGGATGTACTTTCATATCGCTCCTGCACTAATGCCTCTATAGGGGACTTTGGAACATGTTTCTAGTTCAACTAATCTTTTTGGAGCCCTTTACTACCTATTGGGATTCATATCCTGCTTTTAGTGTGAGTTATTTCTGGTTTTGAGCGTGATTTTAACTAACTGAAACTGGAGGCCTGCTTTGGCAGCTCATAACGGGCGACCATCTTTACATCCTTATGGTAGTAACGCTATACAAACTCCTTGGGGCATACACCAACATCTATAATCCACAATACTCTTCCTCTGCCTGCCTAGAAATCGGATACCTAAAGCCAACATGTTAACTGCTATTCAGTTTTTGGAAGCGCTGCGCTGTATGCTGAGGGACCACCATGCTGCATTTGAAAGTCTGCTGTGTGAAGCGTTCCAACCGGAGGACATCTGCACTGCTAGTTTGGACACGCAGCTTGATCATACATACAGAGGAGATGTGCAGGGTTGTCCTTTCGAATCAGTTGCGGCGGACAAAGACATCGCTACGGCGGGTGCGGCACTACAAGGAGAGCACCCATTATGTGGCATGGAAAGTGCCGCTGTTCCGATCCAGCCGACTCTCACACTTAGCCCAACAGGGGCGCCGCAGAATTCTAGAGGTAGGAGGGAGACATGGTTGCAGCTGCGTGAGTCCTTAAGGTGCCAAAAGGTTCTTTCATGTGCAGATACACAGGCAGTTAAGAGTGAGCCTCGACTCACACACAGGCCAGATTTATATATGGACTATTGGTTCATGATGAGGAGTGGTGTGCTGTTTAATGTGTACCTCTCTTGCCACGTGTACTCTAATTGTACATGCTCCATTGTTTTCAAAGGCACACTGTCACTACTGAGGAAGCAGGGGATCGGTTGAGAGACTTTGTTTCTGGGATAAGTATTGCCCTTTGGGACATTTTGTGGTGGTCGTTTCATCTAAGGGTAATGCTTATATGCAGACATAAAAGAAATAGTAAAACTGCTGCATAATTTGACATGATGGCTGGACAAAAGAAAAAGAAAACTTGCTGCATGTTTTGCCATGATGGATTGTTTTTATATATTGCGGCTTATGCTGGGAAATTGATGTGGACATCCTCTATTGGTAATCTGCTAGTGCTACGTGCTCCCTCTAACTGCAGGACTTAGTACTTGTTATACTATAATGTCTCCAATATTGTATTTCTTATAGCTAGCCGCTTCTCATAATAATATGTATGTAACCGAGACTTCACTGTTCCATGCCTAACAGATATATACATTACCCTTTACAGAACCCTAATCACTTCGAGAGCTCCCTATGCCGCTCACACATGTAGTCAAGCTATGAGACCACCGTGACTCATAGACATATAACAGCAGGGGGTTCCACATTTTACCTTGATGTGTCTACCCTATAGGTGTGAGCAGCTCTTTGGAATAATTCATAATTTACTACTAGACTATATGTAAGCCATTTATCACTCCATTACTCTTACTAACTTATTCTAGGGCGCATGTTGGGGCTCAATAATAAGGATACTGAGTTTCATTTCGATGCAATGAGGGTGCTGCCAGCGGCCGAGGTTGCGCCCTACCATTTGTTGAGTCCCACCATGTGACTGTTATATATGGTTCAGTTGCTTTATCCCTATCTCACAGTATTGCAGCCACATTGTTGTCATTTTAGTTCTGTTGAGTGCGTCATTTGCTCCAATCTCAATCACAGGCCCTGTGTTGCTCTACGTGAGGCCTTTCATAGTTGCTTCTTAGTCTCCTTGCATACAGAGCTATATCTTCATTGCTTTTGATTATCTACAAATATTTCCATAAGGTAAATTGTTTAGTCCATATTACCTGCCATATCTAAATGCCCTCCTTCCTTCCCCCCTTCTCCTATATTGAATTATTCAATTTTCACTGAGTGTGTGGACTGTTATCACAGTAATTCAGACAGCAAGGCCCAGCTAACATCATTAGGAGCAGCCCCCCATAGTTAGGAGGGTTTTATATTTTAAAGATTCCATCCTAGCTCCCTTACCTTGCCTTCGCTTACACACATAGGTATCCACAAAGTTTCTTAGGACAGGCAGGTCCTGCGCTACTCATTTTAGGCATTGCCTTATCAATCATTCTGCCCTAGGATTAGTTCCGATATCCACACCAGATTTTATCCGGGTCACTCCCAGTCTAGTTATTGCGCTTTGCTTATATGTTTACCTAACATACTTGAATTGCCATTTCTCTCCCACACACATATACAATAAGCCCACTAACACATAATGCGCCCACTGAATTTTTTTTTTTTACTTTTTTTTTTATACAGCAAGGCGCTTGCGCCATTCCCAGACTTGATACAGCGCCTGCTCATATATTCATCCTAACATACTTAACTTATCACCTCCCCCCCCCACTTTAATATAATATACCTCCTATTTCAGGAGAGTGAATTATGTGGTTTCTCTAGCCTATACCACTCCTTACTTCCCCTTCTTACGATTCTATCTTACAATACACAATTATATTAGCATCACTTCCCCTCCCAAGCTGAGCAAGATTGTTTAGTATTATTTTCTTTCTCACAAATAAAATATTAAGTTCACATTTGATGTTTCCCTTGCTGTTCTATTTCCCTAAGCAATTCTGATACAAATATTGAGCTTACATTTGAGGTTTACCCTGTTGGTATTTCTCCCTAAGCAACTCCTATATAATTATCTAGTTTACATTTGTTATTTACCTTGTTGGTATATCTCCCTAAGTAACGCCTCCACAATTATCCAGTTTGCATCTTACACTTACCTAGGTGTTATACCTCCCTAAGTAACGCCTATACGATTTTTTAGCTTACATATATTGTTCACCTTGGTATTGTATTTCCCTAACCAATTCCTTTGCAGACATTTAAACCCAAGATGTTTTGAAATGTTCATTAAGAGAAATATCCCAGGAAAGAAATTTGAAAATATGAGGTTTTTCTTTCAATTATGTTTGACTTTTTATGTTTAGCATCAGATGGGTTTGTAATCATTTATTAGGACGTTTGATGTATTTCTGTCTTAGCATTCAATGGCTCCATTGGAGCAGAGTCAATCAGAGTGTGTTTACGTTAGGAGCATGATGTATATTACTGCTATGTTAAGTCCTATACTTTATTGTTTGCAATTGTCTGTATGCTTATTCAAGAACCTCAATAAAAACTATTAAATAAATAAATAACTATTTAATAGTTACCTAGTTAAAATAATTACAAAATTACCTGTAAAATAAATCCTAACCTAAGTTACAATTAAACCTAACACTACACTATCAATAAATAAATTAAATAAACTACCTACAATTATCTACAATTAAACCTAACACTACACTATCAATAAATTAATTAAATACAATACCTACAAATAACTACAATGAAATAAACTAACTAAAGTACAAAAAATAAAAAAGAACTAAGTTACAAAAAATAAAAAAATATTTACAAACATTAGAAAAAAATTACAACAATTTTAAACTAATTACACCTACTCTAAGCCCCATAATAAAATAACAAAGACCCCCAAAATAAAAAAATGCCCTACCCTATTCTAAATTACAAAAGTTCAAAGCTCTTTTACCTTACCAGCCCTTAAAAGGGCCCTTTGCGGGGCATGCCCCAAAGAATTCAGCTCTTTTGCCTGTAAAAAAAAACATACAATACCCCCCCAACATTACAACCCACCACCCACATACCCCTAATCTAACCCAAACCCCCCTTAAATAAACCTAACACTAAGCCCCTGAAGATCTTCCTACCTTGTCTTCACCATGCCAGGTATCACCGATCGTTCCAGGCTCCGAAATCTTCATCCAAGCCCAAGCGGGGGTTAGACATCCATCATCCGGCTGAAGTCTTCTATCAAGCGACGGCTGAAGAAGTCCAGAAGAGGCTCCAAAGTCTTCATCCTATCCGGGAAGAAGAGTAGATCCGGACCGGCAACCATCTTCTTCCAAGCGGCATCTCCGATCAGCCAAAAAGATTGAGCTTGCATTCTATTGGCTGATCGGAACAGCCAATAGAATGCGAGCTCAATCTGATTGGCTGATTGAATTAGCCAATCGGATTGAACTTGATTCTGATTGGCTGATTCCATCAGCCAATCAGAATTTTCCTACCTTAATTCCGATTGGCTGATAGAATCCTATCAGCCAATCGGAATTCGAGGGACGCCATCTTGGATGACGTCCTTTAAAGGAACCGTCATTCATCGGGAATTCTTCGAAAGAAGAAGATGGGTCGGCGGTGGAGGTCTTCAAGATGGAGCCGGTCGTCATCGGATGAAGATAGAAGATGCCGCTTGGATCAAGATGGTTGCCGGTCCGGATCGCCTCTTCTTCCGGGATAGGATGAAGACTTTAGAGCCTCTTCTGGACCTCTTCAGCCGCCGGATTATGGATCGCCAGCCCCCGCTTGGGCTTGGATGAAGATTTCGGAGCCTGGAACGATCGGTGATACCTGGCATGGTGAAGACAAGGTAGGAAGATCTTCAGGGGCTTAGTGTTAGGTTTATTTAAGGGGGGTTTGGGTTAGATTAGGGGTATGTTGGTGGTGGGTTGTAATGTTGGGGGGGTATTGTATGTTTTTTTTTACCGGCAAAAGAGCTGAATTCTTTGGGGCATGCCCCGCAAAGGGCCCTTTTAAGGGCTGGTAAGGTAAAAGAGCTTTGAACTTTTGCAATTTAGAATAGGGTAGGGCATTTTTTTTATTTTGGGGGTCTTTGATATTTTATTAGGGGGCTTAGAGTAGGTGTAATTAGTTTAAAATTGTTGCAATTTTTTTCTTATGTTTGTAAATATTTTTTTATTTTTTGTAACTTAGTTCTTTTTTATTTTTTGTACTTTAGTTAGTTTATTTAATTGTATTTATTTGTAGGAATTGTATTTAATTTATTTATTGATAGTGTAGTGTTAGGTTTAATTGTAGATAATTGTAGGTAGTTTAATTTATTTATTGATAGTGTAGTGTTAGGTTTAATTGTAACTTAGGTTAGGATTTATTTTACAGGTAATTTTGTAATTATTTTAACTAGGTAGCTATTGAATAGTTCTTAACTATTTAATAGCTATTGTACCTGGTTAAAATAAATACAAAGTTGCCTGTAAAATAAATATTAATCCTAAAATAGCTACAATATAATTATAATTTATATTGTAGCTATATTAGGGTTTATTTTACAGGTAAGTATTTAGATTTAAATAGGAATAATTTATTTAATAAGAGTTAATTAATTTCGTTAGATAAAAATTATATTTAACTTAGGGGGGTGTTAGTGTTAGGGTTAGACTTAGCTTTAGGGGTTAATACATTTATTATAGTAGCGGTGAGCTGCGATCGGCAGATTAGGGGTTAATTATTGTAGGTTGCTGGCGGCGACGTTGTGGGGGGCAGATTAGGGGTTAATAAATATAATATAGGGGTTGGCGGTGTTAGGGGCAGCAGATTAGGGGTACATAGGGATAATGTAGGTAGCGGCGGTATACGGAGTGGCAGATTAGGGGTTAAAAAAAATATGCAGGGGTCAGCGACAGTGGGGACGGCAGATTAGGGGTTAATAAGTGTAAGGTTAGGGGTGTTTAGACTCGGAGTACATGTTAGAGTGTTAGGTGCAGACGTAGGAAGTGTTTCCCCATAGAAAACAATGGGGCTGCGTTAAGAGCTGAACGCTGCTTTTTTGCAGGTGTTAGGTTTATTTCAGCTCAAACTGCCCCATTGTTTTCTATGGGGATATTGTGCACGAGCACGTTTTTGAAGCTGGCTGCGTCCGTAAGCACCACTGGTATCTAGAGTTGCAGTGGCGTTAAATTATGCTCTACACTCCCTTTTTGAAGCCTAACGCACTGAAAACTAACGCACTGAAAACCCAGCCATTCTGTGGACTCTAAATACCAACGGTATTTAAAAGGTGCGGGAGAAAAAAAGCATGCGTAGCTAACGCACCCCTTTGGCCGCCAAACTCTAAATCTAGCCGTTAGTGTCTTATGGCAGAGGGATAGAACCAAACACTACTACTTGCTGATTTGAGGATCATACTTACTATTCCCTTAGGTTTTTCTAATGGAAGCATCTTACTTTAACTAATATTAATCAAAATTAGTCCCCATGGCACATTTGGAGACCTTTACACCACTCTTTATCTTATAGTAGGAGTAGCAGGGAAGTAACACCACACGGTAGCAATCTGAATTAGACCCCAGTGAGCTGGCCAAATATTTCGTACATTAAATCACATCTAAAGAATATTTTAAACTCATACCAAGACCCCCTCAGATAAACAGAGACATAGGTAAGACATATAGCTGAAATGCATAAAATATGTTAACAAACTGTGCAATAATAGAACAGTCCTAGGGGAGAGTATAATAGTCACACTTATAGGACATGCAGTTAATACTAAACTAACCATGTGTATATAAAACTTATAGCTGGTATAAAGAAATGGGTAGTATTATCAAACTTGATAGCTCTCATTAAAATGCTCCAATAGCAAGTACCCAATGCTCGGTCCATACTATAAGATCAAAGTTTGTTTTTAGTGGACCTATATTGACAGGAAGAGTTATTAGCCTATGCCGGTTTCCACACAGGTCCCAAGTATCTCTGATCTCTGAAACCTGTTGCTGAGCCTCAAGCTGTTGTCTAACATACCCCGATGTTGTCGTCTGAGGGTATATAGTCAACCGGTGTTTTAAAAGGTCCCCTTCAAAACATGAGAGCTCTCTATAGATCGCCACATAGCGATAGTTTGCAGCCATCTTCTGAAACTTGGCATAAAACAGTTCCAACTTAGGTCTGAAAGTTCCAAGCAGATCCTTGGCGTACCTGATGTTCTGCGAGTTTGATCTAACCAGACCTCTCTGCTCCAGTTCCATCTCCATCTGTACTTGCGTATGCAGAGGCCTAGCTAATGAGATGTTGCTTTCCCCTGCCATACAGCGCGGCCACTCCAGATAGCAGGCAGTGCAATCCATTGGCTCAGACATGGGAATCGATGCTCTCAGAGGGGGCCCGCGATCGATATTCCTCACAAGGAGCGAACCAGGTTTGTATACCGGATCAGGTAAGGACCGGGTTGTCGAAAGCACCTCATGGGCCAAAAGATCAGTTGCCTTCTCTTCACCCCTATCTACTTTGACCGGGGGAGCTGACACAGCTAGTATTAGGACTCGGTGCAGTTCGTCTT
Source organism: Bombina bombina (assembly GCF_027579735.1). Classification (NCBI taxonomy): domain Eukaryota; kingdom Metazoa; phylum Chordata; class Amphibia; order Anura; family Bombinatoridae; genus Bombina; species Bombina bombina. The sequence goes on along the minus strand of NC_069503.1, from coordinate 860,239,816 downwards.
TCAATGCGGTTAAGTGATGGCTTAAGATGCCTTGTACCTTAGTTTCCCACCGCTCAAGCGGATCTGCGATCACTCTAGGTCCGGACATGTTGGGGGATATATGTGTTTTAGAAAGCTGCTCCAAATCCATGAAGCTCCAAGCTCGGCCAAGTATAGTAAACAGGGGGAATGGGCTTAAAGTTTGCTGCAGAACACATATATTGTGCTTGGGATAGGTTCTGGATAAAATAAAGAGCTAAGTTTAACTTTTTGTCTCCAAAATTAAAGAAAATAAGTTATATATTTTAAATTAATGTCAGGAGCTCCTCTGGAACACGGCCTGCTGCTCAGGCTGTAGGCTCCGCCCCCTTAGCTAGAGATTTTGATGAGCACTGCTCATTGGACTGGCTGATCAAAGACAGAGCAAAGTTATACTCTATTCAGCAGTCCGGTGAACAGGGGGTTAAAATGGAACCAAAACCCAGTTCCAAAATTGTGGAAGAAACTAGGGTGTCACCTAGCCCCCTCAATTTGGAGTTTAACAAGAAAACTTATGCAGAAGTGGCCCGAGAAAACAGGCCTTCCCCACAAAGTTTTAACTCCGCCCCTCCCCCATCACGGGCCGAGGTGGAGATAGAATATAATCAAAATGGGGGGCATACCCAGGTAAATAATTATCCCCAAAGAGATGAATACTCACAAGGTAATTGGTATCCCCGTAAAAATAAATACCAAAAGTGGCGAAAATACTCTCAAGATAACCAGACACTTCAAGTAAATAGTGCTCCCCAAGATATTAATACTGAAGAGTTAAACCCCAAAGACAACTACATCAAAATAGGAGCAATAGCTATGATTCTGAGGGATCCTAAGGATCCAGGAATCAATACCCTGGGATATAAAAAAATTGGTCCATGGGTAAAAATGGCTTGTCCGTTGAAGTGGGCCAACTCAGTACGCAAATAAGTTAATTATGTACACTATTTACTATTATGAGTCAAGCTTTGATGGCTCAGAACCCTAACAATCCTTTTTTTACGGGTACAGCCAGTGGTCAGCTGTGGGCCACAGGCAAAGTCATAAATACTGCAGTATTACCTGAAAGAGAGATATACCAAATAAAATTATAAATGTCAATAATGGTACTAATCATATTATCTCCCTACAGACCAGTGATGACGAGTAACCTCAGCCTGAAAGCTCTAACAACTCTCTTCCTTTGCAGTATTCTCTTAAATAGGAAATATTAAATATATGAAGGAGCGCCCCAAGAGAGGCTTAAGTATACTAGAGAAAGTAGAAATAAAGAATTACTAGATAATGGTGTCACAGATGTTATAGAACACTCATAGAACAAGTTAGTAGTATTAAAAAGTGTCCTAGCCTAAGAGAGGATAGAAACTGGAAAAAACCTCAAGGAGAAAAGAATGTACTAAGAAAATTGGATATAGCTTATATTGGACCAAGTAAATATCTGTGCATAGATATAAAGTCTATAACAAGTGATGATAAAGTAACAATAAAGTGACAATATAGTGTGTTAGATAAAATACAATGTCTAGGATGTGAGGGGAAGGTGTATCAAATGTATATAAATGGCGGTGATGCAATCTGAGAGGGAAGGGGGGAGGTTTGGATGTGTATCCTTTTACACATCCAACCCTCCCCCCTTCCCTCTCAGATTGCATCACCGCCATTTATATACAATTTATACCAAGAATATTTTTGCTAGGGATTCTTAAGACTGCTGGACTACAATGTCGCACATTGCAAGAATCCAAACAGACCCCAATGCAACACCTGTCTTTGTTAAACAATACAGACTTCCTTTAGCTTCATATGATTCTCTCGCAGAAATCATAAGGAACTTGGAAGAAAAAGGTATTATCAGGCAGGTGCATAGCTCTTATAACAATCCTATTCTAGGTGTTCTTAAGCCCAATGGACAATGGCATTTGTGTGCTCACTTAAGATAGCTAAACAAACAAGTGTACATGTCTGGCTTGCCCCTTGCCATATATTGACCAGTGCCTAGCACAGATACAGGGATCCAAAATATTCACTGTCATTGATTGTGCACAGGGATATTGGACCATAACGGTACATGAAGAGGACCAGTATAAGCTTGCATTCTCGTTCCAAAAGGTCCAGTATGCATTCCAGAGACTCCCGTTTGGATTGATAAATTCAGGACATGAATTTGCAGTATTCATGCATAAGGCTATGCCTGATGCACTGGAAAGGGGGACCTTATCTTTTGTTGATGATGTTCTAATCAAAAGCACAGACTTTGAAAAACACATCACAGAGCTTAAACACATCCTAAGCCAACTTAAAAGGGCAGGTGTCAAATTATCCCTACAAAAAGCTCAATGGTGCCGCTCTTGTGTAAACTTCTTAGGACATGAAGTTACTTCTGAAGGGTTAAATCCTCCAAAGAAAAAGGTGGAAGCTATAATAAATTCTAAAAACCCAACTAACTTAAAGGAATTGAGATCATTCCTTGGTATGATGAATTATTCTCGCAAATTTATTGATAATTATGCAGAATTAGCTTAACCCCTACTACTTCTTCTAAAGAAGGATTTGAAATGGCACTGGAGTGAGACTCAAGAGACAGCCATTAGAGAGCTGAAGAGAAAACTCACTCAAGCACCTTGCTTAGTGTACCCTGATGGGGGTAAACCTTTCTACTTAGAGACAGGTTACACAGATAAAAGCATGAGTGCTGTTTTGTACCAAAAGCATGATAATTTAGGCAAACTCTATCCCCAGTAGAAATAAAATTTAGCGATTGCGAAAAAGCCCTCTTATCCACTGTATGGGCTTTACAAATTTTCCGTAGCTATATACAGGGCGAAACAGTAGAAACGGTCCACCAGTCTTTGCTATATCTACAAAGTGAGAGAATAAGAGATGAGAATTTGTCTAATAGCTGCCTAACAGCTTGGACTCTTTCCTTACAAGGCTGGCCTTTAGAAATTCGCTACAAGCAGAATAAAAAGAATACAGTCGCACAGGGGCTTGCTGAGCTCCAAGACTGTACAGCTAAGGATCATGGGGAAGAATTATTAGAAGATGATTTCCTGGAGGAATAATTGCTTTCCCCGTATACAATATATGAGGACCATTGTCAAACATTACCTTGGGTATATGTTGATGGTTGTTCTTACAATGCCACTATTGAAAATGAGCACAGACTAGTCGCTAGCTTTGGTATAACTTGGGCAAATGGATTCCCAAATATTTCTGTGGGTTTCAACATTAGACCAAGATCCAGTCAAGTTGCAGAACTCACTGATGTTCTAAAAACCATTCTAAAAACCATTGAAAAGGCTATTGAACACGGTATTCATGAATTTGTGATAATTACTGACTCAAATTATGTGCGTGACAGTTTTGTTGAATACCTGCCAACTTGGAAAAGAAATTGCATGCAGAAAACTAACAACAAACCAGTCAAACATGGCAAGTTGTTCTGCGAGTGTGATAATCTAGTGGTGTCCAATGGGTTAACCATACACTGGAAGAAGACCAAGGGTCATTCCAGGGTTCTAGGTCCTGATAAGGAAGGCAATGATCTTGTGGGTTCATTAGCCAAACAAGGAGTCATAACTGGAGAACTCCTTAATTTCGACCACTTAATGGCTGCAATTCAGATAGAACCCATTACCAGAAACCAGGCTAACCAATAGAGTGAGCCTAACTTGGTAGAATGTAGTCAGAATAGCGAGGACATGATCACTAGTCAAAAAGAAGACTCCATTATAGGCATCTTCTATAAACACATAGAAGATCTTGAAAGCAACTCCATCTCAAAAGATGATTGTATTGGTAAGGAGGATCTTAGAATCTTAATGAAGTCCAGATCACAATTCAAGTTACAGGATGGTTTGTTAATTAGAACCTCCAAAAATAGTATCCAGCAATGGGTGGTAACTACAAAGTTCAGAGGTCTCATGCTTCAACATGCCCATGATGCTCACACATCTGGCCACCATGGTGCCAAACTCACGTATGAGATATTGCGTGATTATGCCTTATGGCCACATATGTTGAAAGATGTTCAAACCTACTGTCAAGGTTGTTTAATCTTTCCACAGTTCCAACCCACTGTGCCAGCACATAGAGTGCCATTGCAGAAAAGGGGGATTGTAATGCCATGGTCAGATATACAAATTGATTTTATTGGTCCAGTGACTAAGTCATCAAGAGGCAACAAATACATGTTGGCAGTGACATGCCTGTTCACCAAATGGGTAGAGTGCATCAGTGCACCTAGCAATAGTGCTGAAACATGTGCAACATTGCTCATCAACCATGTGTTTTCCAGATTTGGTTTACCCCGGGAATCAAATCGATTGGGGAACCCACTTCACTAGCGAAGTTATGACCAAGATGTGGAAAATACTAGGGGTCAAAAGAAAGCTCCATATTGCATATAGAGCTGCCTCAAGTGGTGGTGTAGATCATTACAACCAATCCATTGTGAAATTCCTCAAAAAGTTTGTGAGTGAAACAGGTAAAGACTGGGATGTAAAATTACCTCTAGTCCTAATGGCATTAAGAGCAACTCCAAGTAGTGCTACTAAGATGTCAACTTTTGAGTTGATGACTGGTAGAAGAATGGTTCTACCTCAGCTTCTACTGTACCGTACATCAGACCAGAACTTGATAAATGCTGCCAATATGCATCAATATGTGGAGAAGGAAGCACCTGCAATATGCCTTTGCATTTGCTCAAAGGAACTTAGAGAAAGCTGCAACTGCCACTAAAACCTATTATGATCTCAAAATGTCCAAAAAGGAATATTAAATAAATGATAAAGTTTACTTTTATAACTTTGTAAGAGATCAGGTTAAGGAGAAGAAATTTCTTCTATCATGGAAGGGTCCTTTTGTCGTTACTGACAAAATATCTCCAGCCACCTATAAAATTAGGATCCCTAAAGATGATACTTTTATGGATAAATGGGTCCATATTAATCAGTTTCGAGAATGCCATCCTAGATCCTAACTGCAAGTCATAGAGGGAGAATGAAGTGTAATATCTCCAAATGCACTAAATAAATATTGTAGTTTAAAGATACCTAGCTAATGAGCATAAGGGCTCAAAAATAATGGACTCTCTTTATAGAAGGCTGTCTATAATGCATACTGTCAACATACCAAATACCACTGACTGTAAGCCAATTCCAATACATGTGTCATACAACCATTGAAAATTGGAAGGGGGGATAATGTCAGGGTATCTGTAAATGTCAGTGGATAATACATATCTATATAATAAGATAAAATCAGTATGCAATCGATCAAAAATTAAGGTTGAGCATGCGTAATGCCATTTGCTGAATACATTCTGTATATTGCAAATGTGAGGTTCAGACATGAGATACATTTGCTAATTTCATCAGGATTTAGCTGGAACCTTTCCTCCCCTCCCCACTTAATATGCTAAATGGTACCTGTGTTCAATACATTTGTTCAGTTAGTGAAGACTGGCTTTGAAACTCAGGAAGGTAATAATTAACAATTACTTGGTGATCAAATGTTAGACCACCTGCATCTGTTGTAGACAAAATTCTGCACTATTTTCAGATAAGCTAACAGAATAGCAAGATATTATGAGTTAACAGACACATAATTTAACACTTTGGGGCCTAGTTATCAACGCGTCTACTTTGCCTGCCATCGCTGGTTCAATACGCCCGCCTAAGCTCGCCTACCGTCGCCGCCGCGGACCTACAAAATTTCGCCTAAGTTATCAATAAAGCTGTCAAAAAGCCACACACCAAGTACGGGGCGATGAGCAGTGGACTGTGAGAGTTATCACTTATCCGATCTCGCTGCTCTTCGGCTTTTCCCCAGCTTTATTGCTAGCCTGTCACTAAGCACCCACACTAAACTACACTGTTCTACCCATAATAACGGCGCCCCCGGAGCCCCCCGCAAAGTTATTAACCCCTAAACCGCCGCTCCTAGACCCCGCCGCAACTCTTATAAATGTATTAACCCCTAAACCACCGCTCCCGGACACCGCCGCCACCTAAATTATACCTACTAACCCCTATCCTGCCCCCCTATACCGTCGCCACCTATAATAAAGTTATTAACCCCTATCCTGACGATCCCGGACCTTGCCGCAACTAAATAAATAGTTTAAACCCTAAACCGCCGCTCCCGGACCCCGCCGCAACCTATATTAAACTTATTAACCCCTAATCTGCCCCCCCTACACCGTCGCCACCTATAATAAATGTATTAACCCCTATCCTGCCCCCTCCTACAACGCTGCCACTGTAATAAATTATTAACCCCTAAACCTAAGTCTAACACTAACCCTAAAACCCCCCTAACGTAAATATTAATTAAATAAATCTAAATAATATTTCTCTTATTAAATAAATTAATCCTATTTAAAACTAAATACTTACCTTTAAAATAAATCCTAATATAGCTACAATATAAATAATAATTATATTGTAGCTATCTTAGGATTTATTTTTATTTTACAGGAATCTTTCAATTTATTTTAACTAGGTACAATAGCTATTAAATAGTTATTAACTATTTAATAGCTACCTAGCTAAAATAAAGAGAAATTTACCTGTAAAATAAAAACTAACCTAAGTTACAATTACACCTAACACTACACTATACTTTAATAAATTATTTATATTTAAAACTAAATACTTACCTGTAAAATAAACCCTAAGATAGCTACAATGTAATTAATAATTACATTGTAGCTATTTTAGGATTTATATTTATTTTACAGGTAACTTTTATTTATTTTGGCTAGTTAGAATAGTTATTAAATAGTTATTAACTATTTAATAACTACCTAGCTAAAAGAAATACAAAATTACCTGTAAAATAAATCCTAACCTAAGTTACAATTAAACCTAACACTACACTATCATTAAATTAATTAAATAAATTACCTACAAATAACTACAATTAAATACAATTACATAAACTAACTAAAGTACAAAAAATAAAAAAATCTAAGTTACAAAAAATAAAAAAAATAAGTTACAAACATTTAAAAAATATTACAACAATTTTAAGCTACTTACACCTAATCTAAGCCCCCTAATAAAATAACAAAGCCCCCCAAAATAAAAAAAAATTCCCTACCCTATTCTAAATTAAAAAGTTCAAAGCTCTTTTACCTTACCAGCCCTTAAAAGGTAGATTAGGGGTATGTGGGTGGTGGGTTTTAATGTTGGGGGGGGTTGTATTTTTCTTTTACAGGCAAAAGAGCTGAATTCTTTGGGCATGCCCCGCAAAAGGCCCTTTTAAGGGCTGGTAAGGTAAAAGAGCTTTGAACTTTTTAATTTAGAATAGGGTAGACCAATAGATGATATCACAAGGGCGGATCCTCGTCTCACCAGGGAGAGTCCAGGGATACCTTGAGCAGGAGTCAGTCAGCAGTGAAAGAGTCCAGCGGTGATCAGTCCCACACCTCAAACAGCTAAAATAGTAACTAAAACAGCTCCAAAAAAGGTCATCAAATCAGGAGATAAAAAGGTCGGCAGCAGATGAGGAGATGAATAAAACTTAAAAGTTTATTAAAATAGTAAAAACAACAGCAACGCGTTTCTCAGTGTAACACACTGTTTCATCAGGCTATATATGCTGTTGTTTTTACTATTTTAATAAACTTTTAAGTTTTATTCATCTCCTCATCTGCTGCCGACCTTTTTATCTCCTGATTTGATGACCTTTTTTGGAGCTGTTTTAGTTACTATTTTAGCTGTTTGAGGTGTGGGACTGGTCACCGCTGGACTCTTTCACTGCTGACTGACTCCTGCTCAAGGTATCCCTGGACTCTCCCTGGTGAGACGAGGATCTGCCCTTGTGATATCATCTATTGGTCTACCGGACGACGAGCGGTTCCGGACTGCTGGTTTTGCACATCTGCGCTTCACATCTCGTGAGTAGGATTCTTATGTCCTCTTTGCTTGATTTACAATTTACCATTTGATCTGCACTATGTGGCGCCCTCTATTCTGATTTGTCTAGACAATATAATTATTATTTATATTGTTGCTATATTAGGGTTTATTTTAAAGGTAAGTATTTAGTTTTAAATAGGATTAATTTATTTAATAAGAGAAATATTATTTAGATTTATTTAATTAATATTTAAGTTAGGGGGGTGTTAGGGTTAGACTTAGGTTTAGGGGTTAATAATTTTATTACAGTGGCAGCGGTGTAGTGGGGGGCAGGATAGGGGTTAATAAATTTATTATAGGTGGCGACGGTATAGGGGGGGTCAGAATAGGGGTTAATAGATATCATGTAGGTGGTGGCGGGGTCTGGGAGCGACGGTTTAGGGGTTAATACATATATTATAGTTGCGGCGGGGACCGGGAGCGGCGGTTTAGGGGTTAACATATTTATTATAGCTTGCGGTGGGCTCCAGGAGCGGCGGTTTAGGGGTTAACATATTTAGTATAGCTTGCTGTGGGCTCCAGGAGCAGCGGTTTAGGGGTTAATCAGTTTATTAGAGTGGCGGTGGGCTCCGGGAGCGGCGGTTTAGGGGGTAATAAATTTATTTAGTTGCGGCGGTGTAGGGGGGGTACAGATTAGGGGTGTTTAGACTCGGGGTACATGTTAGGGTGTTAGGTGTAGACATCTCCCATAGGAATCAATGGGATATCTGGCAGCAGCAAACATGAACTTTCGCTGTGGTCAGACTCCCATTGATTCCTATGGGATCCGCCGTCTCCATGGCGGCGGATTGAAAACCAGGTACGCTGGGCCGGAAAAGTGACGAGCGTACCTGCTAGTTTTTTGATAACTAGCAAAAGTAGTCAGATTGTGCCGAACTTGTGTTCGGAACATCTGTAGTGACGTAAGAATCGATCTGTGTCGGACTGAGTCCGGCGGATCGAAGCTTACGTCACTAAATTCTACTTTTGCCGGTATATAGGGCTTGATAACTAAGGCGAATCAGCCTCGCCACAAATACGCTGTGGAATTCCAGCATATTTGAGGTTGACGGCTTGATAACTACCCCCCAATGGCTCACTGAACTCTTTGAGGCTTAATTGTATGCAAAAGTTGATTATCTCCTGCTGATTTGGATACACAAAATCTCCCACTTTCCAGACTTGGTAAAAACCTATGGCTAGATCACCAGTCTTGCGTTAGCCTTAAAAAGCAGTGTTGAGAGGTCCAAACGCTGCTTTTTAACGCCCGCTGGTAGTACGAGTCAGGCAGGTACAGGTGTACCGCTCATTTTTCTTCTGCGACTCGAGGCTACCGCAAATCCCCTTACGTCAATTGTGTATCCTATCTTTTTAATGGTATTTGCCTAATGCTGGTATTACGAGTCTTGGAAGAAGTGAGCGGTACAGCCTCTCCTGGCAAGACTCCTACCGCATTTGAAAGTCAGTAGTTAAGAGTTTTATGGGCTAACGCCGGAACAAAAAGCTCTTAACTAAAGTGCTAAAAAGTACACTAACACCCATAAATGACCTATTAACACCGAAACTGAGGCCCCCCCACATCGCAAACACTAAAATACATTTTTTTAACCCCTAATCTGCCGACTGGACATTGCCGCCACCTACATTATACCTATGAACCCCTAATCTGCTGCCCCTAACATCGCCGACCCCTATGTTATATTTACTAACCCCTAATCTGCCACCCCCAACGTCGCCGCCACCTACCTAAAATTATTAACCCCTAATCTGCCGACCGGACATCGCCTCCACTTTAATAAATGTATTAACCCCTAAACCACTGCACTCCCACCTCGCAAACACTAGTTAAATTTTATTAACCCCTAATCTGCCCCCCAACGTCGCCGACACCTACCTACATTTATTAACCCACAATCTTCTGACCCCAATGTCACCACTACTATAATAAATGTATTAACCCCTAAACCTCTAAGTCTAACCCCCTCTAACTTAAATATAATTTAAATTAAACAAAATCAATTTAACATAATTAAATAAATTAATCCTATTTAAAACTAAATATTTACCTATAAAATAAACCCTAAGATAGCTACAATATAACTAATAGTTACATTGTAGCTAGCTTAAGGTTTATTTTTATTTTACAGGCAAATTTGTATTTATTTTAACTAGGTACAATAGTTATTAAATAGTTATTAACTATTTAATAACTACCTAGCTAAAATAAGTACAACATTACCTGTAAAATAAATCCTAACCTAAATTACAATTACACCTAACACTACACTATCATTAAACTAATTACCTAAACTACCTACAATTAATTACAATTAAATTAAATAACTAAATTACGAAAAAAACAAACACTAAATTACAGAAAATAAAAAAAGAATTACAAGAATTTTAAACTAATTACACCTAATCTAATCCCCCTAATAAAATAAAAAACACAAAATAAAAAAAAATTCCTACCCTATACTAAATTACAAATAGCCCTTAATAGAGCCTTTTACGGGGCATTGCCCCAAAGTAATCAGCTCTTTTACCTGTAAAAATACCCCCCCAACATTACAACCCACCACCTACACACCCCTGCTCTAAAACCCACCCAATCCCCCCTTAAAAAAAACCTAACACTAACCCCCTGAAGATCACCCTACCTTGAGCCGTCTTCACCCAGCCGGGCACAAGTGGTCCTCCAGAGGGTCCGAAGTCTTCATCCGATCGGGGCAGAAGAGGTCCTCCAGGCGGCAGAAATCTTCATCCAGGCGGCATCTTCTATCTTCATCCTTCCGGAGCGGAGCGGGTCCATCTTCAATCCAGCTGACGCAGAGCATCCTCTTCAAATGAAGTCCTAACGAAGAATGAAGGTTCCTTTAAATGGTTCCTTTAAGTGGTCACCGGTTGCGTAGCTGTAGTTACCGGTTAGGGTTTATTATACAAATATAATAAACCCTAACGGGTAACTACAGCTACGCAACCGGTGACCACTTAATACCGTTGATACCTTCTAATAGTTTTACGTGTATATAGGTATAGGCTGGTAACCTTTTAGCTGAGAAAAATATTTTGAAATGACCAGAGATCACCAAATACCGGAGATATCTTCCTACAGCTTTACTCACATACTGTTATAGACTGGTAACATTTCAAATTGGACTTTTTTAGTCCAAATATAGGAATACTGATAGACAAGTAAGAGTATTGAATACCCAAATAAGAATGTTTGTAATTTGATATATGATACCTCTTTTTATCCCTGATCAGCACTAAATTAACCATTAGTACTAATGGTAACTAGTTACAAAATAAGGTACGATATGTAAATGGTATAAACTTAAGATCTAACACTCTAATATAACATGCAAACTTATTTAAGATATCAAACCAATTCAGAATCTGGTGACTGTATAACGAATATATAGAAATAAAGAGTGACAATAAGATTTATTTTCATTTCGTTACATTGGCCAGCTTTTTTCAGATACACCGACTAGATTTACTTTTATTACCTTGAAAGCCTATTACAGTGCATATCAGGTTGCAATCTGTATTCTTAAATCTTATTACTAAGAGAGATAGTGGCAGAACTTTTGTCTCACACACTGTTACTATAAGGGGAGAGTGACATCCAGCCTAATTGGAAACACAATTACAGTAACTGACACAGATCAGCAACCCAGAAAGTCAGAGATTCCTGTTTCACCGATACATCAAAATCACCAATATATTAATTTCAAATAATTCAATTTTATTGTGAGCAAGACTTCATTATGTGACCTAAGACGTATAACCTAAGCACAGCAGCCCTCCACTATTATCTCCATTTAACTTCATTAGCTGAGGTATTACCACCCATATTAATTCTTGACCTTAGTGTTATGAGCTAGATTAATATTTATAATTAATAATCACATAAGCTCATACCACTGGAGAATATATATTGCCTTATTATCTAACCTGAAGGCCACCCCCACGGGCGGTAGTTCATTGAGTGTATATATACTGATATGATGCTAATGTTGTTTTTAAATGTGTGTCCTTTTGTAAATATATCATTTTAATATTTCTATTAAAAGTTATATTTTAATTTCAGTGCTTCACACTCCATCCATCAGTCTAAAACGTATCTATCTCATTAATTTAATGAGCAGGAATGTGAGTGCTGCCTAGGTGTACTTCAACATCAGTTGTTTACTGATTTTTTCTAAGCCTTAATTCCAGTACAAAGCACCCCGATCTTTCATTCATTGATTGCAGCACATTAAGTTAGCTGACTAATCTTATAAGAAACGATATTCCTGCATTACATTTTAGTAGTGCCTTAGTAACAATCAGTTTATTGAAGATGGACCCGCTCCGTTCCGGAAGAATGAAGATAAAAGATGCTGCCTGGATGAAAATTTCTGCCGTCTGGAGGACCTCTTCTGCCCCGATCGGATGAAGACTTCAGACCCTCTGGAGGACCACTTGTGCACGGCTGGGCGAAGACGGCGCAAGGTAGGGTGATCTTCAGGGGGTTAGTGTTAGGTTTTTTTAAGGGGGGGGTTGGTGGGTTTTAGAGTAGGGGTGTGTGGGTGGTAGGTTGTAATGTTGGGGGGTATTGTATTTTTTTTATAGGTAAAAGAGCTGATTACTTTGGGGCAATGCCCCGCAAAAGGCCCTTTTAAGGGATATTTGTAATTTAGTATAGGGTAGGGATTTTTTTTTATTTTGGGGGGCTTTTTTATTTTATTAGGGGGATTAGAGGGATTAGGGATTAGGTGTAATTAGTTTAAAATTCTTGTCATTCTTTTTTTATTTTCTGTAATTTTGTGTGGGGGGGTTCTGTAATTTAGTTTATTTAATTTAATTGTAATTCATTGTAGGTAGTTTAGGTAATTAATTTAATTATAGTGTAGTGTTAGGTGTAATTGTAACTTAGGTTAGGATATTTTACAGGTAATTTTGTACTTATTTTTGCTAGGTATTTATTAAATAGTTAATAATTATAATGTAGTTGTCAGCGATAGCAGGGGCGGCAGATTAGAGGTTAATAAGTGTAAGATTAGGGTTGTTTAGACTCGGGTTTCATGTTAGGGTGTTAGGTGCAGACGTAAATTTTCTTTCCCCATAGGAAACAATGGGGCTGTGTTAAGAGCTGAACGCTGTTTTTTTGCAGGTGTTAGGTTTTTTTTCACCCAGCTCAGCCCCATTGTTTCCTATGGGGAAATCATGCACGAGCACGTTTTGCCACCTTACCGCTGACTTAAGCAACTCTGGTATCGAGGTGAGATGTGGATCTAAATTTTGCTTAACGCTCACTTTTTTCTGTGGCTAACGCTGGCTTGCAGAAAACTCGTAATACCAGCGTTGTTTAAAGGGAGCCGTAAGAAAAAAAGGAGCATTAGCGCCGCACAGCCTTACCGACAAAACCTGTGATCTAGCCGCTAGATTTTAAATAGCAGAATGTATACTTAAAAAGTCATATAACTGATTTGTCTATAATTTTAAAATCTATTTAAAATACTCAAATAACACACTCACATATATATATATATATATATATATATGTGTGTGTATTGATCTGGGACATACTATATTGGATAAATGGATAAATGCTGCTGTATTAAATAATATCTGCATTAATAGATGTATAAATGTTTGACATTTTTACCAACATTATTTCTTTCATTTCAGGCCTACATCTGTTTTTTTCATGCATTCAAAATTATTAGAAACATGAAATATACTGTATTCATTTAAGATACAATACAATGCCAGGATGTTGAATGCTATGATTCTGTGAAGAAGGATGGTTAACAGTGAGCTGCTTATTAATATGATTACTAGAAATATACTTATGTTTCATATTAAAATAATCAGAGAAAATGGCATTATATATTACCATATATGTTGGCCAGATAAATTTATTAACACTGAAAATTATAGTAAATAAAATAAACATTTTATAGGTTAGATAATTGAACTGCAGAAATATTTGATGGAAACTGCATTTGTGATTGTCTGCTGCCCTCTAGGTGATTAAAAATGGTAAAACAGTCAAATGGATTGACTACTTGAACACATGCAAATCAAAATGAACCAATGAAAGGGACAAGCTCCGAGGGCCAATGGAAAGACAGCTCTGTTAAGGGTCTATCAAATTTATCACCAATGATTAGAATAAGAAAAGGGTGGGGTATATAACATGCTAACTTTTAGCATGTTATATACCTGTTATATAACTGAAAACTTTGCTGCCATTTTTGGGGACACAATCACTATAAGCAAAACCTGGGACTAACTTCTTGATCCATATTGCAATACCTTTCTTCATATGAAGTGACCAGAATCTATTTGGAAATGCTGGAACATTTAATTTGGTTTGTGTGGTGATGTATGATTGTTCTATATTTTTAATATTATAGACAAAGGTATTCTAAGACTATAGTCGCATTGCAGCTATATAGATATATTTTAGGATTTACCTTATTGTAGATAAATAAGAATTTATTTCAGCTCATATAAACTGACTGTTTGCATTAATAATATATATAACTTCTGGTGTTTTAATTAGAGTTATATAGAATCATTTGTGGGCTAAGTAGCTTAATTATATTTGTTTGGAAGTTAACAATCCATACCTTGGTATCTCATTGTGATATTTTAATGCAACTCTGATTTGGGAAATTATTGTGAATAAGGTAATTTGTAAAGGTATATTTTTATGATCTTTGTATAGAATATTATAACAGCATAAGTGTGGATCATTTGATTCATATTTGGTTTATATAAATATAATGCAATGTGTTTATAACTTTAACTAGTATAAAGAATTTAGGAATAAAATATTGATTTTAATTGTTTAGTATATGCATTTTATTGGGGGTTTGTTTTAAAGAATAATTATTAAATAAATTGTATTATAACCCGGCCATATACTGACAGGAACTAGAGGAAGAAAATGAAAGAGAAACAAAAAGAGTAAAGTAACTACAAAAAATTGTGTTTTTAATCTAAGTAAGAAAATTCTAATTTAGGAAGAAGAAAAAGTCTTAAATGTAGGTCTTAGCTTTGACCCATCATCTAGGCTGAATGAAATTGACACACATATCCATGTGAGCCAGTTTGTCAGAAAACTGACACTCAAAAAATACTTTATGTGAAACCAAATTTAAAAAGAAGATGTCAGAATAGCAATCAAGTAGAAACTATACCACTATACCTCCCACTCCAAAAAATTATTAATTCAGACTTCAAACTATCTTAGAAGTATGCTTTAAGAAATCTTAAAAGCATACTAGCCCCCAGTGATCTAAAATGATTGAAGAATAAGGGCTATGAAGTAGGCATAGAAGGGAATCAACTAAAAGGCTTCTTCCCCTGCTTTGGATGCAGGGCGTGCAAATATAGTAGCAAATTAAAAGTCCTTTAATCCAACTCTAATGATTTTGAACACACCATTAGAGACCTCATTAGATGCCAAGACAAAGGTTGTAGTTTACACAATTGAGTGTTCATGTAAAAAAAAATTATATACGTGAAACGACACAAACTCTCCATGAAAGAATCAGGAAACGTCTGTCCTGTATAGATAGGGGTAATTTAGATACATGTATCTATAGTCATTTTAGTAAGATACATAATAATAATCTAAAAGTGTCACTTAAGCTAACATACATGACGGTCTGTGGCTGGAAGCCCTGAGGTAGGTATGTCCTACTGTAAAAATACCTGAGAATAGCAAAAAAATGTCATTTTTAATAATAAGTGATGGCTGGTGTTTAAAATGAGTTCTGCTAGAGGATGTACTTCAGTCCAAGTGTCTTTAAAGGTAAAATCATAGTTTTGGAGGAAAAAATATAAAATTGCTAAAGGAGTTATCAAGTGTCTAGATAGATTGCCTTACCAGTATGGTATATATATAAAAAATATCTTAAAAACATTATCATGAGCAAAGATAAATATTAGATGCCATATATGCAATAGATAAAGAGCTATGTGGAATTAAACAGGATAGTAGATATTTGCTACTAAGGGTCCCATGTATGATAAAGCAGATGGACAAGGTTCCCAACTTGGGAAACTGTGCTCCTAGTTACACGGTGAACGAGCAGCAGACACTGTACGTCAGCTGCCCAGAGCCTAGATCGATATATTTTTTTTTCTTGCATGTCCCTGGAATGCATGCCAGCTTTGGATAGCAAGGGCCTAAAACAAACAAAACCAATTCTATATTACCTATTATTAAACTCTTATCTGTAGGTTTATTGCCACATTTCGGGCCAGATTACATTTGGAGCATTATTTAACACTCTTGCTTAAGCATTAATTGCACTAGAAGTAAGCATTTTGCGCATGTTCGGTTGCGCTCGTATTATGAGTTGAAAGTAAACTGTTTTTGCTCATGCAAAAACCCAACAAAGCGCAAAAAGCCGAACTTAAAATATCATGCACACAATAACCTATATTTCCCCATAGAAGTCAACAGAGCAAAAAAATTTGGAAAAAAAAACACCAACTCGTGTGCAAACTCGATCCAATATTATCATGTTTCACATTCCAATTTTCTTCAAATAACAGAAATATATCTGATGGTATTTTGGTACAATATATATTTATACATATATATATATATATATATATATATATATATATATATATATATATATATATATATATATATATAAATAGGTATAGATATTTACAGATATATATAGGAATATCTATTTAGAAATACATAGAACATATTCTGCTATGTGCTATGTGCAGAACATTAGAATGTGAAATATTTACAGTAAATACATATTTAAAACCTTTATTAAATTATATTGCATAAATATGATTTTTCATGTTTTCGACTACTTAAAGGGACAGACTTAATCATTTTTTTTATTGTTTAAAAAGATAGATAATCCCTTTAGTACCCATTCCCCAGTTTTGTACAGCCAACATGATTATATTTATATACATTTTACGTCTGTGATTACCTTGTATCTAAACCTCTTCTGTCAGCCCCATTATTACATGGCTCTTTATTTATTATATTGACTTGCATTTGAGCCAATTTGAGCCAAAAAAAAAGCATGTGATAAGAGGCTGTCTGTAGTGGCTTAGAAACAGACAGAAATTTAGAGATTTAAATGTTATAAAGTATTTTATAAAGTATTTTAATATAACAATATTGGCTGGCATCAGACTCGGCACCAGAACAAATTAAATTGGGGGGGGGCATTTTTTTTCTACGAGGGGGCACGCATTTTTTTTACAAAGCATATATGAGAGTCAAAATAAGAGTGAGGAGATGTCCCTTACAAGAGAAATAAAATAATGCTACACTGACAGTGCAATTACCACTCATACACTTGCAACAGAAGCATCTGACAGAAGCAATTTTAATCCATACTGCACTGAGACTTTAGTGGATATATCAATCAAATGCATATAGAGAGTAAACTACTGGTTAATGTAATCAGCTGGTAATGTTAGTAAACGACATAAAATATGCGTGACGTGATGATATATTAGCATCAGGAAACCACAAGCTTTGCCTGTACAAGGTCGTGAGTGACCCGCTATGCCAGTCACAGGCTCAGAGTGAATGCTGCTTGCCTGCCTGGTGGGTATATAATGCGGGCACAGAGCAGCTGTTAACACTGTATAATATGGTAAATACAAAAGCTTGGGACTTACTGTGATACAGCAACCGGTATGCGCATCTGATGGCCGCCATGTTTATGTAAAGTGGAAGCATTCTCTTAGTTAGTGTGCTGCTGCTGTTGGATGAGAAGGGCTCCTTCCCCTACTGCTTGTTTTGCTGGCCCATTGCAGGCATTGGACTGTAACTTGAGCACGGCAGGCATATGGGCTGGACAAGAGGTTGGCATTGTATAAGGAACCACCAACTGTGTGTGACTGGTATAGATAGACACGCTATTCTGGGAACACCTACTGTGTGCGACTGCTATATACACACTATAATGGGAAAACCCACACCATGATTGATATGTACACAATTTATTGAGTGGTTGCTGGTATTATTTGTCAATTGTTCCCATTGAGTGACTGGTTTACAAAGTTTTTTTTAGAGCGTTTACAGTTCGGGGCTGGTGTCATAGCTACCCTAGGTGAAGGCGCATTGCGTGTAAGAAATTTGTTCTATACAGTCTCCCTGTAACAGTCTGGTTTGCACACATTGTGCAGTGAACAGTTTCAGTGTGTTGCTTGTAAAAGGTCAGCATCACTCCGCTGAGAAAGTGATACACACACAATATGCTGTGTGAATACTTACTTGGTGTGACTGGTATCATAACTAAAGTTACCAGCACCTTTCCAGAATTATGACACACTTATTTATACAATCACAAAATTATTTTTTTGAGAGGGCACAGCATTCCATTTGGGCGGGCATTGCTAGTCAATGCTCCCACTTGGAGCCGACCCTTGCTGGCGTTATCTATCTTTTTAAACAATAACGTTTCTGGTGTAGACTGTCCCTTTAACTGCAAAGGGCTCAAATGCATATATGTATGTTTCTCTATGTGAAAACCCCAACACACACAAACACCCGCGATATATCCCTTATGGCTCGTGCATAACTGTTAGTGATCCACTTGTATCCTGAATATTCAAAACTCCTTGCACTGTCCAAATTCAAATAAGGTCAAGTTAAACTTTCATCCTTCCATATTTTATTGATAATTTGAGTTACACTGAGTTCAATTATAACTTCATAACAATAAAGACCTAAATTAGTGAAACATTTATTATTAGGTCTTCAAAGATATATTTTGTATCTATGTCTATATATTTGAGACCTTTTTAATCATTTTTAGACATGTGCATTTTGTTTCGGCCAAATTAATTTTTCGTCCCAATTTTGTTAAATTCTGAGATTTGGATGCTTTCGAATTAACGAATCAGCACATCCCGAAAAATTCAGAAAATGTTTCCGAATTTTCGGATCCATTATTCAAATTCCGAATTTTTCATTGTACCTAATGTAAACCGCACATTGCTGACACTAACTATAAGTCTAAATAAGTAAAATAAAGCTTTTAACCCCTAAACTGCCATTCCCCAACATCGCCTACACTAACTAAACCTATTAACCCCTAAACCCCCGTTCCAAAACATCGCTGACACAAACAAAACGTATTAACCCTAAACCGCCATTCCCAAACATTGCTGACACAAACTAAACCTATTAACCCCTAAACCGCAGTTCCCTGACATCACCGACACTACCTAAACCTCTTAACCCCTAAACTGCACTCCCCTCCACTTTGCCAACACTAACTAAACCTATTAACGCCTAAACCGCTGTTACCAAACAGACCCAAAATGAACTAAACCTATTAACACCTAAACCTCCTACATCGCAACAACCTAAATTAAACTATATTAATCCTTAAACCTAACCCTAATTCTAACCCTAAACCTAACACCCCCTAACTTTAACATAGTTAAAATAGAGATAAATTAAAGTTACAATTATTAACTAAATAATACCTATTTAAAACTAAATACAAACTTACCTGTGAAATAAAAATAAGACCTTAGCTAGCTACAATATAACTAATAGTTATATTGTAGCTATCTTAGGTTTTACTTTTTTTTCACAGGTAACTTTGTATTTATTTTAACTAGGTAGACTAGTTAGTAAATAGTTATTAACAATTTTTTACTAACTACCTAGTCAAAAAAAAATACAAACTTACCTGTGAAATAAAAGTAAAAACCTAAGCTGACACACTAAAACCTAACATTACAAAAAAAAACTAACACTACAAAAATAAAAAACCCTAATAAAAAAAACCTACACATTTATCCAAAACAATAAAATTATTCCTATTCTAATACCTCTTTTAAAAAAAAAACACCCCAAAATAAAAAAACCCTAATCTATAATAAACTACCAAAGGCCCTTAAAAGGCTAAAAAAGAAAATCAAACACCCTCTAACAGTATTCAAACCCCCACCCCCCAAACCCACAAAATAAAAATAAAGTTGTTAAACCTAATCTACCCATTGCCCTGAAAAGGGAATTTGTATTGGCATTTACCTTAAAAAGGCATTCAGCTCTTTTACTGCCCTTTACAAATAAAAAATGACTATTCTAAAAAAAAAAAACACCCCAAAAAGAAAAAAAAAATTACACAAAATAACAAATTATTTAAAATAATAAAAATGATTCCTATTCTAAACCGTTTAAAAAAAAACACCCCAAAATAAAAAAAACCTAATCTATAATAAACTACCAATAGCCCTTAAAAGGGCCTTTTGTAGGGAATTGCCCTAAAGTTAACTGCTCTTTTGCTACAAAATAAAAAAAAACACCCCCTAACATTATAAACCCCTACCCACCCCAAACCCACAAAATAAAAAAACCTAACTAAAAAAACCTAATTTACCCATTGCCCTGAAAAGGGCATTTGTATGGGCATTGCCCTTAAACGGGCATTCAGCTCTTTAACTGCCCTTAAAAGGGCATTCGCTCTTCTAAGATTATTCATTAGCCCTAATCTAAAAACAAAAACACCCAAAAAAACCTTTAAAAAACCTAACACTAACCCCTCTTTAGGTACTCACAGTTGCTGAAGTCCGTCTTGAACGATCTTCATCCCAGTGGCTCCATCTTTATCCAGGCAGCTCCATCTTCATCCATCAAGGGACCGGCATCTTCTTCATCCCTGCGGAAGGCGGAGCGGTCGATGCGTTGAGGCGGAGGTCCATCGATCCGACGTGGAGGTTCTCTGAATGCGATCATCTGTCGCACACTGAGGATTCAAATGCACGGTACCCCTTTTATACTGGAGGTACCATTGCATTCCCATTGGCTGAACATTTTAAATCAGCCAATAGGAATTAGAGCTGCTTAAATCCTATTGGGTGTTCAAATCAGACAATATGATTTAAGCAGCTCTCATTCCTATTGGCTGATTTGAAACTATTTTTTTACTTATTGAAAACAAAACTAACCAAATTTTTCAGCAGCGCACATGTCTAATCATTTTGAAGTAATACAATTAGGGCTAGATTACAAGTGAGGGGTAAACGGTTTTGCTTTAGTGTAATCGTGTTTTTGTGAGCTATTTTCATTGTGCTGATATTACAAGTGGAATGAAATCACGATTGCGCTAGCGCAATTGCCATTTTTGTTTCAATCCTTACCGCAATCTCAGAGCTGGGGTTAACTGTTTTCCAAAACAAAAAGATTGCACAAAACACTTCAGAATACAATTACAAAGTACAGTTACACTCATATTAACACTATCTAATATAAATGATTTCAAAAAAATATTGCACAAAAAAGTTATACAGGCTCAAAGATATGAGATCTCAGGTGTTAGGAAAGAAAAAAAGGGAGGCAAATGGCTTTAACATTGAGACACATACATATACATTCCTAAAGATGTATTTGTATGTATATATATATATATATATATATATATATATATATATATATATATATATATATATATATATATATATATATACTGTATATATATATATATATATATATGTTTACATATGTGTACATATATATTAATGTATTTATATGAGTATATGGGGCCTATTTATTAATGTGCGAGCCGACATGATCCGATATTGCGGATAATGTCCGCCGCACATCGATAAATGCCGACAGTATACGCTCTCTGCATGTATCATTGCACCAGCAGTTCTTGTGAACTGCTGGTGCAACACCGTCCCCTCCAGATTCGCGGGCAAGGGGTGTCAATCAACCTGATTGTATTGGATCAGGTTGATTTGCGGCGATGTCTGTCCACCACCTCAGAGCAGGCGGACAGGTTATGGAGCAGCGGTCTTTAGACTGCTGCTTCATAACTTGTGTTTCTGGCAAGCCTGCAGGCTCTTCAGAAACACGGAGCTTGAGGAATTTGGCCCTATATGTATTTACAGTCATATATACACATATAAAAGCATTAATATATATGTACACATATATAAACATATACATAAGTGCATTATACCCCTTTGCCATTAAGTAGATGAAAACAAGATGAAGCATATTTATGCAATATTCATATTTAATAAAGATTTTAACTATGTATTTACTGTAAATATTTCAATTTTGGTAATGTGAATATGCTATCTTGTTTGCGTTTTTCAACAAAAAAATTTCTCCATTGACTTCTATGGGGAATGAAAAAATGTGATGGACTTTGTTCAATCTTGGTTGTTTTTTTCCACTTTTTTTCTCCATTGATTTTTTTCTATGGGGGAATACATGCACACACACGTGAAAACTTAAAGGGACATGAAACCCCAAATTTTTCTTTCATGATTTAGAAAGAGCATACAATTATAAACAACTTTCTAATTTACTTCTATTATCTATTTTGCTTCATTCTCTTGATATTCTTTGCTGAAAAGCATATCTAGATATGCTTAGTAGCTGCTGATTGGTAGCTGC
This sequence comes from Bombina bombina, assembly GCF_027579735.1. Taxonomy (NCBI): domain Eukaryota; kingdom Metazoa; phylum Chordata; class Amphibia; order Anura; family Bombinatoridae; genus Bombina; species Bombina bombina. The sequence goes on along the minus strand of NC_069503.1, from coordinate 860,217,475 downwards.
ACATAGATGCCTCCTGTGATTTGTTCACAGTGTGCATTGCTATTTCTTCATTAAAGTATATCTAAAAAATGAAGCAAATTAGGTAATAGAAGTACATTGGAATGTTGTTTAAAATTGTATTCTCTACCTTAGTCATGAAAGAAAATGTTTGGGTATAGTGTCCCTTTAAGTTTGGATTTTTGCGCTATTAGGGTTAACACTAGAGTAAAATATATATATTTTTTTAATCTTGTAATATGAATGCAACCCGACAAGCGCAAAAAGCTTAACTCTAGCAGAGTTTTCGCAATCGTGGGAAAAAAATACTGCGCCCCTTGTAATACTGCACCCCTTGTAATCTAGCCCTTAATCTTAAAGGGACACTCAATCAAAATTAAACTTTCATTATTCAGATAGAGCATGCCATTTTAAACAACTTTCCAATTTACTTCCATTAACTAAATGTGCACAGTCTTTTTATATTTAAACTTTTTGAGTCACCAGCTCCTACTGAGCATGTGCAAGAATAAGTGTGTATGCATTTGTGAATGGCTGATGGCTGTCACATGGTACGTGTATGCATTTGTGATTGGCTGATGGCTGTCACATGGTACAGGGGGAGTGGAAAAAGACAACTTTTAAAATTGTCAGAAATAAAATCTACTACTCATTTGAAATTCAGACTAAGTACTATTGCATTGTCTTGTTATCTTGCATTTGTTGATTATGCAAATCTACTGTGTTGACTGATCCTTTAATGATTTGCTTATTTTATAAACAAAAATCAAGCTTGCTTATATGATAACAAGTGTTTTGTGGAAATGTTAACTTCTCTGGCATCTGATTTCTCTGACAGTATAAAACATCTTTCACAAGCGTGTTCTTCACGGATATCTGCAGTGTTGTTTAGAATTTATACTTCAATTTCCTGCAGTTACTGAGGTTTCAAATATTTCTACTCCACCTGCTGATTGTAACTCTTTGAAATTTATTGAAATTCATTTTAGCATCTGTCAGACCACAAGATTTATTGTTACACTGTCCAAACAAACCAGAATACTTCAATGAGATATAGTATTATTGATTAAATAAAGGGTCAGCAAATGAAAGGCCTGTAAAACCTCTGAAACTGATCATTTCTCTTGACATTTTGCCAGTAGAAAAGTGGCTCCAGTAAAAAATATATATATATCTGATTGTGAATTTCTTAGCTTTTATTCAATTCTAATATTCATAAATATATTTTGAACTTGTTAACCTACCATTTTCTAAAGTGTATTTATATATGCAATGAAACATTTTATCTACAGTGAAGTGCTTTGTAGATTCACATTAATGCCCTTGCTTTTTAATTGAAAATATTATTTCAGCTTCCCACTCAGTATTAAAAGTAAACAATAACGAATATCTATTCATTTTGAATAGACCTCTGCTATTATATATGTAAATACTCTTTATTAATATGTATTACAAAACAATAAAACCAAACATTAACATGCATTGCAGTTCCACTGTTATTGGCCAATATCTGATTTAACAGTTCATGAAATGTCCCTTATCTAGTAGCCTTAAAATTCCAATCCAGGCTAGACAAGAATATAAAAGCCATAAACACTTCCAGTCAAATTGAGATTATTTTAAAATTAAAGGGACAGTGAACACCAGAATTTTTGTTGTTTTAAAAGATAGATAATCCATTAATTACTGACTCCCCAGTTTTGCATAACCAACAGTTATAATTTTACATGTTTTACCTATAATTACCTTGTATCTAAGCCTCTGCAGACTGCCCCCTTATTTCAGTTCTTTTGACAGACTTGCATTTTAGCCAATCAGTGCTCACTCCTCTGTAAATTCCAGTGCATGAACTCAATGTTATCTATATGAAACATATGAACTAATGTCCTCTAGGGGTAAAAAACTGTCAAAATGCATTTGGATTAGAGTCGGCCTTCAAGGTCTAAGAAATTAGCATATGAACCTCCTAGGTTTAGCTTTCAACTAAGAATAACAAATGAACAAAGCAAAATTGGTGATAAAAGTAAATTGGAAAGTTGTTTAAAATTATATGCCCTATTTAAATCATGAAAAAAAAATTGGACTTGACTGTCCCTTTAATACAAACCTCTGTTGGTTCTTAAAATATGCAAAAAGAAAGGTATTAAAGAAACCAGTTACCATTTAATAAACCTTTGAGTATCAAATGCAAAAGTTTATATAATACCTGCTAGAGTAGAAGGGAAAGACAAATGGTTTAAGCAGGCATTCAAAGTTATACTTCTTAAACAGTCACATTATTATCCAGAATAGGATACTGCCAGTGATTGGTGCAAGGATTTGACAAACTTTAACTCTCTGTTTCTTGACTAACCTGCCATTAACCCAAAGTGTGGAATTAATTATAGAGATTATATTTTTTTGGAGACAGTAAACTAACTAGTGACCTTGGCAGGTTGAAAGGACTGTTTGTGTGCCCATCTGATGCTGCTCCTAAAGGGGTGACCTCCTGGTTCGCCTTATTGGTAGCATCGGCCCTGAATAGGTTCAGACACTTGTATGCCTGCTTCTTATTTGCTCCCCAGCTGTATAACTTCCTGTAGGGGCAGATGGGCACAATTCTGACTATATATTTAACCATTTTACAGATGTTAAAAACATTAAATAAAAAAGTACATTGCTTTAAAATTAAATGCTAAAAACATTTTGATCTAGATTACAAATGGAATGCTATTTTAACATCTGCCCGTAAAGGCGCAAATTTGCCAGTCAGACCTCTGGTTAATTAAAAAAAAGATGCCCCAATTGCCCCCAAAATAAAGTGTACAGTTCATTTTATTAAAAAGAAATATATGAGCATCTTTATTTCTTTAAAAAATAAATGCACAAAGCTGTAATAAAAGGTTAAAGTGAGTAGATGTGGGGTGTTAGATGTTTAACAATATATGTATATGCTTTTATATATATATATATATATATATATATATATATATATATATATATATATGTGTGTGTGTGTGTGTGTGTGTGTGTTAATATGTGTATATACAGTATAATACAACTCAGTAATACCAGTGTACGTAAATAAGAGCACGCTTCCATAGGCTCCAATGGGAGTCTCATTCTTATGCCGTGAGACACGGCAAAGAACCTAGCGCAGCAAGTTAAAAAATATATGAATATATACATATATATTTATGTGTATGTATATATATATATTTAAAGTAAAAACAGTCCCCATAGAAAACAATGTAAAGGCACTTTTCAGTGCGTTTTTTTTTAAACATCCCCACATCCCCTCACTTTTGTTTTTTGTTTTAAAGATGCTTTTATTTTTTTTAATAAAAGGAAATGTACACTGAGGGCAATTGGTGCACATTTTTTTAATTACACGGAGGTCTTACCTCTGGTTAATTGCGCTAAGCATGAAAGTGCCACTTGTAATGGCTGGTTATTTAACATGCCCCCGTAAACGGGCACACATTAAAATAGCATTTCACTAGTAATCTAGGCCTCAATGTGCAAAAATAAAATCATTTGAAGTCATTGACACCGCTAACATTATTTTCATCCCCATATCAGGTTTCTTCATTCTTTATTGAGTATCTTTAAATCTTCATCTATAGCTTTCATTAAAGACTCATTGCGAAATGCTTGTGAAATGCCACCCCCTGCACATTCGCAGCCATACGGCTGCTAGCAGGGGGTGTCAATAATCCCGATCGTATCTGATCGAGATGATTGCAGTCCGCCACCTAAAAGGTTGTGGAGAAGTTACGACCGCTGCTTTTTAACTTCTGTTTCCGGCGAGACGGAAACTACGGCCGTAGATAGCAGCATCCGCTGCTTATTAAATCTACCCCTAAGTCAGAGATTGCTGCATGGTTTTCCACCATTGCTTCAGTGATTGTTTCATTATCTGCTGCTGCTGAAGGGGCTAGTATACCAACTGTTCCTAGTTTCCAAGCTTCCAGACAGATAACTTTTTCAGAACCGAATTGTGAATAAAGATTTGGTAGAGACAGAGTGCAAGCTCCCTTTTTTTTATCACAGCGTGCCAGATTCTATTTTATATAGAAGAACAGTAATACTTGGGACTCATTTGTTATTGCTACGAGTGTGCTTTATGATGACCCACATCAAAAAACCACCGCACTCCCGCATTACAAACACTAGTTAAATATTATTAACCCTTAATATGCCGCCCCTAACATCACCGCCACTTACCTACATTTATTAACCCCTAATCTGCTATCCCCAACGTTGCTGCCACTATACTAAATTTATTAACCCCTAAACCTAAGTCTAACCCTAACCCTAACACCCCCTAATTTAAATATTATTCAAATAAATCTAAATAAAAATTACTATCATTACCTAAATAATTAATATTTAAAACTAAATACTTACCTATAAAATAAACCCTAAAATAGCTACAATATAACTAATAGTTTCATTGTATCTAGCTTAGGGTTTATTTTTATTTTACAGGCAAGTTTGTATTTATTTTAACTAGGTAGAATAGTTAGTAAATAGTTATTAACTATTTACTAGCTACCTAGCTAAAATAAATACAAAATTTACCTGTAAAAAATTTACCTGAGTTACACTAACTCCTAACATTACACAACAATTAAATAAATTACATAAATTAAATACAATTATCTAAATTACAAAAAAAAGCAAACACTAAATTACACAAAATAAAAATCAAATTATCAGATATTTAAACTAATTACACCTAATCTTATAGCCCTATAAAAATAAAAAAGCCCCCCCAAAATAAAAAAAACCCTAGCCTAAACTAAACTACCAATAGCCCTTAAAAGGGCCTTTTGCAGGGCATTGCCCCAAAGAAATCAGCTCTTTTACCTGTAAAAAAATACATACAACCCCCAACAGTAAAACCCACCACCCACACAACCAACCCCCCAAATAAATTCCTAACTAAAAAAACTAAGCTCCCCATTGCCCTGAAAAGGGCATTTGGATGGGCATTGCCCTTAAAAGTGTTTTTAGCTCTATTGCTGCCCAAACCCTAAACTAAAAATAAAGCCCACCCAATAAACCCTTAAAAAAACCTAACACTAACCCCTGAAGATCCACTTACAGTTTTGAAGAGCCGACATCCATCCTCAACGAAGCCGGGAGAAGTCCTCAATGAAGCGGCAAGAAGTCCTCAATGAAGCCAGGAGAAGTCTTCATCCAAGTCGGCAGAAGTGGTCCTCCAGACGGGCAGAAGTCTTCATCCAGACGGCATCTTCTATCTTCATCCATCCGGCGTGGACCGGCTCCATCTTTAAGACATCTGGCACAGAGCATCCTCTTCTTTCGACGCCTTCTTCCCGAATGAATGTTCCTTTATATGACCTCATCCAAGATGGCGTCCCTTGAATTCTGATTGCTGATAGAATTCAGCCAATCGGAATTAAAGGTGAAAAAATCCTATTGGCTGATGCAATCAGCCAATAGGATTGAGCTTCAATCCTATTGGCTGATCCAATCAGCCAATAGGATTGAGCTTGCATTCTATTGGCTGTTCCAATCATTGGATCAGCCAATAGGATTGAAGCTCAATCCTATTGGCTGATTGCGTCAGCCAATAGGATTTTTTTCACCTTTAATTCCGATTGGCTGATAGAATTCTATCAGCCAATCAGAATTCAAGGGACGCCATCATTTAAATGAACATTCTTTTGGGAAAAAGACGTCAAAAGAAGAGGATGCTCCGCGCCGGATGTCTTGAAGATGGACCCGCTCGGCAGCCGGATGGATGAAGATAGAATATGCCGTCTGGATGAAGACTTCTGTCCTTCTGGAAAACCACTTCTGCTGGCTTGGATAAAGACTTCTCCCGGCTTCGTTGAGGATGGATGTCAGCTCTTCAAAACTGTAAGTGGATCTTCAGGGGTTAGTGTTAGGTTTTTTTAAGGGGTTATTGGGTGATTTTTATTTTTAGGTTAGGGTTTGGGCAGCAATAGAGCTAAGTGCCCTTTTAAGGGCAATGCCCATCCAAATGCCCTTTTCAGGGCAATGGGGAGTTTAGGTTTTTGTAGTTAGGATTATATTTGGGGGGGTTGGTTGTGTGGGTGGTGGGTTTTACTGTTGGGGGGTTGTTTGTATTTTTTTTACAGGTAAAAGAGCTGATTTATTCGGGGCAATGCCCTGCAAAAGGCCATTTTAAGGGCTATAGGTAGTTTAGTTTAGGCTAGGGTTTTTTTTTTTATTTGGGGGGGTTATTTTGATAGGGCTATTAGATTAGGTGTAATAAGTTTAAATATCTTGAAATTTATTTTTTTATTTTGTGTAATTTATTGTTTGTTTTTTTTGTAATTTAGGTAATTGTATTTAATTTATGAATTTATTTAATTGTTGTGTAATGTTAGGTGTTAGTGTAACTCAGGTTAGGTTTTATTTTACAGGTACATTTGTATTTATTTTAGCTAGGTAGTTAGTAAATAGTTAATAACTATTTAGTAACTATTCTACCTAGTTAAAATAAATACAAACTTGCCTGTAAAATAAAAATAAACCCTAAGCTAGATACAATGTAACTATTAGTTATATTGTAGATAGCTTAGGGTTTATTTTATAGGTAAGTATTTAGTTTTAAATAGGAATTATTTAGGTAATGATAGGAATTTTTATTTAGATTTATTTTAATTATATTTAAGTTAGGAGGTGTTAGGGTTAGACTTAGGTTTAGGGGTTAATAACTTTAGTATAGTGGCAGTGACGTTGGGGGCGGGAGATTAGGGGTTTATAACTGTAATGTAGGTTGCAGCGATGTTAGGGACGGCAGATTAGGGGTTAATAATATTTAACTAGTGTTTGCGAGGCAGGGGTGTGACAGTTTAGGGGTTAATATGTTTATTATAGTGGCAGCAATGTCCGGAGCGGCAGATTAGGGGTTAATAATTTTATTTTAGTGTTTGCGATGCGGGAGGGCCTCGGTTTAGGGGTTAATAGGTAGTTTATGGGTGTTAGTTATGAGTTTTATGCTAAAACTTTGTAGTGTAAAACTCATAACTACTGACTTTAGAATGCATTACGAATCTTGCGGGATTGGCTGTACCACTCACTTTTTTGGCCTCCAAAAAAAAGCTTGTAATATCGGCGCTATGGAAGTTCTATTGAAAAAATACTTTACACAAATTGCCTAAGTTAATTTGCGGTACAGCCAAAAAAGTGTGCGGTGCCCCTATACCTGCAAGTCTCGTAATACCAGCAAGAGTGAAAAAGCAGCGCTATGAGCCTTAACGCTGCTTTTTTTACTCATAACGCAAAACTCGTAATCTAGCCATTTGTTATTACCTAGCGGCCTTGATCTAAGATGCTTTGTCCAGGATTTCTTATGTTCTCCCAGATTCTTCTTCTCAAGCTGATATTGTTCTACAGAAAGAAAATTGTAATTGTTAATTGATGGATACAATTAAGAATTTCAGTAATCATCATCCTGCTTCCTCATTTTCTTTGATTTGTAATGATGGGACTTTGTATTATAAAGGGAAGATTTGTGTCCCATCCTCAGTTCATTTTGGAATGATGCAAATCCATCATAATTCGCTGGCCGCTTGTTATGGGGGAATTAAGAAGACATCAAAACTGATTTCTAGAACATTTTAGTAGTTAAGATTGGCAGAGGATGTTCTTCTTTTGCTTCTACTCTTCCGTTACATCCTTAACGGATCACTGAGAGTACTTGGTCCTTTGTGTCAATGGATTTTATTTTGGATCTTTCTCTTTCTGATTTCCAAAACACTGTCCTGGTGATTGTGGATCCCCTAAAGAAGATGACTGATTTTATCCCAGTTGTGGGTTGTCTTCAACTAGTGAGACTGCTGTTTTGTTGTTAAAATACATTTTCAGGTTTTACCTGATGTACATCAAGATGTTTTATCTAACAAAGGTTGTCAGTTTACTTTTCTGTTTTACTCCAGTTCGTTTATTATTCATTATTTGATTTTTGGTATGATTATATGCACACACACTTGAATGTGCAATGCCAACCCTTCACTGGCATGCCCAATCATGTAAGGGCCTGTCAATCACCCTGAACAAACATTTTTGGGGTGATTTACCTCTGCAATCTCAGAAGTGGTAGAGTGGATAAGATTAGGTAGTACATTTGAAATAGGTTGTGATGATATCTTGAGAGGTTATGTTTTCCAAAAGAACTTGAATTTATTTCTGGGCTTTAGTGATAGTCTAAAGATATGGTAGCATATTAACTGATTTTTGAAAGTTTTATTGTTACTAACAAAGGAAGGGTTATTGGGGATTAGCATGAAAAGGAAATCATTTTCCTTTAAGCTCCAGTAGACTCTTTTGAGCAGAGAAGTCAATGTTAATTTTAGAGACACATTTTTTTTTTATTGAGGCTTCTATTAAATCTAAAAATTGATTAGTTGTACTTCTAATCATTAGAAATATGATATTCTCAGGACCAGCATAAATTGCATGTTGTATGATTGTAAATTATTTTTTAGTGGCCATAGGACAATTTCACATACCTAGATTCTTGTTAAAAGAAGACTCAATCTATGAAGTGTGGAAGCAGATGACAATTGAAAATTATTTTGTTCATGAAATTAAAAGGTAGATCCCCTGGAACTTGCTAACATAAAGCTGATTAACAAAAAAACTATTTTTTTTTTGTGTAGTAATTCTTTTTTAGTTACCAGATCATATTGGGTTTGCTACTATTTAGCGACAACTTGATACCTATGCTCATTGAATTGTAAAGGCACCAAAATGCTTGTCACTAAAAACAGCCATCAGGTAGTGTCTTACCTAATTCAACATATTGAAGGTACATAGGTTACATAGGTTATATAGTTACCAGTGTAGTAGCCCCTAAAAACAAATGTGACACCTCCAAAATTAACCACAAAATGTCCCCCACCATAAGTTAACGCTATGCACTGCTCTCAACCCCCAGCAAGTTAACCAAATTGCTACCCTGGCCTCCCCTAAAATAACTATCCAACCTACAAATGAACCCCCAGAACTACATAAAATTACTCCTTCAAAATAAGTACACATCAGAAATATTCACCTTAAAAATTATTACTCCTAAACTACCCACCTCTACCTTCCCTAAGTGACACGGCAACTGCAAATAATCCCTCAGCATACATCCATGACTGGTAAACCTGCCCCCGAGTCTCAGACTAATTAAGTTAAAGTTCTTTAGTCAAAACATAATTGCAGTCAAAAAATTAAAAAATATATACAGTATATACTAAGAAAAAATCATCATTATGGTTCTCTTATTTTAAATAAAACAAAGAAATGCATTTGTTTTGTTAAGTATACAAATTCATAACAAATATCAGATATTTGTTTCTTTTTAACCCCATAAGGTACATCACTGGTCTCTCAATGGGGTTTGGCATCCAGCTCATGGGGCACATAACATTTGGATGAAGCTGGATTTGTCATCAATCAGCAAAATAAAGTATGAGATGCAGGAAGAGGAACGGCGCAATGTTTACTATCACTGTGGGGCATATTTAAGAAGGTGCTAGCGGATATGATCCGATATTGCAGGTCATGTCCGTTGCACATCGATAAATGCCAACAGCATACGCTCTCGGCATTTATCATTGCACCAGCAGTTCTTGTGAACTGCTGGTGCAATGCTGCCCCCTAGCAGGGGGTGTCAATCAACCCGATTGTATTCGATTGGGTTGATTTCCGACAATGTTTTTCCGCCTCCTCAGAGTAGGTGGACAGGTTATGGAGCAGAGGTCTTTAGACCGCTTCTTCATAACTTGTGTTTCCGGCGAGCCTGATGCCTCCGAGCCTGATTGGAGCTTGATAAATCGGCACCTAAATGATAAATATTTTACAAATGAAGCATCCTTAAAACATTTAGGGCTAGATTACTAGTGGAGCACTAAATAATCAAGCGAGATAATTAACCACCGATTACAATTGGCTGGCTATTGCTACTGTAAGCTTGCGGTAGCAATTAGCGCTTATAAAATTAACTAGAGATCCGATCTCAGGTTAGTTTTATAAATCTGCCCCAAATTGCCCCAAAACATTGTCTAGTGTAGCTTATTAAAAATAAAGATGGCAGCATCTTTATTTTTTTTTAAATTACTACACTAGTAAAGTAGCCTCGTAGCCTGGTGTATAGGTTCCAAGAGTGAACTTTGTGTACCCAGCGTTTAATAAATGGAGTTGATTGCATTTATGCTTCAGTTTTATTGCTTTTTCTGGTACCCATATAAATCATATCTTGTTTCTAATTTTGTGTTTGTGCTTTATTTTTGATCACATAGTAGACAACAGCATGGGAGACATGGGCATCCAAATGGGGAGACAAGATGGGGCTAACGCCCCATAAATTTGTGTCTGCACATTTAAAGTTGTTTCAGCGCAGCTTTGATGATTGGCAGCTGTCAGACTGACTGGAAAAAAGTGATTGCCTGGTGGTAGGTGTTTTATCAGGTACAAGCAGTAGCAAAGCTGCAGCACAATTGCAAGCAGGGACAAGTTAGCTGATCTGCAGTTTAGCTCCCTGCTTTTCCTGCCCTCGTACTAACTAACTGATCAGTGCTCACTGGCAGGAGCTTAGTCAGGAATAGAAGACAAGAGAATAGGTGATACTGTAGCTTTGGGTATGGTCTACTCTATTATTAAGGTTGTTGTGTATAAATAGAAGTTACATGTCCTTGAGTGTGTGCTGCATGGGATGTGTGTCTTGATGTGTGCACATTTTCAATTAAAGGGACACGTCTTATGTTTGTGTAAATCTGTGCTCTAGAGAAACCAAAAAGCAATATCTGTTACCTAGGTCTTCAAAATGCTGTAATTGCCTAGTTTGCTTGTTTGGCCTCTCTAGGGAGCAGTTATACAAATACACTTTTACACAAAAGCAAGATGTGTTTAATGTCCTTTTAGTGTGTGTGCATGTGTGACTGTATGGGATGTGAATTAAATGTTTGTGAATATGTGATTGCTTGTGAAATGTGTCTTTATAAGTGTATGCATGACTGCATGTAATATGTGTTTGAGTGTGTGTGCATGCATTCTTGTCTATCCAGATATTACATAGCCTATGTAAGCAACCCGTTTATTCGCCAGGTTTAGAGTAATAAAAGTGTGTAGGGGGGCTTGAAACGGTGAGACCCACTAATGCAAATGGTAATAGAATTCTCTTTCAAATAAAGGTAACATGACCTTCTAGATGTCAAATAGTTGATGAATAACAGTGAATATTTAATTCACAAGATTTAAAAATTATATCCTAAATGTTGCAGTTCAACTTATCTAAGCACAAAATTTAGGATTGTATTTTAAGGTTTTGCTATAAAACGTTGTAAATGAAAATTAGAAGATAAAATGTAATTTGCTTTATGTGGAAGCAGAGAAGGAATAACATATCTAACCATAAAAATATTAGTTACACTTTAGAACTACTAAAAAGTATTTAATGGGCAACTTTAACTGTTTTGATAATGTAAGTGTAAAGCTAGATAGGCTTTGAGTGCCTTAAGGGTTATAGCCTATAGGGAAAGGAAAGGGGAAAAGGATTGTGTGTTGCAACTATATTGCAGTTCAGGGGATGTAGACATAGAAACATAGAAACATAGATATTGACGGCAGATAAGAGCCATAGGCCCAGCAAGTCTGCCCGACCTTACCTAACAGTATAAACTTATCTAGTTCGTAGGATAGCCTTATGCTTGTCCCATGCATTTTTAAAGTCCCCCACAGTGTTTGTTGCTACTACCTCTTGAGGAAGTTTATTCCATAAATCAATCACTCTTTCTGTAAAGAAGTGCTTCCTCAAATTACTTCTGAATCTACTACCCTTTAGCTTGAGCTCATGACCCCTTGTTCTTGAATTTTCCATTTTATGTAAAATACCCACAGCCTCAGTTTTACTAAACCCTTTAATGTACTTGAAAGTTGCTATCATATCACCTCTTTCCCTTCTCTCCTCTAAGCTATACATATTTAGGTCATTGAGCCTATCCTGGTAAGTTTTATTTTTTAGGGTAAGTTTTATTTTTTAGACAGACTTACCTTTCATAAATAAGAACTGTGCCAGGCATGAGCCTCTTCTCCTCTGGGAGATCTGTGAGTTACCCTTACTCCAAGTTGTTAAGGATGGCGGTGATGGTATTTATAGCTTTCATTGTGTTTCTATAATATTTTACAACAGCTCAAACACTTGAGCTAGTCTTTGTAAGCATGTGTTTTTTAGGATTTGGCTCCCCCTAGATCCATTAACCAGTTAAAATGGCCAGGTGATGTTTGGGGTCCCCTAAGGGTTGGAGTATCTACCACTCTCTTGCAGCAGGAGGCTGCAACCTTTGTTGATGTCAGAGATGGCCAGGCTGCTGGGAAGAGGCAGATACTTCCCTTTTTTTTTACAGTAGATTATGAGAACTCCAGAAACCTGATTGCCTCTGTTTGGGCGAAGCATGCTTCTAGCAGCCTCAAGCAGGACTGCTGACCTCTGGCTATTCTGAGTAGTTAGGGGCTTACTTGCTCTCCTTATATGTTAAAAGTTTAGTCTGTTATCATATATCATCCTTAATAAACATGATTGGTATCCAGTCTTTTCTTCCACCCTGGTGTCTCTGTATTTTTTCTTATATTTAGTAAGTTTGTGGGTTTGTGTTAATGTATGAGGAAGTACTTTAACCTAGGAGTGACTGTACTAGCCCCATAAACCCTTTTGGTTGAATGCTCCTAAACTGTTTAAATTTAGCATTGTAAAGGAATTTTAAAAAATTCACCAAACATAAGAAAATACTGTATCAATTTTACTAAATCTCACCAGTCAGTTAATTTCCTAATTTATTTGGTTGCTTGCAAATTTATATTTTCTCAGAATGACAAAGATCTGTAAGCCTTGACATTAACAACACAACAATTTGAGGCTAGTGGTAGATCCCACGTGATACTACTATTGAGATCACTTGTCATATAAAAAGAGAAATAACCCTTATTATATGAATTGTGATATATGTTTGCATTGATTAGGGTGATAAGAGTAGCATAACCCATAAAACAGGACTAATATTGTGAGGCATATGCCATTGTTAAACTATCATCTTACAGTTGGATGGATCCAGAATCACTCATGTAAAAGAAACCTGCCTCTTTCAAATAAGGGGTCTTAGTTCTATGTATTGTGATGGGCAAGCCACTCAAATTATTTTGTTCCTTTAGTTCAAGGTATCATGCTTCTCTGTATTTGTAGCTTAAGTGTAGGAATCATACCATCAAGCAGTCAGTAAAAATGTTGAATGGCTGTAACAGATAAAAAAGAATGCTGATAAATGAGGGTAGACAAGCAAAGCCAAGAAGCAGCAGATGGAGTACTATCTTGGGCCTTGAATGTCATTTTCGACTGGTCTAAAGATAAATTCTAGGACTGCTGCATTGCAATGCAGTTTTAAAATGTACTGTTCCCTTAATTGCCAAAAAACATGTAGAAGGAAACAGTGATGGTCCTAAACTGCATGAAAATGTCACCCTGATGAAAACATTCTTTGTTTATGCAATCAAATTATTGCAGGAAAGCAGCTTTTGGTAATCACTCCCAATATCTTGTTGACATCTAATGATATATAATATCCATAAAATTAGTCATGTAGTGTTGAGAAAATGGTTTTCTATAAACAGGCACTTTAGTGAATTTGATCAGACACATTACATTTAAAAAAAGTAAAGCTATAACATATTTGGAAACTAATTATAAATATTTCACCATATGCTTCTTTGCAATTATTTTTTTCTACAGCAAAACAGCATGTATTTATTTCTCAGATTTTAAGATAGACTAACATTTTTACTTGGCACAAAATATAGAAAGATAATATGAATCCTGTTTCAAGAAAGTTCTATAAAACTATTTTTCAAACTTTGTCTCAATTCCTGTAGAAATGTAGAAGTAATTCTTCCAAATAAAAAATGCACCAGCAAAACAAAATATAAATAAATCAATATACAATTCACCAATTATGGTTGAGAATTTAAACAGCATTTCAAATTGTTTTATTTATTACTTGTTTATGTATTAACTGTATTGCATATTTACACTTCTAGTACAACAGATTAGTGTCTATTTTCACCTAGAGTTAACAAATCGTAGCAGAAACTAAAGTGATTGGACTATTGACTACCTATGCTAAAACACATGCTATACACATATCTTTATAGTATATGACTTCATTCATATTTCACACTGTTATAATATTATGTTATTTGCTTACTGTTGTACAATAAAAATGAAAATAAACCTTGCTTACAATAAACACATTATGCGTGCCTAATAAAAATGTGTTGAATTGAAGAATACTGTGCAAACATTTTGACAGTTACAGTAAGTAAATATATTTACTTTTGAAAGGGAATATATGAGCATTGGCAGAAAAAAATCCTTTTGCTGATTTTTGGATACTAGCAGGTGTCTTCCTGGTGAAGGCAGAACACCTGCAGTCAATTTGAGTATTATTATATTCTTCCATGCCCAAGCAGAGTTGGAAATACAAAGATAAAATACTTTAGCACATTGGAAATTGTACTGTAGGTTGCATTCATTAAAATTATATAAAAATTACCTTTTTTTTTTTTGTTTAAATCATTTTTATTGAGGTTTATAAAGGTGTGACATACAAATAAAAGAAATATATAACATCACATATTAAACTTAACTGTAGCAAAATATACAGTGGTTTCCACTTCCAAAGAAGTAGTAGTCCTTGGTATGTCATATTAAAAGTCCCAAAACAAAGCAGACCTCTTACATTTTTTACTTTTTTGTATTACAATATTTCTTCAATAATTAAATAACAATGAAACATAATACAAATATGCCTATCGAAATATATATTATAGGGATGATTGAATGGATTAAAAAATGAATGGAGAAAGGAATAGAAATGGAAATTGTTTGGTGAGTAAATAGATGAGTTTAAATATGATTGTAATTGCGGTATTTATCAAGGGAAACCGCATGAAAACACTTCCAGCAGGATTACGAATTCCAGAGTGTATTGATGGGGGGGGAGGTGCTATATAAGAATATAGAAATTATTGTTATTATTGTGAGGACGGCAGAGGTCTTAAGCTAGCCACTATCGTCATAATTGACTTATGCTATTATGATGAGACTGCCAGCCTAACAAGGTCTGAAAAGAATGATCTATAACACAAGTAAATATCTCGAGGTAGGATAGAGGGAACTGTTTGTAATGAGAGAGAAGTTTTTATAAAACGTATACAATAGCTTAATGTAATCGCAAAACATAAACATTATGTCCTCAAGAGTCATTTAACAATGAGGTTGTGTTAAGTATTGCAAATTATAAGAATAAGAGCCATGGAGATAGTGTGTCTGGGTTGAGAAATAGTAACTGTCATATTACAGAGCATACAATCAATGAGATATTACTATTCCCTCTAACTAAACAGGACAGCAGGCAGAGTTATAATGGAGGAAATACAAAATTATAGGAGACCTGTCTACTTCAGTTTAAAGTACTTTACCACAATGTGTAATCTCCTACATGTCAGCTTCCAGGTTAAAACATTACAACAAAACACAACCGACTAAAAATGGGACCATTATAGTATAAGACATGCTCGGCCATAATAGACTATCTCTAAAGTAATATGGGACCTTTAGTTAGAATGGGTGTGGGATCAGACGGCACACTCTATATACATTATATGACAATAATGGAGCTGTAGCACTATAAAAGAAGAAGAAAGCATTTAAGCATTACATAACAGCTATATGGTGGGACTTAATAAATATAAGGGCGCAGCCGCGGCCGCCGGCCACGCTTATGCTGCAGAGAAATAAAGCTCTTTATTCAAATTATTAAGCCTCTAATTGGGTCCTGCGAGGTGCCAGGAGGAGTGTGGGAATATTGAGTGTCTCATATGAGTAGCTTTTATTTCGAAATGTAAATAAATGGAGATAAGCTACCAAGAAAGAGACCTCATGCAAATGCTAGAAGAGACAGGGCCTCAAATCAGGAAAGTCAAAATTGTGTAGAAGCGTTTGCATATACATAATGGTGTCTAATGTGTAGTATAGTAATGATAATACATGAAAAATACAGGTATATCTACATTAATTACATCTAATATAACAGAACAAATTGTTAGAATAAACATTATGTGGCTATTGTGCCTTGATAGTTGGTGTTAATATTGATAAGTACATTGGATCTATACCTTGGCAGAACCTAAAGCAAATACAGGAGGTCACTTCCACCCCATTAGGGTCTAATATATCTGCTAGAGACACATACAGGTATAATCAAACATGAAGTGAACTATAGAGCGTCTGAGATTATGCCTAAATATAGGCTTCTGGATAGCTACAGGCTATACTTTTATCCCATGCCCGATCGTTCAAGGACCGACAAGAACTCAGCTGCGTCACAGAGGAACATATGTGGCTCCGCTATTATTAAAGTAAAGCATAAAATATGTCACATAGGGATTTAGCATTTTATCTTGTGCAAAACATAGGACTATGATTCTGTACATTAAACATATAGCAAGGTTTCAATAGACCAAAGGCACTCAAACTAATCGTCACAGGAACCTCAGCAGGCTTAGCGGTCTGCAAGACAGCAGGTCTAGCCGATACCTCTAGGAATAAGTAACTCAGAGCCCGACAGAGGCTCCAGGCTGTTCCTCTCAACTGCGGCAACAAGTAGATAGACTTCCCCAAAGATCTCTTCAGCTGTCAACTCCGGTAGCATCGGAAGGCACTTCCAACCCCTGGGCTTGGGGTATGTCTGGGCGATTACAGGGACTATGCAGAATGCTGTTTCCATAGATCCATATATGTGTAGAGAAGAGATTATGTCCGCCTCCTCACATGTGGTCGGGCTGTCAATCAGTTCCTCAGCTGAAGGAGCTGCGTTCACAGAGCACACTCCCATGCCTCTTCGTGTGTTATGCAGGATGAGCGATGGACACCGGGGCCCCAGGGTGCCAGCCTCATCGCAGGTGGTTGTGGAGACATGATGTAAGGCATCAGGACTTGTAAGATCTGCCTCGGCCAAATGAGCCGCCGTCTGAAGCGTGCGTGTAAATTCAACTTGGTAGTTGTCCAGGAGTTTACTCAGCTCTCTGAGGATGAATGTCGCTAGGTCTATGTTGTCTCTCGCGATAAATGTAATTGTAAAATGTAATATGGTTATTACTAGCCATTTTCTTGTCTCTTTGGTTGTATACCGTGTGGGTTGTAAGATGGCCGCCGCTCAACACTCCGATCAGCCAGACAAGCATCAGAGGTCAAAATACTTCTATAAGTTGCTGTGTTGCCTGGTATTAGTTTAATAAAGTCACTGGTCACACAAGTATTAGCTGTGATTGAAATGAGGGAGCTTGAGTGGCCGTTAAATTTGTTTTATATATATGGTATGGCCGGAGCCACAATGAGATGCGACCGCTCAGCTCCAATGATGGCTCCTCCTCATAAAAATTAACTTTAAAATACAATTGTGTACATTTCATATTAAATTAGAAACATTATTGCTGTATAGTTTAACTTGAAAATATGTTATTGCTGCTAGAACCAGCCGTTTGAATAAATGGTAACAAGTCATGTGACATCCCCGGTGCTCAAACCATTCTTAATGGGACATTAAACACCAAAAATGTTATTGTTTTAAAAGATAGATAATCTCTTAATTTACCATTACCCAGTTTTCCATAACCAACACTGTTATATTAATATACCTTTTATCTCTGTGATTACCTTGCATCTAAGCTTCTGCAGACAGCCTCCTTATTTCAGATCTTTTGACAGACTTGCATTTCAGGCAAATAGTGCTGACTCTTAATTAACTTCATGGCATGAGCACAATGTTATCTATATGACACACATGAACTAACACCCTCTATCTGTGAAAACAAATGCATTCAGATAAGGGGCGGCCTTCAAGAGGTTAGAAATTAGCATATGATCCTACCTAGGTTTGGCTTTCAACTAAGAATACCAAGAGAACAAAGCAAATTTGATGATAAAAGTAAATTGGAAAGTTGTTTAAAATAATATGCCCTATTTGAATCATGAAAGTTTAATTTTGACTAGATTGTCCCTGTTGTTTACTGTTGACAAAAGATTAATCTAATTAAACTTCAATGAGCTGCAGTATATTTCAGATATGTGATTGCCCCGAATGAGCTGCAGTATATTTCAGATATGTGATTGCCCCGTTAAAGGAATATGGAAGTCAGTGGGATTACCATGCATATCATTACAAAGCATTATCAACATTGTATATTACAAATGTCTGCTTTTTATGAGCTCCTGATGCATGCACAAGAAACTCTGATTGGTAAGTATGTTTAGTTAACAGAACAGAGCATACAATTGGTGATGGAGCAAGCATGCAGATCCAAGTGTTTGTTTTTAAGAAGAAAAAAGGCAAACATTTTTTAAGTGTATATCCCATTAATGAAAAAGTGAGATAATAATGTTGTGTAGTAGTATAATTATTTGAGAAATGGTATGTATTCCCACTTTAAAAATGACATGGCTTAACTGTGTGGCTCTGTTGTCTCCCAAACCTGTGGTTACCAAACTTGTGCTTATAGCCTAAGGAATAGTTTCCCCTGTAGGATAATGGCCTTTGCTTATTTTCTTTTGGATTGATTTTTTAGCATTTTGCTGCATATTTATGTTATGTTCAAACTAGGGTTCGCTATTATACTGCTCTCTATTTGTAGAGTTTAAATAGTAAACACCAGTAACTCACATCCCTTAAAGGGACATTCTGATGCAAAAATAACATGTTCTAATTATGTTTAACAAAGTTGTTTTGCTCTATTTTCTGATATATATGGAGATCATGCCCTCTACTGTCTATTTTATCATGTTTTATTACTCTGTCTTACTATTAAAATAATGTTAAGGACCTTCTAAAATTGCCCTTATACATTAGAACACACTTGTGTTCTAGTGCATCTTGTGAATTATGAGCTAGATCAACATCCATAGCACAAGGCATGCATTTTCAATAATGCATCACTTGAGATCACATTAGCAAAAAATATTTAGCCAGCAGCTTTACCCAGTTGTTCTCTATAATTTGTGTGTCCGGCACTTATAGCCCTAAATTACAAGTGGAGCATAATCGCTATAGTGAGAAGAGCAAATGTGATTGCAAGGTCACAATATTTAAACTAGGTATGTGCATTCAGCAGCTTTGTTAGCTGACAAATGTAGAAGAAGGCAGCCACTCGCAGCCTTTGGGGCATATGTATCAAGCTCCGATTGGAGCTTGATGTCCCGTGTTTCAGCAGTTATGAAGCAGCGGTCACAAAGACCGCTGCTCCATAACCTGTCCATCTACTCTGAGCAGGCGGACACACATTGGCGGAAATCACCCCCTGCTGGCGCCCATTGGCCGCGAGTCTGCAGGGGGCGGCGTTGCACCAGCTGCTGGTGCAATGATGAATACGGCAAGCGTATTGCTCGCCGTATTCAGCGAAGTCTGGCGGACCTGATCCGCACTGTCGGATCAGGTCCGCCAGACTTTCATAACTAGAGGCCTTTGGCTCTTTTCAGAGCCAGATTTTTTCTTGCAAAAGTGAAACATTCTAAGATCTGTGCAAATACAGATCTTAATGTGTTGTACTTTCCCAAGAAGATATCTTGCTCTGAAAAGAGCTGAAAGCCACAAGCTCCTGCCTTCTTTTGCATTCGGCAGCTAACAAAGCTGCTGTATGCACATATCTAATTATCAGGTGTGAAAAATGATCACAACATCGCTTGCACAAGTTTACAGTAACTGATGCTTCCTATTCTTTCTATGATGAGTGCAAAGTTCACTTAATCCTTCTATTCACAGTGGAAATATGGACCAAAGTGAAAATCTCTGGTAAAGTCATTATGAGTGCTTGCAAAAGACTCCATAAACCACAAAGCTGGCCTCTTAAAATTTATTTTCACACTATCTCTAGACTATTTACAAGAACATTACGTTTGTGCATAGACACAACAGCCTTTTTAAATATACTTAATATACAATGATCAAGATTCATTAAGGTTATCTTCATATATGTTTATAGTACTTTGCTATTGGCTGGTCCTGAAATTTCAATATTTAAATATATAGGGCTAGATTACAAGTGGAGTGCAATATTGCTCTTGCATGAGCGCAATATTTGTGCTCCGCTCAGTAATACCAGCATACATAAATGTGAACTGGTATTACAAGTGTGGCGCAATGCAAACTTGCAAACGCATTTCCGAAAACCAAGTGCTCAAGCACTTCAGGCTTCAGTGAGAGCTTTGTTTTCATGCTGACAGCCAAAGTAAACCACCTAGCACAGCAGTCATATCACGCAGCGTTGGGCAGCAATAAATATATATATATATATATATATATATATAGAGAGAGAGCAAAATTTTAAAAAAGCGGCAAAGTCCACTATTGTAACATTAAAACAAAGCTTTATTAACCAAAATTAAAAAGTCAGCAAGGTATGTCTGACATGTTTCGGCAAAACTGCCTTAATTATAGACATGTCTTCAGCACAAAACTGCAAGATTAAGCTTTGCTAAACAACATGAAATGCCTGATGAATAATGGGAGCACATTATTTGGTAAGATGGCCAAGACCAAGATACAATTTTTCAGCTCAGATGGGGTGCAGCATGTTTGGTGTGAACCTGGTCAGGATTATTACAGTGAATCCATAGCCCAACAGTGAATCATGGAGGTGGGAATGTGACGATATGGGGCTATCTGACTGCAAAAGGTGTTGGGGAGATGGCATTTATAGATGGCACCATGAATGCCTGGGATATACCAAAATACTGGCTGACAAGATAGCTCCCAGTCTCCAGAAGTTTGGCAGAGGACGGATATTCCAGCATGATAACAATCCAAAGCACACTGCCAAAATCACAAAGGAGTTTCTAAAGAAGAAACATGTGAAAACTATGACCTGGCTAAGTATGCCACCTGAATCCAGTAAAACACCTTTGGGGTATTTTAAAGAGAATGGTAGTGCAACACAACCCCTCCAGCAAAGAGCAGCTGAAAAAAATATCTCTGAAGAAGGGCAGAACATCTCTCCAGAAATTTGTATGACACCGGTTTCCTCCATGCCAAGGAGGATTGAGTCTGACATCAAAAATCAAGATGGACATGCAAAGTATTGAAAACAATAAAAGATTTGAATCTCAGTAATGGAAGGTGCACTGACTTTTGTTGCATTGAATTCCTGCTTTGGGGCCGGTGTTTTTAATATAGTAAATCTAAACTGTTAGTTTTTAATTTTACATAAGAGCAAATACCCTACTGCAAACCTTAAATGTAATGCAGTTACTGTTAGGTTATACAGTTTTGAATCATTTGACATTTAAGTGATATTGCACTGGGGTGTACTTACTTCTGTTGCATACTGTATTTATATATATATATATATATATATATATATATATATATATATATATATATATATATATTTATATTTATTTTCTGTAGTGTGGAATCCTCCTCCCACTTCAACTAATCAGCATTCAGGGGTAGCCTTGCCCCTAATAGATAGCACTTTTTCTGTAGTGTAGGGAACCATCCCTTGCTCTCCACTGCCTAACATTTTTTCCATGGTGCAGGGACCTACCACACACATGCCTCCCTTCTTCCCTCCCATACCATCCACCTGTAAAAATGCAAAGATCATTACAGACAGTGTCACATATCTCATAACATTTCCTAAACTCTTTCTGGGATAGGTAGGCCAGGGAACCTGTTGGTGATTGCTTACAGTTGTTTTCTAGGAAATGGGATTTAGCCTGCTGTGGGTGGACCTTGAAAACCCGGACATTTGCCCTTGAGACTTCTCAAACCATGACAGTGCTGCAGGAGTTGCTCCATTTGGCCCATCTGCTAAATACTGTGTACTTGTGAAATATTAGTGAAACATAGATTATTTGTATTTTGTAGGAACTTTGCATTTAAAGCCTAATGAAAGTAATTGCTTTAAACCTTGTATGGTTCACAGGGATTGAAAATTAAAACTAAACATCAATTATTGTTACACTTGCTTTGCAACAATGATTGAATGCATTAGTTGAAGAAAGCAGTGATCTGTAAGCAAGTGTCACACATCTCAAAAACAGCGTATCTAATATTTAGCAAACCATAGAATTGTGTGAGTGTATCAGTATTTTAGTGGACCAAGAACAGATATTTATATATAAATAAAGAAGTGGATTGGGGATTTTCCATGTATTTATTTTGTTCACCAATATGCACGTAAAGCAAACATTTAGTACTATATCTAATAGTCAAAAGCCAGGGATATCATTAATGAAATGTTCATTTAAAAACACAAAAAGGTTAGAAAACTGCTGGCTTCTTATGCTGTCATAAATAGTAGTAATAGAATATGTAATCATCACAAAGTATATAATCTATAATATTATCGGTCAACTCATGTGTGACATCATTGGTGACATGAATTATGAGCTCACATATCTGAATGAGCAGCAAACCTGAGCCAGAAATGTAACTTGCAAAAAATGTATTGCTGCTTCTTAAAAGAACCAGATCATGCTCTAGTGCTTAATCCTGCAGTGTTAACACAATAAATACATCAAATTAAAATGTACTACTGTGTATTTCAGATATTATATAATTGCTCCTTTAAAGGCATAGAGTACTCCACTTCCATTATATTTATACTGTGGAGCGTTTGTAATATAATTGATGGTGCATAAATGTGCAGTGAGTATCAGTTATAAACAGTAGCCAAGTTGTATCCAAAAAATTTCATAGTATCAACTTTGCTGTCATCACCAATAACACAGTGTTACACAATAGCACTGTTCCTAACTTCCCATTAGTTACCGCTCTGTACAAAATAGTTACAAATGTAGCGTGTTGATAAACTGAGAAACAGCCGTTAAATGAGTATGGACACTGCTGTTAATCTCAGCATTACTTAGCCGTTATATAAATAAGACTGCATCCAGATTAAAAATCAACTCTGTTAATATATTCGCTTCACATGAGGTTTGAGTATTAAGTATTGAACTATTAGCTGACCAAGTTAAAAGACAGGATACCCATAGACCCTGTGCAATTCCCCCCTTAACATGTTTTGCCTTGCAGCTTTTTCAAAAGTGGAGGCTGTGCCCCTTCTGCGACTTTATATATCCTTCCTACGTTGCATGACGCCTCTAATTATGATGTCATCATGGCTAATCTAATGGGAATCTTAGGCATCCTGATGTTTTAATGGATGGCAAGATTGATTCCTTGTATTATGAAGTATTCCAATCCTGAATTTATCCCTTAATATTAGAATGGGAATTACAAGAGAAATATTCTGTTATATAATTATTCATTTGGATAAACGTTCATTTTGTTTGATCAGGGTTTTCTTGGATTCTCTTGGATCAGATATTTGTAATATAACAGCATTATTAATTTTATTACATTCTTATTGTTTGATTCAGTGTAATTATTGCTGTACAGTGTAAACCTACAGCATGAAGGTTATCATAGCAATCAAGTGCTTGTGCATAGTGGAAAAGTGATGTAATCAAAAAACTTAATAAATGTTAAATTGTGAAAAAACTAAAACAAAACTATTACATGCTCAGTGCACAGTCCAAAGAGGATAGCATCAAATCAATGTTGGATTATGCATGAAGATCCATCCTAAATGTGTTTTAAGGCTAAAACTTTTTAAATGTATGTTTAATTAATGAAAATGTGAGGAAATCAATTCTATATATTCAGGTACATTAAAAATACACTAGTTTAATAATACATCCACTCTATTTTGTAGCCAAGTACATCCCACCCAGTCTGCAGATCTCAATGCAACACTTGTAATTTATAGACATGTGCAACTCATTTAGGCTGAATTTGATTTTCAGCCAATTTGGAGATTCAAATGAATCCAAATTTCCGAATCAGCACCATGACTAAAATTCCAAAAATGAATAAATCAGTTTCCAAATTTTCAGATCCATTCTTTATTCATATTCAAATTTTTTCATTGTTCTAATCTAAACCGCAGATCCCCGACATCGCTGACACTAACTAAAACACTAAATAAAGCTATTAACCCCTAAACCGCCATTCCCCAACATCGCCGACACTAACTAAACATATTAACCCTTAAACCACAGTTGCCAAACATCACCAGCACTAACTTAAACTATTAACCCCTAAACCGCCATTCCCTGACATCACCAACACTAACTTAAACACTAAATAAAGCTGTTAACCCCTAAACCGCTGCCCCGACATCTTCGACACTAACTAAAACTATTAACCTCTAAACTGCCATTCCCAATCATCGCTGACACTAACTAAACCTATTAACCTCTAAACCGCCGTTCACAAACTTTGCCGACACCAACTAAATCTATTAACCTCTAAACTGCAGTTCCCAAACATTGCTCACACTAACTAAACATATTAACCTCTAAACCCCTTTTCCAAACATCTCTGACACTAACTAAACCTATTAACCTATAAACTGCAGTTCCCAAACATCACCAACACTATCTAAACCTATTAACTCCTAAACTGCCGACCCATATCGCAATTATCTAATTTAAACTATATTAACCAATAAATCTAATATCCCCTAACTTTAACATAATTAAAATAGACCTAAATTAAAGTTACAATTATTAACTAACTACCTATTTAAAAATAAATACAAACTTACCTGTGAAATAAAAATAAAACCTAAGCTAGCTGCATCATAACAATTTACTAACTACCGAGTTAAAATAAATACAAACTTACCTGTGAAATAAAAATAAAACTAAAGCTTAAACTAATAAAACCTAACATTACTAAAAATTAAAAAAACATAAAAATTGCAAAAATAAAAAGCCTAACATTACAAAAACAATTAAAACTACAATAACAAAAAATTGTAAATAATAAAATAAAAATAAATAAAAAACTACCATTACAAAAAATAGCAAATGAAATTATCCAAACTAATAAAAATTATTCCTATTCTAACACTCCAAAATAAAAAAACCCTAATCTATAATACACTGCCAATAGCCCTTAAAAGGGTCATTTGTAGAGCATTGCCTTAAAGTTACCAGCTCTTTTGCAAAAAATTAAAACAAACACTGCCTATCATTATAAATCCCCAACCCCCCAAACCCACAAAATAAATAAACCTAACTAAAAAAAACTACCCATTGCCCTGAAAAGGGCATTTGTATGAACATTGCCCTTAAAAAGGCATTCAGCTCTTTTACTGCCCTTAAAAGGGCATTCAGCTCTTTTTTGGCCCATTCAAATAAAAAAAGCCCTAATCTATAAACCCCCCCCCCAAAAAAAAACCCCCAAAAAACTAACACTAACCCCAGTCGGTACTCACAGTTGCTGAAGTCCAGCGAAAGATTTTCATCCCAGCAGGAAGCATCTTCATCCAGGCGGATCCAACTTTATCCATTGCGGGACCGGCATCTTCTATCTTCTTCATCCCTGCGGAGGCGTAGCAGTCGGTGGATACGCAGAGGTGGAGGTCCAGGCAGAGGTTCATCGGTCCGATGTGGAGTTCCTCTTCATGTGATTGTCTGCTGCACACTGAGGATTCAATGCAAGGTACCCCTTTTTTATTGGGGTACCGTTGCATTTCTATTGGCTAAAAAAATGTTTTTATTTTATTGCAAAAGAGCCATTAACTTTAGGGCAATGCCCTAAAAAAGGCCCTTTTAGGGGCCCTTGGTAGTTTATTATAGATTAGGGTTTTGTTATTTTGGGGTGTTTTTTTTTAATGTGGTGTTAGAATAGGAATAATTGTATTATTTTGGATAATTTCGTTTGTTATTTTTTGTAATGGTAGTTTTTTTATTTTTTGTAATTTTAGTGTTTATTATTTTTTGTAATTGTAGATTTAATTTTTTTTGTAATGTTAGGTTTTTTATTTTTGTAATGTTAGGTTTTATTAGTTTAAGCATAATTTTTATTTTTATTTCACAGGTAAGTTTTATATTTATTTTAACTATGTAGTTAGTAAATAGTTATATTGTAGCTAGCTTTTTTATTTTTATTTTTATTTCACAGGTAAGTCTGTATTTATTTTTAAATTAATAATTGTAACTTTAATTTAGGTCTATTTTAATTATGTTAAAGTTAGGTGGTGTTAGGTTTAGGGGTTATTATATTTTTATTTAGCTAGTTGCGGTGTGGGGGTATGGCGGTTTAGGGGTTAATAGCTTTATTTAGTGTTGGCAATGTCGGGGAATGGCACTTTAGAGGTTAATAGGTTTACTTAGTGTTGGTGATGTGGGGTTATGGCAGTTTATGGGTTAATAGTTTTAGTTAGTGTTGGCAATGTGGGGAGGCAGCAGTTTAAGAGTTAATAGCTTTATTTAGTATCAGCGATGTCGGGGAGCTGCAGATTATGGGTTAATATGTTTATTTAGTGGTGGCAATGTGGGGATACACCGGTTTAGTGGTTTATAACTTTATTTAGTGTCTGCGATGTGGGTGACGGAGGCGGCATATTAGTTATGTTAGGTCTCTCTCTCTCTCTCTCTCTCTCTCTCTCTCTCTCTCTCTCTCCTCACATTCTAACATCAGTATATCAGTTCTGCAAGCAACTATAAAAGCTCACATTCTAATACCAGTATCCCTGCTCTGCAAGCAACTTTAAAAGCTCACATTCTAACACCAGTATCCCAGGTCTGCAAGCAACTTTAAAAGCTCACATTCTAACACCAGTATCCCAACTCTGCAAGCAACTTTAAAAGGTAATTCATCTGAATGATCTCTCCAATCAAGACAATGAGTGCATTTATTTTTTATAACTTTTGGGCTAATATGGAATTGTTTTTAACCTTTATTGTTGTAACACTCCAACCTCTCTTCTCCCCCTCTACTCTTTTTCAGACTACACCTCCCACTGTACTTTTTCAACAGGGAGCTTTACCTTACCATTCTCTTTCTTACAGCTCACATTCTAACACCAGTATCCCAGCTCTGCAAGCACTAGCACTACAATCCTTTACCTTAATATATAAACACCTACTAACAGCAATTAGGCACAGCTGTCATTAATGAAACACTACTTCAGACTCACAGCCTCTGTACTGAAACTTTACCATATTCTTCTAAACTTTCCCAATCCTCATTTGCTCACTCACCACACACTTCACTCTATCTCAGTTACACTACCTTGTATTAGACATATTTCCCTTCTCCCTTTCCTTCTGTGTCCATTCCCTCTCCTTTAGATTGTAAGTTTGAGAGCCTCTCTACCTGTAGACCACTTTGTATTTAAAGTGAACTGTAATTAGAATAGGAAGTGACGTCACCAGATTGGCGGCGGGGCTTAGGTCCATTTGTGTTGCAGTTAGTTAGTGAGATCTGTGAGTTTGGTGTTGCTAAAGAAGAGCAAATCAGAGACAGAATAGTTATTGGAATTGCAGATGCTGAAGTCTCACTGAAGCTACAGTTAGAGTCTGATTTAACATTAGATGGGGCTATTAGGATGGCCCGCCAGAGTGAACTGGTGAAAAAGCAAAGTGCTGATCTGAGGTCTGAGAGTATTGTGGATGAAGTGCAGCAGTTCAGGAGAGCTGCTAGTGAAAGGCACAGTGTGAGCGGTAGACCTAGGGCAACAGATAGGCCCAGAAGTGGATGGGCGCAGCATGCCCGATGCACATGGTGCAACCATGCCCATGATCAGAGTGTCATATGCCCTGCTAAAGACAAAAGATGTAGAAAATGTAACAGGATGGGCCATTTTGAAGTGGTGTGTAAGACTGAATATATTAAGGAGATGCAGGTGGATAGCGACCAGGAGGGTCAAGAAGTGTCCTTTGTGGGGGTCTGTTGTTGAACAGCCGGTTCAGAAAATTATTGGAGGGTTACCCTTACTGTAATGGGAGCCAAAGTTGCCTTTAAGATTGACACGGGAGCAGACATCACTGTAATGTCTCTTGCAGAGTTCATAAAACTGCCTCGACAGCCCCAGCTGGCGAAAGTTACAACAAAAGTCCATAGTCCTGGTGGCCGCATTGATAGTGCGGGGAAATTTCTTGCCAGCTGTGAGTACAAGCAAAGGAAATTCACCATGTGGGTGCATGTGATTAGAGATCAGTATGTTAACAACTTATTGAGCAGAAAAGCAGCCTGTGGTTTGAGCCTAGTGGTCAGAGTGAATGAGATCTCAGAAGATATGTTTGGTGAATTGGGCCTACTGAATTGCAACCCAGTCCGTATATCACTTAAAGGTGACGCAGTCCCATACAGCATTACCACTCCCCGCAGAATTCTGTTCCCGCTCATGCCTCAAATGGAGAAGGAGCTTCTGCGTATGAAGAATATCGGGGTTATTGAAGAGGCTGTTGAAGCAACTGACTGGTGTGCCCCCATTGTGCCTGTTGCAAAGAAAAACGGTAAAGTACACATCTGCGTAGACTTGAAAAGGCTGAATGAGGCGGTGAAGAGAGAGAAATATGTGCTGCCGACACTTGAAGACATAGCTCCGAAATTGGTGGGGGCGAAGTTCTTCTCTACATTGGATGCTTCTAGCGGCTTCTGGCAGATACCTCTGGATCCAAAGTGCCACAAACTGACTACCTTCATTACACCAGTAGGTTGGTTTTGTTTTTGCAGACTCCCCTTCGGGATATCCTCTGCTCCTGAAATCTTCCAAATAGAAATGAGTTCTCGCCTAAGAAACCACATGGGCACGGCAGTCGTTTCGGACGACATCTTAGTGTATGGGTCTACATTGGAGGAACTTGATCAGCAATTGAGCTGTGTGCTGCAGACTATCAGAGAGTCCAGGCTGAAGCTAAACAAAGAGAAATGCCATTTTGGGAAAGCTGAGTTATGTTACTTTGGGCATATCATCAATGGGGATGGCATCAAGCCAGACCCCGAGAAAATTTGTGCTATTGAACAGATTAAAAATCCTTCTGATGTACATGAGCTGAGACAAATATTGGGCCTTGTAAATTATGTGGGCAGGATTCTTCCAGATTTATCCACAATACTACACCCTATCACAGAGTTGCTAAAGAAAGATGTTGCCTGGTTCTGGGGACCTTCACAGGAGGAATCTTTTATTCAGGTCAAGTCCCTGCTGGGGTCTGCCCCAGTGTTGGGGTTCTACGACCCTTCCAAAAAGACTGGTTAGTGCTGCTACAGGCAGTTATGGGCTAGGAGCCGCCCTCCTGCAGCTGAATGAAAACAAACTTCAGCCCATCACCTACTGTTCCCATACACTGACGACTGCTGAGTCAAAATACGCCCAAATTGAGAAAGAGTGCCTGGCTGCAGTTTGTGCCTGTGAGCACTTTCAGCGTTACCTAGTGGGTTTGGAGAAATTTAGTCTGGAGACTGATCATAAACCGCTAGTCTCTCTAATCAATTCCTATATTGACAAAACATCCCTAAGATGTCAGAGACTTTTAATTAGGCTGCTCAGATTCAATGTTCAGGCAGTGCATGTGCCGGGGAAACAACTGGTTGTAGCAGATACACTATCCAGGCTCCCGCTGGCTGCTGCTGAAGAGTCTTCAATGGAATCAGATGTGAAAGTGTATGTGGATTAAGTTCTGGCCTCCAAATCCATTTCTTCAGGGAAGCTAGAACAAATAAAGAAAGAAACATATTTAGATACAGACCTTCAAGAAGTTATAAAGTACATAAAAGAAGGTTGGCCCGAGAGTCAGGCAGCCTGGATGTCTTTAAGTACTTACCAGTCAGAAAGGTCGCAGCTCACGGAGCTGGATGGGTTGGTGCTGTTCCAGGACCACATTGTTATTCCTGTTAGCATGCGGCAGGAGATGTTAAACAGGACTCACAATGGCCACTTAGGCATTACAAAGTGCAGAGAAAGGGCAGCTATGGCTGAATGGTGGCTTGGAATCAGTTCCGACGTTGCAAGCCATGTGTCTAAATGTGCATTTTGCCGGGAACGCTGGCCTACTCAGAGAAGGGAGCCCTTGATTTCTACTCTGCTGCCTGCAGGCCCGTGGCAGAAAATAGTTGCTGATTTGTGCGAACTGCACAGGAAAAGTTCTTAGTTGTGATCGACTACTATTCCAGATATTTGGAAATTGCACCTTTGAATTAAATCACAAGTCAAGCTGTTATCACTCGTCTCAAGAGCTTGTTCGCCCGGTGGGGCATACCAATGGAGCTGGTGAGTGATAACGGAATGCAGTTTGCTTCCACAGAGTTCTGTTCTTTCAGCAGGGAATATGATTTTATACATTCCACATCAAGTCCACATTACCCGCAGGCCAACGGAATAACTGAAAGGTCAGTTCAAACAACAAAATTCATCTTAGAGCAATCTAAGCTGTACCTGGACCTCTTGTCCTATAGGGCGACTCCCATTCAAGCCACGGGGTTTAGCCGGGCACAGCTGATGCTAGGATGCCAGATTCGCACCACCTTACCCTTTGTGGGTGTCTTCCAGCCAACTAGCTCTATTCCTCGGGACAAAGTCCTTAGGAGGGATGAAGAGGCAAAAAGGGACTTTCGATTCTTCTACGACAGGAGCTGAATGCGGGGCAAAGTGTCAGAATTAAACTGGATGATGAGAAGAAATGGAAGACACTTGCTACAGTAATTGGACGCTCTCCAGAAGGTCTTATGTAGTCCTTACTGATGGAGAGACAGTTACACGCCGTAACCGAAAACATCTTCAGCCTGTACCTGAGAGTTTGGAACTGGATGCCTCAGTACCGACCACCGGCGGGATCCCCTGTTTTAAAAGGGGTACCTTCCCCTCAGCAAAATCACAGCGTGGATATGTCTTTGCCTCCAGTGGACTCTCAATCACCTTCTTCTGTATCAGAGGACAGCTCATGTAGAGTTACATCAAGTGGAAGAGTGGTGAAACTTCCGGCTCAATATCGGGATTAACTTTAGTTAGAACAGTGACCGGAAGTATGGGCAGAATAATCCCATGGTCACTGTGGACTAGGGTAGTCTACCCCGATGTTCAAGTCAGGATGTAATTCATTTGTTATATTCAAATGAAAAAAAAATGTATGATTTGTCCTTTGAAAAGGGGGAAGATGTGATGAGAATAGGAAGTGATGTCACCAGATTGGGGGCGGGGCTTAGGTCCGTTTGTCTGTGTCGCAGTTAGATAGTGAGATCAATGCTACCAGATGTATGTTTCCATGCTCTACAATAAAATAGAGTTGTACCATCTTTGCGGTGTCCTGCATCTCATGACATGAACCACTACTGTTTGTGCTCAAGGGCAGGGCATTACTCTCCTTTTGTATATCTCAATTATTGCTCCTAGAACTGTATTGTACCCCTACTGTACTTGTTTGTTTGTTTGTTTATGTAATGCTTCCCTGTAATGATTTATTATTTCTTGTATAGCGCTGCATAATCTGCTGGCACTTTATAAATACCTGAACGTAATAATAATAAGTTTGAGCAGGATTAGTAGACCTAGCTAATTCTAGCAACCAAGATAAGCCCAGCAACAACAATTCAGCTCCCATTGAATCATCATACTGTCTGACTAGCTGACAAAGGTCCTACTGGGGAGGAGAATCCTTTTTAATTGCAATATAACTTAAGTGATTTGTCATGGCTCAGACAGCCAACAGAGATGGTAGAGGGGTTGTATCTTAAAGTTTTGGCCAATGGTGCTCCTCCTCAGGTGTGCGATGGTCTGATAAGCTCTTGAGTGATGTTGGCGCTACAATGTTTCAGTGAGTCTGGGCCTATGACCATCTTTGCAGGGGCTTTAGAGAATCTAAACAGAACAACATTGAAAAGTACTATTTGTTTTACCCACTTTCTGTAAAGTACTGCTTTGTCTGCTTGTCCTTTTATATTGTAACCTAATTAAGGGCCAGATTACAAGTGGACCACCATTTAATGCTCCTGCTCGAGCGTTAATTGCACTAGAATTTCGGGTTACAAGTTTAAAGTAAAAAGTTTTTGCTTGCACGCTAGCCCAATGACCATAATAAGCAGAACTTAGAATATTGGGCGAACGATAACCTATTCCCCCATAGAAGTCAATGAAGCAAAAAAGTTGGAAAAAACACCCTACTCAAATGCAAACCAGATAACATATTCTCAAGAGCACTAACCCAACATGAAAATATAAATATTTCATATTCCAATGTTCTTCACATAGCAGAATGTGTTATATTTATTTATAAATACATATACATATATATATATATATATATATATATATATATATATATATATATATATATATGTTTTTTTGTCACAAATATATATTTATACCTATATACAGTTGTAATCAAAAATTTTCAACCCACATTGCAAATCAGGTTTATTGTCAAAAATGTACAGACTTTCAACTGTTGAAACAATGAATAAATAAAACAAAAGTAATTGACATAGCTTAAAACAACAAATGCTTCAAGTGGTGTCTCAAGCCCACCTGATGCAACTAATCAACGGCTTCATTAGTTGCACCAGGTGTGCTTAAGCTAGAACACATTAAATAACTGAACGGGCTAGGGGTTTGTTGAGTGTCACGTTTGACTGCATGTTAGAAATATGGCAAAAAAATGGTCCAAAATGTTAGAATAGAATAGATCATCGCCCTTCAAAAACACGGAACAGGATACAAAAAGATAGCAAAGACACTGAATGTTCCTAGACACATCGTTGGAAGCATAGTTTGCAAGTTAAAAGTTAAAGGAACACTTGTTACAGTACCTGGACGAGGCAGAAAAAGGAAGCTATCAATGGCTGCAACCAGATTTCTGAGAAGGCAGGTTGAGAAAAACCCTTGAGTGACTGCAAAAGACCTTCAGCAAGACTTGGTGGCGACAATTTTCCCAGTAAGGCGTGTGCTAAGCGCAGAAGGTTTCCATGCCAGAACTCCAAGACGTACACTAGTAGTGACCAAAAAGCACAAGAAAAGTCAGCCTCAAATTTGCTCAAAATCTTATAAAGAAGCCACAGAAGTTTTGGGATTCTGTTCTGTGAAGCGATAAAACAAAACTGGAACTTTTCGTTCCGATGGATCAGTGGTATGTCTGAAGGAAAAAGAATGAAAACGCTGAAAAGAACACTCTGCCTACAGTTAAGCTTGGTGGAGGCTTGGTGATGCTCTGGGGCTGCTTTTCATCCACTGGCACTGGAAACCTGCAGTGTGTGGAAGGCAAGATGGATTAATTTAAGTATCAGGAAATCCTAGGAAAAAACATCATGCAGTCTATGATCTAGCTGAAGCTTGGGTGTCATTGGACCTTCCAACAGGACATTGATCCCAAGCATACCTTACATTTCACCAAGGCTTTGTTGCAGAAGAAGTCCTGGAAGATCCTACAGTGGCCATTACAGTCACCTGACTTGAACCCCATAGAAAATGTTTGATGGCATTTGAAGAATGCGGATGCAACATGCAAACCTAAGAATATTACTGAACTAGAGGCCCTTGCTCATGAGCAATGGGCTAAGATTCAACAGGAACGCTAACAGAAGCTGGTGTTTGGCTATGTATCTGGTTTGCAGAAGGTCATTACAGCAAAAGGGTGATCTACTAAGTACTGAATATGCTTGCCATAAAGGGTTTGAATAATGTTGAGACTGCAGAATTCATTAAAAGTTGCATTTTCAGTTGAATTTTGGGGAAACCACTTGAAGCATTCATTGTGTTGAGCTACTTCAATTGCTTTTGTTTAATTTGTTCATTGCAAACAGCTGAAAGTTCGTAAATTTTGACAAACCTGATTTGCATTGGGGGTTGAATTATTTTGATTATAACTGTTATATAAAATAAATATATATATATATCTGTATAGATATATACAGATATATAGGGATATCTATTATAAATACTTATATATATTATGAAATGTGCAGAAACTAGGAATGTCAAATATTTACAGTTAATACACATTATAACAGTTTATTAAATATGAATATTGCATAAATATGCCTTTATATGGTTTCATCTACAAAACATGATTGTAAAGATTAATGAATTACTGCCCAGTATCTAAAAATAATCTTAAAAACAGGTGCACTTTAATTTATTAAAATCTAGAAAGACGCTTCATTTTTAAAATATGTACCATTGATTGATGGTAAACATTCCGCTGTTCCTTTACCCACATCTCCTTCTTTCTTTAGCAAATTGATGACAAATCTGGCTTCCTCCAAGTGTTGCCTGCCTCACAAGCTGGACTCCAGATGTGGCACACAACTAATGGAGGAAGCTGGACGGTATGGAACATCCTACCATATATGGCGTCCTGCAGCTTCCCCCTTTGACATAGGCAAGAATCAACCTGGGAAGCAGGCCTAGCAGTGTAGGCAGTCCCCAATAATCCGATCTCAGCCTTCAATTCACATGATCACATCAAGGATCTTGTGATTTAATTTTTACTAGTAGTGTTTAAATCAGAACTTTATTCCAGTGTGAACACTATAGTACTGCCATAAAGGTTGTTTTCTTTTTCTTTTGGAGTTAAACACGATATTAGTGCAATAAGAAAATGCTGCAATACAATAGGTTCTTATTGCAGCTTAATGCCCCTTTAATTCCTCATATATGCTATGGATGTTTAAAAAAGGTTACTTTACTGTGTCATATTAACCGAGCACAATATTTTGTACTATAAATCATTCTTTATAGGTCATTTACATGCCAAGAGTTCTATTGGGACTGAATTAAACAAACAGCATGTAAGTTTGAAATGATGATTTATGTAATGAGGTATGGTTAATTTAACAACATAATTAATTACTGATGTATTTCATTAAATGTTGAATATTTATTTCTGTCCATGTTTGTTCAATGTTTCTGTGTTGAATTTAATGGGCAGTCTGCAATTAATTATGTTAAATTATGTGTATTTGTGATTTATTAAATAGTGATGAGGTGCTGAAAATCATTAGTCTATTCAAAATGCAAATTATATTAACACATTTTTTAATGGAAATGGAATCTTCTATATCCTGCACTCATATATTTTTTTTAATTCTGTCTGATATTAAATCTGCTACACCTTATTAAAAGAGTTTGCTTATATCTTTGATAGAAAAAAATAAATAAAGTAAAACAAAAAATAAAGGGCTAGATTACAAGTGGTGCAGAATTTATTTTTTCGCAATTGTGAAAACTCTGCTAAGCTTAATGCACTAGTCGGGTTGCATTGCAAAAAAACATATATTTGTACAAACGGTAACCCAAATAGTGCAAAAATCCTAACAACTTTCCGTGTGCACGTGAACGTATTCCCTCATCGAAATATTTGGAGTAAAAAGTAGAAAAAACTTGTTGAGAAAAAAGCCCACCGCGCAAACAACATAGCATATTCGCATTAGCAAATGTGAAATATTTAAAGTAATTACATAGTTAAAATCTTTATTAAATATGAATATTAAATTTTTGCCTATGCCGCTGATTCTATGGCAGATCGCTGCCCTTGGATAAAGTGAAAAACATGGAACATCCGGCTTTATCTGAGTAAACTGAGCTGTGTAACAAAACATGCTGTTAGTGTAACAAAACATTTATATTTAAGCAGATCTGAGTTGAACTGCACTGTGATTAGCTTTATCCAGAAGCATTTGGGCAATCCTAGGATTACCCGGGTAAAGCCCGATATATGA
Organism: Bombina bombina; assembly: GCF_027579735.1. Classification (NCBI taxonomy): domain Eukaryota; kingdom Metazoa; phylum Chordata; class Amphibia; order Anura; family Bombinatoridae; genus Bombina; species Bombina bombina. The sequence continues at coordinate 860,181,896 of NC_069503.1, read as the reverse complement.
TCTTACAGGCTTTACCCACAGCTGCTGGGTAATGACCGTTTTACCTGGGTAACCCTAGAATTACCCGGATATCTGACTTTACCCATAACATATACACATATAAATACATAAATACATATGTAAACAAATATATATTTATATATATATAATAAAGAGACGTGCACTCTCACGAACAGTATCTCATGTGCCAGGGTGCTAGAATATGGTAAATGATATAGCAAATAGAAGACAGCACTCTCTGGTCTTAATATAACAAAAGATTTATTTCAGTGACGTTTTGGGGAAGGGGGAGTATTCCCCGAAACGTCACTGAAATAAATCTTCTGTTATATTAAGACCAGAGAGTACTGTCTTCTATTTGCTATATGCGCGAAACATGTCAGGTGTTCTTTTTTGCTGACTATGTCCTGTCTGGATGAATAAACACTTTTGGTATTAACAGCACCTTGGTCGCCTGAGCAGTGTTTGCTTTTGTTTCTCATTTATATATATATATATATATATATATATATATAAATATATATATATATATATATATATATATATATATATATAAATACTGTACATATATACACACATACAAATACATCTTTAGCAATTTATGTGTATGTATCTCTATGTTAAAGTACTTTGACAGCTTTTTTTCTAACATATCTTTGAGCCTTATAACTTTTTTGTTCAATAATTTAATTTTTAATTTTTTTTAGCCAGTGTTAATATGAGTGTAAATGTACTTTGCAATGTATTTTTGAAGTGGTTTTTGCAACTTTTTTGTTTCAGAAAACAGTTAATCACAACTCTGTGATCACGATAAGGCTTGAAGCGTGATTGGCGAAATCGCTAGCGCAATCATGATTTCACTCAACTTGTAATATCAGTGCAATTAAAAAGGCTTGCAAAAAGATATCGCTTGCGCAAAACAGTTTGCGCCTCACTTGTAATCTAGCCCAAAATGTTATAAGAATAGAATAGGAATTGGAAGCATGATATAGAGAGAATAAGTAGGTGATTTAAAGGGATAGAAATGTAAAAAATTAAATGTGCATAGATGCATTTCAATACTTCCATTAGCAAAAATGCTTAACCCCTTAATGACCGGACCATTTTTCAATTTTCTTACCCTTAATGACAATGGCTATTTTTAAATTTTTGCAGTGTTTGTGTTTATCTGTAATTTTCCTCTTACTCATTTACTGTACCCACACATATTATATACCGTTTTTCTCGCCATTAAATGGACTTTCTAAAGATACCATTATTTTCATCATATCTTATAATTTACTATAAAAAAATATGAGGAAAAAATGGAAAAAAACACACTTTTTCTAACTTTGACCCCCAAAATCTGTCACACATCTACAACCACCAAAAAACACCCATGCTAAATAGTTTCTAAATTTTGTCCTGAGTTTAGAAATACCCAATGTTTACATGTTCTTTTTTTTTTTTTTGCAAGGTATAGGGCAAAAAATACAAGTAGCACTTTGCTATTTCCAAACCACTTTTTTTCAAAATTAGCGCTAGTTACATTTTAACATTGATATCTTTCAGGAATCCCTTGACATGTATATATTTTTATTTAGAAGACATTCCAAAGTATTGATCTAGGCCCATTTTGGTATATTTCATGCCACCATTTCACCGCCAAATGCGATCAAATAAAAATAATTGTTGACTTTTTCACAATTTTTTTCACAAACTTTAGGATTCTCGCTGAATTTATTTACAAACAACTTGTGCAATTATGGCATAAATGGTTGTAAATGCTTCTCTGGGATCCCCTTTGTTCAGAAATAACAGACATATATGGCTTTGGCGTTGCTTTTTGGTAATTAGAAGGCCGCTAAATGCCGCTGCACACCACACGTGTATGTTGCCCAGCAGTGAAGGGGTTAACTAGGGAGCTTGTAGGGAGCTTTTAGGTTTAATTTTAGCTTTAGTGTAGTGTAACAGACAACCAAAATTAATGATCTAGGCCCATTTTGGTATATTTCATGCCACCATTTCATCGCCAAATACGATCAAATAAAAAAAAACTGTTAAATTTTTCACAATTTTAGGTTTCTCACTGAAATTATTTACAAACAGCTTGTGCAATTATGGCATAAATGGTTGTAAATGCTTCTCTGGGATCCCCTTTGTTCAGAAATAGCAGACATATATGGCTTTGGCGTTGCTTTTTGGTAATAATAAGGCCGGTAAATGCTGCTGCGCACCACACTTGTAATATGCCGAGCAGTTAAGGGGTTAATTAGGTAGCTTGTAGGGTTAATTTTTATCTTTAGTGTAGAGATCAACCTCCCACCTGACACATCCCACCCCCTGCCCCCCCCTGACCTCCCTCAAACAGCACTCTTCCCTCCCCCACCTCACAATTGTCACCGCCATCTTAAGTACTGGCAGAAAGTCTGCCAGTACTGAAATAAAAATCATTTATTATTTTATTTTTTTTCATACTGTCTGCAGTCTGCATCCCCCCTTACCCCACAACCTCCCTGATCCCCCCATACATCTCTCTAACCCTCCCCCTCTACCTATTTGCCGCCATCTTGGGTACTTTTTTAGATTAAAAATTTGTTTTCTGTAGTGTAGCTGGCCTCCCTTAATAATCTACATCCCTCCCCCTCCCAGATCCCTTACAAAACAAAGAAGATCCCCATGCATCTGCATTGATTAGATTTTTTTTTCTTTTTCTTCCGGGCATATTTTGCGTGCGCGCACACGCGCGTGCACCCCCCCCCCCCGGCCGCAACCGGCAAAATTTGCATAACTGATCGTGAGTTACAGAAATATGGAGCATATCCTTAACGCTCCTCAAAGAAGCTGCTCCCACCCACCAACGAATGTGTGATCGCCATAGTCCGATGCAGAGAGGGCCACAGAGTGGCCCTTTCTGCATCGGTGGGTAAAATAAGGGATTGCAGTGATGCCTCAATATTGAGGCATCACTACAATCCCTTGTAAGCAGCTGCCAACAGAGGACGTACCAGGTACATCAATTGTCATTAAGGGAATGTTTTTCTATGACGTACCTGGTAAGTCCTCTGTCATTAAGGGGTTAAAGTTATGACTGTTTTTTTGTGGCATATGCACATATCCTGTGAGGGCCCCTGCACCAGTATTCAGACACTACACCATCTCAGAGGATCAGCAGAAGCCTGTATGACACAAATGATGTCTTCAGAAGCAATGCACACCATAGCCACCTGTCTGAGCAAACATGGTGTTTGAATACAGGCGCACAGGCGCTCACAGGATATGCGTGTATGCCACTGAAAAACATTAATACATTTTACTAGAAGGATGTTAGCTAATTGAAGTGTATTGCAATTTTTTTATATTTCAAATTGAAATACACCCATGCACATTTCCATTTTTTACTTTTCTATCCCTTTAAGAATGCAATTTTCATTTAACAATGTGATCATTGCTATTAGTAGGGCACATAAACAAATAAATAATACTTATTCTGAAGGCAAATTAGTGCCAGACAGTAAGGCTAGGGGGTAGATTTATTATGCTGTGGTTGTAAGACCGCTGCTTCTTAACTCATCCTCCACCCCTGAGGTGGTGGACAGCATTCATCCCGATCGGATATGATAAATGCCGACAGCGTATGCTGAGGCATTTAGCGATGCTGGGCGGACATGTTCCCAACAGCAAATAATGTCCGTCCGACATTTCATAAATCTACCCCTAGACATGTACACAGACAAAACTATGATGTAATATATCATTATTAGTAATGGTTTATAGTAATATATGTTTCAGTCTCTTAATTATTTTAAAGTGTCTGCTAAATGGAATCATGCAAACTTGAAATATCTTCTTAAAAAGACAACTATTTCCCATCTTTTTTTCTCACTTTCACCCAGATTACAAGTTTAGTGCTATAGAGCGTGCAAAATGAACGCAGCATTATTTCACCCTCCATAGCACTGCCATTACAAGTTTTTAAAAAGCCGCCTTGTGCGTGCAATATGATGCGATGAGCTCCATAGCACACAAAAGACATCAATGGGGAGAGAGTGTTAGAAAAAAAACACCTGTGATCGCGGAATGAAAAGCTCCGTAACGCAACCCCATTGATGTCTATGGAGAAACAAAAGTTACGTTTAACCCTAACACCCTAACATAAACCCCAAGTCTAAACACCCCTATTCTGCCGCTAATTATATTGGCTATTCAAATCAGCCAATAGAATTTCAGTAGCTGTCATCCTATTCGCTGATTTGAACAGCCAATAGGATTTCAGTAGCTCTCATCCTATTGGCTGATTTGAAGTTCAAAAATCAAATCAGCCAATAGGAATGCAAGGGATGCCATTTTGAAAAGGCCCCCTTGCATTGAAGATTCAGTATACGGCGGCGACCGTATAAAGAGGATGCTCCGCACCGGATGTCTTCAGGATGGACCTCCTCCGCGCCATCGGGATGAAGATAGAAGATGCCGCCTGGATGAAGATAGAAGACGCTGCTTGGATGGATAAAGACCTTGCTGCCTGGATGAAGACCGCTGCCTAGATGTTCGGACTTCAGAAACTGTAAGTGGATTGTCGGGGCTAAGCGTTAGATCTTTTTTAAAGTTTTTTTTTTAGATTAGGGTTTTGGGCTTTCTTAAAAGATCTAAATGCCCTTTTCAGGGCAAGAAAATAGCTAAATGCCCTTTTAAGGGCAATGCCCATATAAATGCCCTTTTCAGGGCAATGGGTAGCTTAGGTTTTTGTTAGAGTTATGTTTTTATTTTGGTTGGGTGGTGGGTCTTACTGTTGGGTGGGTCTTTGTATTTTTTTCAGGTGAAAGCTGATTTCTTTAGGGCAATGCCCTACAAAAGGCCATTTTAAGGGCTATTGGTAGTTTATTGTAGGCTAAGGTTTTTTTTTTATTATTTTGGAGGGGCTTTTTTATGTTTATAGGGCTATTAGATTAGGTGTAATCATTTTTATTTTGAATAATTTTGTTTGTTATTTTTCCTAATTTAGTGTGTAATTTAGTATTTTTTATTTTTTGTAATTTTGTATTTTTTATTTTTTGTAATTGTAGATTTAAATTTTTTTAGTAGTGTTAGTTTTTTTAATGTGTAATTTAATTTATTTAATTTAAAGTTATTTTAATTTTAGTATAATTGTAATGTCAGTTTAATTTATAGTTTAAACTTAGGTTTTTTTTAATTTCCCAGTTAAGTTTTTATTTATTTTAAGATAGGGATCTTGTAATTTTAATTTAAAGTTAGGGGGTTGTTAGGTTTAGGGATTAATAGTTTAATTTAGTTTTTTGTGATGTGGGGGGCTGTCGGTTTAGGGGTCAATAGGTTTATTTAGTGGCAGTTAGTTTGGAGGCCAGAGGTTATGGGGTTAATAACTTTATTTAGTGGCATCAATGTCGGGGAGTGGCAGAATAAGGGTTAATATCTTTATTATAGTGTGGGTGATGTTGGGGTGCGGGGAATAGGGGTTAACACATTTTATTAGTGGCGACGATGTCGGGAGTGGCAGATTAGGGATTAATAACTTTAATATAGTGTTTGCGATGCGGAAGGGACTTGGTTTAGTGGTTAATAGGTAGTTTATGGGTGTTAGTGTACTTTGTAACACTTTAGTTATGAGTTTTGTGTAACAGTTTTGTGGCGCAACTACTGGTCTCAGATTGCGGGACGGATGGTGTCAGTATAGGCTGTAACACAATTTTTTAGCCTCACTGCAAAACTTGTAATGACAGCGTTATGGAAATCCCCATGCAAAAACGTAATTTTTTTGAGTGTGGGACTGATGTTGCGTTACAGGCTAAAATGCTTGTGGTACAGCTATACCCACAAGACTTGTAATGGCTGCATTACGGTTTTTACACTTTTTCAGCGTTAAAACCCTAATGCAAAACTTGTAATCTAGGTGTCTATGAGCAGTTGTTAAACTACCCCATGAAGCATCGTTATTTGTAGACCCATACTATAAAGTAGACATGCGCAATTCGTTTCGGACAAATCTTGGTTTTGCCCTAATCTTGGCTGATTTGGATATTCGGATGAATCCAAATTTCCAAATCGGCACCATAACTAAAGTTCCCAAAAAATCTGAAAATGAATAAATCAGTTTCCGAATGTTTGGATCTATTATTTATTCATATTCATAATTTTTCATTGTTCTATTCTAAACCGTCGTCCCCTCACATCACCAACACTAAATAAAACACTAAATAAACTTATTAACCCCTAAACCACCCCCACATCACCAACACTAAATAAACCTATTAACCCCTAAACCACCATCTCCCCACATCACCAACATTAAATAAAGCTATTAACCCCTAAACCGCCGCCCCCACATTGCCAACACTAAATAAAACTATTAACTCCTAAACCGCCGTCCCCCCACATTGTCAACACTAAATAAAGCTATTAACCCCTAAACCTCCGTCCCCCACATCACCATCACTAAATAAACCTATTAACCCCTAAACCGCCCCCCCATCGCAAACATTAAATAAACCTATAAACTCCTAAACTGCCATCCCCCCCACACTAAATAAACCTATTAACCCCTAAACCCCTCACATTGGAAACTTTAAATAAAATTATTAACCTCTAAACTGCCATCCTCCCACATCACAACTACATAAATTAAACTATTAACCCCTAAACCTAACACCCCCTAACTTTAACATAATTAAAATACACCTAATTTAAGTTACAATTTCTAACTACCTATTTAAATATAAATACAAACTTACCTGTGAAATAAAAATAAAACTTTAACTTAAACTAAAAAAAAACTAACATTACCTTGTTTAAAAAAAAAATGCAAAAAATAAAAAACCTAACATTGCTAAAAATAATAAAACTTAACATTACAAAAGAATTAAAAACTACAATTACAAAAATAATAAACACTAAAATCAAATCAGCCAATATAAGAGCGTCTTAAATCCTATTGACTGTTCACCATTCACCAACTTAAAATTTCCCCAGCTGCCACTCTTTCTAAAATTATGTTATTCAGTAATTATTTTATGTGAATGTTTGTACTATGATCTTAAAAAGAAATGTAATATATACATTTTATTTCCTTTTTTCCCCCAAGGAACAATTTATTGAACATATGACAGTTTTACCTGTAATAAAATTATTTGGATTTATTATATGCCCCAAAAAACAATATAAAAACAAAACTACTATTTATACAATATAATTTGCTTTATATTCTTATGAAGAAAATAATTATGAAAGGCAAAAGGGAATAATTACTGGCGGCCACCTGCAACCCTCAGCACTTGGAACCTAGTGCCACTGCATCTGCTGGACCTATGGTAGTTCCGTCCCTGTATATGTGCCAGTTAGCCAGTATGATTGTAAATTTGCTATGCTATAATGGATTTATGCCCTATATATCCGTTTTGTAGGAAGTACCCCTACAGGCACACATTTTCTTTGGCCATAAGTACATATCCCAGAATGTGACAATTTACATATATAGTTCTGTTTTTTAAGATCCAGCATTACTCAATGTAAATGCAGCAAATCTTTGGAAATATTAGAGCAACAAATAATAAACGGCCAGATTACGAGTTTTGTGTTATGAATGGCTCGGTACTAACTTGCAAGTTATTTCCACCGCTCACCTGCCTATAGCACTGCTAATAAAGGTTTGCAAAAACCCGGCGTTAGCAGGCAATATTGCAGCGTTGAGCTCCATAACGCACCCAAATACCAGTCCTGTTTTGAGCTGGTTTTACTTGCTCGTGCACGATTTCCCCATAGACATCAATGGGGAGAGCCGGCTGAAAAAAAGCCTAACATCTGCAATAAAGGAGCGTAAAGCTCCGTAACGCAGCCCCATTGATTCCTATGGGGAAATAAAATTTATGTTTACACCTAACACCCTAACGTAAACCCCGACTCTAAACACCCCTAATCTGCATCCCCGACATTGCCAACACCTACATTACAATTATTAACCCATAATCTGCCGCCCCTGACATCGCCGACACCTACCTACACTTATTAACCCCTAATCTGCCACCCCCGAGATCACCGACACCTACATTACACTTATTAACCCCTAATCTGTTGCCCCCGACATCACTGACACCTACCTACACTTATTAACCCCTAATCTGCTGCCCCAATGTCGTCGCTACCTACATACATGTATTAACACCTAATCTGCTACCCCTAATGTCGTCGCTACCTACCTACACTTATTAACCCCTAATCTGCCGCCCCCAACATCGCCGCCACTATACTAAAGTTATTAACCCCTAAGTCTAACCCTAACCCTAACACCCCTAACTTTAACATAATTAAAATAAATCTAAATAAAAATTACAATTAATACCTAAATAATTCCTATTTAAAACTAAATACTTACCTATAAAATAAACCCTAAGCTAGCTACAATATAACTAATAGTTACATTGTAGATATCTTAGGTTTTATTTTTATTTCACAGCTAAGTTTATATTTATTTTAACTAGGTAGAATAGTTAGTAAATAGTTATTAACTATTTAGTAACTACCTAGTTAAAATAAATACAAATTTACCTGTGAAATAAAACCTAACCTGTCTTACACTAACACCTAACATTACACTACAATTAAATGAATTACATTAATTAAAAACAATTACCTAAATTACAAAAAAAAACAAAAAACACTAAATTACGCAAAATAAAAAAGAAATGATCAAATATTTAAACTAATTACACCTAATCTAATAGCCCTATAAAAAATAAAAAAGCACCCCCAAAATAAAAAACCCCTAGCCTAAACTAAACTGCCAATAGCCCTTAAAAGGGCCTTTTGCGGGGCATTGCCCAAAAGAAATCAGCTCTTTTACCTGTAAAAAAAATACAAACAACCCCCAACAGTAAAACCCACCACCCACACAACCAAAACCCCCAAATAAAATCCTATTTAAAAAACCTAAGCTCTCCATTGCCCTGAAAAGGGCATTTGGATGGGCATTGCCCTTAAAAGGGCATTTAGCTCTTTTTCTTTGCCCAAACTCTAAGCTAAAAATAAAACCCACTCAATAAACCCTTAAAAAAACTTAACACTAACCCCCGAAAATCCACTTACAGTTTTTGAAGGCTGGACATCCATCCTCAACGAAGCCGGGAGAAGTCTTCATCCAAGCGGGCAGAAGTCCTCAATGAAGCCGGGAGAAGTCTTCATCCAAGTGTCAAGAAGTGGTCCTCCAGACGGGCAGGTCTTCATCCAGATGGCATCTTCTATCTTCATCCTTTCTGTGCGGAGCGGGTCCATCTTCAAGACATTCGGTGCAGACCATCCGCTTCTGTTGATGGCTCTTGAAGAATGAAGGTTCCTTTAAGGGACGTCATCCGGACAGGCAAACTCGTAATACCGGTGCTATGGAAGTCCCATTGAAAAATGACTTTTTGAAAGGTGTGGTAGCTACGTTGCATTATGGCCAAAAAAGTGTGTGGTAAAGCTATACCTGCAAGACTCGTAATACCAGCTGTAGTGAAAAAGCAGCGTTATGAGGCTTTTTCACTCATAACGCAAAACTGGTAATCTAGCCAAAAGAAAGCAACTCATAGAGAAAACACATGCACAACTAGAGTTGTCACTTTTTGTTCACACATACACTCTCACATATGCTAACACTCAAACACACACTCTCACAAACTAACACACACACATACATAGGTGCCAATTTATCAACCCCAGAATGTTTCTAATTCCGTGCAAGCCTTCAGGCTCACCAAAAACAGGAGTTAAGAAGCAGCAGTCACACACACACAAAGACATTAAATCTCTTCCAAGCACACACATTCTTTCACTCACTAATACACATTCTCTATCACGCACACTCAAATACACTCACACTTTCACACAGACTCACACACAGAGTAAGACACTGACAAATACAAAGACACCCACTCTCTCACACACAAAGGAACTTAAACACTCAGACACACTCTCTCACAAAGACGCACACACACGCACAAGATAGAAATAACTGTAAACATGTGCTGTATATTGCAAATGCACGTCATCTTTTTTGCTGTGGCTGTTTACCACAAAACTCTGATATTTACATGTCCAGGCTTGATTCATCTTTAAGCCCTGATACACAAATGGAAACCTGAACTGTCCGGGGCAACCCTACACACAACACACATAAAGTTCTTTAATATTGTGATACTTTAAGAAGAAAAAAATATGAGGAAATTAATATTCATATTATGAAATTTATGCATCTAACTTCATCACATATACCGCTTATTGGGTTAATTTTATCATAACATGTTTTCTTTGTGATATTTCACTGTGGTCCTATCTCTCGTTCATGTCTCTGCAACACTTTCTCACACTTTCTTATGACCACTGCTTCTTAACTTCCATTTCAGGCAGACCTGAAACGATGGGGCTCCGAATGGACCCATTTGAGTTTAAAGATGAACAAAGCAAAACATCAAATACATTCTATTACATTAGGTTGGTATCGTGAATGAGTTTTCAGGAACTGGCTCCTTTAGTCAAAACACTATAATAATATTCATTTTAAGGTTATGTTTCCCAATTAGCCATTAGCTTCAGCACTGGAAAGGTTTGCGTGCCCGTTTGAAAGAACATGAAACTTTCAGTGCACATAGAAAAACTCAAATGCAGCTTTAAGAATTGAAAAAGAGAATTTATTGTGAGAAAACAAAAAATGTTCAGCAATGGCAGATTAATGCAGAAAATGGACACTGAAGATGTGTTTTGGAGAGGATTACTGTATGTATTCAGTGTTTGGCAGAACATAAATGTGAAGTGTATACAAAATATAATGAAATGTTTCTGAACCTCATTGAAATGACAGCTTAATCTTATAAAGTGATAGCTGAACATATAAAATGAATAAGCAGCAAAGAAACATCTGACCACAATTTAGGATGAAAAATTCAGAATGAACTAATAGATCTCCTGAACTAATACATATATTGGTTGAGTTAAGAAAAGCCCAGATTTTTCTGTGCAGTCACAGAGAACAATTAACATTATTCATTTGAATAGTTGAGATGTCTAATAAGGTGCAAAAAAAAAAAAAAAATATTTAATCGTTTTTATACAAATAACTAGTAGCACATTGACAACATTATGTATATAGAATAAAAAGCATGATTAGAGGTTTTAGAATTAAAGTGATTGCCATGGACAGGGATTTGGCAATGAACCAAACATGGATGGTTAGCACCAAAATGTCCAAAAAATCCAAGAGCATATTTTGTTCATTACAGATTTTTTGCTTTTTTTTTATTTTTTTTGTTTATTAAATTTTTAAAAACAAGGTTTCACAAACACCAATAAGTTGCTAATACAGAAAAATCTTAATACAGTGATATATGAGATGAAGATAATTAAACACTATTTGGTGAAATTGTAAAAACACTTTGACCAGACTTACAGCTCAAGTGGTCATAAGCTTCACATATAAAAATACTTTATTCAATATCTTTTTAATTACTGATCAAAAGGTGTGAAAAGAGTAAAGAAATGAGAGGAAAAGAAGGGCTGTGTATAGAGGAAAGAGAGTGAAAGAGGAGAAGATAAAAGTTCAATGACAAAGCTCTGTATCTACAGTTTTGGTACCAATTTAAATAGGTATTTTGTATTTATCCATATATATATATATATATATATATATATATATATATATATATATATATATATATATATATAATATAATATAATATAACATTATTAAAAGAAAAGATGACTGGTACAGGTCATAATTCTAGAAAAACAATCAAAGCTTCCTCTAAAAATGCAGTGCTAAATTGAAAATTTTAAAAATATGGTAAGAGCAAGTAAAGAGGTGCCTATAAAAGAAGTGGGAGGGCAGTAAGAGAAGACACAGCATCTTTGAACTAGCATAGAAGAAGGTTTTTTTAGGAGGCAATGACCATGCCAGAACTCGTTGGGCCACCTAAACTCTCTAACAGCCAAAATGCTGGAATACATCTATGATTTGGGATTCAACCACTGAGTCAGTAGGAATCCATATCAAGGAATACAAATCACATTTACCTTTCTAGTTGTGTTGGATTTTTTCTAATGAGAGACTAAAGGAAACCAGGTTTACCCATTGTGTGAAAATGGGAGCGACCTGTTACTTCCACTGTCTTGGTATCAGGTGCTAAGTGTTAGTTTCAATATTTCCATTCATAATAATTTTTTATATGTGACATTGCAATGGGAGGTTGATTATCACTTTCATAGCATCCAAGACCGAGGACCAAAAGGGTTGTATTATTTGAAACTTCCACTAGATATGCAGAAGGGAGACCCCTCTCCACATCCCCTCCAAAATAGATCTATGCTTGACGGATGAATATGATGCAGACATTGTGAAGTAAGATATCACCTTGTAATAAACTTAATATTGGTTTCTACTACCATTGTGGAGACTAAAAATTAATGAGTGGCAAGAAATATCTTTCTCTCACATAGATTACAAGTTTTGCGCTATAGCGGGTGCAAAACGAATGCAACAAAAGTTGGGTTATTTCACCCTCCATAGCGCTGCCATTACAAGTTTTTGAAAAGCTGCCTTGTGCGTGCGATATGGTGGTGATGAGCTTCATACCACACAAAATCTAAGGGCTGCTTTGATGTGCTTGTGCATGCTTTCTATTGACTGATTTGAATAGCAATAGAATTTCAGTAGCTCTCATCCTTTTGGCTGATTTGAATTTCAAAAATCAAATCAGCCACTATGAACTCCCTTGCATTGAAGATTCAGTGTAAGGCAGCGACCATATGAAGAGCACGCCCCACGCCGGATGTCTTGAAGAATGGACCTGCTCCACGCCGCCGGGATGAAGATAGAAGATGCCGCCTGGATGGATGAAGACTTCTCGCCACCTGGATGTCCAGACTTTAAAAACTGTAAGTGGATTGTCGGGGTTAGTGTTAAGTTTTGAACTAGCGTAGAAAAAGGCGCTATGGAAATAGTTTAATTTAGTTTTTTGTGATGTGGGGGGCTGGCTGTTTAGGGGTTAATAGGTTTATTCAGTGGCGGTGATGTGGGAGGCCAGAGGTTTAGGAGTTAATAACTTTATTTAGTGCTGGCAATGTCGGGGAGCGGCGGAATAGGGTTAATATTTTTATTATAGTGTGGACGATGTTGGGGTCCAGGGTAATAGGGGTTAATAACTTTATTATAGTGGCGGCAATGTTGGGGAGTGGCGGAATAGGGTTTAATAAATGTTATTAGTGGCGGCGTAGGGGTTAATATAGTGTCTGCGATGTAGGAGGGCTTTGGTTTAGGGGTTAATAGGTAGTTTATGGGTGCTAGTGTACTTTGTAACATTTTAGTTATGAGTTTTGTGTAACAGTTTTGTTGTGCAAAACTCAAAACTACTGGTCTCAGATTGCGGAACGGATCATGTTGGTATAGGCTATAACGCAAGCATTTTAGCATCACCACACAACTTGAAATACCGGCGCTATGGAAATCCCACGCAAAAACGTCATTGCGGGACTGATGTTGCATTACAGGCTACAATGCTTTCGGTTACAGATATACCAACAAGATTCGTAATGGCTGCGTTTCAGTTTTTACGCTGAAATGGCCATTTTTTCAGCGTTAAAACCGGAAGGCAAAACTCGCAATCTAGGTGTCTATGTTTTGTCCAAAAGAGAGACATTCAAGTCTCCCTCCCATTTATTCACATAAGAGAAGTTATTGGGATACCAAGCTTGTGTTAATAATTTATAACAGATTTACAGTATTCCACGTATTGGAGGGCTTTGGTTTAGGGGTTAATAGGTAGTTTATGGGTGCTAGTGTACTTTGTAACATTTTAGTTATGAGTTTTGTGTAACAGTTTTGTTGTGCAAAACTCAAAACTACTGGTCTCAGATTGCGGAACGGATCATGTTGGTATAGGCTATAACGCAAGCATTTTAGCATCACCACACAACTTGAAATACCGGCGCTATGGAAATCCCACGCAAAAACGTCATTGCGGGACTGATGTTGCATTACAGGCTACAATGCTTTCGGTTACAGATATACCAACAAGATTCGTAATGGCTGCGTTTCAGTTTTTACGCTGAAATGGCCATTTTTTCAGCGTTAAAACCGGAAGGCAAAACTCGCAATCTAGGTGTCTATGTTTTGTCCAAAAGAGAGACATTCAAGTCTCCCTCCCATTTATTCACATAAGAGAAGTTATTGGGATACCAAGCTTGTGTTAATAATTTATAACAGATTTACAGTATTCCACGTATTGGAGATGTACTATTAGATAGGTTTTCAATATGCAGTATGGCTCTGCTAAAAAATCCTTTATAGGGATGTGTTATCATATAATTCCTTGCTTGAAAATATGATGACCAGTGCAAAATGAGTAAGGAAATTCTGCTTTGAAAATCATTTAACAGAAGGAAAACACGGTATAGTAGAATATTTGATGGTGAACTATTAATTTCGGATGGTCTATGACTTATAAGGGTGTTCATTACAGATTTTAAATTCGTTACTTGGAGACATGGCAGCACAAGTGCTTATGACAAGGACATTTTCGGCATAATTCATTATGTTTATTCAATCGCCTTGATTTAGAGTTTTGTCGGTAAAAACCCACGTAGCTAACGCTGCTTTTTTTCCCAATGCACCCTTCCAACAACGCTGGTATTTAGAGTTGTCTGAGGGGCTGCGTTAGGCTCAAAAAAGTGAGCCTAATTTAGCTCCACTTCAACCCTCAATACCAGCGTTGCTTATGGTAGCAGTAAGCAGCTAAAACGTGCTCGTGCACGATATCCCCATAGGAAACAATGGGGCATTTTGGGCTGAAAAAAAAACCTAACACCTGCAAAAAAGCAGCGTTCAGCTCCTAACGCAGCCCCATTGTTTCCTATGGGGAAACACTCTCTAAGTCTGCACCTAACACCCTAACATGAACCCTGAGTCTAAACACCCCTAACCTTACACTTATTAACCCCTAATCTGCCACCCCCGCGTTCACTGACACCTGCATTATATTATTAACCCCTAATCTGCCGCTCCGGACACCGCTGCAACCTACATTATCCCTATGAAACCCTAATCTGCTGCCTCTAACACCGCCGACCCCTATATTATATTTATTAACCCATAATCCGCTACCTTACCTACACTTATTAACCCCTAATCTGCCGACCGGACCTTGCCGCCACTATAATAAATGTATTAACCCCTAAACCGCTGCACTCCCACCTCGCAAACACTAGAATAAATAGTATTAACCCCTAATCTGCCCTCCTAACATCGCCCTCACCTACCTACAATTATTAACCCCTAATCTGCCACCCACAACGTCGCTGCTACTATAATAAATTTATTAACCCCTAAACCTAAGTCTAACCCTAAGCCTAACACCACCCTAACTTAAATATAATTTAAATGAAACAAAATAATATTCCTATAAATAACTAAATTAATCCTATTTAAAACTAAATACTTACCTATCAAATAAACCCTAATATAGCTACAATATAACCAATAATTACATTGTAGCTATTTTAGGATTTATATTTATTTTACAGGCAACTTTGTATTTATTTTAACTAGGTACAATAGCTATTAAATAGTTAAGAATTATTTAATAGCTACCTAGTTAAAATAAGTACAAAATTACCTGTAAAATAAATCTGAACCTAAGTTACAACCTAACACTACACTATCATTAAATTAATTAAATAAATTACCTACAATTAGCTAAATTAAAATACAATAAAATAAACTATTCTATAATACAAAAACAAACACTAAATTACAAAAAATAAAAAAGAATTACAAGAAGTTTAAACTAATTACACCTAATCTAAGCCCACTAGTAAAATAATAAAGCCCCCCAAAATAAAAAATTCCCTACCCTATTCTAAACTACCAAAGTAATCAGCCCTTTTACCAGCCCTTAAAATGGCTTTTTGCAGGGCATTGCCCCAAACTAATCAGCTCTTTTACCTGTAAAAAAAATACACCCCCCAAACATTAAAACCCACCACCCACATACCCCTACTCTAACCCACACAAACCCCCCTTAAATAAACCTAACACTACCCCCCTGAAGATCTCCCTACCTTGAGTCGTCTTCACCCAGCCAGGCCGAAGTCTTCATCCGATGGGGCAGAAGAGGACATCCAGACCAGCAGAAGTCTTCATCCTATCCGGGCAGAAGAGGACATCCAGACTGGCAGAAGTCTTCATCCTATCCGGGCAGAAGAGGGCATCCAGACTGGCAGACATCTTCATCCAAGCGGCATTTTCTATCTTCATCCATCCGACGAGGAGCGTCTCCATCTTCAAGACCTCCAGCGCGGATCATCCTTCCTGGCTGACGGACTAACGATGAATGCCTGGTCCTTTAAATGATGTCATCCAAGATGGCGTCCCTTGAATTCCGATTGGCTGATAGGATTTTATCAGCCAATCGGAATTAAGGTAGAAAAAATCTGATTGGCTGATGCAATTTTATCAACCAATCGTATTGAACTTGCATTCTATTGGCTGATTGGAACAGCCAATAGAATACGAGTTCAATACGGTTGGCTGATTGGATCAGCCAATCGGATTGAACTTCAATCTGATTGGCTGATTGAATCAGCCAATCAGATTTTTCCTACCTTAATTCCGATTGGCTGATAGAATCCTATCAGCCAATTGGAATTCGAGGGACTCCATCTTGGATGACATCATTTAAAGGCCAAGGCATTCGTCGTTAGTCCATCGGCCAGGAAGGATGCTCTGCGCCGGAGGTCTTGAAGATGGAGCCGCTCCTCGTCGGATGGATGTAGATAGAAGATGCCGCTTGGA
Source organism: Bombina bombina (assembly GCF_027579735.1). Classification (NCBI taxonomy): domain Eukaryota; kingdom Metazoa; phylum Chordata; class Amphibia; order Anura; family Bombinatoridae; genus Bombina; species Bombina bombina. The sequence goes on along the minus strand of NC_069503.1, from coordinate 860,165,092 downwards.
TGAAGACTTCTGCCGGTCCGGATGTCCTCTTCTGTCCGGATAGGATGAAGACTTCTGCCGGTCTGGATGTCCTCTTCTGCCCCATCGGATGAAGACTTCGGCCCGGCTGGGTGAAGACGACTCAAGGTAGGGAGATCTTCAGGGGGGTAGTTTAAGGTTTATTTAAGGGGGGTTTGGGTGGGTTAGAGTAGGGGTATGTGGGTGGTGGGTTTTAATGTTGGGGGGGTTGTATTTTTTTTTACAGGTAAAAGATCTGATTACTTTGGGGCAATGCCCCACAAAAAGCCCTTTTAAGGGCTGGTAAAAGAGCTGGTTACTTGGTAATTTAGAATAGGGTAGGGCATTTTTTATTTTGGGGGGCTTTATTATTTTATTAGGGGGCTTAGATTAGGTGTAATTAGTTTAAACTTCTTGTAATTCTTTTTTATTTTTTGTAATTTAGTGTTTGTTCGTTTTTTGTAATTTAGTTTAGTTTATTTAATTGTTGGTAATTGTAGGTAATTTATTTAATTTATTTAATGATAGTGTAGTGTTAGGTTTAATTGTAACTTAGGTTAGGATTTATTTTACAGGTAATTTTGTAATTATTTTAACTAGGTAGCTATTAAATAGTTATTAACTATTTAATAGCTATTGTACCTAGTTAAAATAAATACAAAGTTGCCTGTAAAATAAATTTAAATCCTAAAATAGCTACAATGTAATTATTATTTATATTGTAGCTATATTAGGGTTTATTTTATAGGTAAATATTTAGTTTTAAATAGAATTTAGTTAATTTTAGGAATATTATTTCGTTTAATTTAAATTATATTTATGTTAGGGGGGGTGTTAGGGTTAGGGTTAGACTTAGGTTTAGGGGTTAATAACTTTATGATAGTAGCGGCGACGTTGCTGGCGGGAGATTAGGGTTTAATAATTGTAGGTAGGTGGCGGCGATGTTAGGGAGGGCAGATTAGGGGTTAATACTATTTATTCTAGTGTTTGCTAGGTGGGAGTGTGGCGGTTTAGGGGTTAATACATTTATTATAGTGGCGGCGAGGTCCGGTCAGCAGATTAGGGGTTAAGTGTAGTTAGGTAGCGGTGACGTGGGGGGGGCAGATTAGGGGTTAATAAATATAATATAAGGGTCGGCAATGTTAGGGGCAGCAGATTAGGGGTTCATAGCTATAATGTAGGTGGCAGCAGTGTCCGGTCGGCAGATTAGGGGCTAAAACATGTGGGGGGCCTCGATTTAGGGGTACATAGGTATTTTATGGGTGTTAGTGTACTTTAGAGCACAGTAGTTAAGAGCTTTATATTCACGCGTTAGCCCATAAAGCTCTTAACTACTGACTTTTTTTGTCGGTAGGAGTCTTGTCGGTAGAGGGTTTACCGCTCACTTCTCCCAAGACTCCAAATACCGGCGTTGGGCAGATCCCATTGAAAAGATAGGATATGCAATTGGCGTAACGGGAATCTGCGGTAGCCTGGAATCGCGGTAGGGAAGTGAGCGGTAGACCCTTTCCTGCCTGACTCTAAATACCAGCGGGCGGTAAAAAGCAGTGTTAGGACCCATTTACGCTGCTTTTGACGGCTAACACAGAACTCTAAATCTAGGTGAATATTTGCAGGATGGAAAAGTTGACTTGATTCTGTAAAACCTATTCATTTTCAGTTTTAAAAAAAATCTGAGGCCTTAGAAGAAAAATCATCAAGATTACAAGTTGTGCGCTAAACCGGATGCGTAAAGAATGCAAAAAATAGTGCTTCCATTACATGTTACTGAAAAACCTCCTTGTGCTGTGCATTATGGTGCGATAAGCTCCATACTGCACAAAATCCAAGGGTTGAGTTTATGTGCTCATGCACGCTTTCCCCCATTGACATCAATGGGGAGATAATGTTAGAAAAAAACTAACACCTGCGATCGCGGAGTGGAGATCGCCATAATGCAACCCCATTGATGTCTATGGGGAAAAGAAAGCTATGTTTAAACACCCTAACATAAACTCCTAGCCTAAACACCCTTAATCCACCGCCCCTCGACATCAACAACACTAAATAAAATGATTAACCCCTAAACCACCGCCCCCGACATTGCCGACACTTAATAAAATGATTAACCCCTAAACCACTAGCCCCCACATTGGTATTAATAAACTAAACCTATTAACCCCTAAACCGCCGACCCACCACATCGCAACACACTAAATTAAACAAATAACCCCTAAACCCAACACCCCCCTAATTCTAAATTAAACTTACAATATAACGATCTTTAAATAAATAAAAAAAATGTTTAAACTATATATTAAACTAACATTACTATTTTAAAGAAATGAAATAAACAAAACAAAAAACTAACGTTACAATATTAAATAATCCTAAAACTGCGAAAAAAATTTAAAAAATAACATTGTAAAAAATTATAAACACTATCATTATGAAAAATAAAAAAAATCTAAGATTACAAATAAATAAATAATAAATAAATAATAAACAAAATTATCCAAAATAATACAAATTACACCTAATCTAATATCCACAAAAATAAAAATGCCCCCCAAAATAAAAACACCCCCTAACCTAACAATAAACTACCAATAGCCCTTAAAAGGACCTTTTGTAGGACATTGCCCTAAGTTAAACAGCTTTTTTACCTACAAAAAATTACAAAGTCCCCCTAACAGTAAAAACCCCCACCCAACCAACTAAGTCTAAAAAAGGTAATTCAACTCTTTTACTGCCCATCCCTAATCTTTAAAAAAAACACCCCAAAAAGCCCCAAAAACTAACACTAACCCCAGGAAATCTACTCACGGTTCGTGAATTCTGGTCATCCATCTTCATCCAGGCGGCAAGAAGTCTTTGAACAGCCGATAGGATTTCAGTAGCTCTCATCCTATTGGCTGATTTGAAAATGTCAGCCAATAGAAATGCAAGGTACCCCAAGGTACCTTGCATTAAAGCTTCAGTGAACGGCGGTAATCGTATGAAGAGGATCCTCGATGATGGATGTTCATTTCGCCGACACAGATGCTCTGCGCCTCCACAGGTCAGCGCCTCCACAGCTCCATGCCACCAGGATGAAGATAGAAGATGCCCCCGTGATGGATCAAAATGTTGCCGCCTTGATGAAGACTTCTCGCCGCCTGGATGAAGAAAGATTTGCTGGGGTTAGTATTAGTTTTTTTTTATTTTTTGGGGTGTTTTTTTTAAGATTAGGGATGGGGAGTAAAAGAGCTGAATGCCCTTTAAAGGGCAATGCCCATACAAATGCCACTTTAGGGGCAATGGGTAGCTTGAGTTTTTTTTAGACTTAGGTATATTATTTTGGGGGGTTGGTTTGGTGGGGGTTTTTTCTGTTGGGGGGATTTTTTTGTAGGTAAAAGAGCTGTTTAACTTTGGGCAATGCCCTATAAAAGGCCCTTTTAAGGACTATTGGTAGTTTATTGTTAGGTTAGGGGGTGTTTTTATTTTGGAGGGGCTTTTTGTTTTTATAGGGCTATTAGATTAGGTGTAATTTTTATTGTTTTGGATAATTTTGTTTATTTCTTTTGTAATATTATTTTTTTTTATTTTTAATAGTAGTGTTAGGATTTTATAATTTTGTAATGTTAGGTTTTTTTATTTTTAATTTCTTTAATTTCTTTAAAATAGTAATGTTAGTTTAATTTATAGTTTAAACTCAGTTTTTTTATTTCACAGGTAAGTTTTTATTTATTTAAAGATAGGTATATTTTAAGTTTAATTTAAAGTTAGTGGGGTGTTAGGTTTAGGGTTTATTAGTTTAATTTAGTGTGTGGCGATGTGTGGGCCGGCAGTTTAGGGTTCATAGGTTTAGTTTATTAGTAGCGATGTGGGAACCAGCAGTTTAGAGGTTAATAGTTTTATTATAGTGTTTCTCGATGTGGGGGGGGCAGCGGTTTAGGGGTTACTAGATTTATTTAGTGTTAGCGATGTGGGAGGGTGGTGGTTTAGGGGTTAATAGGTAGTTTATGGGTGTAAGTGTACTAATCTAAAAAAGAGGCTCTTAAGCTTTACATTCTTGATTTTGAAATAAAGATAGCAAGAGAACGAAGAAAAATTGATAAAAGGAGTAAATTAGAAAGTTGCTTAAAATTGTATGCTCTATCTGAATCATTAAGACAAAATGTGGGATTAGTGTCCCTTTAAGTTTTTTCTGTCCAATCAAAAGCTCAGCCACCTGGCCAATTAAACTATATGTATTACATTAATTACAATGAATTACAATGATTGAAAAAGCTAATAGAAAGGGTTAATTTGATTGGAATCACTCTACTATAGAGTTCACTACCCTGTTCAATATTAGCTCACTCGCTAATATACTGAAAAGGGTACATTTGATGGGATTGCTCTATCTATAATGAAATGTACTGTGGGCGGGACTGCTGTACATGTTTATAAAGTGCTGAGAAGCTACATTGGGGGGTGGAGCAGATAAAATGAAAACATTTTAAAAGAGAGGCATTAACAATAGAATTATACAAGAAATATACTCAGTACTCACCAAAGTGATGCTTATTAAGACACCATGCTGCCTATTGACATCTGCTTAAGAAATGCACACTACATCAAGCTAACCCTACTCTTTCTCTTCTATTTTCAGGTATGTGAATATATTCCCTGTCAATCTGCAAAGTATTCAATGCACTCTGGTGTTTTTCCTCTCCTATAATTCTATTTTGGTATGTGAATATATTCCCTGTCAATCTGTAACCTATTCACTGCACTCTGGTGTTTTTCCTCTCCTGTAACTCTATTTTGGTATGTGAATATATTCCCTGTCAATCTGCAAAGTATTCACTGCACTCTGGTGTTTTTCCTCTCCTGTAACTCTATTTTGGTATGTGTATATTTACAAAGAGCAAATGATTTTAGGTTGTTAATTTAGTCCTACATTTGTTGTACTGTTATCCAATGTCTTGCTTCTAATGTTTGTTAATTGTCACGTGATGCTCAATCCTTATCAATACTTGCTATTATTCTAAAATGTATAGCTGTCTTATGCCATAGCTTTAACCTCCTCCAAATTTTATTGTCTGTTTACTTAACATCTCACCCTCACCAGACCAGAAACTAACTTTTCAATTGGCCTTTTAAATTGTCTTTGATTAGCAATCAACTAAATTTAGTGGACTCAGCTGACTGCCCTGACTGCATATATTTCACACTAGTTTGGGAGGTGCATTGTACAGGGGTGCATTGCCTGGGCAGTGCACATTGTAACAATAGCATATGTTCACATTTTCAAAGTGAACATTTTATAAGTGAGGCATTAACAATAGAATTATACAAGAAGTGAACATTTTATAAGTGAAACATTAACAATAGAATTATACAAGAAGTGAACATTTTATAAGTGAGGCATTAACATTAGAATTATACAAGAAGTGAACATTTTATAAGTGAGGCATTAACAATAGAATTATACAAGAAGTGAATATTTTATAGGTGAGTCATTAACAATAGAATTATACAAGAACTGAACAAGGATTAGGCAAGGGGCAAGACACAAGGCAAGTGCTTTTGTAAAATTATGTTTTATATACCTTATTGTTTTCTTATGCAATTGCTACTGTAATACTGTATCTTTTGTGTTTAACTGGTTCCCACTTTTGTAAAAATGCTCAATATATTCATATTCCTTTTTGCTGCCTCTTGTCTCTATAACAAACTACATTATTCAATTACTCCTTCTCCCTCTCCACCTGCACTGTTCATTAGCCCATCTCTCTTAAACTCACCTTACTTTTGTACTCATGAACTTTACCTATTCCTAAACACTCTCTCTTCCCACTGCACCTTATCTCAAAAGCAGTCTCATTACTGCAAATCTGTATCTCATCTCATGTCACTCTCCCTCTTGACTTTACTAACTGTGGGTGACATCTCCCCTAATCCTGGTCATCAACAACTGCCTAGCCATGCATATCCATGTGTACCAACCCATAGACTCAGAAAACAAAACTCTGCAAACCTTACCCACATTCCTCTTGCATCAAAAGCCACTACCCCTTTCACTTGTGCACTCTGGAACTCTCGCTCTGTGTGCAACAAGCTTACTTCTATATATGACCTCTTTATCTCCCGCTCCCTCACAGAAACCTGGCTCTCCCCGCTAGACACAGCATCCTTTTCTGCTCTGTCACATGGGGGTCTCCACTTCAGCCACACTCCTAGGTCTGGTAATAGACAAGGAGGTGGTGTAGGTATTTTAATTTCCTCTCATTGCACCTTTCAACAAATACATCCCATCTCTTCCCTCACATTTCTCTCATTTGAAACCCACAAAATGAGCCACATGAACCCTCCACGCACACACCACAACCTCATTAACATCTCTACTGAGCATTAACCCTTAGAGACTTTACAAGTCCAGGAATGGCTCTTCACTAGCAATATTGCTGTTAAAAAAACTTTTAATGTTGGTGACAGAAATATATGAATAATATTTTGTTATCTATTATTTACACCAGTAAGTTGCTCTGATTTTATTTTTTAGTTTTGTGAACTATTCTAATGTATTCAATCTGGAGCTGATTAAAAGTGTTTTCCCCACTTTTCTTTCTTTTGGTGATTTTTTGTAAGACTACCTACATCTTCTTCAGTTTACAATCACCAATTCTTCCGGTTCATATAGAGCAGTCAGTAGCACTCACCAAGAAAAAGAGAGCTTGGGGACGATTTACTAAAGTTCAGACGGACATGATATGATGTAGTGTATCATGTCCACCGCACATCGATAAATGCAGACAGCATATGCTATTGGCATTTATCTTTGCACAAACAGTTCTGGTAAACTGCTTGTGCAATGCTGCCCCCTGCAGATTTGCGACCAATCGCCCGCTAGCAGGGGGTATCAATTAGCCCAATCGTATAGGATTGAGCGGATTGAAGACCACGTCCTCAGAGGCAGCCGACAAGTTATGGAGCAGCAGTCTTTAGACCGCTGCTTCATAACTACTGTGTGGAAACAGGGGCATCAAGCTCCATTCGGAGCTTGATAATTTAGACCCATAGACTTAACTATTATATGCTATGGGTTTTTTTTGTGTGTTTTTTTTTTTATAAATGTTAGCATAATATATGTAAAATAAAAGTCTGTTTTGGGGTAAAGCTACATTTACTGTTGAAATTATTATAACATTATATTTTTATATGTTTATTTTATTTGTCTGCTTTTTATTTGTGCTTACTTTAGGACCACTATGCAGGAAAAAACCTTGGGTTGGCAGAGGAGTGTGTCATACAGGGGAGGAGCAAACATGGGTGGGGAATAAGTGGTGGGGCCCCTAAAATGCTAAGGGTAGCTCTGCAGGCTACATTTCCATCTGAAGTTGTAAGCTTAAAGGGATATTATACTCAAAATATTTATTTTATGATTCAGGTAGAACATACATTTTTAAATTATAGTGATCAAATCCAGATTTGGAATTTCTTCCCAAATGAAGAATCATTAAACGCAATCTGTAGCAACAGTGGCAACTCATGTCAGCTCTTGCCCCTATGACCCAACCATTGCTCATTCTAGCAGAGAAAAATCCTAACTACTGGCTGCCTGGTAGGTTCAAAACTCTTATTGATGCCTAGTGCACAAACGTATGACCCACATTCCAAGGTCGCATTGAGCCACAGGTCAAGCCTGCAAAAAACAACAAAATTGGCTGTATCTAAACAAAAACAACTGAAAACAAAACAAAGTACAACAACAACCAACAATCAGAAAACAAATAAACATCTCGCCAGTTGCTGCATAAGTGGCAGCCCCTATAAAAACAAATGAGAGGTGATTTTTACTGGATCCAGTCCCAACCTCTGTGCCGAATAAGCCAAAACCCTCCTAAACTGAAACTTAGTCTGCACTGACCCATCTTCAAGCACCAAAAACTGAGAACTGCCCTGAACCCGAATCCTGAGAAATTATTTCACCACTTTCACACTCATCCTCCAACCTGACCTCCAGTGACAGCCACACTTTAATATGATCACACTACACTCTTAGGAGGTGCTATATGCTCACCCACATCTAGCACCCTGAAAAATGCCAGCACAAAAGCCATTCTAAACAAAGAAGCCTAATACTCAGATCTGCAAACCACTCTCAACACTAGCAAAAGCAATTTCAACCTTTCCAGCATAATTGGCTTCCCGGTATCAGACTGTCTGATCTCCACCCATCCCCAGCCCTAAACAATATGGTGAACCAAAAAAGTTCTTGCAGGGTTAGGGAAACAAAGCAACTTGTTAAAAAATAGACAATGTGGCCAATCTACCTACCACCACTCCCTTTCACGCAGACCTGGCACGCAACTCAGCCAGTCACTCACAGCATAACTTGAGAAACTTCCACTGATGTAATTTCCTTTAAACTTTCAAAAGGCCTCCAACTCACATCAATGTAGCTGACCAAGTAGCTGGTGCCAATGCAAAATTAATTAAATTAATTTCGGCAAGCTGCCAGAAAAAATGTGGAAAGTTAAGCTCCTTGGCCAATGCATCTGGAGTCCACAACCTAAACTGGCTCCAATTGAAATGAGATAACGCATCAGCTATAGCATTATTCCCTCCCAGCACATGGTGAGCTAAAAAGTGAATGTTGTACTCCACACAACACAAAACCAAGATCCTGAGGTAACACAACTCCTAGCCTGATGAACTAAGCCCCCAAATTGGAAGCATCATTAACTGATCTACCCTTGAAATAGGAAAAATGCTGTATTTCCTGACTTAGGTGCCACCCCTATTTGGGAGGTCACTATATTTTCTAGCAGACACTCATGAAAACACTTATCCATCTGGCAAAGGCCCACCCCCTTCTGCAACTTTTACCTGCAAAAATGTTGCCACACACACTGCAACCTTATTAACATCCCTACCGGGCATTAACCCTTAGAGACTTTACAAGTCCAGGAATGGCTCTTCACTAGCAATATTGCTGTTGAAAAAACTTTTGATGTTGGTGACAGAACTATATGAATAATAATTTGTTATCTATTAGTTACACAAGTAAGTTGCACTGATTTTATTTTTCAGTTTTGTGAACTATTCTAATGTATTCAATCTGTAGCTGATTAAAAGTGTTTTTCCCGGGGGCGGAGCCAACTGCCAACATGGACGGTCGCTAACTCATGGAGCTCTCCTCATCAGTAATCTGATCAATAACTATCACAATAACCTTTTAATTGCTCCTAGCCTGATCTGAAATTGTATTACAGCTCTCCAGAGCCGTTTAACCCATAACTATAGACGCAAGTTCTGTGTCCCTGCATGAGTCTCGAGCATGGAGGTATCTTATGCAATGCTGCGGTCCTTATTTCAATGCTTAGAGGCCAAGATGGACGGCTACCTTGAAGGGCTCACTGCAGCATGTAGAGGTGAGGATAGAGCCTCTCCAGCCTGGTCTAAAGAAGAGATCTCAGCTTCCACTAGCAGGGGAGTCCTAAGCATGGCGCCTCAAAGCAGAGCGCCTACGGATTATTCTGTGCCGCAAGAAGACATTTTATCACTACCGGAGGTGAAGGAGCTTAGTAAAATTCAGCCTGAGATAGACGCAGAACATCTCTTCCCACTAGTGAGGTATACTAACTTTGAGATTATGAACTGCAGTCATATTTGCCCGGCTCCCCTCGATGCTTGCTTACACCTAGATGAGCCCTTAGATCTGAAATCTCGCAACACTCTTTTTGCTTATGGCCATTATCACAGCGCAACCTACCTAGGCTCCTGTGTCTCCACATGCGACATGGTATTGCTTGCTCTGCTGCCAGATGAGTTTCGGTCCATGTCTATGCTGCCACTGAGTGTTTGGAATCACCAGGCCACTGTACATTCCACAAGGGGGAATCGCCTGGGTATTGGCTAGCTAAGCAGTTTTCGGCTATGTTAAGTTTGTGAACGGACCAAGGAGTGACTGCCATACTTTCACTATACCTCCTCTCTCACAAGCTGCTCCTTTACAGACAATCTGGAGACACGTTAACAGTATAAGCCTCCTATCATTACAAATTTGCTTCATTACCTGAGTTCTATACACTGGGTCTGACATTTGCCGGGCTTATTTGGAGATCTGTAGGCCCAGAGAGAGCAATCTTTCCAGCATTAATTTCTGCATGTTCTAAAAGTTTACTAGTTATGCACGAGAAATGTTTATATGCTTACATTGGGCGCAGAACACAGGAACAATGATTTCAGGACAGTTCTTCTGGGAATGTACCGCAGAGACTCAACTAGTCATGAAGACTGCACTGTCTGATCCCTAGGGGCCTCTCTGACATAGTCCTAAATGCACATAGAATTGTCTTTTATTCATTTATCCTTTTTTTTCTCTTTTCTCCTTTTTATATGCTTTACTTGTTAGTATTAAGGCTTGCTATTGTTTCTGTGCTGCACTAGCAATATATCTTGTTAGATGTTTCTAATTTATCAACTGATCCTCCCCATATGGACTGAAACCATAAACATAGTATATTGAATCCCATTCCCTGACATTGAATTAGTTAAAAGTGACTAGGCTCTTTAAGTTTTAAACAACCCTAGTAGTTAGTTGGGAGAGATAGAGTTAGGAGATTAATATGTTATGTCCATAAATCAGCTACTACTTTACTTATTTTATAATAATCCCCAATGCAGGACCACTGCATGAATGTGTTTTTCTGCTCCCTTTATTTGAATCTAAAAGACTGGTTATGGGCGGCTCTGTACATACTACGAAATGGTTCTTTTACCCTAACTACACTTACTCCTAGTGACACTCTCCTAATTAAATATCACTTGTCAATATATAATATACTTTTGAATGCAATGTGCTTAATATCTAGTTAATCATTCATACCAATACTCTCCAGGACTGTCACTTTGTTCATACAATATTCTTTATTGGATCATAGCTTGTTCTGTGCGTAATATTATGTTATATTATACTTTGCCTACTGAGGCCACAGGGTTGCTTACCATCTCTTGGCAATAACTACTCCCTTTAGTTTAAATATCTACATTACTGATTTAGTTAACAGTAACTAGGCTCCTTAAGTTGATCCTCTAACCCAATGAGTTACTCCAGAGATAATATTACCATAGCTATAGCCCAAACATTCAAACATTTTATTAAACTCTTACATCATACCATACACCCTTCAACCCCTAACAGCTTGTAGTTACTTTTCACATAGAGTATGTATTCCTCTTATTTTATATTGACCAAGTCATTCTGGAACAGTCATATGTGATAGCACCATGTAAGTGCATAGTACCTTATTGTTTATTCCTATTCATACATAGATCATGTCATATTACACTCATCTTGTTAGCAAGCCTCCCTGCATACAAGTTTCGATGGCTTATCACAAATACTACCCGTATGCTATTTTCGGCTCACACTGCTATACACCAAGGATATATCTGTGAGAATTGCATCGTAAGCCTTATTATATTTATCTTTCTAGGAAATTATACTCTCTAGGGAGAATTTAGAGTTAGTACAACATATCCATTTCTGCTGGGCCCCTCTTCTCCCTTTCCCGCCGGTACAGGCTGCCTGCGGGTCATACCCCTACTCCTTTTCCCAGCATCCCTGATAGCTGGCACTTCCCCAGAAGAGGGGCCCACCCAGCAGTCCGCTATATCCCATGCATACTAATATCCCTTCTTCCGCATAATTCCCTTAAGGGTTGCCCTTATTCATCTTGTACAGAATAGATCTAGGTGTATTGCGTGTTGGACTAGGACGCAGTAGCTTCCTACTTAACTATGACCCCCCATTATATAACAGCACCTCAATTACGTGTATAAATTACCTTGCCCTGACCAATCTCTGCTCCCCCTACTAATTACATACACAACAGACCATCCTTTGCAGTCCATCCCTTTAGCTCTATAGTACTCCCCATATTCATCCCTCGTACTTAATTTTAAGGCTCCGCCCCCCACTTCCCTCCCCCATCTTACTCAGAGCGGCTCTTGTCCGCTGTCCTCCCTTTCCCCATCCCCGCCAACTTGGCCCTAGAAGGACCAAACTGCAGCTAATCTCCACTTGCTCCAATTTTCCTGTATATTCTGCTCCATACTCGCATGACTTGCAAAGTGGAGTCCAGTTATCCTATTCATACAATATAAAAATGAGGTTTCATTATCCTTTGTGGTTTTACCAGTCATTCATATATCTTATAATACTACTTATGCTTACTAGATACCTGTTGCAAATTTATTTACTCACAATTTGTACTATAAGTATTCCAGATACTGCTCCATACCACACAGCTACTGTTGTCCTATCTATCTGGAAAAGCACAGAACCTATACACAGAACTGTTATATTTTTGTATTTTCGTTATGTTTTTGAGTATACTATATATGTTCTAATGTTAAATTTTCAATGTCGATGGATGAACCTTATCTGTAATATCTCTGATAACCTCAATAAAAAAATTATTTAAAAAAAAAACATTTCTTTCTTTGGTGATTTTTTGTAAGACTACCTACATCTTCTTCAGTTTACAATCACCAATTCTTAATACATGTTAGCATAATATATGTAAAATAAAAGTCTGTTTTGGGGTAAAGCTACATTTACTGTTGAAATTATTATAACATTATATATTTATATGTTTATTTTATTTGTCTGCTTTTTATTTGTGCTTACTTTAGGACCACTATGCAGGAAAAAACCTTGGGTTGGCAGAGGAGTGTGTCATACAGGGGAGGAGCAAACATGGGTGGGGAATAAGAGGTGGGGCCCCTCAAATGCTAAGGGTAGCTCTGCAGGCTACATTTCCTTTTGAAGTTGTAAACTTAAAAGGATATTAAACTTAAAATATTTATTTAATGATTCAGGTAGAACATACATTTTTAAACAGCTTTCCATTTTACTTCTACTGTCAATTTTGCTTTAGTCTTTTACTGAAGGAGCAGCAATGCACTATTGGGAGCTAGATAAACATATTGGTAATCCAATGACAAGCAGTATATATGTGCAGCAACCAGCAATCAGCAGCTAGCTCCAAGGTACTGAGCCTACCTAGGTATGCTTTTTAACTAAGGATACCAAAAGAACTAAGCAAAATGACTGAATAATAGTAAATTGGAAAGTTGATTCAAATTGTATCCTCTATGTGAATCGTGATAGAAAAAATGTTGGTTTCATGTCTCTTTAATGTATTCTTAAGGCAGCCTTTTGCATTTCTCAAGCATTCTAAAAGAAGATTCTTCATTATTATTATTATTATTATTATTTGTTTCTATGGTTAAAAATATCCCATAGTGCTGATAGAAGCAACAAAAGCAATTATTTGCCTGTATAATATGACATATATGGCAAACATTTAAATGAAACTCAGCATGGGGACATCTATCACTCTTTTGTAATACAGCATAATATGCAGAAGATTTAAAATTACTTTCTCTTAGGTAAAGGGAACCCTATATGTCAAAACATAATGTGTTTGTCTCACTTTTTATATAAATGTTACTAAAATATTAACTGACAGCGCAGTCAATAAGAGCACATATATAGTAACTGTAGTTTCTGTTCTGATTTATTTCTTTTTTTAAATATCCAACTATCTGTTCTCTTTCTTTCTATATGGCCCAATGTTCAAAACATCGACAGAGGAGAAACTGCTTTACTGGCCTCGTCGGCCTCGCAGTCCGTCGGTCTATTGAGATTTTCAAATAAAAGGGACATGGACAAGCAGTGCCAGTTGGCAGCAATGTCTCTCCCATAGAAGTCAATGGGAGTGTGATGTCAGCACCCTCATTGCTGACATTGGGCTGAGCAGAAAGAGGAAAGACACAAGGTTGGTAACCTGCTGCGGCTTGAAAGGCAGAACATCATAGAGAAGAGTGCCAATGAGTGTTCTTTGCCAGCTCAGCTAGGGGTAACAATTCAGACCAGTTGGTATGGAGATCTTGATTCACTCTCTCAGTCAGCCCATTAGTCTGAGGATGGTAGCCAGAAGACAAGGAAACAGTGGTTCCAATCAACTTGCAAAAGTTTTTCCAAAAAGTATAGATGAATTGTGGACCTCTGTCAGAAACAATATTCACAGGAATGCCATGTAATCGTACCACATGTAACAGAAAAAGAGAAGATAATTCTTGGGCAGATGGGTTTCTTTAAGGTTACAAAATGAGCCAATCTGGAAAATCTATCCACCACAACCCAGATAACTGTATGATGGTCAGAAGGAGGGAGATCCACAATGAAATTGATTGTTATGTGTGTCCAAGGTTGTTTGGGAATGGACAAAGGTTGGAGTAAGCCAGGGGGCAAGGGTCGGGGAGTCTTATTGGCAGCACAAGTCGTGCAGGCTTTCACATAATCATGAGCATCAGACTTCATGGTAGGCCACCATACATGTTGGGAAAGAAGCTTAAAAGTTTTTGTCAAACCAGGATTTCCTGAAAGCTTACTAGTATCAGCCCAGGATAGCACAGGGGTGCATAGGTTTAGAGATACAAAGAAGATATCAGGAGCCATGTGGGCTTCAGGAGGCTTTCTAGATTGGGCACGTTGCAGTCTTTGAAGAAGAGAGGTGTAAAGTTGAGCAACTACACAGGAGGGGGGTATGATGTGTTCAATAGGAGCTTCAGAAGAATCACTAGACTGAGGAAACTGATGGGAAAGGGGTCAGCCTTTTTATTTTTGGTCCCAGGATGATAAGAGATCACAAAGATAAAACAGGAAAAGAACAAGGCCCATCTGGCCTGTCGAGGATTGAGTCAATGAGCAGTCTATAGGTAAGTCAGTTTCTTGTGGTCAGTGAGAATCTGAATGGGGTTGGCAGTACCCTCTAGCCAATGACACCATTCAGTCAAGGCCATCTTAATGGCTAAAAGTTTATGATTACCCACATTGTAATTCCTCTCTGCAGGAGTAAAGCGTTTAGAGAAAAAGGCAACAGAGTGCAAATTGGAAGTTGAATAATCCCTTTGGGTTAAGACTGCTCCAGCTCCAATCTCGGAGGTGTCAACCTCTAAAGTGAACTATAGGTCAGGATCAGGATGACGGAGCACAGGAGCAGAACAAAATGCTTTTTAAGAAGAGAGAAGGCATTCATGGCTTCAGAAGGCTATACATTTTTTGAAGTCTTTGTTCAATTTAGTCAACTCAGTGAGTGGATCAACTATCTGGGAAAAGTTCTTAATAAACTTGCGTTAATAATTGGAGAACCCCAAGAATATCTGTAGTTCCTTTAATGAAGTTGTTTAAGGCCATTCCAGAACTGCTGTGAGTTTAGAAGGATCCATGGAAAAACACTCCTTCGAGATGACATAACCAAGGAACTGGATCTGGACTTGATCAAACTCACATTTCTCCAGTTTGGCTACCAGATAATTGACTCTGAGGCGGAGAAGTACATGTCTCATGTGTTCATGATACTCCTCTAAGGTGGAAGAGAAAATAAGGATATCATCCAGGTAGATGATGAAAGTTCGATTGAGGAAGTCACGGAAGACATCGTTGACAAATGCTTGAAAGACTGCAGAGGCAGTACACAGCCCAAGGGGCATTATGAGGTATTCTTAATTCCCTGATCTCATGTTGAAGGTAGTCTTCCATTCATGCCCTGGGAAGATCCGAATAAGATTGTACGCCCCGCGTAGGTCCAGCTTGGTGAAGTAGTGAGCTGTCATAGGTGCATCATGTACTGTTAATTTATTTTTTTCTCCTGCCCTTTTTTTCTGTTACCTCACAATAAAAGTCTGACTCACCTTTCCACAGGTGCTCAGTAATTTGTGTGTATAGGCTGACAAACCTTGCCAGTCATTCTCCTAATCTTTACTCATCTAATTTGGGAAAATTAAACAGTTACAAACCTGTTACCTGCAGTCACCTTTTGGATTACAGTGTACATCCATCCTAAGCAAGAACTTGTGGATATAAAATCAAATATATTTGACTTTTGGAACTATCAAATATATTTTGTGGATTTCACTCTCACACAGTATCTGCAGCACCTGTTTGTGTCAGAACGCTGTTACAAACATTTTCACAGCACAACTATCTTTTGCCCCAGGATTAAAACCCTTCTAAGGAGGAAAGAGAAACTTCAAACATCCTTTTTCAGATGTTAACAAAGATCTGCAATAACTTTAAAATATATGGCTCTTAGAAAAGAGTTTCACCGGACACTCCCACTTCAGTGACATAGTGACACAGAGAGTCTGAGGCTAAAATTTACCTACAGTTTTGTTTCTCACATTCAATAAGTCTCTCCATCTTACTCCTGGTTATTGTTCATAGCTTTCCTTGCTTGTTGTGGCATTTCAGTCTAATTAATAACAGGTCAAATCTCGGACTTAAGCCACACCCACCAGTCACTCCATTTCAAGGCATCACAAAGGTAAACTTTTTATTCTCTGATGGTCATTTCTACTTGAACTAATTCTATCTCTGTGGATACATAATATTGTTGATCTCTGTCTTTGTTATAAAAAATTCTGTAAAAATTAACTGTATAATCTGCAGTTCTGATCCAGTGTTCACTAAATTTGTTACCTGTTTAAAAGAACAGGCATAACATAACATATTACTGAGCCAGTTAAAAGAAAGACGGATCCAGCATATCTCCCTCGATTTGTTGTCAATCTGTCACAAAGGGTAGATCAACTAACCCAAGGCTTAAGAGAATTAAAAGTGCATAATGACAATTTATTAGGCATAATAAATGATTTATCTGCATCAAAATCTGTTGTCCCAGACTCACCTCCAGAACCACAAGTTAGTATACCTGAAAGATTTTCTGGAGACAGATGACAATATAGGCAATTTAAAATTTTTTGCAAACTACTTTTTTCTCTCAAACCAAGAACATATTGCAATGAAAGAACAAAAGTAATGACAGTCATATCTTATCTCAGGGGCGAACCCAGGATTTGGGCTGATTCTTTTCTAGAGAATGATGATTCTATTTTAACATCATTGGAGGACTTTTTCACTGAGATGGGATTTCTATATGAGGATACTAATAGACAAATGACAGCTGAAGCAAAAATGAGAACCTTAAAACAAGGGAAAAGACCTGTTGAATTAGTGCATATTGAAATGCCTAAAACATTGGAGGGATTGATTAGCTTATTAGTCCAAATAGATAGAAGGATCAGAGAAAGAAGATCTGAAAGACAGAATTATGAGACTCCCTACAGGAATACCTCTACATACCAACCGAAGTAAGTTACCGAACCCATGGAGATAGGTTTTACTAAAGGCCCACTACAACCAGAAGAGTGGAACCGCAGAAGGATTAAAAATCTATGTATTTATTGTGCCTCCCCAAACCATGCAGTAAAGGATTGTCCAACCCTACTAGCGCAAAAGAAAAGTAAGTCCCACCAAGTTTTTGATGGTTTGACTTCAAAAATTAAGAATGTTACTTATTGTAGTCTATCTCTCTCCCTACAGTGGGATCATCACTTATATCAAGTTGAAGCTATCATAGACTCTGGGGCATATGGGAATTTCATAGATTGTTAATTTGTTAAGTTAAATAAAATTCCACTTGTGGTGAAAACTGCTCCTGTGTGTATTAGAGTCAATGATGGTACATTTATTAAAACAGGTCCTAAAACAAATCACACCATACCTTTATTGGTTAAAACCACCTCTAGGCATGTAGAATACATATATTTTGATGTTTTACCATCACCCTTATTTTCAGTAGTTCTAGGATTAAATTGGCTACATTTACACCAACCTGTCATCTCATGGAAAGATCTTAAGATCGATCTAAATTCCCAATACTGCAAGGAAACAGGTTATTCTCATTCTACCATCTTGTTATCACCTGAATTGGAATTACCTTCTGAGTATGAAGATTTCAGAGATGTGTTCAGTAAAAGAGAAGCAGAATCTCTCCCACCACACCGTATTTACGACTGCCCAATAGAATTACAACCAGGATCTTCCATACCATATGGTCATATATACCCGTTATCTCAGCCCAAATTAGATCATCTCAAGATCTACATTGATGAGAATTTAAGAAAAAGGTTTTATTAGACCCTCTACCTCACCAGCTGGAGCTGGGATGTTTTTTGTAAAAATTAAAGACGATAGTCTCAGACCCATCATTGACTATCGTAAACTCAATAAAAGGACTATAAAAAACAGGTATCCACTTCCCCTCATACCTGAGTTGATCGAACATCTTTGTCAAGCAAATATTTTCACTAAACTCGATCTAAGGGGGGCGTACAATTTAGTACGCATCAGAGAAGGAGGCGAATGGCTGACCGCTTTCAGGACCAGATATGGGTTTTTCGAATATCTGGTTATGCCATTCTGGCTCTGTAAAGCCCCCGCCACTTTTCAACATTTTATAAATGACGTTTTCAGGGACCTACTTAATGTCTGCATAGTCATATACCTTGACGACATCCTTATTTATTCAAATACACTTAAAGAACATAAAAAACATGTCAGATGGATTTTATCTAGACCCAGAACCCACCAACTATTCGCCAAACCTGAAAAATGCCTTTTTCATGTTACAGAATTGTCTTTTCTTGGTTATCATATATCCCCTACTGGAATCAAAATGCAAGATGATAAAGTCAAAGCAATCAAGGATTGGCCTACCCCTACATCCAAAAAAGATGTACAATGTTTTCTAGGTTTCGCAAATGGTTATCGAAAATGTATCAAGAATTTTTCCTATATTTGCAAACCTCTTAACAATTTAACCAGTAAATTCACTATCTTTAATTGGAATACAAGTGCCCAAAGGGTATTCGAAGATTTGAAACTGAAGTTTACTGAAGCACCCATTCTACATTTCCCAGATCCAGCCTTGCAGTTTATTCTTGAGGTAGATGCATCTGAATATGCAATTGGTTCTATATTGTCCCAACGAATAACTCCTAAGGATCCAATACATCCAGTTGCTTTCTTCTCTAGACTGATGTCTCCTGCTGAATTAAATTACCTGATAGGGGAAAAAGAGCTCCTAGCTATAAAGTCATCATTGGAGCATTGGCATCACCTACTTGAGGGAACTGAAATCCCAATTTTGATTTTAACAGATCTTAAAAATCTACAATACTTACAAACCAGTAAAACCCTATCGGGACGCCAAGTACAATGGAATCTATATTTTTCTAGGTTCAACTATCACATCTCATACAGACCAGTAAGTAAAAATTGTAAGGTGGGTGCTCTCTCCCGAAAAGTTGAAAAACCTATTCCTGTTAAAGAACCATCCACTATAATTCCCTCTGATCGGTTTTTAGGTTTAACACATACCTTTAATCAACTTCTAAAACAAAAGCTTTCTGAAGATACTGACAAACCTCTAAAATTGTTACATCAAGATGAAACTGGTCTATACTATTATAAAAATAGATTGTATATTCCAACTTCACTTTGTGCTACTCTGATTAGTGATCACCATGATTCCTCCTTGGCAGGACATCCTGGATTACATAAGACACTCAAGCTCATCAAGAGATCTTACTGGTGGTCATCTCTACATCAAACTGTCCAAAGCTATATACAATCTTGCCAAACCTGTGCGGTTTCTAAATATGATAGGAAGAAACCATATGGTTTTCTGATAACCCCACCCATACCAGAAAGGCGATGGCAAATGATCGGCATGGATTTCACTGTCGACTTACCTGTCTAAAATAGATTTACAAGTGAAAAAAGTAAAGAATAGAAGCTCACCAGTATGCCAAAAAGTGATTCACTTTATTGTAGAGACAGCAGGGTCCAGTAATACAATAAAGTGAATCACTTTTTGGCATACTGGTGAGATTCTATTCTTTACTTTTTTCACTTATACTTGGGAGTTTGGTAGTTACTCCCTGGAGCTCATACCATTGGCGTTGGTGCTGGATAATACTGACTTTTGACATAAAATAGATTTACAACCATCTTAGTTATTGTCGATTTACTAACAAAAATGTCATAACCTACCACAAACTACCTACTTCAAGAGAAACAGTACACCTTTTCCTCTCTCATATTGTAAAGCTACATGGTTTACCCACAACGATAGTATCAGATAGGGGAACCCAGTTCACTTCCCGCTTCTGGAGAGAATTATGTAATGCATTAAAGTTAAAACATCGCTACAGTACCGCTTTCCATCCCCAAACAAACAGGCAAACTGAAAGGGTAAATCAATGGCTTGAGCAGTATATTAGGTGCTACTGCTCGTTCCAACTGGTCCATTTGTTTACCCATGGCAGAGTATGCATACAATAATACCATCAATGCATCAACTAAGTGTACTCCTTTTTACTCAAATTACGGGTATCATCCCAACTTTCATCTATTACCTCGGGTTGATACAAAATGTCCTCAAGTAAATGATACTACCAACACCTTAGTGGAAATTTTCTCTCACTTAAAAGAAAACATAAAGCATGCTCAAACACAGCATAAACATTATTATGATTCCAAGAGACGTCCGGCACCAACATACAAACCTGGTGATAAAGTTTGGCTTTCAACCAAAAATTTAAAGATAAAGACTTCTTGCAAGAAACTATATGGAGTTTATATAGGCCCTTTCCATATTCTTAAAGTGGTTAATGAAAATGCTGTTACTCTAGACCTTCCATCCCACATTTCATGTTTCGTTGTTGAAGCCTTATTTGCCAACCTGAGCTTAAATTCTCACACAACCGCCATCCCAGATAACCTTGCAGGATGAAGAATACGAGGTTCACAGCATAATTGACTCCAAACTTTATAGAGGCTCCTTACAATACCTGGTGCATTGGAAGGGCTATGGTCCAGAAGAGGATTTGTGGGAACAATCCATGCACATTCATGCTCCTAGACTAGTATCCCTTTTTCATAGGCACAATCTGGATAGACCAGGACCTGCAGCTGCTGGGCAGCTTCCTTGACATGGGGGATATGTCATAGGTGCATCATGTAATGTTCCTTTAATTTTTTCTCCTGCCCTTTTTTTTCTGTTTCCTCACAATAAAAGTCTGACTCACCTTTCCACAGGTGCTCAGTAATTTGTGTGTATAGGCTGACAAACCTTGCCAGTCATTCTCCTAATCTTTACTCATCTAATTTGGGAAAATTAAACAGTTACAAACCTGTTACCTGCAGTCACCTTTTGGATTACAGTGTACATCCATCCTAAGCAAGAACTTGTGGATATAAAATCAAATATATTTGACTTTTGGAACTATCAAATATATTTTGTGGATTTCACTCTCACACAGTATCTGCAGCACCTGTTTGTGTCAGAACACTGTTACAAACAATTTCACAGCACAACTATCTTTTGCCCCAGGATTAAAACCCTTCTAAGGAGGAAAGACAAATTTTAAACATCCTTTTGCAGATGTTAACAAAGATCTGAAATAACTTTAAAATATATGGCTCTTAGAAAGTAGTTTCACCGGACACTCCCACTTCAGTGACATCACAGAGAGTCTGAGGCTACAATTTACCTACAGTTTTGTTTCTCACATTCAATAAGTCTCTCCAGCTAACTTCTGGTTATTGTTCATAGCTTTCCTTGCTTGTTGTGGCATTTCAGTCTAAATAATAACATGTAAAATATCGGACTTAAAGGATTACTTTCTGTTATAATTTTTAAGCTAAACAACTAACATATTAAAGTTAATAAACATTAATGAAAACCTTATTAGGGAAAGAGATTAGATAGAGAAGTTATGGCGCAAATAATGTATTATATTAAAACTATAAAATGTCACTATGAACCCGGATAAAAGATAACATTAAAAATTAAAAATAGGGATAGTAGATATCGTGGTAAGATAATATTAAAGTATATCATGTAATAGTGGATATAATAGTAATAAGAACGTATCAGGGATTATACTAAGAATAAAATATAATAAACATAAATGTACTGGAATACTGTTTTTAATAGTTTTTAATAGGTTTTTAAATGTGAGTGCACTGTATTTAATAAAGTAAACTGTTACACTTTACATACAGGGTTGCACTATTATTATTCTTATTTGTCTTTCATGCTTATGGCCATCTGGAGGGGAGAATAATACTCCAACAAAGACAAGTATCTTGATTAAAGTCCTGCAAGTCGTTACCCTATTTTCTGGACAGCTGGAGATCAAAGGGAGTTTTCTACTGATACTACGCGGCACTTACCTCATACTGATTGAGGTAAAGGAGTGTAAGTAGACACCCCTAGGGGGACCTGTATTCCGGGATCAGGGCAGTCTCCACTATTATCACTATTATGTTTATTTATTTTTAATTTCATTAATTTCTATATTTATTGTTATCTTTGTTAACTGTTTTATTTGTTTTTATCTTTGTCAAGACACATCTCTGTCTAAAGTTTGCATAAGAATTCTATTAAGACCTTTATTTATCTATATTATATTGTTGAATGCTTATATGGTGTACGCTTATTAAGTGTCATGCTTAGTAATCAAACGATATAGGATTCATATATATTTTTATATTTGTATCAATTCACACAATTCTGCTGAATCCTTAACAGGGAAATCAGCATATTGTCTCAATATTCCTATTCAGTGGTATTGTCTTATTAATTGTATTTATTAATTTTATATTTATTCATTTTTTAGTATTAAACTTCAATTTAGTATTATACCAGCTTTTATTTACATTTTATATTTGTAGACCTTCAGGAACACTAAGGTTTATTGAAGAGCATGGAGTATTTGCACATACATTTATGTTTATTATATTTTATTCCTAGTATAATCCCTGATACGTTCTTATTACTATTATATCCAATATTACATGATATACTTTAATATTATCTTACCACGATATCTACTATCCCAATTTTTTATTTTATCTTTTATCCGGGTTCATAGTGACATTTTATAGTTTTAATATAATACATTATTTGCGCCCTAACTTCTCTATCTAATCTCTTTCTCTAATATTCTTTCTTACCTAGGTTTGAGGGTGTAGGGACTCTCTTACCTTGGTAGATAGATCAGGGCAGCATTTAATTTCATTACACTATTGCTACTACTTCTATCCCTTAGCTGAGGTTTCTTCTTTGCGCCAGATGCATATTTCTCCTTTTTTCCTTATATTAATTAAAACCTACTGACCTATATTTTCTCCAAAACGAAGTTTCATAACGTTCTAAAAGTTATATCTTTTATTCGCCGATGATGTCACGTTATCCTGCCCACTATTTTCAGCACTGCATGTTCAAAATACTTAAACCAATAACTTTGTGTTTAAAGCGCCATTTTGAAACCTAGGTATTGTAAATGGATTGGTACAGAGCAAAGGATACCCACGGAGTGGGTTTGGAAAACAATTAAATTTGCAGACAAGATTTCTGTTATACGGTAGAGATATGTTAATGAAATGCTATTGATAAAAAGCGTATTTGGGGTAGTTAGTTAGTAACAGGCATAGAAAATATTTACTTACAGTGGCCCTTTAAGCCACACCCACCAGTCACTGATCCAGAGCTCCATTTCAAGGCATAACAAAGGTAAACTTTTTATTCTCTGATGGTTATTTCCACTTGAACTCATTCTATCTCTGTGGATACATAATATTGTTTATCTCTGCCTGTGTTATAAAAAATGCTGTAAAAATTAACTGTATAATCTGCAGTTGTGATCCAGTGTTCACTAAATTTGTTTCCTGTTTAAAAGAACAGGCATAACATAACACGAGCATTCTGAAGTGAAGCATAGAGTTCAGTGATCAAAGGAATGGGATAGTGATTCTTGAAAATTATGTGGTTTAGGGCTCTGTAGTCAATACAGGGTCTGAGCCCACCATCCTTCTTACTGATAAAAAATAAGCCAGCCCCGACAGGAGAAGAGGAAGGGCGAATATAACTTTTAGCTAGGTTTCCTTGAATATAGTCCTCCATGAACTTGATTTCAGCTTTGGAGAGTGGATAAGTCCTCCCTTTAGGAAGTGGGGTTCCAGGAAAGAGGTACATTTTGCAGTCGTAAGGATGGTGGGGTGGCAGCACATCAGCTGCTTTCTTTTCAAACACGTCTGAGAAATCCCTCTATCAAACCAAACTTGGCCAGTAGTCTTCTTATCCCGGCATCAAGTGGAGTGAAAGGAAATATCCCAGAGCAGAGAAAGTTTGTAAAATGAGGTATGCAGTACTCACAGTCCAGGGCAGTCCTTAGCAGCAATAGTAAGGAAATCTGGCAGTATAGCAGTTCAGGGGTGAACCAATAGAAGGACTAGGAACAGGCAGAAATCAGCAACAAAGGGAAATCCAACAGTATAACAGTTCACGGGTAAACCAATAGAATGGTCAGACAAGCAGAGTTCAGCAACAATATATCAATCCAGCAGTTTAGGGGTTAAGCAAGCAGAGTGGTCAGACAATCAGAGTTCAGCAACAGTATATCAATCCAGCAGTTTAGGGGTTAACAGGCAGAGTGCTCAGAAAAGCAGAGTTCTGCAACAGTATATCAATCTAGCAGTTAGGGGTTAACAGGCAGAGTGGTCAGAAAAGCAGAGTTCAGCAACAGTATATCAATTCAGCAGTTAGGGGTTAACAGGCAGAGTGGTCAGACAAGCAGAGTTCAGCAACAGTATATCAATCCAGCAGTTAGGGGTTAACATGCAGAGTGGTCAGACAAGCAGAGTTCAGCAACAGTATATCAATCCAGCAGTTAGGGGTTAACAGGCAGAGTGGTCAGACAAGCAAATTTTAGCAACAGTATATCAAGCTAGCATACAGTCACAATAACACCCAGGAGCACACTAAGTAACACCTATACTTGGGCATAGGTGAGAGGGACTGAGACACTTACATAAGGAGTCTTCGCACCACAGGAGAAATCCGAAACCAGAATCAGAAGAGGGGTGAGCAGATGATGACATCGCCGGCGACTGCAGCAACCGCAGCGTCCATGGCAACGGCCATAGCAACGGACAGAGGCTGTGGTGGCAGGAAGAGCACAACAGCGAAGCAGCATGACAAAAAGGGCATTCAGCTCTTTTACAATTGCCCAAAATCCCTAATATAAAAAATAAAAAAAAAACTAAGTCTAACCCCCCAGATACTGTAGGTACTCACGGTTGCTGAAGTCCGGCAGTAAAGTCTTCTTCCAAGTGGCAACCTCTTCTATCTTCATTCAGAACCACAGAACTGAAGACCGGTGACCGAGGAACTGAAGACCTTTGACAGCAGAGCCAAGGAGCATAGAGGATCCTCTTCGTATGATCACCGTTGTACACTGAATATTGAATGCAAGTTCCGCATTTAAATATGGCATCACTTGCATTCCTATTGGCTGATTTGATTCTTCAAATTCAAATCAGGATGAGAGCTACTGAAATTCTATTGGCTGACCGTGGAGTCTTCTTCAGCTCCTCAGTCGCCGGTCTTCATTCCGCGGTCATCTCCGCTCCATGCCGGCTTGGTCCTGGATGAAGATGGATGATGTCGCCGGCTCCAAGAAGATTTCACTGCGGCCTGGAAGAGGACTTTCTCCACCGGACTTCAGGAACGGTGAGAACCTATTTGGGGGTTAGAGTTAGGAATTTTTTTTTAGAATAGTGATTTTGGGCAGTTTAAAAGTGCTGAATGCCATTTTAAGCACAGTAAAAGAGCTGAATGCCCTTTTTAAGGGCAATGTCCATACAAATGCCCCTTTAGGTTTTTTTATTTTGGGGGGTTGGGTGGGTGGGCGGGGTGTTTTACTGTTAAAGGGGGAACTTAGTGTTTTTAAAAGTAAAAGAGCTATTTAACTTAGGGCAATGTCCTACAAAAGG
The DNA here is from genome assembly GCF_027579735.1 of Bombina bombina. Classification (NCBI taxonomy): domain Eukaryota; kingdom Metazoa; phylum Chordata; class Amphibia; order Anura; family Bombinatoridae; genus Bombina; species Bombina bombina. Next base: position 860,139,384 of record NC_069503.1, on the reverse strand, counting down.
CCCGTTTAAGGGCTATTGGTAGTTTAGTATTAGATTAGGGGGTGTTTTTATTTTTGTTGGATTTTTTTATTTTTGATATTTTGGTTTATTATTTTATGTAATGCTAGACTTTTTTATTTTTTTTAATTTTAGATTAATTTAAACTTAGTTTTTTTATTTTTAAAGTAATGATAGTTTTTTATTTTAATTGTAATTTAGGATTATTTGAATTTATGTAGGGGGTGTTAGGTTCGGGGGCTTAGTAATTTGTTATTTGTGATATGGGGGCATGGCGGTTTAGGGGTTAATAGTTTAAATGGCTAGATTGCATTGTGGGGCATGGTGGATTAGGGGTTAATAGTTTATATGGCTAGATTGTGTTGCGGGGCATGGCGGTTTAGGGGTTTATAGCTTATTTAGGTTAATTGCATTGTGGGGGGGTTGGCGGTTTAGGGGTTAATAGATTTATTATGTTAATTGCAATATGGGGGCATGGCGGATAAGGTGTTAATAGTTTAAATAGATACTTTGCAATATGGGGGTTGGAGGATTAGGGGTTAATACATTAGTTATTGCGGTGGGGGGTTGGGGTTGAGAGGTAGATATTGCGCATGTGTTAGGTGTTTGATTTTATTTTAACAGTGAGCGATGGGGAAAATATATGCGCTGCACTTACATGTGCCACCATTTATGCAATCGAGTGTAGTGTAAGGTCGGGTTACCATAGTTATCTATTTATGTTTTCGAAATCCAGCATCGGGTGGAAGCGTTAACACAATGCTAACCTACATGAAGAATGACCGCAAGCAAAGCGGAAACCTTTTCAATGGAAACCTGGTACTAAAATAGAACAGTAAATTACTTTTAGCTGTCGGCCACTTCGGTAGCTTACGGCTTAATTTTTAATGGCTCAGCGGGCATGAGCCCATTTTGGTTCATCAGCATTTTGCCGTAGCTGGGGGGGGGTGCCCTATTTGAAATGGGCCTACACTGTGCAGACAGTTCACTCACTGAAACAAAACATATTTTCTTTGTAGGCAGACCCCAAATATTGCAGGCTATTTTTTTTTTACACCTTTACTAACTACCTCAGGCCGCTACCCTCTTCGCAACTTGCACTTTGTTGATTCTAACATATCTCACTGGTGCTAATATGTGTCAGGGTGCCAGGAATCAGACTGAGACGAGAAGTGCAAAAATAATCACACCATTATTAATAGCAAAACATAATAAAAAGTCCACAAGTCAAATAACAAGCTTGGAATCAAAACCAGAGCTGGTAGTCAGAAGAGTAGAGTCAGGAGCCAAAGCGAATAGTCAGACGAGCCGAGTCAGAAGCCAAAGAGAGTAGTCAGATGAGCCGGAATCAGGAACAAGGAGAATAGCAGAGTCAGGAACAAGCCAGGGATCAGGAACCAGGAGGGACGTCAGACAGCCAGGTAATACACAGGAGCACTTACAAACAGGTCTGAGACAACGCAAGGGCAAAGCATACTGAACAGAGGCCCTTTATATAATAAGTGATGACATCTCAATTCTGAGACTACATCCTGTCTCATAAGGATGATGTACACCAGTCTGGCCATAAAAAGAAGTGCAGGAAATGAGCAGCATCACACAGTATGCACCAGAGTCAGCAAGAGAGGTGAGTAAAATGGCTGCCAGCAGCACATGGCAAACAAAACAGGGAAAAAACCCTGACAGTATCCTCCCCTCAATGACCCCTCCCACGTGGGAGGACAAAGGGCTTATTAGGGAAACGGGCATGGAAAGCATGGAGGTGGGCGGGAGTATGAACATCAGAGGAGGGAACCCATGAACGCTCCTCCGGACCGTAGACCCTCCAGTGAACCAAATACTGTACGCGGCCCCTGGACATATGAGAGTCAATAATGCTGCTGACCTCATACTCCTCATGGTTGTCAACAAAGATAGGATGGGGATGAGACAACATAGTGGTAAACTGATTACAAACCAATGGTTTCAAGAGGGAGACATGAAAAACATTGGAGATGCGCATTGCAGGAGGAAGGTCAAGAGCGTAAGCCACAGGATTGATCCGTCGGAGTATTCGAAAAGGACCAACATAACGGGGAGCCAGTTTATTGGAAGGCACATGAAGGTTCAAGTTGTGGGAGGACAGCCAAACTCCTCTCACCAACCTGGTAGGAAGGAGCGGGCAGACGCCTACGATCAGCCTGGAACTTTTGGCGCTGCATAGAATGATGAAGGCAATCCTGAATCTGCACCCACGTGGAATGGAGTTGCCGGAGATGCTCCTCCAAAGCCGGAATACCCTGAGACAAGAATAAATCGGGCAACAAGGATGGTTGAAACCCATAATTCACCATAAATGGGGATAACTTGGAGGAAGCATTAATAGCACTATTACGAGCAAACTCTGCCCAAGGTATCAGTTCAGACCAATTATTTTGGTGATCTGAGACATAGCAACAGAGGAACTGTTCCAGAGCTTGATTAGACCGTTCCGCAGCCCCACTGGATTGAGGGTGATATGCCGAGGAGAAGGAAAGCTGGATACCCATTTGAGCACAAAAGGAACGCCAAAATCTGGAGACAAACTGGCTACCCTGGTCCGACATTATCTCCTTGGGTAACCCATGTAAACGCAAGCTCCTGAGCGGTAGGCAACTTCTTCAAGAGAATGCAATGTGACATTTTAAAAAAATGGTCAACCACCATAAGGATAACAGTATTGCCATTGGAAACAGGGAGCTTGACAATGAAGTCCATGGAAAGATGTGTCCAAGGATGCTTACCATTAGCAATAGGTTGAAGAAGACCCACAGGAAGACATTGAGGAGTCTTATTCTGTGCACAAACTGAGCAGGAGGCAACATGTGCAGCAACATCAGAACGAAGACCTGGCCACCATAATTGTCGAGTGACAGACCAAATCATTTGGTTTTTGCCTGGGTGACCTGTGGCTTTAGGATAGTGGTAAGTGTGCAAAAGTTTAGTTTGAAGATTCTCAGGAACAAAACACTTACCACTAGGTTTCTCAGGAGGTGCATTGGTTTGTGCAGCCAAGATATCCTCCCCCAAGGGAGAAGTCAAATTAGTACGTATGGTAGCCAAAATATGGTCAGGAGGTATAACAGGAGTAGGTACAGACTCCTCCTTGGACAGAGGCGAAAATTGTCGAGAGAGTGCATCAACCCTAACATTCTTACTACCAGGCAGGTAGGACACCAATGGAGTGGATCATTCTCTTTACGGGTCAAGTCTGTGATAGGTTTGACCAAGGAAGAAAAGTTTTTAATAAACTTTCTATAGTAATTGGCAAACCCCAAAAAACATTGAATAGACTGGAAGACCAACTGGGCAAGGCCATTGCAGAACTGCAGATAAATTGTCAGGATCCATGGAGAACCCTGCAATGGAGATAACATAACCTTGTAAGGTTACTTGAGTCCGATGGTACTCACATTTCTCGAGTTTACAAAACAGGTCATTCTCACGTAGTCTCTCAAGAACTCGTGTAACATCAGAACGATGAGCCTCAAGTGTGGGTGAGTGTATGAGGACAAATCAAATTGGGTGGATTAGTGCGCGCTAAAGGAAGGTATTGCTAAACACTACTCTAAAGATACAATCTCTGTATGTATCAAATACAAGTTAATAACCAAATAGTGAAGCCAAAGCTTCAAGATAGAGAAAGTGCGCTAACAAGCTGAAAGTATACACACCATATAAGGAATTGAAGTGAAAATTTAATAAACATATAGAATAAGATACACAAATATATACACTAAAAATAGGGACGTCTCCCTGTAATGTAAATACAACTAGGAAAAAATCCTAATGAAAAAACAGGTTAAAACCTATAAATGATGAATAATGCAGATACTAATTGATAATCTATGACATAAAAAAGATATAGCATAAAAATGATAATTAAAAGATACGGCATAACAGTGATATCATAAAATAAAACTTAAAAGACAAGCACCAAGTTCATATGTATCAACACAGTGCAGGTGGCCGTATGCAAATGAATGCCGATATTGGAACAGTGGAAAGAAAATAACGGCTTGTACCACAAATAGATACAGTTTACTGTACCGTAAGTCAAGAGAGTGTTCAGAGGGTGTTACCGAGGAGAAGAAATCCTTCGGTCAAGGCTTGGACCGCAGCTGCAGTAACTGCCGTTCCTGGAGATAGAAGTGTGCAAACCTCTGCACATGTGAGTCGGCGTCTGACGTCACAGGCTTCTCATCGGCTCCTCTCAGGGTGTTACTCGCTGCTCCAGCAGCGTAAAGGAAAAGCAGCTGATTGCTGTGTCCTGGTGGGAACTTTCTGTGAAGGCAGACTTGGCTGCTGTAGGTATGTTTAATGATCCAATACAATAGTGGGGCACAAGTTATCCCTCACCTTGGGATATTCAAAGATGCTGGTAACCCGGGTTTAAAGTTGCAGTACAGGCTGTACTGAAATATCACTTGCTGTTTCAAAGTCACAGTGTCACAGTGTCACAAATGCAAGCGACGTGTTTTGCCCTCCCTTGGGCTTTATCAAGATCTTGCACAAGTACACCACAACACACTGTTGCAACATATATCATAGTACATCATTAATAAATTCCTGGAAAACAGCAGGAGCATTACATAGGCCAAAGGGCATTACAAGATACTCATAATGCCCAATCCTGGTGTTAAATGCTGTTTTCCATTCGTGGCGCCCCTTGATCTTAACGAGATTGTACGCTCCTCTCAAATCTAGTTTAGTAAAGACCGTAGCTCCCTTGAGGCGGTCAAAGAGTTCTGTAATTAGCAGAATAGGGTAAGCATTCTTAATGATAAGATGATTAAGACCCCTATAATCGATGCATGGTCTTAACTCCCAACCCTTTTTCTTCACAAAGAAGAAGCCAGCCCCAGCAGGAGAGCAGGATTTGTGGATGATCCCCCATGACAGAGCATCTGCAACATACTCCTCCATAGCACAATTCTCCGCAACAGACAGAGGGTAAACGCGGCCCTGAGGAGGAATGGCTCCAGGTTGCAGGTCTATGGCACAATCGTAAGATCAGTGAGGAGGCAACGTACCGGCACGCACCTTGTCAAAAACATCTAGGAACTCTCGGTACTCCTCTGGCAATTGAGATACCAAAGAATTGCACAAGACTTTAACTGGTTTTCGAAGACAAGTGGAAATACATTGCGGAGACCATGACAAAATTTCAGACCTGTGCCAGTCGAGACTGGGATTGTGCTTTTGGAGCCAGAGATAACCCAGAACAACCGGAAAATGCGGAGAGTTTATCACCTGGAACTGGAGGGTTTCAAAATGAAGAGCCCCAACAGCCATGGATAACAGAGCAGTTTCGTGAGTAACGAGTGCGGGCTAAAGGGGCCTGTCATCAATGGCCTCAATAGCAAGCGGAACAGCCTGAGGCAAAACAGGAAAGGAGTGCTTTGATACAAAAGCACTGTCAATAAAATAGCCCGCAGCACCGGAGTCAACAAGAGCCTGGGTGACTATGGAGGAGTCCACCCAGGAAAGGACAACCGTGACCAAAGATTTCTCCTTTATTGGTTCCAGGGATGAGGATAAACCACCCAAGGTCTGCCCCCAACAGGACCTTAGGTGTGAGTGTTTCCCGGCCGTGTAGGACAAGACTTAAAAAGGTGGCCCTGTAACCCACAATAGAGACAGAGTCCCTCCCTCCTCCTAAAGGCCCTCTCCATCGTGGAGAGACGAGTTAATCCCAAATGCATTGGCTCAGCAGTACCTGGTGACTCGGGACCAGGAGGCATGGAAGGAGAGGGAGGCATGGGTGGGAACGAACACGTAGGAGACAATGGAACAGGAGGCTTCCGCAAGTGCTCCTAGAGAGAGGGCCACTCACTTAGTCTAATCAATTAGGATCAAAAAAGACACCAATGTCTCGAGATCTTCTGGTAAATCTCTGGCAGCAACTTCGTCTTTAATCGCATCAGAGAGCCCATGAAAGAAGGTGGCAACAAGGGCTTCATTGTTCCAACCTACCTCTGCGGCAAGCGTACGGAACTCAATGGCATACTGAGCAACAGATCTTGTACCTGGCTGAATGGACATGAGTCGTTTAGCAGCAGAGGAGGAGCGAGCCGGAACATTAAATACCCTTTGAAAGGAGGCCACAAATTCAGGGTAATTTTAAATCACAGGTTTATTAGTCTCCCACAAGGGATTAGCCCTGGCAAGAGCTGTGTCAGAGAGTAAAAAGATGAGAAATCCCACCTTAGCTCTGTCAGTGGGAAATGCCTGAGGTAACATCTCAAAGTAAATGCCCACCTGGTTCAAAAACCCTCTGCACTGATTAGGATAATGCTGAGGTAGAGGTGCAGAACCGGACATGCTCCTGGCAGGACTAGGTGCAGCAGCGGAAACAGGAGCAGCCATAACTTGCGGGACACTTTGGTCCAAATGTGCAGTGCGAGTCAGCAGGGTAAGCAGGGCTAGTGCAAATTGATCCAAGCGGTGATCCTGTTCATCCATCCTGGAAATTATGGCAGGTAAAGGTGGATTATTAGCACCCTCAGGATTCATGGCCCTTGTGTAATGTCAAATAACAAGCCAGGAATCAAAACCAGAGCTGGTAGTCAGAAGAGCTGAGTCAGGAGCCAAAGCGAATAGTCAGACGAGCCGAGTCAGGAGCCAAAGCGAGTAGTCAGACGAGCCGGAATCAGGAACAAGGAAAACAGCAGTGTCAGGAACAAGCCAGGGATCAGCAACCAGGAGGGACATCAGACAGCCAGGTAATACACAGGAGCTCTTACAAACAGGTCTGAGACAACGCAAGGGCAAAGCATACTGAACAGAGGCCCTTTATATAATAAGTGATGACATCACAATTCTGAGACTGCATCCTGTCTCACACGGATGATGTACACGAGTATGGCCATAAAAGGAAGTGCAGGAAATGAGCAGCATCACACAGTATGCACCAGAGTCAGCAAGAGAGGTGAGTAAAATGGCTGCCAGCAGCACATGGCAAACAAAACAGGGAAAAAACCCTGACAATATGTCCAAATTAAAGTGCAGCATACTCCCACTAGCACACCCCGCTATCTCCCCCTGAACGCCTATGCCTACATCACATCTAAGCTACACTTCCCCTTCTCTGCCTCCAAATGTCCGCCTACACCTACGTCAGTTAACCTTCACTCCCCCTGCACCATCTAGCTAACTACCGCTGACTGCCTACACCTACATCAGAGCTAGCCTACACTCCCCCTGCACTGTCCAGCAAACTTTCCCTGGTCACCTACATCACACCTAACCTACACACCCCGGGAACAACCAGCTAAGTTCTTAATATTGACTACACTAAACTAATGTCTAACCTACACTCCCCTGGAACTCCCCAGCTAACTCTCACATACTGCCTACTGTCTGAAAAATACCTGCATATAATAAACTATACTAAATAGTATGCCCCCCCCCTCATTATAACTAAAAGAGCTATGTCTCTAAAATGATAAACAAAGTTTAAATAATGTATCATAGAGATGCGCTAAACACCAATGACCAACAACCATCTTAACCGGGTGGCGATCAAGCAGGGTGCAGGGGATCAAATTGCTCTTTTAGTATGTTGTCAACAATTTGATAAGGCACCAGGGGATACCACTTGTTTAGGGGTGCTACCTTCTGGGAGGAATGAGGGACCAAAATTGAAGTGTCCCCATTCATCCCAGGAAGATCTACTACATGCTAAACATCAATAATCATCTAATTAACCCCCATGCAGGTATGGGGTGTGGTTAGGTGATTAAGGCCTACTAAATGCTAAACCAACAATAATCACCTAATCAACCCCCATACAGATAAGGGGGGTTGTTAGGTGATTAAGGCCTACTACATACTAAACATCAATAATCACTTAATCAACCCCCAAACAGTTATGGGGTGATTAGGTAATTAAGGCCTACTATATGCTAAACCAGCAATAATCACCTAATCAACCACTCTACAGGCCTAAACCACCATCTCCCAACTAGAACTACACTAACCCCTAAACCCCCTCTAAACTAAACCCCCAAAGTAACATGAAAATATAAAAAAGCTAAGTTACATTTTTAAAAAAAAATCTAAGTTCCAAAAAATTATAAAATACAATATTCAAAATAAAAAAAAAACACTATTATATCTAACACTAATCTACATGCCCCATAAAAAAAACCCACTGGATTCGGTATGAAGAGGGCCCAAAGTCGAATCAAGAGGAGCTTGAATTTTGCATGATGAGTACAAACTTTGGGGTTAGTTTTGTCTTTTTTGTGGTGGGTTTTTATTTTAAAGAATAAGCTTTTTTTTATCTTTAGGGCAATGCCCTACAAAAGGCCCTGTTGTAATGTATTTTAGTGTTAGGGTTTTTTGTTTTTTATTATTTTGTTTTAATTTATTTTAGTGTTAGGTATAATGGTGGGTTTTTTATTTTAGATATTCGGCTAGATTTAGAGTTCTGCGGCCAAAGGGGTGCGTTAGCTACGCATGCTTTTTTTCCCCCGCACCTTTTAAATACTGCTGGTATTTAGAGTTCACAGTATGGCTGCGTTAGGCTCCAAAAAAGGGAGCGTAGAGCATATTTACCGCCACTGCAACTCTAAATACCAGCGTTGCTTACGGACGCGGCCAGCTTAAAAAACGTGCTTGTGCACGATTCCGCCATAGAAAACAATGGGGCAGTTTGAGCTGAAAAAAACAGCGTTCAGCTCCTAACGCAGCCCCATTGTTTACTATGGGGAAACACTTCCTATGTCTGCACCTAACACCCTAACATGTACCCCGAGTCTAAACACCCCTAACCTTACACTTATTAATCCCTAATCTGCCGCCCCCGCTATCGCTGACACCTACATATTTTTTTAACCCCTAATCTGCCGCTCCGTATACCGCCGCAACCTACATTATACCTATGTACCCCTAATCTGCTGCCCCTAAAACCACCAACCCCTATATTATATTTATTAACCCCTAATCTGCCCCCCACAACGTCGCCGCCAGCTACCTACAATAATTAACCCCTAATCTGCCGATCGGATCTCGCCGCTAGTCTAATAAATGGATTAAACCCTAAAGCTAAGTCTAACACTAACACCCCCCTAAGTTAAATATAATTTAAATCTAACAAAATAAATTAAATCTTATTATATAAATTATTCCTATTTAAAGCTAAATACTTACCTGTAAAATAAACCCTAATATAGCTACAATATAAATTATAATTATATTGTAGCTATTTTAGGATTAATATTTATTTTACAGGCAACTTTGTATTTATTTTAATCAGGTACAATAGCTATTAAATAGTTAATAACTATTTAATAGCTAAAATAGTTAAAATAATTACAAAATTACCTGTAAAATAAATCCTAACCTAAGTTACAATTAAACCTAACACTACACTATCAATAAATAAATTAAATAAACTACCTACAATTACCTACAATTAAACCTAACACTACACTATCAATAAATTAATTAAATAAAATACCTACAAATAACTACAATTAAATAAACTAACTAAAGTACAAAAAATAAAAAAGAACTAAGTTACAAAAGATAAAAAAATATTTACAAACATTAGAAAAATATTACAACAATTTTAAACTAATTACACCTACTCTAAGCCCCCTAATAAAATAACAAAGACCCCCAAAATAAAAAAATGCCCTACCCTATTCTAAATTAAAAAAGTTCAAGGCTCTTTTACCTTACCAGCCCTGAAAAGGGCCATTTGCGGGGCATGCCCCAAATAATTCAGCTCTTTTGCCTGTAAAAAAAAACATACAATACCCCTCCCAACATTACAAACCACCACCCACATACCCCTAATCTAACCCTAACCCCCCTTAAATAAACCTAACACTAAGCCCCTGAAGATCTTCCTACCTTATCTTCACCATGCCAGGTTCACCGATCCGTCCTCGGAAGTCTTGATCCAAGCCTCCGAAGTGTTGATCCAAGCCCAAGCGGGGGCTGAAGAGTGACGTCCATCCTCCGGCTGAAGTCTTGATCCAAGCGGGCAGAAAAGGACATCCGGACCGGCAAACATCTTCTTCCAAGCCGCATCTTCTATGTTCTTCAATCCGATGACGACCGGCTGATCTTCAAGACCTCCAGCGCGGATCCATCCATCTTCACCGACGACTTCCTGACGAATGACGGTTCCTTTAAGGGACGTCATCCAAGATGGCGTCCCTCGAATTCCGATTGGCTGATAGGATTCTATCAGCCTATCGGAATTAAGGTAGGAAAATTCTGATTGGCTGATGGAATCAGCCAATCAGATTCAAGTTCAATCCGATTGGCTGATCCAATCAGCCAATCAGATTGAGCTCGCATTCTATTGGCTGATCGGAACAGAACTTTCCATCATCGGGCCTATATATATATATATATATATATATATATATATATATATATATATTAAAAATTCTTAACAGGCCCTTGAATGGGTGAGCTAAAAATTTATTTGAAAAACTATTATTTCAAACATAGTCCTATGGGTGCCTCTAGTGTTAAAGCTCGAATATAAATTATTATTTTAAATTTTAAATTTACTGCACTAAGAAAACATGTCTCTTAGAAAATGTATTTTTTTTGTCTTTAAGAAATAAAAAAAAAGCAATGTGGACCTAAAATTATCATTATATTAATATTTTTAAATATATTAATAGCTACTGAAGTATACATAAACTAAAACTTACACCAAAAGACTTTATGACCTTAATATGTATAGCTTAGAAGGATTTAAAAAGGGATTTCAGAAAGCTTGGGATGAAAGTATTTTACCCATAAATAGCAACTCCAGAATAAAGGTAAATGACCTCAAATAGTGGATTCTTTAGTGATTTACAAAAGCACTTCTTCAAAGAACTCATGGAACAAACTTCCAATAGAGGTGGAAGAAACAAATGATGTAAGGGAAATCAAGATTGTCTGTGAATGTGAAATGCATTAGGTTATCCTAAAAATCAATTCAGTTCACACTTTAAAATGAAATACAATCTGTTGTATGTCAAAAAGCCTAATGAACTCAAACACATCAGCAACAATTTTGGCACATCTAGATTTCGTACAATCAGACTGGGTAAAGACAAGTTCACCTAGAAGTAGCAACCATTTGTGTAGGCTTTTTGCAGACCTACATAGAAGCGCAAAGGCACAAAGTAGAGAACCAATGGCAAATGAGATCTTTAAAAACTGATACATTGATTTTATTATTGTTTGCTTACTTGCAGGTTGTTCTATTCTCCTAAGAAACACCGTTCATACCATGCAAGCAATTCATTTTTATTATTTTGTGTTAAAGTTTAAAATGTTTATAACACACAATTACAATGATGAATAAACATGACAACGTTAATTTTGTATTTGTGAACATGTATCATAATTTGAGAGATTTTTTTAATTGTTTAAACATTTTGATTTAACTAGGAAATAAGAATATCTAAGAAACAATAATTTATGATACCTTGCTGTGCTATTCTATAATGGATAGGATGGATTTCCAACAGGACAAAGGAGTTGTAAAATAGTTTTAGAAATTTCATGTGTAAAATACTATGAAATGTGTTTTCTGAAAGAAATAGGTAAAAATGTCATTATACTGAAAATACATTATGAGAATCAGCATTTTGTTGTTAACTAAAAATTAAATTTCATGTAATTTAAATGTGTTTTTTACAGCAAAGTGTAAAAGTTACAAATGTCAAGGGGAACATTTTTTTCGAACATCTGATTGTTAGAAAGAATATTACACTAATTGCTTGTGTAATAGGAATTTTCTTCTGCATTTTTCTGCAATTGCATAATGCTTTATTAAGATTCAGATGTGTCATATCCTGTTTATTAAATCTGAAGGAAATGTTTTTTTTTCTTTTTATGTTAAGATTAGTTAAACAACATACACAACAGCTTTCTGGGGCTTTTTTTTGGTAGGGTTTCCACAAACATACAAAACAAATTTGTTTCACCTGAAATGTTTTTTTCCTTAAATTAAATTTTTTCATTTAAGTACATTTTCTTTCATGGTTTCATACATTTGCAACTAAATTTGTGTAATTTTAATTTAAAACTAAAATATTCATTTTGAGCTACAATGCAGATTTTGCCATTTTTCTTTATCTGAAGCTATAATACGCTATATTAGCTTTAATTTTGTCATTCTATGTAATTATTAAAGGAACAGGAAACTTCAAAAATGTAATTCATTCAGGATTCTGATAGAACATACAATTTTAAACAACTTTCTGATTTACTATTATTATCACATATGCTTCATTCTCTTGTTATCCTTTGATGAAGGGACATCATTGCACTACTGGCATCTAGTTAGCTAATCACAAGAGACAAATACATGCACACAGGCAACAATCACCAGCTAGATGCCACAAGCGTAGGATATGTGGGTATTCATTTTCAACAATTTCAAAGCACATTTGAAAATAGAGGTGATTTTAAAAGTGTCTTAAAATGGCATGCTCTATTTGATTCTTTCAAGTTTCTATCCCTTTAACCATATTCTTTTATTTATACATCTAATTCCTGTGCAGTGTGCACTGCAATTTTTGTAAATCTACTAGTATACTTACTATACTGAAAGGTTCTATTCTTAAAGGGACATGAAACATTTTTTTTATTCTTGATTTAGAGTATGCACTTTTAAACAACTTTCCAATTTACTAATTTTATCTAATTTGTTTATTTTTCTTGGTATCCTCTGTTGAAAAGCAAACCTACAGGTAGCCTGATGCTCAGAATCAGCAAGGTAGGGAGCTAGGAGATGATTGGAGGCTACACATATATGCCTCTAGTCATTGACTTATTAACTATCGCCTAGATTACGAGTCTTGCGTTAGCCTTAAAAAGTAGCGTTGAGAGGTCCCAACGCTGCTTTTTAATGGCCGCTGGTATTACGAGTCTGACAGGTACAGGTGAACCGCTCACTTTTCTTCCACGACTCGAGCTTACCGCAAATCCCCTTACGTCAATTGTGTATCCTATCTTTTTAAGGGGATTTGCCTAACGCCGGTATTACGAGTCTTAGAAGAAGTGAGCGATAGACCCTCTCCTGTCAAGACTTCTATGGCATTTAAAAGTCAGTAGTTAAGAGTTTTATAGGCTAATGGCGGAACATAAAACTCTTAACTAAAGTGCTAAAAGTACAGTAACACCCATAAACTACCTATGAACCCTTAAACCGAGCCCCCCCCCCACATTGGAATCACTTTAATAAATATATTAACCCCTAATCTGCCGATCGGACATCACCGCCACTTTAATAAATATATTAACCCCTAAACTGCCGCACTCCCGCCTCGCAAACACTAGTTACATTTTATTAACCCCTAATCTGCCATCCCTAACATCGCCGACACCTACTTACATTTATTAACCCCTAATCTGCCACCCCCAACATCACTGCTACTATATTAAAGGTATTAACCCCTAAACCTAAATCTAAACATAACCCTAACCCCCCTAACTTAAATATATTTTTAAATAATCTAAATAATATTACTACAATTAAATAAATGAATCCTATTTAAAACTAAATACTTACCGATAAAATAAACCCTAAGCTAGCTACAATATAACTAATAATTACATTGTAGCTAGCTTAGGATTTATATTTATTTTACAGGCAACTTTTTATTTATTTTAACTAGGTACAATAGTTATTAAATAGTTATTAACTATTTAATAACTACCTAGTTAAAATAAAGACAAATATACCTGTAAAATAAATCCTAAATTAATTAATTACAATTAAATTAAATAAACTTAATTACGAAAAACAACAAACACTAAATTATAGAAAAAAAGAATTACAAGAATTTTAAACTAATTACACCTATTCTAAACCCCCTAATAAATTAAAAAAGCCCCCCAAAATAATAAAATTCCCTACCCTACAATAAATTACAAATAGCCCTTAAAAGGGCCTTTTGCTGGGCATTGCCCCAAAGTAATCAGCTCTTTCACCTGTAAAAAAAATTCAATACCCCCCCAACATTAAAACCCACCACCCACACACCCAGCTCTACTCTAAAACCCACCCAATTCCCCCTTAAAAAAACCTAACACTACCCCCCTGAAGATCTCCCTACCTTGAGCCGTCTTCACCCAGCCGGGCACAAGTGGACCTCCAGAGGGGCAGAAGTCTTCATCCTATCTGGGCAGAAGAGGTCCTCCAAGCGGCAGAAGTCTTCTATCTTCATCCATATGGAGCAGATCCATCTTCAATCCAGCTGATGCGGAGCCATCCTCTTCCATCGACGTCCTAACGAAGAATGAAGGTTTCTTTAAATGACGTCATCCAAGATGGCGTTCCTTAAATTCCGATTGGCTGATAGGATTCTATCAGCTAATCGGAATTAAGGTAGTTAAAATCCTATTGGCTGATAGGAACAGCCAAATAGAATGTGAACTCAATCCTATTGGCTGATCCAATTAGCCAATAGGATTGAACTTCAATCCTATTGGCTGATTGGCTCAGCCAATCGGATTTTTCCTACCTTAAATCCGATTGGCTGATAGAATCCTATCAGCCAATCGGAATTCAATGGACACCATCTTGGATGACGTCATTTAAAGGAACCTTCATTCTTCGTTAGGACGTCGATGGAAGAGGATGGCTCCGCGTTGGCTGGATTGAAGATGGATCCTCTCCACTCCGGATGGATGAAGATAGAAGATGCCGTCTGGATGAAGACTTCTGCCGCTTGGAGGACCTCTTCTGCCCAGATCGGATGAAGACTTCTGCCCCTCTGGAGGTCCACTTGTGCCCCGCTGGGTGAAGAAGGCTCAAGGTAGGGAGATCTTCAGGGGGGTAGTGTTAGGTTTTTTTAAGGGGGGATTGGGTGGGTTTTAGAGTAGGGTTGGGTGTGTGGGTGGTGGGTTTTAATGTTGGGGGGTATTGTATTTTTTTTTTACAGGTGAAAGAGCTGATTACTTTGCTATTTGTAATTTACTGTAGGGTAGGGAATTTTATTATTTTTGGCGGCTTATTTAATTTATTAGGGGGATTAGAATAGGTGTAATTAGTTTAAAATTCTTGTAATTCTTTTTTTTCCCTGTAATTTAGTGTTTGTTGTTTTTCATAATTTAGTTTATTTAATTTAATTGTAATTAATTGTAGGTAGTTTAGGTAATTAGTTTAATTATAGTGTAGTGTTAGGTGTAATTGTAACTTAGGTTAGGATTTATTTTACATGTATATGTGTCTTTATTTTAACTAGGTAGTTATTAAATAGTTAATAACTATTTAATAACTATTCTACCTGGTTAAAATAAATACAAAGTTGCCTGTAAAATAAATATAAATCCTAAGATAGCTACAATGTAACTATTAGTTATATTGTAGCTAGCTTAGGGTTTATTTTATCGTTAAGTAATTTTAAATAGGATTAATTTATTTAATGATGGAAAATTTATATTGTTTAATTTAAATTATATTTGTTATAGGGGTGTTAGGGTTAGGGTTAGACTTAGGTTTATGTGTTAATAAATTTATAATAGTGGCGGCGACGTTGGTGGCGGCAGATTAGGGGTTAATAAATTTAATATAGTTGCGGTGACGTTGGGGGGGCAAATTAGGGGTTAATAACTATAATGTAGGTGTCGGCGATGTTGGGGCAGTAGATTAGGGGTTCATGGGGATAATGTAGGTGGCAGCAGTGTCCGGAGCGGCAGATTAGGGGTTAATAATATAATGCAGGTATCAGCGATAGCGGGGGCGGCGGATTAGGGGTTGATAAGTACAAGATTAGGGGTGTTTAGACTCGAGGTTCATGTTAGGGTGTTAGGTGTAGACATAAAATTCCTTTCCCCATAGGAAACAATGGGTCTGCGTTAGAAGCTGGACGCTGCTTTTTCGCAGGTGTTAGGTTTTTTTGTTTTTTTTAGCCAGCTCAGCCCCATTGTTTCCTATTGGGAAATTGTGCACAAGCACGCTTAGCCAGATTACTGCTGACTTAAGCAACGATGGTATTGAGGTGAGATGTGGAGCTAAATTCTGCTCTCCGCTCACCTTTTTGCGGCTAACGCCAGGTTTAAAAAAACCTGTAATACCAGTGTTGTCTTAAGGGAGCAGTGGGAAAAAAAAGGCAAAAACTCGTAATCTAGCCGAATTTGTTCAGCAGCTCCCTCCAAGTAGTACATTGCTGTACCATTCAACAAAGGATACCAAGATAATGAAGCAGAATTTATAATAGAAATACTATGAAAAGTTGCTTAGAAACATATGATCTATCTGAACCATGAAAGAAAATATTTGGGTTTCATGGTGAAATCTAATTTTTTTTCTTTGTATGATTCTTCAGATACAACATACAAATTTAAACAACTTTCCACATTTCTTCTTTCATTACATTTGCTTCATTCTCTGGATATGCTTTGTTAAATGATGCTGTTCAACCTGGGAACTCGAGCTGTACTTTCTATTTAGGTTACAAATGATTAAAACAAAGAACAAATAGAACACAGTACACAGTTACATATACAAACTGATACTATACCACACATATTTGTCGGTTGTGGTGTTGCTCGATGTCAGTAACACCATGTTATTGTGCCAACCATTTTACTGTGACCACACACAATCCCATTACCACACGTTCTTGTCATTGGTTAAATTAGTGCAATGTGGTTTTACCCTGCACACTCTCTCACTCTTTAAAAATCAATTAACCCGTTTGGCTGCTGGCTTTGCACTATAAATTTGACTTTTCTAATTTGAGTCTGTTCTGAAGCTATTTTTTTATACTATTTTAAAATAGTTTCTGCCGGCAGCAACCATTTCTTTTCAATGAAAAAAAAATGCAGAGTAATAATCTCTGTGTTTAGTAGTTAGTAAAGTTGTTGATGGCCTTTGATCCCTGATCAGTGTGCAGTTTAATAGATGTCTCCTATAAGTTCTCCACTGCTCACTCTATTTACATTTATCTTTTTTTATGTTTTTATTACAGATTTCTAAGTCTGCTAAATAGTATTTTTTTCTTGAGTGACAGCTAAATACAACTTTGTCTGAAGAAACAAAACGCAGCTGTAAAGTGGACACTTTCCTTCACCAGCAGCTACTACAGGAGCCACAAGAACATCAGTGGCTGCTGGCAGTCTGTTTCCAATTGTTTGTGTAACGACCTACGGCCTGTGTTACACAAACATTATGTGTGACCAATCCACTTAAAAAATGTAGCATTACCACCAGCATTGCTATGCTGCTACTTTGACAAAGCCACTGGATGTGTCTCTCCATAGCCTTCTCCAGTTCCTACACAGATCTAAGCCTCTGAGCACTGGCAGCTTTGTCTGCAACAAGTTAAAAATCACCCTTTCACTTCCCTCCCTCCCCCTGAGAATTTTGGTTGGCTAGAAAATGTCACAGGCCTCCACTGACAGGCTGAGAGAAACTGTCACTCTATTCTGCTACTCCTTCCTGGTTTGCATCCATTGGATAATGCCTGCTTGCATCATAAAAATAGCATCCACTAAAGAAAATCAACATTTTAAAAGAAAATAAAGCATTTTTATTTTATTTTTTCATTTTTTCATTTTTAGACATTTTAATTTTTGGTAAAGCATAGAATATAATATGAATGTATTTTTTTTATTTTCTTTGAATCTTCGGAAAACTAATGCACATATCTATTATGGGGTTAATTTGCATGTTAAACATAATAAATAATTAAATCAAAATGAACTCATATCATCTTTGCAATTAACATCTCCAGCTCATTTTGCATATTTTATAATTAAAATATATATTTTTTTTAAATTTAAGAAACTTAATTGTACTCACAAATGCACAATGCAATAATCATATCATTCATATAATTCATAGTTTAAAAATGTGATTTGAGTTATATTTTTAAAACAGAAATTGCACATAATTAACATGTGAATTAAGCATCCATAAAACTTGCCAGGATAAACCATTCAAAACAAGAGAGAATTGTTTTCAAGCCGTAAGAAGTGATGAAATCACGTGAAAATCCAGGAAAAAGGTTTTTGCTGTTTGGTTGGAAAATCATTGGTTAGGTGTCTTAATAAAACATCTCAGTAGAGATAACACTGCATAGTCACATTAATATCATCTGAAAAATAGAAAACCACATGGAAAACTAGATAAAGATACTTGTAAGCATATTAATGGCTGCAGATGCACAATCAAAATAATATATTTTCATTATTTATCCACAACAGTTTTTCATTATCTGTTTAGGAGAAAATGACCTGTATAGGAATAGGAAGGTCAAAATTCATATGTGCATATCAATTTTAAAGGGATACCAAAACCACATTTTTTCTTTCATGCTTTGAATACAACATGAAATACTAAGCAACGTTCTAATTTACTCCTATTATCAATTTTTCTTCATTCTCTTGGTATCTTTATTTGAAAAGCAGGAATGAAAGCTTAAGAGCCGTTATCCAGCAACGATGGTGAATAATGGTGTTGAGATTGTTTTTACCCTGTTGTGGTCTTGAAGCTCTAACAGATTGTGAAATATTGCAGAGGTTCTGGCTGTCAAGGCAATCAATTCTGCAGCTGTTTAACCAGATACAGATCTATTTGAAGCTACTCACTTTAAGTACAAGGGATATGCCTTGTGTTACGGTTACCCTTAGTCTCGCTGAGAGATGGACCGCTTAGTAGCCTGGATCCCTATTGCTAAAGAGGGGAGAAGCTGCTTTCCATAGTATTCTATATGAGTCTCGCAAATATAGAATAATCTCCCTTAGCTGCAGTACAGCTAGGATACCCTTCTGCCCACAAAAACGAGTCAACGCTGCGATTGAGGGTCAAACAAGAACTCAGGACTGGGATGCCCAGCCTGCTTTTTATTAAGGTTACATGCACACAGGGCACTCCCAGGGGGAGAGGGGGGGGAAGCACAAAATCCCCCATCACACATTTAGATAGAGAGCACTGTCCTTTGACAGGCCACAATAGGATTACAGTACTTAAGATAACAAGTTTACAAGTTCATCTTATCAATTAGCAGTCTGGCTCCAGAGGTGATTAGACAATAGTTTCTAAAAGCTGAAAAAAAAGAGTTAACTCTTTATGAAATGAAACTTGTTACAGTTTTCTTGGAGCCCTTCTTAGGCGCTGGCTTGCTGGTTCAGGCATTGCTGCTGGGAAATAAGCTCTTCACAACAAAATAACTAATGCTTCTGTAACACCTTGCATATTGAAATTGTTGTCCATTCTGCATTTCATGGTCACTGGGTTGTTCTTATCTGTTTCCAGTGAGGTGGTTGGTATGAGTCAACATACGTTCTCCAGACACCTGCAAATTGTATTAGACACCATGTACACAATATCTAAGCATCGTATCTGTCTCCCTAAAACATCCAGGAATGGCAATAAATGAAACTAAACTTTTTTTCAGTATTGCTGGCATTCCAAATATATTAGGTACTACAGACTGTACACATATTGCTTAGAGACCACCAAGGTCTAACCTATTATACGCATCTAGTCTGGCTTCTAATATATAACTCTTCACACACTATCACACCCGATTTGACGTGAAGATATTTGGTGGTAATTTTGATCAATTTTGGTGTAGGACTATAATTCATAGGGCTCAAAGTGACGTGGACATTCTCACATACTCTAGCTTCTACTTTTTAAACTTCAATAAATAGACCCTTTAATTTGTGTCATACAAGCCACTGTTGACTCTCTGACAAAGAGTTAACAGAAACAATACACACCACCGCCACCACTCAAATACTGGTAGACTGGTCCTCTCAGCAAATGTGCATGTGCCGCTGAAAAAGAGTAATGCCTTTTACTAAAAGCATTTTTGCTAATGAAAGTATATTGCAAAAATGCTTCTATTTTAAAGTGGAATGCACCTATGCACATGCAACTTTAGACAACTTTACAATTTACTTCTATTTTCTAATTTTCTTTGTTTAAATTCATAACAAGGTAGTCTCAGGAGCAGCAATGCACTACTGGGAGCTCAATAATGATTGGAGGTTGCACATATATGTATCTTGTTATTAGTCACTGGATGCATTAAGCAGCTAGCTCCTAGTCATACTTCAACAAAGGATACCAAGAGAATAAAGCACATTTTATAATAAAATTAAACTGGAAACTTGTTTAAAATTATATGCTCTATCAAAATCATGAAAGAAAAAAATTGGATTTCCTGTCCTTGCATGTGCCAGTCCTTTTTTGGCAGTTCACATTTGAAATTCTCTATACTTAAGGACATAGCTACAAAAGGACTTAATAAATCCAAGACAGTATTTTGCCCCAACAAGTTTTAAAATGTAAAATTGTTTTCCTGATGAAGTCATACCAAATGTTCTCCAATGAGAGACTCATTCATTTTATTGATCATTATTTCAAATTATATCTGGTAACATTAAAAAAGAAAATTAAATACACTTTGCTTACAAAAAAAATAATAAACCACATAATAGTTGTGTTAAGAATGCTAGCATATTGTTTATAATAATGCTAAAACAATAATAATAAATTAATTGAAATACATCATTATTGTTCATTGAGTTTATTAAACAAACACATGATTATTAATATTATTATTATCAGTTATTTGTAGAGTGCCGACGGATTCCACACCACTATAAACATAGGTAAAATATGCAAAGATAGCATCTATGGGAAACAAATGGGTAGAGGACCCTGTCAAGAGTTGTGCTATTGTAAATCAGCTCTCATGGAGGTAATCTGCAAAACAGCTGGATGCGTAGGCTTACATGCTAATGGAGTTCAGGGGATAAAGAAAGGAGAAGAGGAACTGAGGACAAGAAAATGTTAGTGGATATTGTATGCATCCCTGAAAAGTGGGTCTTGAAGGAGAGCTTTAAAATTTGAAAACTAGGGGAGAGTCTTGAGGAGCAAAGAAGAGAATTCCACAAGATAGAGGAAGATATGGTTAGAAAACAGGAGATTAAAGAAATGAGAAAAGCATTAAACATGAGTGAAGGTTAAGGACTCCATTTATTATGTTGTCCTATGTCAACAAAGTGTCCTTCATAGTGGGTTAGACTAATAGTTGGTGGCTGCAAGAGTTGTGGGATTGTGATTTGGTCTACTGAAATCTCACAAAATGATTTTGAGAATTTTACATGGTGTTACATTAGGGAGCCATACGTTAAAGTATCCTAAGAATTGTAAAGCAGTTTTAGGGTGCTGATATATAGCATCAACATTGTAAGGCTGATAAGGATGGAGATGTATAAATGCATTGGAAAGTAAGGTGAGGGAACAGAAGAATGCATTACTCACCCCTTGTCTACTTCCATGTATAGTATAGCAGGATACTTTGTGCAAAACTCTTAATTAATACATAGGAGATTATAGAAAATACATCAAGGTGAGAGACTTAAATTGACCTTATAGACGACTTAGAAAAATCCCCCAAAAAAACAAGACCAAGGAAAGCCCATAAAAACGTCATGTAAAAGATGAGATATTATTATAAGCTATGTGCATAGATTAATTCATCTATGTATGTGTAATTTCTATTCTGTAAATTGCATTTGAATTCTGAAATCAGAAATTAACTTCAGACTACTGGCTATACAAAAATTACCCTTCACAGACAGAATTATCTTATTTCAAAGGACATTTGTTATAGACCTGTGTGGGGTTTCCCCCTTGCGCCTTTGGAACACAGTCTCTATAAACAAAATTAGGCTAACCTTTCTTTATCCAGAATTGCATATACATCTTCATATAATGGTGAACCGATTTATCTGAAAAAGTTGAAACTGGTTTAACTGGTGATGTATTTATACGGTTGATCTATATTTTATATTTAATATATTTTAACAAAGGTATTCTAAAACTATTGTTAGAATGCAGCTGGTGATTTAAAAGGGATATTTGGTATTTTAAATGTATATTCAAAGTCCTGTGTAGTTTAGAACTAGTCACATTAATGCTAAATAATTTTATTTGCTAGAAAATAATTTGTACCTTATATTTATAAGTCTATTTTACTATTGTGAAATTTTATATAAATTATTTATTATAGTTAAATTTCTCTGGTGTTTATTAAGTTATTTGTAGCTAATGTGTTATAGTTTAAAATGTGTTTTATTGTTGCTAAATAAGAGGTTATTTCAGCTCAGATTAATTGGCATATAATTTGGCTTTTGCATGAACAATACACAATTTTTGGTGGTTTAATTGGAATTATATATGTGGTATTGTAATAAGTGTATATAATTTATTCATAATCTAGTTTCTACATAAATATAATTCAAGGTGTATATAAAGTTTACTAATCTAAGAATTAAGTAATAAATATTGATTTTAATAAATATATGGTTATGTATATACATTTTATTGGTTGGCAACTGCTAATATAAAATAAATGATAATTTTGTAACCTAGTATATATCGACATATAATCTGGAGGCACTGCAGGAGATTATTATCTCTATCACTTTGATATAATATATATTGTAATAAATAAAATAAAAATATTATCTAAAAAAATAAAATAATATTAATTAAATTAAAAAAAATTCTCATTGGTCAAAATTGTATTAGCGTTTTAATTTAACCAAATACTAAGCCAAGCTAATAATGTCTGTTACTATAAGTGAATCAATTGAATCTGTACTCAGTGTTGAAATATGTTCCTCAAAATTACCCCTAACTAAGGGCGACGTTCTTAAAATGGACGTTATAGGCCACATTAAAAATAGGTGTAAGATTGCGGGTGATTTAAATAATTATATGGATATGCTTGCAATTAAGGCTAAACAAATATTGCTATTGATAATGGAAGGTGGAATGAAAAAAAGTGAATTGTTCCAAGAATTATTAAAAAATAATCAATGTACAATTTTTAAAAAGCGAGATGAACTAATACTAAAATCCTAGTCCCTTGAAATATGCATTGTTGATGAAATTTCCACACACCTTATAGAAAAGGAATTGCAATTAAAGGGGCTAGAAGATGATATTTGCATATGCGAAGATAATTTAGAATTAGAGATAAAATTAAATTGTTACTTTTAAACAAGACATGGCCACCTTCCAAGAGTATAACCAAACTTTAGTACCTAAAATAGAACATTTAAATAAACAACTCACAGAGAGCCAGAAAGAGCTTAGTGAAATGAAAAGGCAGTATAGCAATAATACACCCTCTGTTAGCAATGAGAATAATGCAGGTATTTTAAAAACCCTAAAAGAATTTATGAGAAATGAACTGCAGAACATTAGGGAAGAATTTAAACAAAGGACCCCTATGGGATCAGAGGTAAACTTCTCACATAGACAGTCAGCTCATGTTGTAAATTCAGGGAAATGTTACACCTCAGAGGGGGAGGTGAGTGATAATTGTAAGTCAGAGGGCGGAGCAAGATATCCAGATAGCCTATGTAATACTAATGTATGTAACGGGTCTCTCCATAGTAAATATAGGCAAGATATAGGATGTTCCAGCCCCAAAAATAAGGTCCCTACGAAAGCCCAAGATACATCTAATAAGGTTTATGACACCCCTAAAATAATTAATTTCTTAAGTGGTGCAGTACCTAAGTTTTCCATCAAGGGAACCAATTCTATAATTGACCACTTACAAGCCTATAAAAATGCTTTATCCATAATGAATGTTACTAGTTAACAGTCAAAAGCTGAATTTCTCCCCTGGGTATTTGAAGGTAAACATCACAAGTTTTTTGCTTCACTAAAAGATATGAATATTCATTCCTGGAGTGAAACAAAGCAACAGTGCAAAAAGGAGCTTGGGCAATATCACACTAAAACCGCTGCAAAAATAGCTGTGTATGGTTTAAAATGTAGTGCCATTTAAATCCCTATATAATTCATTTCTGTACTAAAACGAGCATACAGTATGGCCGAAGACTACCCCTTATTTGAAAGCCTGCGCATATCAAGCTTAATTTGGCTAGAGATTTTGATGAGCACTGCTCATTGGACTGGCT
Organism: Bombina bombina; assembly: GCF_027579735.1. Lineage (NCBI taxonomy): Eukaryota > Metazoa > Chordata > Amphibia > Anura > Bombinatoridae > Bombina > Bombina bombina. The sequence continues at coordinate 860,115,435 of NC_069503.1, read as the reverse complement.
GATCAAAAATAGTACAAAGTTACACTCTTTTCAGCAGTACGGTGAACAGGGGGTTAAAAGGGAACCAAGGCCCAGCCCCAAAATTGTGGCAGAAACTAGGGTGTCACCTAGCCCCCTCAATTTAGAATCTAAAAAAAAACCTATGCGGAAGTGGCCCGAGAAAACAGGCCTTCCCCACAAAGTTTTAACTCTGCCCCTTCCCCAACAAGGCCTGAGGTGTAGAGAGAATATACTCAAAATGGGGGGCATACACAGATAAATAATTATCCCCAAAGAGATGAACACCCACAAGGTAATCGGTACCCCCCTAAAAATAAATACCAAAAGTGGCGAAAGACACCAAGTAAATAGTGCTCCCTAAGATATTAATGCTGAAAAGTTGAACCCCAAAGACAATAATGTCAAAATAGAAACAATAGCTATGATTCTGAGGGATCCCAAGGATCCAAGAATCAGTACCCTGGGAAATTAAAAAAATCGGTCCATGGGTAAAAAGAGCTTGTACAATCAAGTGGGCCAACTTAGTACACAGTTAAATCAATTATGTACACTATTTACTAATATGAGTCAAGCTCTGATGGCTCAGATCCCTAATAATCCTTTTTTTAGGGGTACAGTGAGTGGCCAGCAGTGGGCCACAGGCACAGTCATAAATACTCCGGTATTACCTGAGGGAGAGGGGAGAGATATAGCAAATGAAATGATAAATGTCAATAATGGTACTAATTATGTTATCTCCCTACAGCCCAGAACCGGACGCTTTAGCTGTGATGACAAGCAACCTCAGCCTGGAAACTCTAACAAACCTTTTCTTTTGCAGTTGTCCCCTAACCTTATTCCCACAGATGCAGAACACAGGAACCCTGTGAGCCCTATTACAGAGAAAGTGAATGGTGAGAGCGAAAATTCCTCTGCATCAGGTAACGTGGTTGATACAGGTAAAACGTGGCGAAGCCCACAATTGTGTAAACATGCAAATGTTATGTATGAAATGGTAGAAACTGCAGGGAGATATTATGTATTAGCTGAGCTGCAGGATTCAGTTTCTAACCCTATCATGGAATTAATTGATCCTGGATCCCAGGCAACTATTTTATCCCACAGGTACTACACACAGCTAAATGAGCTGACACCCCTAACCTAAACAAATTTGATGGTTCACTAATAGGTGCTGGGGAACAGGGTAATAAGGCACCCTGTCATTATAGTGGATCTACAAACTGATCATTTAATAATTGGTAGGGATCTCCTGAAGAGATTAAGCACCATAATTGATTGCATAAATAAAGCAATCTGGTCACAAGTAAAAAGGCCTCTTAATTATGAGCAGTCCGGCATATGTCACACCAGACATAGCTGTCACATGGCGGAAGAGAAGCCAGATGCTATGGCAATTCATTTCAGGAATAACTCTGTACCTGAAATCACTATCCTACAAAGAGATAATTAGTGACTCTGGTGGTAATACTTTTAAAATTTCAACTGGAAAGATAGCCAATATTTCCTTAGATGGTGATATATTAATTATATCTCTCCACAAGGGGGGCCCTAAATCCCCTAAAGGAGGAGATCACTATCAATTCCTCGCAGAAATTGAGAAAGTTAAATATGATCTATTTATCCCTATGCAAATGCATGACCTTGGTAAAACCAAATATGCAAAATTGAACTTAAAACAGGAAGCTAGCTATATAAGCATATATTTTAAATAGTCCCCATATCAAATATACATTGGCAACGATCTCTTACATAGATATGCCATACAAATAGATTTGATTAACCTTTGCCTCTGGAGCAGGTTAAAGGGGAAAATGCAGCTCTGAAATCAAACCAGCAAATGCCATATGCTGTGAATATGCAGCAAAAACTTCTGAAACATTAATATGCACCTCCCATAGAATGCAAAAATTGGGTATAACAATGACCCATACTCCTATGGTAAATATTGGAACTGTTCCAATACATATCATTGTGCATAGCATGACCCCACAGGATATCACCTTATCCAAGGGAACTACCATAGGATATGCTCTGGAATCCAGTTACTATACTTTTGGATTCCAGAATAATGTAATTGGGCTAATATCTGAAGTATACTTAACTGATGAACAGCTAATAGAACAATCATTTGCATCTATGCCAGAGGGATTGTTTACAATTCAGTCTATTTATCCCTTCAGCTCAGAGGAAGGCTTCTGTAAAATTGAAGAACGCTCCCTAGTATTTGATCAGCCGATAGTCGAAGAGCAAATATCCTCAGCTACGAGAACTCCTGATGGAGTACAAGGATATTTTTGATAGAGATTCATATGACTGTGGGACTACAGACCTGCACATTGTGAGAATCCAAACAGATCCCAATGCACCACCTGTCTTTGTTAAACAGTACAGACTTCCTTTAGCCTCATATGATTCTCTTGCAGAAATCATAAGGAACCTGGAATAAAGACAGGCACACAGCTCTTATAACAATCCGATTCCAAATGTCCTTAAGCCCAATGGACAATGGCATTTGTGTGCTGACTTAAGACAGCTAAACAAACGAGTGTACATGTCTGGCTGGCCTGTGCCATATATTGACCAGTGCCTAGCACAGATGCAGGGATCCAAAATATTCACTGCCATCAATTGTGCACAGGGATATTCAACCATAAAGGTTCACGAGGAGGACCAGTATAATCTTGCATTTTCATTCCAAAAGGTCCAGTATACATTCCAAAGGCTCCCGTTTGGATACATAAATTCAGGACATGAATTTGCTGTATTCATGCATAAGGTTATGCCTGATGGACTGGAAAGAGGGATGTTATCCTATGTTGATGATGTTTTGATCAAAAGCAAAGACTTTGAAAAACACATCACAGAATTTAAACATGTCCTCAGCCAACTTAAAAGGGCAGGTGTCAAATTATCCCTATAAAAAGCTCAATGGTGCTGCACTCATGTAAACTTCTTGGGACATGAAGTTACTTCTCAAGGGTTAAATCCTCAAAAGAAAAAGGTGGATGCTATAATAAATTCTAAGAACCAAACTAACTTAAAGGAATTGAGATCATTCCTGGGTATGACAAATTATTCTTGCAAATGTATTGATAATTATGCAGAATTAGCTAAACCACTACTACTTCTTCTAAAGAAGGATGTGAAATTGCACTGGAGTGAGGCTTAAGAAACAGCCATCAGAGAGCTAAAGAGGAAACTCACTCAAACACCTTGCCTAGCATACCCTGATGGTGGTAAACCTTTCTGCTTAGAGACAGGTTACACAGATATAAGCATGAGTAATGATTTATACCAAAAGCATTATAATTTAAGCAAAACCATTGCTTATGCGAGCAAAACATTATCCCAAGTAGAAATAAAATGTAGTGATTGTGAAAAAGCCCTCTTATCTACTGTATGGGCTCTACAAAATTTCCACAACTATATACAAAGCGAGAAAATTATTGTAGAAATGGCCCACCAGCCTTTGCTATATCTGCAAAGTGAGAAAATAAGAGATGGGAACCTGGCTAATAGCCGCATAATAGATTGGACTCTTTCCTTATAAGGCTGGCCTTTAGAAATTCGCTATAAGCAAAACAAAAAGAATCCAGTCACACAGAGGCTTGCCGAGCTCCATGACTGTACTGCTAAAGATCATGGGGAAGAGTTATTAAAATATGATTTCCTGGAGAAATACTGCTTTCCCATATAAAATATACAATGAGGACCAGTGTCAAACATTACCTTGGGTATATGTTGATGGTTGTTCTTACCATGCCACTATTGATAATGAGTGCAGATTAGTCGCTAGCATTGGTATAACTTGGGCAAATGGATTCCCAAATACTTCTGTAGGTTTCAACATTTGACCAAGAACCAGTCAAGTTGCAGAATTAGCTGCTGTTCTAAAAACCATTGAGATGGCTATTGAACAAGTTATTCATGAATTTGTGATCATTACGGACTCAAATTATGTGTGTGACAGTTTTGTTGAATACCTGCCAATTTGGAAAAAAATTGGCATGCAGAAAACTAACAACAAACCAGTCAAAATTGCAAGTTGTTCTGCGAGATTGACGAATTAATGGTATCCAATGGTTTAACCATACACTGGAAAACGACCAAGGGTCATTCCAGGGTTCTAGGTCCTGATAAGGAAGGCAATGATCTTGCAGATTCATTAGCCAAATAAGGAGCCATAACTGGAGAACTCCTTAATATCCACCACTTAATGGGTACAATTCAGGTAGAGGTCATTACCAAAAACCAGGCTAAACAACAGAGTAAGCCTAACCTGGTACATTGGAGTCAGGATTATCCTAGTGAGGACCTGATCACTAGTGAAAAGGAAGAACCCATTATAGGTATCTTCTATAAACATATAGAAAATCCTGAAAGCAAAGAGGATGGTACTGGCAAGGCTGATCTTAGAATCCAGATCACAATTCAAGTTACAGGAGGGTTTGTTAATTATAACCTCCAAAACTGGCATCCACCAATGGGTGGTACCTACAAAGTTCAGAGGTTTCATGCTTCAACATGCCCATGATGCTCCCACATCTGGCCATCGTGGTACCAAATTAACATATGAAATTATGCGTGACTACACCTTTGGCCACATATGTTGAAGGAAGTTCAAATCTACTGTCAAGGTTGTTTAATCTATCCACAGTATCAACCCACTGCGCCAACGCATAGAGCACCATTTCAGAAAAGAGGGGTGGTAATGCCAAGGTCAGATATACAAATTGATTTTATTGATCCAGTAACTAGGTCATCAAGAGGTAACAAATACATGTTAACAGTGACATGTTTATTCACTAAATGGGTAGAGTGCATCAGTGCACCTAATAATAGTGCTGAAACATGCACAGAATTGCTCATCAACCACGTGCTTTCGAGATTTAGTTTACCACCGAGAATAAAATCTGATCGAGGGATCCATTTTACTAGCAAAGTAATGACCAAGATGTGGAAAATACTAGGGGTTAAAATAAAGCTTCATATAGCTTATAGAGCTGCCTCAAGTGGTGGTGTAGAGCGTTACAACCAGTCCATTGTTAAAATCCTCAAAAAGTTTGTGAGTGAAACAGGTAAAGACTGGGAAGTAAAATTACCTCTAGTCCTAATGGCAATAAAAGCAACTCCAAGTAGTGCTACTAAGATGTCACCAGACAATGTACATCAGACCAGAACTTGATAAATGCTGCCAATACACATCAATATGTGGAGAACTTAAGGAAGCACCTGTAATATACCTTTGCAATTGCTCAAAGGAACATAGAGAAGTCCGTAACTTCCGCTAAAACCTATTATGATCTCAAAACTTCCAAAAAGTAATATGAAATTAATGATAAAGTTTATATTTATAATTTTGGAAGAGACAAAATGACAAAATATCAAAATATCAATCAAAAAATAACAAAATATCTCCAGACAAATGGGTCCATATTAACCAGTTGCAAGCGTGCAATCCTAGATCCCAACTACAAGTCATAGAGGGAGAATGAAGTATCATATCCCCAAATGCACTAAAGAAATATTGTAGTTTAAAGATGCCTAGCTAGCGAGCATAAATATGAGGATGAAAAATAATGCACTCTCTTAATAATAAGACTGTCTATGATGCATACTGTCAGTACACTCACCAAGTACCACTGACTTTAAGCCATTTCAAATAGATGTGTCCTACATGTATTTAAAATTGAAAGGGGGAATTATGTCATTTAAAAGATGAGATATTATTATAATCTATGTGCTTAGATTAATTAATCTATGTATGTGTAATTTCTATTCTGTAAATTGCATTTGAATTCTGAAATCAGAAATTAACTTCAGACTACTGGCTATACAAAAACTACCCTTCACAGACAGAACAATCTTATTTCAAAGGACATTTGTCATAGACCTGTGTGGGCCCCCTATCTATAGTCAAATACACACTACAAAGGGAAACATTTGCTCAATTAGTGAAGGCAGATTTCTTCAAAGGAAGCCTATATAAGGAGTTTTCCTATCTGAAGGAGCAGTCACTTAGTCTGAACTGATATTTGAATATAAAAACATGCTCAGAGGATATAGCTCTTATCATCTAGTTGAAAATTGGTAACTGCTGAGTTACAATACACATAGGCGTCTGGACTCATGTTACAGCTAACATATGGGAAGTTTAAAAAGCCTAAGAGTTAAGATTTTAAAATATCTTAACCTATATACTTTTGATAACAACGTATCTATATAGTTCTTAGAGTAAATTAATGTGTACTGCAGACTGCCTGAATAATATATATAATGATCTAAGAGATACATTACACGTTACATACTGTGTTGGATATAAAGTGAATTAGATAAATAACTGCATTGGTATGTATAAATGTTTAAGTTATTTAAAAAAAAAACAACATTTTTCTTTGTTTTCCAGAAATTTAGTGAACATTACAGGAAAGAACCTGAAATAAAGATGATGTTTCTAAATAAGATACTATAAGTTAATATATAAATGCATCATAGATGTTGAGCCCATATCTTAAACACTGTTGAGACATGTATTAATAAATAACTTTAATGCTCATGTACGTCTATGATATAAGATTACTAGGAAATGAAATATGTACCAGTATATCAAATAAAATGATATACAAAATAAGTCAGATAAACATATATATTTTATTTATTCATACTACTAGTCCACTCATAAAAATGTAACTTTAAAGGCATCTTTTTAAATATTACTAGAGATATACTCATGTTTAGTATGAAAATACTCCCATTGGATAGTACTATATAATCCCATATATATTGAACATATAATTTATTAGTGCTGGGAATTATAGGTATGTTTAATAAACATATTGAGATATATCAATTAAGCTGTAGCAGTGTTAAAAATTAAAATGTTTTTAATGTCTATGTCACCCTCTGGTGGTTTATGCAAGAATTGCAACCAAGGGAGATTGTAGTATCAGACAACCATGCAATCCCAGTCAGCCAATGAAGGGACAAGCTTTGATAAGGGCGTATCCGAATATTCAACAATGATTAGAACAGAGGTGGGCTGTATGACTTGACATAAAAGCTCATGCAAGAGGAAAGAAAGATGTCTTTGGTCTTTTGCTAAAATTTTGACTGACTTAACTTGCTGCCTTTGTAACACAGTCTCTATAAGCAAAATCGGGCTAACCTTTCTTTATCCAGAATTGCATATACCTCTTCATATGATGGTGAACAGATTTATCTGAAAAAGTTGAAACTTTCAAATTGGTTTAACTGGTGATGTATACGGTTGATCTATAGTTTATATTTAATAGATTTTAACAAAGGTATTCTAAAACTATAGTTAGATTGCAGCTCGTGATTTAAAAGGGATATTTGGTATTTTAATTTATATTCATAGTCCTGTGTAGTTTAGAACTAGTCACGTTAATGCTAAATAATTTTATTTGCTAGAAAATAATTTGTATCTTATATTTATAAGTCCGTTTTACTTTTGTGAAATTTCATATAAATTAGTTATTGTAGTTAATTTTCTCTGGTGTTTATTAAGTTATTTTTAGCTATTGTGATATAGTTTAAAATTAGTTTTATTGTGGCTAAATAAGAGGTTATTTCAGCTCAGATTAATTAGCATATAATTTGGCTTTTGCATTAACAATACACATTTTTTGGTGGTTTAATTGGAATTATATAGAACCATTTGTAGTATTGTAATAAGCGTGAATAATTGATTCATAATCTAGTTTCTACATAAATGTAATTCAAGGTGTTTATAAAATTATCTAATCTAAGAATTAAGAAATTAATATTGATTATAATAAATATATTGTTACATATATACATTTTATTGGTTGGCAACTACTAAGATAAAAAAAATAAAAAAATTGTAACCTAGTATATACCGACAAAAATAAATACCAGAATATATTTAATTTTAAGATGGCCCCACAAGCAATACAAAAAATCAAGTAAAAATAAAATGTTTCAGCATTATATATGACAAATTAATAATGATTAAATTGTAAGAACATAGGAGAATAAATATGAACATAAGTTTAGTTTGTATACCTTACTAACACTATAATAAATTATGTATGGTAACATTGAATATCTAACTAATAAAACCAAGTACCATGGTGTGTTTTCTTAAGGTGTGTGTTTGACCATAATATTAACTAATCCTCTACCTAATTATAATAATGTAACAGTAGTTTGCCATCACTATAAGAAATAGTCCGTCTTCAGGTAAGTATTAGATGGTCTTTTCCCAGACCACCAACCAAAGCTGTACCTTAAAAAGACAGTAAACTAAAAAAAAAATATCACCCAGAAAATATTAATTTAAGCATAGTAAAAAAATGGTATGTGCATTCATCATATTTTGCCTTCTTTTTTTTAATTTTTTTATTTTAATCTAAGCACATAAGGATTCCCCCCTTAATTAATAATTACATTGTAGCTATTTTAGGATTTATATTTATTTTACAGGTAACAAAGCCCCCCAAAATAAAAAATTCCCTACCCTATTTTATATTAAATAGTTACCAGCTCTATTACCTTACCAGCCCTTAAAAGGGCCTTTTGCGGGGCATGCCCCAAAGAAAACAGCTCTTTTGAATGTTAAAAAAAATACAACCCCCCAACATTAAAACCCACCACCCACATACCCCTAATCTAACCCAAACTCCCTTAAATAAACCTAACACTACCCCCCTGAAGATCATCCTACCTTGAGCCGTCTTAAGCCAGCCAACCACCGATGGAACTGAAGAGGAGATCCAGAGCGGCAGAAGTCATCATCCAAGGGGCGCTGAAGAAGTCTTCCATCCGATTGAAGTCAACATCCAGGCGGCGCTGAAGAGGTCTTCCATCCGATTGAAGTCTTCATCCAAGCGGCGTCTTCAATCTTCATCCATCTGGAGCGGAGCGGAGCCATCTTCAGACGAGCCGACGCGGAGCCATCCTCTTCTTCCCGACGACTAACGACGAATAAAGGTTTCTTTAAGGGACGTCATCCAAGATGGCATCCCTTCAATTCCGATTGGCTGATAGGATTCTATCAGCCAATTGGAATTACGGTAGGAAAAATCTGATTGGCTGATTGAATCAGCCAATCAGATTGAAGTTCAATCCGATTGGCTGATCCAATCAGTCAATCAGATTGAGCTCGCATTCTATTGGCTGTTCCGATCAGCCAATAGAATGCGAGCTCAATCTGATTGGCTGATTGCATCAGCCAATCAGATTGAACTTCAATCTGATTGGCTGATTCAATCAGCCAATCAGATTTTTCCTACCTTAATTCCGATTGGCTGATAGAATCCTATCAGCCAATCGGAAATGAAGGGACGCCATCTTGGATGATGTCCCTTAAAGGAACCTTCATTCGTCGTTAGTCATCGGGAAGAAGAGGATGGCTCCGCGTCAGCTCGTCTGAAGATGGCTCCTCTCCGGATGGATGAAGATTGAAGACGCCGCTTGGATGAAGACTTCAATTGGATGGAAGACCACTTCAGAGCCCCTTGGATGATGACTTCTGCCGCTCCGGATCTCCTCTTCAGTTCCATTGGTGGTCGGCTGGCTGAAGACGGATCAAGGTAGGATGATCTTCAGGGGGGTAGTGTTAGGTTTATTTAAGGGAGTTTGGGTTAGATTAGGGGTATGTGGGTGGTGGGTTTTAATGTTGGGGGGGTTGTATTTTTTTTAACAGACAAAAGAGCTGTTTTCTTTGGGGCATGCCCCGCAAAAGGCCCTTTTAAGGGCTGGTAAGGTAATAGAGCTGGTAACTATTTAATGTAGAATAGGGTAGGGAATTTTTTATTTTGGGGGGCTTTGTTATTTTATTAGGGGGCTTAGATTAGGTGTAAGTAGCTTAAAATTGTTGTAATATTTTTAAAATGTTTGTAACTTATTTTTTGTATTTTTTGTAACTTAGCTTTTTTTATTTTTTGTACTTTAGTTAGTTTATTTAATAACTAATTTAATGATAGTGTAGTGTTAGGTTTAATTGTAACTTTGGTTAGGATTTATTTTACAGGTAATTTTGTATTTCTTTTAGCTAGGTAGTTATTAAATAGTTAATAACTATTTAATAACTATTCTAACTAGCTAAAATAAATACAAAGTTACTTGTAAAATAAATATAAATTCTAAAATAGCTACAACGTAATTATTAATTACATTGTAGCTATCTTAGGGTTTATTTTACAGGTAAGTATTTAGTTTTAAATAGGAATAATTTATTAAAGTATAGTGTAGTGTAAGGTGTAATTGTAACTTAGGTTAGTTTTTATTTTACAGGTAAATTTCTCTTTATTTTAGCTAGGTAGCTATTAAATAGTTATTAACTATTTAATAGCTATTGTACCTATTTAAAATAAATTGAAATTTGCCTGTAAAATAAAAATAAATCCTAAGATAGCTACAATATAATTATTATTTATATTGTAGCTATATTAGGGTTTATTTTAAAGGTAAGTATTTAGTTTAAAATAGGATTACTTTAGTTAATAAGAGTTACATTTATTTAGATGTATTTAATTAATATTTAAGTTAGGGGGGTGTTAGGGTTAGGGTTAGACTTAGGTTTAGTGGTTAATAAATTTATTATAGTTGTGGTGGTGTAGGGAGGGCAGATTAGGGGTTAATAAGTTTAATATAGGTTGCGGCGGGGTCCAGGAGCGGCGGTTTAGGGGTTAAACTTTTTATTTAGTTGCGGCGGGGTCTGGGATCGGTAGGATAGGGGTTAATAACCTTATTATAGGTGGCGACGGTGTAGGGGGGCAGGATAGGGGTTAATAGGTCTTATGTAGGTGGCGGCGGGAACCAGGAGCATACGTTTATTAGAGTGGCGGTGGGCTCCGGGAGCGGTGGTTTAGGGGGTAATAACTTTATTTAGTTGCGGCGGTGTAGGGGGGACAGATTAGGGGTGTTTAGACTCGGGGTACATGTTAGGGTGTTAGGTGTAGACAGCTCCCATAGGAATCAATGGGATGTCTGGCAGCAGCGAACATAAACTTTCGCTATGGTCAGACTCCCATTGATTCCTATGGGATCCACCCAAAAAAAAACCCAGGTACGCTGGGCCGGAAAAGTGCCGAGCGTACCTGCTAGTTTTTTGATAACTAGCAAAAGTAGTCAGATTGTGCCGAACTTATGTGCGGAACATCTGTAGTGACGTAAGAATCGATCTGTGTCGGACTGGGTCCGGCGGATCGAAGCTTACGTCACTAAATTCTACTTTTGCCAGTGTCTAGGGCTTGATAACTAAGGCGAATCAGCCTCGCCACAAATACACTGTGGAATTCCAGCGTATTTGAGGTTGACTGCTTGATAACTAGGCCCCATTGTCAGAAGAGGATTGTTACGGTACCAACAGGATACCAAGGGTTAATACCAGGTGAACGATGTCCTGAATATGGGATCAGCAACTCACAACCCAGCCAGTTCCCCCCTTAAACATGAGATCAGGCTCCACATTGAAGGTAAAAACAGAATGCACTTTATTGAAGGCTATATGCCCAGTATTTATGCAGGTCTGACCCCAGATGGGGGGTTGAAAGAATATTGTACATTAGATAGAGGGAAAACGCTCTCTGACATGATACAATAGAATTACATTACTTAAGCAGAAAAACAATTTAGTGTTTCTTATCACTTGGGCGTCTGCTCTCTGGATGTGATTAAACAATGTGAATGTTTATCACTAAACTTAATTACAGTACACAATAGCTGAGGCTAGCAACCTTGTCTTTAGAAAATAGCTTCTTAAAGCTGAACAAAGTTAACTCTTTCAGTACTGACAGAAGGGTCTGTCACATAGCTCCCTCCTAGTGGAACACTCCGGCAGACCCGGCTTGACCCTTTGGCGGGTCAACCTGGGGATGACCGGACTAGGAGGTGGTAGGCATGTCAGTTTGCCGGGATAATCCATCTGTATTCCCGTTATGAGAGAGAATTCCTGCCCGTATAAATAAGGGTTCAACTTCTTCAGTGCCCAGACTAGGGCTAAACAGTCCTTCAAAATCTCATCGGCTTCTTTACGTGGTTTTTGTACCTGCTCTTTATAGGTATCCACAATCCCTTCATACTGACATAGGGTGCCCTTGAGTTGCTGCACCTCACTATGAGCCAGCGTCAGCTTCTCCTCCAGTGTCGCTAAGTTTGTCTTTAATGTTTCATGTTCCACTCTCAAGCTGGTGTTTTCTGCAGTCTGTCGGTGCAGATTGTCTAGCAGAGATTCACGTTCTAAACACGCTTTTTCCTCTGCGCTCCTCTTTCTCTCCCGCTAGCACTGTTACGTGATTGTTTATCGTGACCATTTCATCCTCTACTTGACTCTTCTCCTTCATCAGCGCATTGTAATGGGACTTCCACGTATCAATAGCGGATAGAGATTTACTGAGCTCAGTGTCCTGGGGCTTAGCAGCAGGTGGGTCAGTCTCTGCTGCACGGATCTGGGCACGGGTAGTCACAGGGTTAACATCAGCGGGACCCATAGGAGCATAGGCAGAAACAAGGGGGGCCAAGTTATTTCCAAGGAGAACATCAGCTGGTAAGTCCTTCATGACCCCCACATTCACAGGTCTAGCGCCCACTCCCCAATCCAAATGTACCCTGGCAACAGGTAGGCGGAACACAGCACCCCCTGCTACCCTCATAGCCACAGTGTCTCCAGTGTGCTGTTTCTCAGACACCAAGTTCTTTTGAAGCAAGGTCATGGTAGCACCAGTATCCCGTAGACCACTAACCTCCTTCCCATTCACTTTAACCAGTTGCCGGTTATTCCGGTGGGCAGCTTGCACAAGGTCTGCTTCATGTAGGATGCCCCAGCATTCTTCCACCTCTACGCAGTGGGCCGCAGTAAGATACTGTGCGGTGCACCTTACATGCCCACTCAACGTAGGAATCACCAGCTAATTTAACAGTGTCTCTGAACCGCCTCCGGTATGCCTCCGGTGTAACCGCATACCTGGAGAGCAGAGCCTCTTTTACAGTATTATAATCCCCGACTTCCTCATCTGGAATGGCCCAAAAAGCCTCACTGGCCCGGCCGGATAATTTTCCGGATAATATCGTGACCCAGTCCTCTGCGGGTACCTTGTGTAGTGCACATTGCCTCTCAAAATCTGCAAGGTACCCATCAATCTCTCCTTCTGTTTCCAGGAAGTTTTTAAAAGCTGCAAAATTTACTTTTCCCTTTTCCACTGGGGTTGCTGTGAATTGGGCTGCTGCAGCACCGCTTTGGCGAAGTAGGTTGGCCTCCACAGCTGCTATGACCCGGTCGATAATTTCCGCAGATGGGTTGGGGCCATAATGTGCCAGTCTTATTTTAACCGCCCGATCAAAGCTTGCTTCTTCGGGGGTTCTGTCTGATATGCTGGGCCCATTGGTTCCTTTGGTCCCTGGTACTCCTTCCATCTTAGTCAGTGTTGTAATAATCCCCCTCTTCCTGAGGTTACTGGCTTGTTTAGTTGCTCTTCTGGGCGATTAGGATCATCCCGTCGCTTGCCACCAATTGTTACGGTATCAACAAGATACCAAGGGTTAATACCAGGTGAAAGATGTCCTGAATATTGGATCAGCAACTCACAACCCAGCCAGTTCCCCCCTCAAACATGAGACCAGGCTCCACATTGAAGGTAAAAACAGAATGCACTTTATTGAAGGCTATATGCCCAGTATTTATGCAGGTCTGACCCCAGATGGGGGGTTGAAAGAATATTGTACATTAGATAGAGGGAAAATGCCCTCTGACATGATACAATAGAATTACATTACTTAAGCAGATAAACAATTTAGTCTTTCTTATCACTTGGGTGTCTGCTCTCTGGATGTGATTAAACAATGTGAATGTTTATCACTAAACTTAATTACAGTACACTTTAGCTGAGGCTAGCAACCTTGTCTTTAGAAAATAGCTTCTTAAAGCTGAACAAAGTTAACTCTTTCAGTACTGACAGAAGGGTCTGTCACAAGGATGCTCCGCGTCAGATGTCTTGAAGATGGAGCCGCTCCACGCCGGGTGGATGAAGATAGAAGATGCCGTCTGGATGAAGACTTCTGCCCGTCTGGAGGACCACTTCTTGCCACTTGGATGAAGACTTCTCTCAGCTTCATTGAGGATGGTTGTTCGGTCTTCAAAAACTGTAAGTGGCTCTTCGGGGGTATTTATTTTAGCTAGGTAGTTAGTAAATAGTTAATAACTATTTACTAACTAGACTACCTAGTTAAAATAAATACATTTAGCTGTGAAATAAAAATAAAACCTAATATAGATACGATGTAACTATTAGTTATATTGCAGCTAGCTTAGGGTTTATTTTATAGGTAAGTATTTAGTTTTAAATAGGAATTATTAAGTTATTAATAGTAGGTTTTTTTAGATTTATTTTAATTACATTAAAGTTAATGGGTGTTAGGGTTAGGGTTAGACTTAGGGTTAGGAGTTAATAACTTTAGTATAGTGGTGGCGATGTTAGGGGCGGCAGATTAGGGGTTAATAAGTGTAATGTAGGTGGCAGCGACATTGGGGCGGCAGATTAGGTGTTAATAATTATAATGTAGGTGTCGGGTGGCAGTTTAGGGGTTAATATGTTTATGATAGTGGCGGCAATGTCGGGAGAGGCAGATTAGGGGTTAATAATTTTATTTTAGTGTTTGCGATGCGGGAGGGCCTCGGTTTAGGGGTTAATAGGTAGTTTATCGGTGTTAGTGTAGTTTTTAGCACTTTAGTTATGAGTTTTCTGTTACCGCTTTATAGCATAAAACCAATAACTACTGACTTTCAGTTTACGATATGGATCTTGACGGTATTGGCTGTACCGCTCACTTTTTGGCCTCCCAGGCAGATTCGTAATACCGGCGCTGTGGAAGTCCCATTGAAAAAGGGTACGGTGCATTTAAACCTGCAAGACTCGTAATACCAGCGGTAGTGAAAAAGGGCCATAACCCTGCTTTTTCACTCATACCGCAAAACTCGTAATCTAGCCGATAACTATTATACTAAAATTAAAATAACTGCCAATTAAATAAACTAAATTACACATTAAAAAATACTAACACTACTAAAAAAATTTAAGTCTAAAATTACAAAAAATAAAAAATACTAAATTACAAAAAATAACAACCACTAAATTACGAAAAATAACAAATGAAATGATCCAAAATAAAAACAATTACACCTAATCTAATAGCCCTATCAAAATAAAAATCCCCCCTCCCAAATAAAAAACCCTAGCCTACAATAAACTACCAATAGCCCTTACAAGGGCCTTTTGTAGGGCATTGCCCTAAGTTAAACAGCTCTTTTACCTGTAAAAAAAATACAAGGAACCCCACAACAGTAAAACCCACCACCCAACCAAGCCCCCAAAATAAAAAACCTAACTCTAATAAAAACCTAAGCTACCCATTGCCCTGAAAAGGACATTTGTATGGGCATTGCCCTTAAAAGGGCATTCAGCTCTTTTACATTGCCCTTAAAAGTGCATTCAGCTCTATTAAAAAAGCCCAAACCCCAATCTAAAAAAAACACCCAAAAAAAGTTTAAAAAAACCTAACACTAACCTCCGACAATCCACTTACAGTTTCTTAAGTCCGTAAATCCAGATAGTGAGAAATCTTCATCCAGGAGGCGAGGTCTTCATCCATCCAGGTGGCATCTTCTATCTTCAGCCCGACGGACAGAGGGGGTCAATCCTTGAAGACATCCGATGCGGAGCATCCTCTTCATACGGTCACCGCCGTACACTGAATCTTCCTTGCAAGGGAGCCTTTTCAAAATGGTGTTCCTTGCATTTTTTGAAATTCAAATCAGCCTATAGCATGAGAGCTACTGAGATCCTATTGGGTGTTCAAATTAGCCAATTAGATGAGAGCTACTGAAATTATATTGGCTGATATATATATATATATAAAGAGCATAAATCATTTTAACAAAACTGTTTCATGTGGGTTTATTTTATACTTCTCTAAATTATTGGATCCTTCACTTGGGTTCAGTGTAAAAAGAACCCCTTAGGTTACCCCTAGACCCTCTCTAGTCATTATCCTGACTAGTCTGTCTGGTCAACTTAGCCTCCCATCTACTCTGGACAGGGTGTGGTCATCATGCCTGCTAAGTGTGGCCTCTAGTGCCGTCTGCTTGTGTCCCCTTGTGCCCCCCTCTTGTGGGTGAATTTGTATTTTATGGAAAACTTTGAAACTCCACCCCAACTGGTAAGGGTCGCATAAATGATTGGCTAACACTAATTACAGATTAATTAATATTTTTGTTAATGAGCAAAGATTTAGCAGTCAGAATATTTTTACCTCGGAAGATGGCACTCTTCACTAAGCTATAATAGACAAATTTGTATAAAATTTGTCAGTATCTCTTTTTGACCATTTACCAAGGTTAAACCCACTATGTTTATAGACTAAGAAGACTTACTAGAACCATATATCAATAACAGAGATATTTGTGGATATTTGTACCAATAATATAATGATTGGAATCATGCATCTATGTTGGGGAGCTTGAATATCATAGTAACTAAATATGAATTATTTTGATAAAGTACAAAAACATCACAGTAAGCAATTATATAATGACAAGCAACACTAGCTAATAGCTACATATTAATACTGATTAATAATATATATGTGTATGTGTACTTGAATATGTAAGTAAATATACCTGATCAATTTTAAAGCTATAGCACAGACACATGATTTACAGCTATAGCACAGGCACATGATTAATATGCAATAACAAAATGGTTAATTTTCCCTGACAATTGTCCTGACAGATATTTATATCTATTTAAAAATACTTAGAACATTTTCCCCTACATGAAGAACATTGGAGTGTAAAGTACATACACAGTAAAACACATTATTAAATATTAATATTGACTAAAATATATTTTACATGTTTTCAGGTATTTGAGTGGAAAGGGCTCCAAAGTATATATACATATGTATATATGTGTATTGTATACGTGTGTATATCTGTGTTTATATGTGTATATATTTGGGAGTAGCCTGCACTTTGATTTGGACACATCAACACAAGCTCAATATATTTGAATCAGCAAAGTACAGGTTGTGAGGAGGGTAGCAGTCACAGCTATCAGCTGTCGAGACTACTTCTCCTGAGGTAGTTAGTGTAAGTGTAATTAAACTTAAGTTTAATTACAAAAAAATCAACTTTAAAAAACTAATTTTTTGTTAGGTGCACTAAACCAAACTTTGTGGATTTGTATTTTAAAAAAAGGAAGACTGGTCATGTTCAATTGGTTAAAGCAGAGCTTCTCAACTCCAGTCCTCAAGAATCCTTAACTATTGTACAGTTGAAATAATCATCAGTTCAGTAACTATAGTTATTAACTTGCTCTTGCCCACTAGCTGATTCTTTCACCTGTGCTCTAGTTAAAGGACCATAAACTTTGCATTTCAACAACGCATCAGATGTTTCATTTTTGCAAGTGAAACATTATTGCAATTTAGATATATTATTTATTTTAGAGCTTTTTGCTGTAAAATACATCTAAAAAGTGTGCTTGTTTGACTTTCTCCCAGGGAGGCTTGGGTTAATACTTTAAGGCAATTTATGCAAGCTTTTATTTACTTTTCCCTCTCTCCCTAAGCTTCTATGGTGTCACATGCTTTTAAAAGGTGGATTATCAGTTTTACATCAACAATCATGAGAGGAAATTTATTATTTGCTATTAAATATGATAAAACCTGGCTTGTTAGCAAAAAGTGGAGTTTAGAAAAACAACAATTCCCCAGAGAGGTGACATTTCCACCTCTTAGCAAATAGCTGTGCGGCCCAACTGGCGCCAAGCTGGATAGGGCGCATGGCTATTGGCTAGGAGGTGGAAATGTCCCCTCTCAGCAAAATAGCATTCTGCTGTGTGCTGCTTGTGGCGCTCAGCACGTTGAAAGCTTTAAACAAATAAAGGGACTTTCACCATGAAGTATTTTGTCATTCATGACTGAAAGTCACCTTTATTTGTTTCAATGGTGAATCCTAGCATTTCACAAATGCTAGGATTTACCATCACTTTAACTGAAAACCAATTATGAAAGGAAGGACTTATTTCCTTGTTACCATAAGCAGAATCTATTTCCAAATGATAAAATGGCATCTAAAGGTTTCATTTCTTGAAAATGATATTTGCGCTCCGATGTGTAGTACCAGCCCACGCTAATGTTTGCTGGTATTCCAAGTTCACAGCAATGCGAACGTGACCTTGAATTTGCATTGCTGGAAATCATTGTGCTCACAAAAGCATGCTTCCATAGGCTCCAATGGGAACATCGTTCTGATGCCATCAGAGACCGCATCAGAACCTTGCACAGCAAAGGGGTAAGTAGCGCAGTGATGGCAGCATATTTTTAAATATATATGTATATGACTATATACATATATATATATATTGTTAATATGTGTATACAGTACGTGCATATTAACACATAAACCCTTGACTTGTTCCCAGTTTGACTGATTGAGAGCTTGCATTGTATGTCTGTATTAGGGACCCAGGTTTTGGAAGAGACTTTGACGTGGTACCTGGGCTTGTCCCATTTGACCAGATGTGGTAACTAACTCTTCCAGTTTTGCTTTTAATCTTAGCTGAGTGCTTGCAAGTGAATGTAAGGGGTAGATTTATAATAGTGCAAGCGGACATGATACGATGTAGCGTATCATGTCCGCTGCACATCGCTGCATACGCGGTCAGCATTTATTATTGCACCAGCAGTTCTTGTGAACTGCTGGTGCAATGCTGCTCCCTGCAGATTCGCGGCCAATCAACTGCTAGCAGGGGGTGTCAAACAACCCGATCGTATTTGATCGGGTTGATTTCTGTCCGCGGCCTTAGAGCAGGCGGACAAGTTAAGGAGCAGCAGTCTTTAAACTGCTGCTTCATAACTTCTGTTTCCAGCGAGCCTAAAGGCTCGTGCAGAAACAGGATCATCAAGCTCCATACAGAGCTTGATAAATCGGCCCCCTAGACTTCCTCTGTGTGTTATATATACATATATATATATATATATATATATATATATATATATATATATATATATATATATATATATATATATATAAAAAGAAAAAACAAATGCAGATGGCTTCTCCAATTCCAAAACTTGATTTATTGCTTGTTAAAAATCCATGTATTACATGATCATACGAATTCACAGAGCATACTTGAAAACGGCTGCTGCTATATATATATGAGAAGAGAAGGACAAGTGCACAAGAAAAGTGCTCCTGGTGAAGTATGTCACATACAGAGTTAACACATCAGTAGTTTAAACAATTCACACTCACATTAAGTAACCTCATTGATTATGAGGTATTTTGCAAGCCTAGTTAACAGATGATTATCATACAATGATCCCTTTTTCCACACTGCACCGCTGCTGGTCTGTGCATTTCTACTCTCTCTGGTCTCTAAATCCACAGGTATCAGTGAGTGGGTCGCTCCAGTGGAAAATAAACTCTTTAACAGAGAAACAATGCAGCAAACCCTCACTTATTCAGTTAAGTGCACTCTCACTCCATTTGAAATAACTTGAGGGTGTTTGAGTTGATATTATCTCAAATAAGTACAATGGATCCAGTACTCACTCTACATCACTTTCAGTCAGTACTTCTAATAAGTGAGTGTTGGGTCCATTGTATTTCCCCTGACTTGAACCCAATAGAAAACCTGTGGGCTGAACTGAAGAGGAGAGTCCACCAGCGCCAACCTCAAAATTTGAAGGATCTGTAGAGATTATGTATGGAGGAATGGTCTCAGATCCCTTGCCATGTATTTTCCAACCCTGTCAGACATTATAGGAGAAGAATCAGAGCTGTTATTCTGGCAAAAGGAGGTAGCACAAAGTATTTACTATAAGGGTGTCAATAATTTTGCCACACATATATTTAACAAAGTTTTTTTTTTATAAACCTGTGTTTGCAATTGTTTAATATCCATGAAAGCAAAGTATTTGTGTGTATTTTTTTAACAAAAGATCAAAAGGTTAAATAATAAAGAAAACATTTTCACAGCTTTCTTTGCTCATATTTACCAAGGGTGCCAATATTAATGGAGGGCATTGTGTATATATATATGTGTGTGTGTGTGTGTTCTCTTTTTACATTTATTGCAATTTCCTTTAGAGATCTAAAATGAGAACTATATAAAGTTCAGTTTTATGTAATAGGTTTTTATATGTCTTACAGGGGAATAAATGCAATCTAATATAATAAATACCATTTCCTCAAAAAGACGGTCTACGGTCAGGAATACCATAGTGTTTAACCTTCACATTTATAAAATCTTAATGTAAAAGTCAAAGATGCTTAAATTTTGGATATTAGATTACGTCTTGGAGAAGTAACCTCTTCTTTATTAACTTGCTGACAACTGGCACCTTTACATTTTTCTGGAAGAAAAGGGAATCTTGGATTATCAACTCTTAAAAAAGCAACATGAAGTTTCATGAAGTGAAGTGTTCTACCTATTCTTTCTTGCTTTAAAAAGATATGGAAATATACATATAATTTCAAACTTAAATGATTTCTATTTAGATTACTAATGATAAAATAGCATTACATATATATATATATATATATATATATATATATATATATATATATATATATATATATATATATATATAATGCTATTTTATAATTAGCAAGCTAAATAGAAACTCATATATATATGCACATTATAAATATACACACATATACACACACAGTACATAAAGCATTACAAATATACAGTATAATAAATTAAATGACCAGAGACATTAACATCTACACATTGAAAACTCTACATTAGAGAGGTAATTTGCACTTTCACTCATAAGTTAACTTTGCTAGACGGAGGCATTTTGCCTAGAATTTTTATACTGTAAAGAATTATTATAAAATCATTATTAATACGGATGCAAATGTGGATCTTTCATGAGGACCCAAAAGCATAAGTAAGCAGTGGCTCATCCCCTTTGGATATTTTCGTAGCCATATTGATTTTTGTAAAAGATCCCTACTCTGAAATCTGGATTTGCAGAGATCTTAGCTTGGGGATCTT
Source organism: Bombina bombina (assembly GCF_027579735.1). NCBI lineage: Eukaryota > Metazoa > Chordata > Amphibia > Anura > Bombinatoridae > Bombina > Bombina bombina. The sequence goes on along the minus strand of NC_069503.1, from coordinate 860,094,379 downwards.
TAAAAGGAATCAATCTGGTTATGAAAATATCCGAAGGCAATGAGCCGCTGATTACATTCACATTTGAATTATCAAGAAAGCTCTGAATGTGCATCCCTAATTATTATTGTTATCAATATCATCTTTACACAAAGGCCAAAACTTTATGTAGAAATAAGATTTTTGCACGCGTCTGGTAGTTCTTGTATTACAAGTTAAAAATAAAAATTTTAGAAGTTAGAATATCGTGACCACATCAAAGGGATATGAAAACCAAATTTTTTCTTTCATGATTCAGATAGAGCATGCAATTTTAAGTAACTATTTTACTCCTTTTATCAATTTTCTTGATATCTTTATTTGAAAAAGCAGGAATGTAAGCTTAGGAGCTGGCCCATTTTTTTCCTTCAGCTCCCTCTTCTGCTGGTAAAATCAGATATTTTATTGGTCACATTTAAAAGAGCCAGGTAGCGTCTGACATGTTTCGGCTGGAAAAGCCTTAATCATAGACGTACCTGTATAAAAACACATCTACTATTTAAAATCAGTGCTGTGAATTCATTGGTTTGACAATTTACTTAGTGGCCAATAACACCATTAAGCTCCAACACTGCAACTTCTATTTAACCCGTGAACATCATAGAAAAACAATAATCAAATGCACTTTAAACTCAATAACATTTACTGTATATACAAAGATATATATTATTCACAAACAGAAGGTGAACATATTTTGCAATATAAAAATATATAAGACAGATTATAATTCAATAGGCATAGTTATGAGGGCATGTGCAATGAACAAACAATAGCAATTGATGCTGCTCAACCACATATTTGATGTACACAACTATATGTAATGATGCACATATTAACAGGCTATGCAAGTATATAGATTGCTTGAATAAGTGTTTAAACAATTCAAGCAAAATATATAAAACATTATAAAACATTATAACACTAGCTATTTTAGGTCTGATAAAATGTGTATTGCTTGAGATACCAAGTGATATACAATACAGCATACATTAAGTGTACAGGAGGTGAATATATACCGCATAAACTAAGTATACAGGAAAAGAGTGTGTATATATATATATATATATATATATATATATATTATATCTCAGAGGTGACCTAAGTTAAAGAACTAGCAAGTGTAATGAATGTTGAGATTATCTGATAGCAAAGCTGATTGTCACTAAGGGAATACTAATGGTTGCTAAAGAATCATATTCCCAATAATTGATCACATCATATACACTATTGAAACCTTGGGAAACCAATGTCCCCCAGGGTAAAGATCCAAAATTGCATCCCTGCCCCATTTAGGGGTCCTGACAAATTCAATGACCAACCATTTAAGTAAAGAAATGTTGTTACAGTGAACATTTACAGGCGCCTAGATTTAGAGTTCTGCGTTAGCCGTCAAAACCAGCGTTAGGGGCTCCTAACGCTGATTTTGGCCGCCCGCTGGTATTTAGAGTCAGTCAGGAAAGGGTCTAACGCTCACTTTCTAGCCGCGACTTTTCCATACCGCAGATCCCCCTATGACAATTGTGTATCCTATCTTTTCAATGGGATCTTTCTAACGCCGGTATTTAGAGTCTTGGCTGAAGTGAGCGTTAGAAATCTAACGACAAGACTCCAGCCGCAGAGAAAACCCAGGAGTTAAGAGCTTTCTGGGCTAACACCGGTTCATAAAGCTCTTAACTACTGTGCTCTATAGTACACTAACACCCATAAACTACCTATGTACCCCTAAACCGAGGCCCCCCCACATCGCCGCCACTCTAATAATTTTTTTTAACCCCTAATCTGCCGACCGCACATCGCATCAACCTACATTATCCCTATGTACCCCTAATCTGCTGCCCCTAAAACCGCCGACCCCTATATTATATTTATTAACGCCTAATCTGCCGCCCACAACGCTGCCGCCACCTACCTACGATTATTAACCCCTAATCTGCCGACTGGACCTCACCGCTACTATAATAAAGTTATTAACCCCTAATCCGCCTCACTCCCACCTCAATAACCCTATAATAAATAGTATTAACCCCTAATCTGCCCTTCCTAACATCACCAACACCTAACTTCAAGTATTACCCCCTAATCTGCCAACCGGACCTCACCGCTACTCTAATAAATATATTAACCCCTAAAGCTAAGTCTAACCCTAACACTAATACCCACCTAAGTTAAATATAATTTTTATCTAACAAAATAAATTATTTCTTATTAAATAAATTATTCCTATTTAAAGCTAAATACTTACCTGTAAAATAAACCCTAATATAGCTACAATATAAATTATAATTATATTGTAGCTATTTTATGATTAATATTTATTTTACAGGTAACTTTGTATTTATTTTAACCAGGTACAATAGCTATTACATAGTTAAGAACTATTTAATAGCTACCTTGTTAAAATAATTACAAAATGACCTGTAAAATAAATCCTAACCTAAGTTACAATTAAACCTAACACTACACTATCAATAAATTAATTAAATAAAATACCTACAATTATCTACAATTAAACATAACACTACACTATCAATACATTAATTACATACAAATACTTACAAATAAATACAATTAAATAAACTAACTAAAGTACAAAAAATAAAAAAAGAACTAAGTTACAAAAAAATAAAAAAATAATTTACAAACATTATAAAAATATTACAACAATTTTAAGCGAATTACACCTACTCTAAGCCCCCTAATAAAATAACAAAGTCCCCAAAATAAAAAAATGCCCTACCCTATTCTAAAATAAAAATTGAAAAGCTCTTTTACCTTACCAGCTCTTAAAAGGGCCTTTTGCGGGGCATGCCCCAAAGAATTCTGCTCTTTTGCCTGTAAAAAAAAACATGCAATACCCCCCCCAACATTACAACCCACCACCCACATACCCCTAATCTAACCCAAACCCCCCTTAAATAAAACTAACACTAAGCCCCTGAAGATCTCCCTACCTTATCTTCACCATGCCGGGTATCACCGATCCGTCCAGAAGAGGCTCCGAAGTCTTCATCCAATCCCAAGCAGGGGCTGAAGAGGTCCATCATTGGGCTGAAGAGGTCCATCATCCGGCTGAAGTCTTGATCCAAGCAGGGGCTGAAGAGATCCATCATCTGGCTGAAGTCTTGATCCAAGCAGGGGCTGAAGAGGTCCATCATTCGGCTGAAGTCTTCTATCAAGCGGCATCTTCAATCTTCATTCTTCCACTTCTTCATCCCGCCGACGCGGAACATCCATCCTGGCCGACGACTTCCCGACGAATGACGGTTCCTTTAAGGGACGTCATCCAAGAATTCGAGGGACGCCATCTTGGATGACGTCCCTTAAAGGAACCGCCATTCGTCGGGAAGTCGTCGGCCAGGATGGATGTTCCGCATTGGCAGGATGAAGATGGATCCGGAAGAAAGAAGTTTGAAGATGCCGCTTGATAGAAGACTTCAGCCGGATGATGGATCTCTTCAGCCTCCGCTTTGATCAAGACTTCAGCCGGATGATGGATCTCTTCAGCCCCCGCTTGGATCAAGACTTCAGCCGGATGATGGACCTCTTCAGCCGGATGATGGACCTCTTCAGCCCGATGATTGACCTCTTCAGCCCCCGCTTGGGCTTGGATGAAGACTTCGGAGCCTCTTCTGGACGGATCGGTAATACCCGGCGTGGTGAAGATAAGGTAGGGAGATCTTCAGGGGCTTAGTGTTAGGTTTATTTAAGGGGGGTTTGGGTTATATTAGGGGTATGTGGGTGGTGGGCTGTAATGTTGGGGGGGTATTGTATGTTTTTTTTACAAGCAAAAGAGCAGAATTCTTTGGGGCATGCCCCGCAAAAGGCCCTTTTAAGGGCTGGTAAGGTAAAAGAGCTTTTCAATTTTTATTTTAGAATAGGGTAGGGCATTTTTTTATTTTGGGGGGCTTTGTTATTTTATTAGGGGGCTTAGAGTAGGTGTAATTAGCTTAAAATTGTTGTAATCTTTGTATAATGTTTGTAAATTATTTTTTTATTTTTTGTACTTTAGTTAGTTTATTTAATTGTATTTATTTGTAGGTATTTGTATGTAATTAATTTATTGATAGTGTAGTGTTAGGTTTAATTGTAGATAATTGTAGGTATTTTATTTAATTAATTTATTGATAGTGTAGTGTTAGGTTTAATTGTAACTTAGGTTAGGATTTATTTTACAGGTAATTTTGTAATTATTTTAACTAGGTAGCTATTAAATAGTTCTTAACTATTTAATAGCTATTGTACCTGGTTAAAATAAATACAAAGTTGCCTGTAAAATAAATATTAATCATAAAATAGCTACAATATAATTATAATTTATATTGTAGCTATATTAGGGTTTATTTTACAGGTAAGTATTTAGCTTTAAATAGAAATAATTTATTTAATAAGAAATAATTTATTTCGCTAGATAAAAATTATATTTAACTTAGGGGGGTGTTAGGGTTAGACTTAGCTTTAGGGGTTAATAAATTTATTAGAGTAGCGGTGAGGTCCGGTCGGCAGATTAGGGGTTAATACTTGAAGTTAGGTGTCGGTGATGTTAGGGAGGGTAGATTAGGGATAATACTATTTATTATAGGGTTATTGAGGCAGAGTGAGGCGGATTAGGGGTTAATAACTTTATTATAGTAGCGGTGCGGTTCAGTCGGCAGATTAGGGGTTAATAATTGTAGGTAGGTGCGGTGACGTTGGGGGCAGCAGATTAGGGGTTAATAAATATAATATAGGGGTCGGTCAGTGTTAGGGGCAGCAGATTAGGGGTACATAGGGATAACGTAGGTTGCGGCGGTGTACGGAGCGGCAGATTAGGGGTTAATAATAATATGCATTGGTCAGCGATAGCGGGGGCAGCAGATTAGGGGTTAATAAGTGTAAGGTTAGGGGTGTTTAGACTCAGGGTACATATTAGGGTGTTAGGTGCAGACTTAGGAAGTGTTTCCCCATAGGAAACAATGGGGCTGCGTTAGGAGCTGAACGCTGCTTTTTTGCAGGTGTTAGATTTTTTTCCAGCTCAAACGGCCCCATTGTTTCCTATAGGGGAATCGTGCATGAGCACGTTTTTGAAGCTGGCCGCGTCCGTATGCACCGCTGGTATTTAGAGTTGCAGTGTCGGTAAATTATGCTATACGCTCCCTTTTTGGAGCCTAACGCAGCCCTTCTGTGAACTCTAAATACCAGCGGTATTTAAAAGGTGCGGGGGGGGGGGAAACACACGTAGCTAATGCACCCCTTTGGCCGCAGAACTCTAAATCTAGTCGAGGGTGTTTAGCTAATTCTGAGCTGAGTTTTTGAGTCTTGAGAAAGGCCTAGAGGAGGCCAAAACGCGTTGGCCACAGCTGGTAAGCACTATTCTAATTTTATATAAGTTTTTAGTACCATCTACACTATTGTTGTTTTTATGTGCTTTTAGGTTTCATTTATGTTTTAAAAAGAAAAAACATTTTTTTTTGGTTTGGAGTTTCTCCCAACCACCAAAGGTTCTCACTATCAGGAACAGGAACACTAGCCCATTAATTTGGTTTGACCTAAAAGACCGTTGACTTTATTCTCACCATCAGGAACCTCAGACGGACTCTCACCACTAGGAAAATAAGGTTTCCTTTTCTACACATTATTAACTTTTGACTTTTATTTGGATCTTCACATTTAGCGTTTTTTTAGGATTTAGTTTCTTGGATTACAATCACTGACTTTGTTCTTTTTTTTCCTTTTTTTTTTGATCAATGACTTTGTTCACTCTTTTTCATTTTTTGAGCAGCATTTTTTCATTTTTTTCCCTTTGTAATTTTTTCAATTTTTCACATCATTTTTTTCACTTTTGAATAAGCAAGTTGACACTGTCTGTTTTCTTTATATTTGCAGTCACTAAGGATAATTTTTCACTCCCTTTTTTATACACATTATCACCACCAACACTGGTACACAATATCTCTTACGGTATCCTCCTCCTAGTCGATATCAGCAAACCATTTATTTGATTTACTGCATTTTTTAATACACACATTGAATTGATTTCTTTCAGACATTGTTTGGAATTTTAACTTTCTCATACTTTTATTGGGGCTACTATTATTATTGCCTCTGCATCATTTTATATTCAGTGTTTTTATATAGATATATTCAATATTAAATTTGTACAAGAGTGGATCCACAATTTATTGTTTTTATTGTCATTTATTACCACTGTACTCCCCGCCCCATTTAGGGGTCCTGACAAATTCAATGACCAACCATTTAAGTAAAAAAATGTTGTTACAGTGAACATTTACAAAGTGTTTAGCTAATTCTGAGCTGAGTTTGGATCTGTTAATGTCAGATGCCACTTATTAACCCCTAGTCTGATGCCCCCAAGGTCGCTGCCACTATTTAAATTTATTAACCCCTAAACCTAAGTCTAACCCTAACCCTAACACCCCCTAACTTAAATATAATTTAAATGAATCTAGATAAATATTACTATTATTATCTAATGCCTAGATTTAGAGTTCTGCGTTAGCCATCCAAACCAGCTTTAGGGGGTCCTAACGCTGGTTTTGGCCGGCTGCTGGTATTTAGAGTCAGTCAGGAAAGGGTCTAACGCTCACTTTCCAGTCGCGACTTTTCCATACCGCAGATCTCCTTACGTCAATTGCGTATCCTATCTTTTCAATGGGATCTTTCTAATGCCGGTATTTACAGTCTTGGCTGAAGTGAGCGTTAGAACTCTAACGACAAAACTCCAGCCGCCGAAAAAAGTCAGGAGTTAAGAGCTTTATGGGCTAACGCTAGTTCATAAAGCTCTTAACTACTGTGCTCTAAAGTACACTAACACCCATAAACTACCTATGTACACCTAAACCGAGGTTCCCCCACATCGCCGCCACTATAATTAAATTTTTTAACCCCTAATCTGCCAACCGTACACCGCCGCAACCTACATTATCCCTATGTACCCCTAATGCTGCCCCTAACATCGCCGACCCCTATATTATATTTATTATCCCCTAATCTGTTGCCCCCAACGTCGCCGCTACCTACCTACACTTATTAACCCCTAATCTGCTGACCGGACCACGCCGCCACTATAATAAATGTATTAACCCCTAAACCGCCTCACTCCCGCCTCAAAAACCCTATAATAAATAGTATTAACCCCGAATCTGCCCTCCCTAACATCGCTGACACCTAACTTAAAGTATTAACCCCTAATCTGCCGACCTGACCTCACCGCTACTATACTAAATGTATTAACTCCTAAAGCTAAGTCTAACCCTAACACTAACACCCCCCTAAGTTAAATATAATTAATAAAATAAATCTTATTAAATAAATTATTCCTTTTTAAAGCTAAATACTTACCTGTAAAATAAACCCTAATATAGCTGCAATATAAATAATAATTACATTGTAGCTATTTTAGGATTAATATTTATTTTACAGGCAACTTTGTTTTATTTTAACCAGGTACAATAGCTATTAAATAGTTAATAACTATTTAATAGCTACCTAGTTAAAATAATTACAAAATTACCAGTAAAATAAATCCTAACCTAAGTTACAATTAAACCTAACACTACACTATCAATAAATTAATTAAATAAACTACCTACAATTATCTACAATTAAATCAACTAAACTAAATTACAAAAAACAAACAAACACTAAATTAAAAAAACAAACAAACAAACACTAAAATACAAAAAATAAAAAAAGATTACAAGAATTTTAAACTAATTACACCTACTCTAAGCCCCCTAAAACAATAACAAAGCCCCCCAAAACAAAAAAAAATGCCCTACCCTATTCTAAAATAAAAATTGAAAAGCTCTTTTACCTTACCAGCCCTTAAAAGGGCCTTTTGCGGGGCATGCCCCAAAGAAAACAGCTCTTTTGCCTGTAAAAAAACATACAATACCCCCCAACATTACAACCCACCACCCACATACCCCTCATCTAACCCAAACCCCCCTTAAAAAACCTAACACTAAGCCGCTGAAGATCTCCCTACCTTATCTTCACCACGCCGGGTATCACCGATCTGTCCAGAAGAGGGTCCGAAGTCTCCATCGTACCGAAAAAAAGAGGTCCAGAAGAGGCTCTGAAGTCTTCATCCTATCCGGCAAGAAGAGGACATCCGGACCGGCAAACATCTTCATCCAAGCGGCATCTTCTATCTTCATCCATCTGACGAGGAGCGGCTCCATCTTCAAGACCTCCGGCGCGGAACATCCTCTTCTCCCGATGACTACAGGGAGTGCAGAATTATTAGGCAAGTTGTATTTTTGAGGATTAATTTTATTATTGAACAACAACCATGTTCTCAATGAACCCAAAAAACTCATTAATATCAAAGCTGAATAGTTTTGGAGGTAGTTTTTAGTTTGTTTTTAGTTATAGCTATTTTAGGGGGATATCTGTGTGTGCAGGTGACTATTACTGTGCATAATTATTAGGCAACTTAACAAAAAACAAATATATACCCATTTCAATTATTTATTTTTACCAGTGAAACCAATATAACATCTCAACATTCACAAATATACATTTCTGACATTCAAAAACAAAACAAAAACAAACCAGTGACCAATATAGCCACCTTTCTTTGCAAGGACACTCAAAAGCCTGCCATCCATGGATTCTGTCAGTGTTTTGATCTGTTCACCATCAACATTGCGTGCAGCAGCAACCACAGCCTCCCAGACACTGTTCAGAGAGGTGTACTGATTTCCCTCCTTGTAAATCTCACATTTGATGATGGACCACAGGTTCTCAATGGGGTTCAGATCAGGTGAACAAGGAGGCCATGTCATTAGATTTTCTTCTTTTATACCCTTTCTTGCCAGCCACGCTGTGGAGTACTTGGACGCATGTGATGGAGCATTTTCCTGCATGAAAATCATGTTTTTCTTGAAGGATGCAGACTTCTTCCTGTACCACTGCTTGAAGAAGGTGTCTTCCAGAAACTGGCAGTAGGACTGGGAGTTGAGCTTGACTCCATCCTCAACCCCAAAAGGCCCCACAAGCTCATCTTTGATGATACCAGCCCAAACCAGTACTCCACCTCCATCTTGCTGGCGTCTGAGTCGGACTGGAGCTCTCTGCCCTTTACCAATCCAGCCACGGGACCATCCATCTGGCCCATCAAGACTCACTCTCATTTCATCAGTCCATAAAACCTTAGAAAAATCAGTCTTGAGATATTTCTTGGCCCAGTCTTGACGTTTCAGCTTGTGTGTCTTGTTCAGTGGTGGTCGTCTTTCAGCCTTTCTTACCTTGGCCATGTCTCTGAGTATTGCACACCTTGTGCTTTTGGGCACTCCAGTGATGTTGCAGCTCTGAAATATGGCCAAACTGGTGGCAAGTGGCATCTTGGCAGCTGCATGCTTGACTTTTCTCAGTTCATGGGCAGTTATTTTGCGCCTTGGTTTTTCCACACGCTTCTTGCGACCCTGTTGACTATTTTGAATGAAACTCTTGATTGTTCAATGATCATGCTTCAGAAGCTTTGCAATTTTAAGAGTGCTGCATCCCTCTGCAAGATATCTCACTATTTTTGACTTTTCTGAGCCTGTCAAGTCCTTCTTTTGACCCATTTTGCCAAAGGAAAGGAAGTTGCCTAATAATTATGCACACCTGATATAGGGTGTTGATGTCATTAGACCACACCCCTTCTCATTACAGAGATGTACATCACCTAATATGCTTAATTGGTAGTAGCCTTTCGAGCCTATACAGCTTGGAGTAAGACAACATGCATAAAGAGGATGATGTGGTCAAAATACTAATTTGCCTAATAATTCTGCACTCCCTGTAGACGACGAATGAAGGTTCTTTTAAGGGACGTCATCCAAGATGGCTTCCCTCAAATTCCTATTGGCTGATGGGATTCTATCAGCCTATCGGAATTAAGGTAGGAAAAATCTGATTGGCTGATTGAATCAGTCAATCAAATTCAAGTTCAATCTGATTGGCTGATTGGATCAGCCAATCAGATTGAGCTCGCATTTTATTGGCTGATCGGAACAGCCAATACAATGTGAGCTCAATCTGATTGGCTGATTGGATCAGCGAATCCGATTGAACTTGAATCTGATTGGCTGATTCAATCAGCCAATCAGATTTTTCCTACCTTAATTCCGATTGTCTGATAGAATCCTATCAGCCAATCGGAATTCGAGGGACGCCATCTTGGATGACGTCCCTTAAAGGAACCTTCATTCGTCATCTAGTCGTCGGGAGAAGAGGATGTTCCGCGCCGGAGGTCTTGAAGGTGGAGCCGCTCCTCGTCGGATGGATGAAGATAGAAGATGCCGCTTGGATGAAGATGTTTGCCGATCCGGATGCCCTCTTCTTGCCGGATAGGATGAAGACTTTGGACCCTCTTCTGGACCTCTTCTTGCTGGATAGGATGAAGACTTCGGACCCTCTTCTGGACGGATCGGTGATACCCGGTGTGGTGAAGATAAGGTAGGGAGATCTTCAGGGGCTTAGTGTTAGGTTTTTTAAGGGGGGTTTGGGTTATATTAGGGGTATGTGGGTGGTGCATTGTAATGTTGGGGGGGGGTATTTTATGTTTTTTTACAGGCAAAAGAGCTGTTTTCTTTGGGGCATGCCCCACACAAGGCCCTTTTAAGGGCTGGTAAGGTAAAAGAGGGGCTTTGGGGGGCTTTGTTATTGTTTTAGGGGGCTTAGAGTAGGTGTAATTAGTTTAAAATTCTTGTAATCTTTTTTTATTTTTTGTATTTTAGTGTTTGTTTGTTTGTTTTTTTAATTTAGTGTTTGTTTGTTTTTTGTAATTTAGTTTAGTTGATTTAATTGTAGATAATCGTAGGTAGTTTATTTAATTAATTCTTGTAATTTTTTTTGTAATTTAGTGGGGTTTTTTTGTAATTTAGTGTTTTTTTTTTTTTTTGTAATTTAGTTTAGTTTATTTAATTGTATGTAATTGTAGGTAGTTTATTTAATTAATTTATTGATAGTGTAGTATTAGGTTTAATTGTAACTTAGGTTAGGATTTATTTTACTGGTAATTTTGTAATTATTTTAACTAGGTAGCTATTAAATAGTTATTAACTATTTAATAGCTATTGTACCTGGTTAAAATAAATACAAAGTTGCCTGTGTAATAAATATTAATCCTAAAATAGCTACAATGTAATTATTATTTATATTGTAGCTATATTAGGGTTTATTTTACAGGTAAGTATTTAGCTTTAAATAGGAATAATTTATTTAATAAGATTTATTTTATTTTGTTAGATTAAATTATATTTAACTTAGGGGGTGTTAGGGTTAGATTTAGCTTTAGGGGTTAATACATTTATTATAGTAGCGGTGAGGTCCGGTCAGCAGATTAGGGGTTAATACTTGAAGTTAGGTGTCAGCGATGTTAGGGAGGGCAGATTAGGGGTTAATACTATTTATTATAGGGTTTTTGAGGCGGGAGTGAGGCGGTTTAGGGGTTAATACATTTATTATAGTGGCGGCGAGGTCCGGTCGGCAGATTAGGGGTTAATAAGGGTAGGTAGGTGGCGGCGACGTTGGGGGGGGGCAGATTAGGGGTTAATAAATATAATATAGGTGTCGGCGATGTTAGGGGCAGCAGATTAGGGGTACATAGCTATAATGTAGTTTGCGGCGGTGTCCGGAGCGGCAGATTAGGGGTTAAAAGTGTAATGCAGGGGTCAGCGATAGCGGGGGCGGCAGATTAGGGGTTAATAAGTGTAAGGTTAGGGGTGTTTAGACTCAGGGTACATGTTAGGGTGTTAGGTGCAGACTTAGGAAGTGTTTCCCCATAGGAAACAATGGGGCTGTGTTAGGAGCTGAACGCTGCTTTTTTGCAGGTGTTAGGTTTTTTTTTCAGCTCAAACTGCCCCATTGTTTCCTATGGGGGAATCGTGCACGAGCACGTTTTTGAAGCTGGCCGCCTCCCTTAGCACCGCTGGTATTTAGAGTTGAAGTGGCGGTAAATTATGCTATACGCTCCCTTTTTGGAGCCTACCGCAGCCCTTCAGAGAACTCTCAATACCAGCGGTATTTAAAAGGTGCGGGGGAAAAAATACATGCGTAGCTAACGCACCCCTTTGGCCGCAGAACTCTAAATCTTGCTGTATATATATATATATATATATATATATATATATATATATATATATATATATATATATATATATATATATATATAATTATGAACAATATATATATATATTTATATATATATATGAGCAATGTAGCAAGTAGATGAAAACATGTAAAATCATATTTATGCAATAGTCATATTTTATAAAGTGTTTAACTGTGTATTAAAATATTACTTTATATCTGTATATATCTGTACCTATATATAATCATCTATATATTTAGGTGTATTTATATAGTCTCTGGCATAGGTTCACTTTGTGAGCCACTCTCAGAGTGCATTGACCGTATTCTTCAGCCATTAGTATATTTACACAGCTACCTTAGAGACACTAAGCACCTATTGCAAAAAATACAAAATATTACTTGGAATACCAACTATGGTTGACTCACAGTGGACTTGGTATCCCTCCATACCACACAATATCGGAATAGAGGCAAATAAATATGTTTTACTTACCAAGACCAATTACTCAGCTGAATTTGTTGAATATTTGCTATTTGTAACACGCTTCCTCCTGACACACAATTATTTCTCCTTTGACAATACTTGGTACTTGCAAACCCATGGCCCTGCCATATTCATATTTGAATTTGGTAATGGGTTGGTGGGAGGCCACTTATATTTATGGCAATGACAACTATTGTCACAGAGATATTGTAACATACCATTGGTTTATCTTTGCTGAGCATTTGAACAATGACCCTTGGGGTCTAAGGTTTACATTTGAATTTGACAATGAGAGAATACATTATCTCGACATAACCCTGGTTGCTAACACAGTCACTCACCACATAGACACTACTCTCTATAGGAAGCCCATATAAGGCAATACCTTACTGCACGGCAGAAGCTGTCCTCCAAAAAGGGTCCCTTATGCCATAGCGAAAGGCCAGTTAACCGTACCAAAAACAATTGTTCCAATCAATTGGACTATGATAAACAGAGCCAGGATCTGGTAAATAGGCTTTTAGCAAGAGGTTATCAGAAGGATACCATCATGAGAGCCAAAACTGAGGTTGACACTCTAGATAGGAACACACTGTTAAGAGATGTAATAAAAAGGGATAATTCTGTACCATTCACAAGACATCCTATCACGTTTGTTACACAATGTTGTACTGACTATGATAAAATATGTAAAGTTATACGCAAACATCTACCTATGCTTTCAGGAGATGACCAGTTACATTTAATAACTGAACAGAGCTGTCGCTACTCATATAGTAGAGGACCCACCATTGGCAACATTTTGTCACCTAGCGAGTTATATCCAGCAAACATATGTAGTGCCTAGTTACAAAATAAGGGCATGTATAGGTGCGGATACGGTCAGTGCATCCTGTGCAGCCACATAGATAGGAATGACAGTTTCACTAGTTCAGTTACTGGTAAAGAATTCACCATTGGGTCTTGTGTAGACTGCAGAAGTAAAAATGTGGTGTATCTTATCTGGTGTAGTTGTAACAACAAGCAATATGTAGGATGCACTACACATGAAGTATGAGAGAGGATCAGACTGGCGGCGGTGTAGGGGGGCAGATTAGGGGTTAATAAATGTAGGTAGGTAGGTGGCGGCGGTATAGGGGGCGGCAGATTAGGGGTTAATAAATATAATGTAGGTGGCGGTGGGCTCCTGGAGCGGTGATTTAGGGGTTAATAATTGAATTTAGTTGCGGAGGGGTACGGGAGCAGTGGTACGGGAGCAATTGTTGTTAAACAATTTATTTAGTTGTGGCGGGGTCCGTGAGCGGCGGTTTAGGGGTTAATATATTTATTAGAGTTGCAGTGGGGTCCGGGAGCGGTGGTTTAGGGGGTAAAACAGTATAGTATAGTGTGGGTGCTTAGTGACAGGGTAGCAAGAAAGCTGTTAAAAAGCCGAAGAGCAGCGAGATCGATGACTGTTAGTTAACAACAATCCGCTGCTCATCCCTCCGTACTTGGTGCGTGGCTTTTTAACAGCTTTTTTGATCATTTTGGAGAATGTATTCAGGTCCGCGGCGGCGATGTTAGGCGAACTTAGGCGGGCGTATTGGTGCCGTTGAATGCAGGTAAGTTGACGGCTTGATAAGTAGGGGCCATTGTCTTTGTCCTGGTAATAACTGAAGTGCAGGAATTTTTAGGAAACAAACTTATAAACAGGTACAAAGGTGAAGTCTTCTTCCAAATATGTACAGGAAACAGGTTCTGGCTTGCAACAAAACAGAAACAATGTGAAGACAATGTGCAGCCTAACAGCCAGCCTTAAATAGGGAGGTTTTGCACAGGATTAGTTCTGAGTAAATCCAAAATTGAGAGCACCTGTGTTTTGCACAGGTGTAATTACAAGTAAGACAAATACTCATTTAACAGATCTTTTACATTGTATGCTATTGTATTTCAAACTCCTAAACTGCTAGAACTGGCTGTGGTTCAACATACAAACAAGCAAACAAAGTAGTAAGTACAGAGCCACAGGTTCAAATCCATGCACAGCCCTTTTGAGTAGAATGCCTCCCAGACCTTTTCTTTTTCTTTTTAGTCTGGAGGCTTGTTTTGTGACAGTGAGCTACATAGTTTTTAGATGAAAACCCCCATATGGGAGTAGCCCAGCAGGATAAGAGCCAATGCGATGTATACATCCTTTGTAAGTGAATGTACTGAAACTTCACTGGGAGTTTTGCTAGTTTACAGTTACCTGCTTTGACCCATTGATTATTGGTGCTCATGTTCTTTTCTGTATAAGGTTGTGCGGTAGGCCTCAAGCCTGGGGACTGCATTAATGGCAGAATAGGCAGATGAAAAAGAGGTAGGCAAAAGTGACAGGAGATAGACTTTAAGGTTAGTGGCTGGCACACTGGACAAACAGACCCAGGATGGACAAGATACAGATCTGGCACAGGTCACTAAAGATTGAATCAATCCCTGCTCAGTGCCGACAGCAACAGCTACAGTGGTTCTCTTTTTGTCAGTATTTGGGGGTTATACCATGAAAGACATGCATGTCTGCTGTTTCTGAACAAAGGGAATCCCAGAGAAGTTTTTGCAACCATTTGTCTTATGACTGCATAATTTGCGAAAAAGTTAAACATTTTTTATGTATATGAACGTGTTTTGCTGCAAAATAGTGGCATCAGATATACAATAATGGACCAATACCTTTGGTTGGCTGCTTTAAAAATATCTATCTTTTTCATAGGTAAATAGAAAATAAAAAAAATAAAGGCTCCATTTCTTTTTATATGGAGTGACAGCAATAATGCTAAAAGTTCTCCAGTACTTTGGGCATGTTTGCTTTGAAATTCTCTGTAGCAAAGGGGTTAATTTGTGGGGGATTTATATTGTGTAGGTGACATTTTAACAGGAGCATTATCAGCATAGTGGCCATGCCTAGTTGTTAGATTATGGATTTCACTCATTTTTTTATTTTTTAGAAGTGCTTATTAGTTTTTGTAACTTTAATTGATCAAGCAAGAAGTGGTGATATCCAAAACTCCTCATCAAGCATAGATTGTAATCAAACACTCAGATTAATTCATTACTACATGTTGAAGACTTAAATGGACAGTAAACACCTTGTAGAATCTGGCTATAGAATAACATTTCCACCAAGTCTAAACATTTTTAAATCAAGTTAAAGGGACACTAAAGTCAAAATTAGACTTTCAAGATTCAGATAGCGCATACAGTGTTAAGAAACTTTCTAATTTGCTTCTATTACCAAATTTTGCACAGTCTTTTTTTATATACACACTTTCTGAGGCACCAGATCCTATTGAGCATATGCACAAGTTCATAGGGTATACATATACTAGTATGTGATTGGCTGATGGCTGTCACATGACACAGGGGGCTGGCAATGGAGGAAAATAAATTTAGCAGAAAAAAAAATACTGCTTATTTGAAATACACAGTGTTATTCCATTGTATTTTCATTATGCACTTGTTTATTATGCAGTTCTACTGTATTTAGTGGTTCTTTAACATTGTGTTTGCAGCATTTGTATCTGAATAGCCAAATTCCATCCATTATTTGCCTTATTTAGAGGAGCCAATCCAGGCTTTAGTCGGAAGACAAAAATGATAGCCACAGTTATATTACTAATATAACGTGATTTTTTTGCAGTTATCTGTTAAAGTAAATAAGGAAAGGATATGAAGCAGCGTTCACTGTAGTAAGTCTGCAGAGTGCCTTTCCAGGTATGATATTTAAATAAGCCAGGGATAATTTGTATAGAAAGGGGGCAAAATAAAGCATGAAAGTATAATGCAAAGTTGTTTTACTATACATACAGTAACTAAACATGTTATATTAAATTTACAGAGTGTTTATAATCACTTTGAAAACTGAGACTATTTCACTATCTACTGTCCCCCTGTTAATATCGCTACTGAATCTATGCCTTTTCCCAAACCTTTTATTCAATCAACGGAAAAGACATGTGCGCAGCGGAAACAATTGTTTTGGTTCGTTTCGGACCGATTCAGATTTTTTAGAATTTTGTTTTGGATTGATTCAAATTCGGATAGATTTGAAAGTATTCATTTTGGATTCATTTGGATTCGAATACATTTTGATATATTTTTTTTCAGATTCGATTTATAAATTCGGAAGTTCGGTATGTGTTATGTTGATTCAGATGGTTCCAAGTTACACAAACGGAGTTATTTCACTGTTCTATCTCATAAAATCTCACTAAATTTAATTTTTATATTGAATTGTGATTAGTCCATGGCCATTCAAATGAAACAAATAAACTAATTTGGATTTATTTGCTACAAATGCATTCAGATTAGTTTAGATTCATTGCTAGGGTAATTCATAAATTCAAATTGATTTGAATCTCCGAATTTGGTGAATTTGGCTGAATTTTCGATTCGGAATGAAACGAAACGCACATGTCTACACCTGAATGACTAAGAGGACACCTCAATAAATACAGTTAATTTGTTACTTCTCTGCATTTTTTTTAAAGCTTTTGACATACTATACAGCCTTAAGTTTTATACTATAATTTCCTTCTTGAAATGGGCTCATCATTTGTTAATAAACACCAATAATCCAATATCCACTGTTCAAAATTCATTTAGAAGCCTGAAAAGAGATGCTGTCTAGTCAAAAAATTGTGTTACTGAATTCAGAAGAATCTTTAACTACACAGCTTGGCATGAACCATCTTATTTAGATTACTATGGATTGATTATTGAAAAACATGAAGGATGAATTCAGTTGTCATTCCAGAGTGTTTTAAAGCCTTGATTAACATGTCAGTTCTGACTGACAGATGATTATATGAAATATACTTAGAAAGCTTGTCTTCATATCTGCACACTAACTATAGATTGAAGCATTTCCTAGAATTTCCACTGCCTTCTTCCCTGCTTGAGCCTTAGAAGTATATTCATTTAAACAGACAGTATAAACTGATAGAGTGTCGCTAGTTAAAGCTGAGGAATATAGAGAATTAGTATAGATGTATATCTAGCATCCAAATATAAAGTACAGGGAGGTCAACCAGTTACGTTCCAATAAATATTTATTATTAAAATAGATTAAATTCTAAAATGTACATAAGAAAATAAATTATCTAAAAAATAGTTGTGGCCACAACTTACAAAAGTTCTAAAACATACGTAATAGTTGCGCAATACTTAGTTACCTTTACGTAACTTAATGAAAAGAACTAAAAATTCAGTGTGTAAACCTAGTTGATCGTCAAGCATCTGTTACACAGTAATTTGGATATGTAGGTTTTTAAATTTCAAATAGACATATCATACCAAGTTGTATCTAACACATCTTACAAAGTTGTATCTAACTTGTATTATCCAATATGTAACTTCCTAATAAGTAAATAGAAACAGTTTGTTTTGGAAGGTAAACATTTAAATATAACAACCTTATATACAACAGCCTTAAAGATAATACCCACTTATACAAAAAAAGGAAAAGTGTTAGACGATACAACTGTAAGAGAATAGTTATGAGAATAGTTGCTCTCCTTAACCTTAAGTATGGAGATACTTTGAAAGAATGGCATGCTTCTCTGTATATTGTCTGTACTCTTATTAGAAAAGTTCAGTTTTTTGATATATAGTTCAAATAGAGGGTTGATAGCCTTTTTTAACAATGCTTTTGCATTTCTTATGACTGAGTCTCTCGTTACTGAGTCCCTTGTTGGTAATGGCACAAGCCACAGATATTAATCAGTGCATCTGTAGATAATAGATTTAAGTGTAGATGTTGATTATACTGACCGGTCAGGTTTAAATTCCAGTCGGACTTCTGATTTGGTTACAGGGTTGTGTCAGCTATATGGCAGACTCACCTAGCTGTTTCTCTTCTTCCTCGCTTTATTCATGGCGGGATGATTACAGCATCTTCACTGCCTCGTCCGTTAGCTGGGTCATCTGACCTTCCCAAATACAATCAGGAAACCGAAGACAATATCTTGTAGATTTTGAAGTTCAATGCAAAAGAAGTTTTTCCATTTAAAATGCGGTTCCACTTGACAGTTCTGTGATTGTAAAGATGTGTATACAGACACACAAGTCACTCTTTTCTTTTATATGTTTGAATAGGCTAGGAGGACTTAACTAGGTCCAGGTTTTTCTTTAAGAAGTATATTCAGTTTATTAACCCCTTAATGACCACAGCACTTTTCCATTTTCTGTCCGTTTGGGACCAAGGCTATTTTTACATTTTTGCGGTGTTTGTGTTTAGCTGTAATTTTCCTCTTACTCCTTTACTGTACCTACACATATTATATACCGTTTTTCTCGCCATTAAATGGACTTTCTAAAGATACCATTATTTTCATCATATCTTATAATTTACTATAAAAAAATTATAAAATATGAGGAAAAATTGAAAAAAAAAACACTTTTTCTAACTTTGACCCCCAAAATCTGTTACATTTCTACAACCACCAAAAAACACCCATGCTAAATAGTTTCTAAATTTTGTCCTGAGTTTAGAAATACCCAATGTTTACATGTTCTTTACTTTTTTTTGCAAGTTATAGGGCCATAAATACAAGTAGCACTTTGCTATTTCCAAACCATTTTTTTTCAAAATTAGCGCTAGTTACATTAGAACACTAATATCTTTCAGGAATACCTGAATATCCCTTGACATGTATATATTTTTTTTTAGTAGACAACCCAAAGTATTGATCTAGGCCCATTTTGGTATATTTCATGCCACCATTTCACCACCAAATGCGATCAAATAAAAAAAATTGTTCACTTTTTCACAAATTATTTCACAAACTTTAGGTTTCTCACTGAAATTATTTACAAACAGCTTGTTCAATTATGGCACAAATGGTTGTAAATTCTTCTCTGGGATCCCCTTTGTTCAGAAATAGCAGACTTATATGGCTTTGGTGTTTCTTTTTGGTAATTAGAATGCCACTAAATGCCACTGCGCACCACACGTGTATTATGCCCAGCAGTGAAGGGGTTAATTAGGGAGCATGTAGGGAGCTTTTTGGGGTAATTTTAGCTTTAGTTTAGTGTAGTAGACAACCCCAAGTATTGATCTAGGCCCATTTTGGTATATTTCATGCCACCATTTCACCGCCAAATGCGATCAAATTAAAAAAAAACGTAAAATGTTTCACAATTTTAGGTTTCTCACTGAAATCATTTACAAACAGCTTGTGCAGTTATGGCACAAATGGTTGTAAATGCTTCTCTGGGATCCCCTTTGTTCAGAAATAGCAGACATATATGGCTTTGGCGTTGCTTTTTGGTATTTAGAAGGCCGCTAAATGCCGCTGCGCATCACACGTGTATTATGGCTAGCATTGAAGGGGTTAATTAGGTAGCTTGCAGGGTTAATATTAGATTTAGTGTAGAGCTCAGCCTCCCACCTGAAACATCAGACCCCCTGATCCCTCCCAAACAGCTCTCTTCCCTCCCCCACCCCACAATTGTCCCCGCCATCTTAAGTACTGGCAGAAAGTCTGCCAGTACTAAAATAAAAGCTATATATATATTATTATTTTTTTTTAAAAAAAGCATATTTACATATGCTGCTGTGTACGATCCCCCCTTAGCCCCAACCTCACTGATCCCCCCCCAAACAGCTCTATAACCCTCCCACTCTAACTTGATAGGCGCCATCTTGGGTACTGGCAGCTGTCTGCCAGTACCCAGTTTAGAAGAAAAAATGTTTTTATTTTTAATTTTGTAAGCATTTATGTAGTGTAGCTTCCCCCCACACAAAACCAACCCCCCACCCCTCCACGATCTCTTTTTGTGCTTTTGCACAAACAAGATTAGGCCAATTATTACTTAAAAAAATTTCCGTAGTGTAGCGGTTCCCACCCGCTCCCGCCCCGTGCACGCGCCCGCCCGCCACCCTCCGTGCACGCGCACGCGTCCGTGCGCGCCCCCGGCGGTGCCGCCCCCGATCCCACCCCCCGTGACTTAACACAGCACACCGATGGCCGCCCACCCGCCTCCCAAGTCGGCTCCCACCCACCAACGATACCGGCCATTGATGTCCGGTGCAGAGAGGGCCACAGAGTGGCTCTCTCTGCATCGGATGGCCATGTAAGGTTATTGCAGGATGCCTCCATATCGAGGCATCACTGCAATAACCGGAAAGCAGCTGGAAGCGAGCAGGATCGCTTCCAGCTGCTTTCCACACCGAGGACGTGCAGGGTACGTCCTCAGGCGTTAACTGCCTTTTTTTTGAGGACGTACCCTGCACGTCCTCGGTCATTAAGGGGTTAAAAAGTGTATGAGGTTGAAAAGAGCATATCTAATATTATGTTCCTTTATAGCAGGAAAAAAGGCCACTTATGAAAGGGACATACATTCACAAATTTTTATTTGTCAAATTTACTTCTATTATCACATTTTATTTGTTTTCTTGGTATTCTGTGTTGAAAAGCATGGAGGTAAGCTATGGAATATGCACATGTCTGCAGCACTATATGACAGCCATTTTGCAAGAACGTTATACATTGGCACTAGAGGGCAGCACTATTTCCTGCCTTTCAGTGCTTCAAACATGTGCATGCTTCCTGTCTAGATTACATGAAAACTGAGTAAATTTGATAATCTGGAAAAAATAAAAAAGTAAAATTGCATGCTCTGTCTGAATCATGAAAGTATTTTTTTTATTTGATGTCCCTTTAAGAAGCTGCCCTACTGTAATAATGACAGAATGATTCAGTTTAATTTGGAGCAGCCATTGATTTTGGTGCCATTGCCTGTTTTTAAGAATTTAAGTTATATTTACACTTTGGGCTACATTACAAGTGTTACTAACTGTTGCGTGCAAGCAATATCATTTTTTTCAGTGCGTAGGAAATAGAGCACAAGTTGAAAGTCAAAGCATTAGTTTGGTTAGCGAGACTGAAACCCTTGTGTAAAGGGTAGTGCATTAAAAAAAGTTACACTAAACACAACATAAATTCATATTAAATTACAGTTACACTCATATAAACACTATCTGATAACAATTATTCACATAAATATTGAAAAAAGTTATGAGTTTAAAACTATATGGTATATGAAAAAGTACTGTATTCTATAAATACATACCTACGCATGTCTAAATATGTGTACACACACACACATATATATGTATATATATATATATATATATATATATATATATATATATATATATAAAAATATATATATGTGGACATATGTATTTATTTGTTTTACTCTATATTTACTGTACTTACTTAACATTCCAATGTTCTTCACATACAGGATAATGTAAATTTTATTGTATATATATATATATATATATATATATATATAT
The DNA here is from genome assembly GCF_027579735.1 of Bombina bombina. Classification (NCBI taxonomy): domain Eukaryota; kingdom Metazoa; phylum Chordata; class Amphibia; order Anura; family Bombinatoridae; genus Bombina; species Bombina bombina. Next base: position 860,072,474 of record NC_069503.1, on the reverse strand, counting down.
ATATATATATATATATATATATATATATATATATATATATATATATATGAATATCTATTCCTATAGATACAGTATAAAGGTATATATATCAATTTTACATAACAATTATCATATATATATATATATATATATATATATATATATATATATATATATATATATTTAATAATAAAAAATATTGTTTTCTTTCTTTTTTTTAATTAAACTGTTTTTTTATTAAAGTTGTTTACAATTTTTTTTTTATTTTTTTTTAAACAGAACTTATGTGGAGTAATACACAATTGTACAGTTGAATAGTTGACAGATTTCAACTTTTTGTTAGATTTTATTTATTCCTATTACAGGTTGAAACTATAAAAGAAATCATAGATTTGAATAAAAAGGAGAAAGAAAGAAGAAACAGATTTCATGCGGGTACTAGGTGTAAAATACCCTAAAATACCAATTGATGATCTACTGGAAATAAACTACTTAGAAGCTAAAAGGTGAGTTTATGAATAAAAAGGAAGGTAGCTCTTATTCATAAGTGTGTGTCTTCTGTTCCCAAATAAAATTGATGTTAAGAATAAGGCTTCCCTATGGAAAAAGCAACAAGTACCAACATTTAAACAATGGGAAAATGAGGTGGACCATATACTTTAACTAGAGAAATTACACTACAGCTGTAGTGTAATTTCTCTAGTAAAAGTATATGGTCCACCTCATCTTCTCATTATTTAAATGTCGGTACCTGTTGCTTTTTCCATTGTCTAGTTCAGTGCTTTCCAAACTGCGTGTTGTGAGACGTTAGTGTGTCAGCGGCAGTGTGTTGGTGTGTCCCTGCTTCAGCACTAATTTCTTTTAATTTTACTTTTTTTTTTTAAATAAATAATAATTTTGGTTTCCAACTTTCTGCCTGCCTGCTACGCATATCACATGGTTGACACGTGATTGATACCTAGTGGGTCACAGATAATCTTAACCTATTGGCGCAGCTCAGTGGGAAGTGAAAGTATTCCCATTGGTGGCTTTGGCGGCACATTGGCTCCTGACTGCACATGTGGTCTCCTCAATCGGATTGTGACTGCATGTGTAGTCATTGAGTGGGACAGCAGTATGTTTGCTGCGCGGGCAGTAGTCATTTGGACTCGCAGAGCTCTGAGGGCAGCAGCTTAAACGCTGAGCAGAAGTCAAAGTGTTTTGTTTTTTTGCAGCTAGCTCCCAGTAGTGCATTGCTGCTCCTGCTCTGGATATATGGATAGGCAGTGGAAGCTTTGAAATGCTTGGTGATAAAATGCGAGTGTCTTTATCTAATATTCCACCAAATATTCAGCAACTGCGTTCATCCCATCAACCTCGTACATCCCATTAACCCTTTGAGTGCTAACGATGGCTCTGAGCCGTCACAGAGTTTCCCACTCTGGTGCTAACGACAGCTCAGAGCCATCGCTAGCACTCTCCCACCTTGAGGGAGATCTGGGGGCTCCTACCCGCTCCTACCCCGGTGATCGGCCCTGCATAGTGACAGGCATCGCCGGGGCTTCATGTTATGTGCGGTGTCGTCACCGCACAACTTTATTTATAATTAACAATCAGCTAGATTACGAGTCTTGCGTTACCCTTAAAAAGCAGCGTTGAGGGGTCCCAACGCTGCTTTTTAATGCCCGCTGGTATTACGAGTCAGGCAGTAGAAGGTCTACCGCTCACTTATTTTCAGCGATTTTATCTTACCGCAAATCCCCTTACGTCAATTGTGTATCGTATCTTTTTAATGGGATTTTCCTAACGCTGGTATTATGATCGCCTGAAAAAGTGAGCGGTAGACCCTCTCCTGTCCAGACTCTTACCGCATATAAAAGTCAGTAGTTAAGAGTTTTATGGGCTAACGCCATAACATAAAACTCTTAACTAAAGTGCTAAAAAGTATACTAACACCCATAAACTACCTATTAACCCCTAAACCGAGCCCCCCCCACATCGGAAGCACTTAACTAAAATGTTTAACCCCTTATCTGCCGACTGGACATCACCGCCACTTTAATAAATGTATTAACCCCTAAACCGCTGCACTCCCGCCTCGCAAACGCTAGTTAAATTTTATTAACCCCTAATCTGCCGTCCCTAACATCACCGACACCTACCTACATTTATTAACCCCTAATCTGCCGACCCCAACGTCGCCGCTACTAACTAATTTATTAACCCCTTAATCTAACCCTAACCCCAACCCCCCTAACTTAAATATAATTTAAATAAAACAAAATTAAATTACTACAAATAAATAAATTAATCCTACTTAAAACTAAATACTTACAGATAAAATAAACTCTAAAATAGCTACAATATAATTAATAATTACATTGTAGCCATCTTAGGGTTTATTTTTATTTTACAGGCAACTTTGTATTAATTTTAACTCTGTACAATAGTTATTAAATAGTTATTAACTATTTAATAACTACCTAGCTAAAATAAGTACAAAAGTACCTGTAAAAGAAACCCTAACCTAAGTTACAATTACACCTAACACTACACTATAATTAAACTAATTACCTAAACTACCTACAATTAATTACAATAAAATTAAATAAACTAAATTACGAAAAAAAAAAACACTACATTACAGAAAATAAAAAAGAATTACAAGAATTTTAAACTAATTACACCTAATCTAATCCCCCTAATAAAATAAAAAAGCCCCCCAAAATAATAAAATTCCCTACCCTATACTAAATTACAAATAGCCCTTAAAAGGGCCTTTTGCGGGGCATTGCCCCAAAATAATCAGCTCTTTCTAATCAGCTCTTTCACCTGTAGAAAAAAATACAATCCCCCCCAACATTAAAATCCACCACCCACACACCCAACCCTACTCTAAAACCCACCCAATCCCCCCTTAAAAAAAACTAACGCTACCCCCTTGAAGATTACCCTACCTTGAGACATCTTCACCCAGCCGGGCACAAGTGGTCCTCCAGAGGGTCCGAAGTCTTCATCCTATCCGGCCAGAAGAGGACCTCCAGACCAGTAGAAGTCTTCATCCAGACGGCATCTTCTATCTTCATCCTTCCGGAGCGGAGCGGGTCCATCTTCAAGACATCCGATGCGGAGCATCCTCTTTATCCGACGGCCGACGACTGAATGACTGGTCCTTTAAGTGACGTCATCCAAGATGGCGTCCCTTGAATTCTGATTGGCTGATAGAATCCTATCAGCCAATCGGAATTAAGGTAGGAAAAATCTTATTGGCTGATGCAATCAGCCAATAGGATTGAAGTTCAATCCGATTGGCTGATCCAATCAGCCAATAGGATTGAGCTCACATTCTATTGGCTGTTCAAATCAGCCAATAGAATGCAAGGTCATCCTATTGGCTGATTGCATCAGCCAATAGGATTTTTTCTACCTTAATTCCGATTGGCTGATCGGATTCTTTCAGCCAATCGGAATTCAAGGGACGCCATCTTGGATGAAGTCACTTAAAGAACCAGTCATTCAGTCGTCGGCCATCGGATGAAGAGGATGCTCCGCGTCAGATTGTCATGAAGATGGACCCGCTCCGCTCCGGAAGGATGAAGATAGAAGATGCCGCCTGGATGAAGACTTCTATTGGTCTGGAGGTCCTCTTCTGGCCAGACGTTGCGGTGACGTTGGGGGGGGGGGCAGATTAGGGGTTAATAACTATAATGTAGGTGTCGGCGATGTTGGGGGCAGCAGATTAGGTATTCATAAGTATAATATAGGTGGCGGTGGTGTCCGGAGCGGCAGATTAGGGGTTAATAATATAATGTAGGTGTGAGCGATAGCGGGGGCGGCAGATTAGGGGTTAATAAGTGTAAGATTATGGGTGTTTAGACTCAGGGTTAATGTTAGAGTGTTAGATGCAGACATCAAATTAATTTCCCCATAGGAAACAATGGGGCTGCGTTAGGAGCTGAACACTGCTTTTTTATCAGGCAGCTCAGCCCCATTGTTTCCTATGGGGAAATCGTGCATGAGCACGTTTTGCCAGCTTACCGCTACTGTAAGCAACGATGGTATTACAGTAAGATGTGGAGCTAAATTTTGCTCAACGCTCACTTTTCTGAGGCTAACGACGGCTTGAAGAAAACCTGTAATACCAGCGTTGGCTTAAGTGAGCAGTAAGAAAAAAAGGCTCGTTAGCCCCGCACAGCCTTACCGAAAAAAACTTGTAATCTAGGCGACTGTTAAGTATAGGAGCAGGGGGCATGCTGCTTAGAAGCCTGTATCTCAGATAATCCCCTAACCTTTCCAACAGTGTAAGTCTTAGGGATCAAAAAAACAAAGTTACACATTTTTTTTTCAAAAAATAAAAAAATTTAAAAAAAAACCTTAGAAAAGCTTAGCACCCAGGTGGGAAAGTGCTTAGCACTCAAAGGGTTAAAATAGTAAGTAGCTATTGGTGTTATTAAACTCTTTTTTGAATTCTTGCACACTTACATACTGTTACTTGTAAATATATTTTGCTATTATATAATTTATGTATGTGTCCGTATCTCAAGTTAGTTTAACCTCCTGTTTGCTAGTACAACTGAATTACTGTGTCGCAAAATTATGTAGGTCTAAAAAGTGTGTCACCAACATGAAAAGTTTGGAAAGCTCTGGTCTAGTTACTAGTCTCTTAGCACAATTGATAATTTGTATCATATTATTTTAGTTACAAACAATGAATTAAAACATAGGCATTGCTTAGTAAAATATCATTACATGTAGAAACAGACAAGATATACGATTGGTTACATATCTTAGTAGTAGCTTAACAATAAAGTGATATCTTACAATCATGTAGGACATAACTATGCCTGGTTATTAATATATTTATAAGTGTCTAAATCATAATTTGTACTCGTTGGTCTCATAGTATGTTATTGTGATAGATTCTATTAGATAAGGGGGGTAGAATAATACCATGGCTGGGGAGGGGGGGGGAGAGTTAGGAGGATAGATAAATAAAATATATATCATCATCATTCTCCCTAATTTATCAGAGATTGTGTCATCAAAGATATGGAGTATTCTGCCTAACCAAGAGATCTCTTTAAATTCCCAATTTCAGATTAGATTCTTAATATTTAGGATAAGTTTGTTATAGTTTTTCCGGAGCATATATTCCGGATCATGACTAAGAAGGATTCCCAGGTGTTTAAGATGAGTTGGGGAACAGGAAAAATGATAGTTTGTTGACAGTTGGGTGAGGAGTTGTTGAGAGGTGTTAACAGTATATGCTTCTTTCTTATACATGTTAACTTTATACTATGTAATTTTACAAAATAGTTCAATTAACTGAAATACAGCGTGGAGTGATGTAAGTGGATCTGTGATCAATAAAGTCACGTCATCTGCAGATAACGCAATTTTTTTATACGGATTCCAGTTATAGATTGGGATGTCCTTATCACATGAGTGAAGAGTTCCATCACCATTGCATATATCAATGGGGATAGAGGGCATCCCTGACTAGTGCCGTTTCTAATCTGGATCTCTGGGGAACAGAACCCAATTCCTTGTATCCTCGCAAATGGGGAGGTATACAGGGCTTTGACAGCTACAATGAATAGTTCTGGGAAGCCGAATATCCTTAGGACCTCCCATAGGTATTCCTATCTGACCCTGTTGAATGCCTTTTTAGCATCCAGTGACAGAGTCACTACAGGGTAATTGCACGTTTTTGCGTCGGAAAAGATGTTAATGAGTTTTCTTGTGTTGTCAAGCCCTTGACACTCTTCCATAAATCCCACTTGGTCACAATGACTCAGTTTTGGTAATATATGTACTATCCTGTTAGAGAGTCTAGTTAGAGAGGTGTGAACTGCAGTCTCCAAGCGTAGTTCCAGTTGTATCATTATAGATCTTAATTTTGAGGGTCTATGAGTTATCTGTGTATCCACGCATCCTAAATTTCCCAATATGTTTCAATTCTATCTTGTGAAGTGTAATAGTGTTTTTCCATCTCCGCCATGTATTATATAGTAGCCATAACTTTAGATATATGTGGAGGATCCTGTTTTTTTTCAGTCCCTAGCAATTAAGAGTTTGGTAGCTGCTAATATATATATATATATATATATATATATATATATATATATATATATATATATCATCATCATTCTCCCTAATTTATCAGAGTTTGTGTCATCAAAGATATGGAGTAGGGCCGAGACGGGGTGAGATTTGAAGTAATATCAAACAAGTTGACCAGGGATACAATCTCCTTCCACAAGGGTGTCGATTTTTGGCATTCCCACGAAATATGTAAATTCAAGCCAATTTCCCAGCATGATCTCCAGCAGAGAGGTGAGGATGTTGGGAACATTTTGGCAAGCCTAGTAGGAGTTCTATGCCACTTTAGGAGGATTTTAATGTAAATTTTGAGGATTGTAATAGAGTGTAGCATATTTTTTGTTTGGAGTATAGCAGTCTCATATTCTTGTTCCGTGAAAACTCTTCCCAACTCTTTATTCCATTCCTTGAGTTGCCACGGCAGACCTTTAGATCGATCAGACAATACACTTATGTAATGGATTGTCAGAGGTTTGCATATTTTTGTCCCTGTAATCCATCGTCTTTCCCAATCCATGTATTCTCTTAAAAGTTGCTTTGCGAAGCCCCAAGTGTGCATAAAGCTGAGCTCTCTAAAGCTCTCAAACCTAAACCAGAATGCTACTGATTCATATCTCGATATTACCTCTCTTGCAGAGGTCATATACTTTTGGTTGTGTAGGTTGGCTACTCTTATGAGCTCCATATTAGTCCATTATTTTATATGTATATTTGTGAGGTCCCAAAAGAGACCTTTCAGGTCCTAAATCTGGAGGTTATGTAAAATCACAATGTTGGTGATCGATATGGTTAGTTTCAAATGATGTTGTATCCATAGGATATCTGGGAGTGGTTAGTTAGAAGGAAGTGCTGCTTCCTCAATATGATACCAACCTGGCCTATTCTCTACTTGACTCCATTCTGTGATTTGAGATAATCTGGTTGCCTCCTGATATAAGAAGGTATTAGGGAATGGATGCTATACCTCCTTTTGAGTAACTATTTGCAAGATATTATGAGCTACTCTTGGCTTTTTGCCTTGCCAGACATAATCAGAGAAAAGTTTATGGAGTTGATATAAGGTTGTGTATGGAACATTCAGTGGTATACAGCGGAATAGGTAGAGTATTTTTGGTAATAGCGTATCTTTATCGCAACTATTCTGCCTAACCAAGAGATCTCTTTAATTTCCCAATTTCTGATTAGATTCTGAATATCTAGGATAAGTTTGTTATAGTTTTTCCAGAGCATATATTCCGGATCATGACTAAGAAGGAATCCCAGGTGTTTAAGATGAGTTGGGGACCAGGAAAACTGATAGTTTGTTGTCAGTTGGGTGAGGAGTTGTTGAGAGATGTTAATAGTATATGCTTCTGTCTTATACAGATTAACTTTATACTATGTAATTTTACTAAATAGTTCAATAACTGAAATACAGCGTGGAGTGATGTAAGTGGATCTGTGATCGATAAAGTCATGTCATCTGCAAATAACGCAATTTTCTCTCTGCGGTCACCTATATGTGTTCCAGTTATAGATTGGGATGTCCTTATCGCCTGAGCGAAGGGTTACATCACCATTGCAAAAATCAATGGGGATAGAGGGCATCCCTGCCTAGTGCAGTTTCTAATCTGGATCTCTGGGGAGCAGAACCCAATTCCTCGTAGCCTCACAAATGGGGATGTATACAGGGCTTTGACAGCTATGATGCATAGTTCTGGGAAGCCGAATATCCTTAGGATCTCCCATAGGTATTCCCATCTGACCCTGTTGAAGGCCTTTTTAGCATCCAGTGACAGGGTCACTACAGGGTAATTGCACGTTTTTGCATTGGAAAAGATGTTAATGAATTTTCTTGTGTTGTCAGGCCCTTGACGCCCTTCCATAAATCCCACCTGGTTGCAATGACTCAGGTTTGGTAATATATGTACTATCCTGTCAGCAAGGCTCTTTTAAAAAAGTTTCATATCTACGTTTATTAGAGAGATAGAATGGAATTTTACGAATTCTGTGTGGTTTTTTTCCTGGCTTGGGTATTGGCAATATGGATGTTTCAAGTAATTATTTGAGAGGTTGTCCTTCTTGTTTTATTTAATTGAAGGTCTTTAGTAGTATTGGGTTTAGGAGCAGTTGTAGCTTTTTGTAGAATGTGCCTGTGAATTCATCAGGACATGGGGCCTTGTTACCATGTAGCTGTTTCACCATCTGGATACCCTCTTTAATCAAGAAAGGTTGTAACATTTGTTCTTGCTCTTCCTCCTTAAGGGTGGGGAGCCAAAGGATTTTAAGAAAAGTAGATATATCTGAAATTGTGGATTCTGATGTGTTTTATTTTGTTGCTATGCTGTATAGATCTTCATAATAGGAGGCAAACATTTTTTCCAATCTCAGCTGGTGTATATGTTATTTTTCCCTTGTGGGTCATACATGAGATTCTAGTTGCCACTGCTCTTTGTTTCAGCTTCCTAGCTAGAAGGTTATCTGCCTTATTTTTAACCTCAGTGTATCCTCAGTAGTTCCCTGTTTTTAATCAAGTCATAGAGATAGAATCATGATCTGACCATGCACATGAATTAATTCTGGATTCAACCACCCCATTTTAGGGTCCAAGAGTAGAGAAAAAAGTAATCAAGGTGAAAATATGAATCGTGGGAAAAGGAGTAATAAGATAAGTCTTTATCTTCCGGATGACACAATCTCCAAACATCAAAGAGCCAATATTGTGTTATAATATCTCTAAATTTAGATGATGAGGCCACAGAATAAGAGTCTATATGTTTGTTGGCCGATAGTCGTTTATCTAAAATGGGTTCCCAAACTAAGTTGAAATCTCTTCCTATTATTAATGTACCTTGTTTAAGTTGTTCTATGAATGCTATAGTCTTACGCAAGAATCGGATATAACTTTGGTTGGGGGCATATATGTTGGCTAACGTATATATCTGGTTGTTTAGCTTGCATAGTACAATTAGATAGCAACTGCCCTCATCTTGTTCTTTATGTATAGGATAGAATAATGTATTTTTGTGGATTAAAATTGCCACGGCTCTACTTTTTTTGCTGAAGGAGGAAGAGTAGCTCCAGGGGAAATGTGGGGGTCAGAAGACCGTGTGATTGTTAATTTGCCAGTGTGTTTCCTATAGGAAAGCTACATCTGATTTTAAGAATTTAAGATAATTAATAATAAGGCTATGCTTTGTGGGGGAGTTAAGCCCTTTAGTGTTTAGACTTGTAATGCATATGTTTGGCGTATACTCCATGTTAACGAGAGAGGAAAGACAAAAAAGGGTGAGGGAAAGGAAGGGGAGTGAAAGAAAAAGAGGATGGTGGGTAGAGGGGAGGGTAGAATCTAGAGATCTTGCAAAATGAGTTGTATAATAGTTGTTTCTGGACAGTTTTATGAGTATTTATGTCTGTGGAGATTTAAAGGGCCATGGATGTATTTTCCTGTGTTTGCAAAGTAAACTCTCTGGGGGTATTATATTCATGGCAATTGGTTGATGTGAGTTGTTAGGGGTGTATAGGAGCTTAGGGAGAGGAAAATAGATAAGGAGAGGGGCAACTAGATCTGACAGGAGGGCAGATGGTTAGCCCACCTCCAAGGAGATCATTAGTGATTTATTGTTAATATAATCTGAAGTTGCTTCAATATCATTTGTGCTACTACTCTTAATAGCTGGGGTTGTTAGATTGTTTTTTTTTGTTTGTATTTTAGGTTATTATTCTTTCAGGGAGTTGGTGTGGATCATTATAGTACATATCTAAATATGGAGGTCCTGGGGAAGGGTTGGTCTATTGGTGTAACATCTGATATAACGTTATGCTTATTAGATATTTGAGTTAATTTCCAAACTATTTCCTATCTAGTACCTTCTCGATTATATCTTAATATGTTAATCATTCAGGAGGTATTAATCACCATCTTGTATCTAAATACATAGAGACCACAATAATTATCTATCTAATACAGGGAGTGCAGAATTATTAGGCAAATGAGTATTTTGACCACATCATCCTCTTTATGCATGTTGTCTTACTCCAAGCTGTATAGGCTCGAAAGCCTACTACCAATTAAGCATATTAGGTGATGTGCATCTCTGTAATGAGAAGGGGTGTGGTCTAATGACATCAACACCCTATATCAGGTGTGCATAATTATTAGGCAACTTCCTTTCCTTTGGCAAAATGGGTCAAAAGAAGGACTTGACAGGCTCAGAAAAGTCAAAAATAGTGAGATATCTTGCAGAGGGATGCAGCACTCTTAAAACTGCAAAGCTTCTGAAGCGTGATCATTGAACAATCAAGCGTTTCATTCAAAATAGTCAACAGGGTCGCAAGAAGCGTGTGGAAAAACCAAGGCGCAAAATAACTGCCCATGAACTGAGAAAAGTCAAGCGTGCAGCTGCCAAGATGCCACTTGCCACCAGTTTGGCCATATTTCAGAGCTGCAACATCACTGGAGTGCCCAAAAGCACAAGGTGTGCAATACTCAGAGACATGGCCAAGGTAAGAAAGGCTGAAAGACGACCACCACTGAACAAGACACACAAGCTGAAACGTCAAGACTGGGCCAAGAAATATCTCAAGACTTATTTTTCTAAGGTTTTATGGACTGATGAAATGAGAGTGAGTCTTGATGGGCCAGATGGATGGGCCCGTGGCTGGATTGGTAAAGGGCAGAGAGCTCCAGTCCGACTCAGACGCCAGCAAGGTGGAGGTGGAGTACTGGTTTGGGCTGGTATCATCAAAGATGAGCTTGTGGGGCCTTTTCGGGTTGAGGATGGAGTCAAGCTCAACTCCCAGTCCTACTGCCAGTTTCTGGAAGACACCTTCTTCAAGCAGTGGTACAGGAAGAAGTCTGCATCCTTCAAGAAAAACATGATTTTCATGCAGGACAATGCTCCATCACACGCGTCCAAGTACTCCACAGCGTGGCTGGCAAGAAAGGGTATAAAAGAAGAAAATCTAATGACATGGCCTCCTTGTTCACCTGATCTGAACCCCATTGAGAACCTGTGGTCCATCATCAAATGTGAGATTTACAAGGAGGGAAAACAGTACACCTCTCTGAACAGTGTCTGGGAGGCTGTGGTTGCTGCTGCACGCAATGTTGATGGTGAACAGATCAAAACACTGACAGAATCCATGGATGGCAGGCTTTTGAGTGTCCTTGCAAAGAATGGTGGCTATATTGGTCACTGATTTGTTTTTGTTTTGTTTTTGAATGTCAGAAATGTATATTTGTGAATGTTGAGATGTTATATTGGTTTCACTGGTAAAAATAAATAATTGAAATGGGTATATATTTGTTTTTTGTTAAGTTGCCTAATAATTATGCACAGTAATAGTCACCTGCACACACAGATATCCCCCTAAAATAGCTAAAACTAAAAACAAACTAAAAACTACTTCCAAAAATATACAGCTTTGATATTAATGAGTTTTTTGGGATCATTGAGAACATGGTTGTTGTTCAATAATAAAATTAATCCTCAAAAATACAACTTGCCTAATAATTCTGCACTCCCTGTATAAGTCAGTAGGTCTAAATGACAATGTAATACAGGCAGCTAGGGTTAGTACTGCATGTAAGTCTTTCAATATATTAAATTACGCCAGACGCGTGTTGCAATATGAAGGTAGATGCTACTGAACAAAGAAGAATCGTTATACAATTTTTATTTAACAAAATTATGGCTAGATTACGAGTTGGCTGGTCCCAACGCTGCTTTTTAACGCCCTCTGGTATTACAAGTCTTGCAGGTACAGATGTACCGCTCACTTTTTTGGCCAGACTCGGAAATACCGCAAATCCACTTACTTCAATTGCGTATCCTATATTTTCAATGGGAGTTGCATAGCGCCGGTATTATGAGACTAAAAGTGAGTGGTAGACCCTCTCCTGTCAAGCCTGGTACCGCATTTTAAAGTCAATAGTTAAGAGTTTTACACTACAACGCCGTAGCATAAAACTCTTAACTAAAGTGCTAAAAAGTACACAAACACCCATAAACTACATATTAACCCCTAAACCGAGGCCCCCCCCACATCACAAACACTAAAATAAATATTTTAACCCCTAATCTGCTGAACCGGACATGGCCGCCACTATAATAAATATATTAACCTCTAAACCGCCGCACTCCCACATTGCAAACACTATTTAAATATTATTAACCCCTAATCTGCTCTCCCTAACATCGCCGACACCTACCTACATTTATTAACCCCTAATCTGCCACCCACAACGTCGCCGCCACTATATTAAATGTATTAACCCCTAAACCTATGTCTAACCCTAACCCTAACCCCCCTAACTTAAATATAATTACAATAAATCTAAATAAAATTACTACAATTACCTAAATAATTCCTTTTTAAAACTAAATACTTACCTATAAAATAAAGTCTAAACTTGCTACAATATAACTAATAGTTGCATTGTAGCTATCTTAGGGTTTATTTTTATTTTACAGGCAACTTTGTATTTATTTTAACTAGGTAGAATAGTTATTAAATAGTTATTATGAAGCCTATTTGGTGAGAGGTAATATCTCACCATATTGAGCTCCATTGTGATTAAGATAAATGTACTTGCAACTCGTTCTCCCATTTTGTAATTTATGTTGGTTTTCTTTTAGGGAATTGACCCCTTAGTATATTATAAATATGCAAACTATGAACTAAGTTGATATCTGGTGTAGTACACAATTTCTCAAAGAGTGTTAGTGGTCCTATTAACTCTTTTTTGTGTAGGCTCATTGTTATGGCATGCCTCACTTGTAAGTAGGTATACCAATGATAAAATGGAGGGCCAATGTCATCATTTAGTTATAACTGATCTTTGACTAGACCATCTTTAATAAAAAAATAAATGGGTAAATTGGCTGAATCATTTTCTATAATGGGGGGAAGCTATAGAACCTGATATAAGAAAGAGTTGATTATTTAAGAGCAGGATACAAGGGTATACTAGAGTAGAGATTTAAGTCAATCTATATAATATCTTATCCCAGATCATTATATGAGTTTGAGAGATATGCCTATTGTTTTGGACATTACCAGATCTATATCTTTTGATGACTAGCAGAGGTATTTATTAGTTTGTTTACGAGCTATATGAGCTTCTAATAGGACCCATGTTTTAGAAGGGTTTCCATGGCTCCATGCCACAATTCTAGATAATGTGACACAATAATAATATGTGAGATTGGAAAACTCATTCCCCCACCCTCTTTGCTAAGGTATAAAATTTATCTGAAACCCGTTGGTCTATTGTATGAACAAATAAAAGATTCTTTTAGTTTTTGCTGAGTTGTGATATAATGATTCAGTAGGGAAATTGGGAATGTTTGAAAAAGCTAAAGATATTTAGGAACGATCAACAATTTAATTGTGTTTAGTCGGCCTATCCAGGATAGAGGTCCCTGTCTAAGCCATTTTTCTAGAAGTTTAAGGTCTCAGTTTTAAGGTCTCAGTTTGTAGCAGAGCATAATTAAGACTTAAAAGGTCTGTTGGGTCAGATAGGATTGTAATTGGGCCCTAATGTTTTAATTTTTTTTAATAAAAATCATTGAAATTCATATGTTCTTTATATATATATATATATATATATATATATATATATATATATATATATATATATATATATATATATATATATATAGAAAATGAAAAGATGAAAGCACTCACTGGACTATGGACAACAATGTCAATAAAATATCCTTTATTGTGACGTTTCGGGACCAACAGCGTCCCTTCTTCTGACAAGCAACAAGTGAAAACAGACAAACATTTAAAGGCCCCTAAACCACTCCCCATAGTGACCTACCAATCAAAATGTGCCGTGTGCAAAAGTAAGTGAGCCGTGTGCAAAACCGGCATTAATCTCAAATACAAATAAATATTATTAAAAGTGTATATTGAATCATGCCTATCTATATATAATAATATCACAGTGTGTGTGTGGTGTTAATTTCTCAAAAACTGTATCCGATCATATACATGCTCAATACTTAACATAGTGCGTTAAACCTAATAGAAAAGTAAACAAAAACCTGATAGGCGTAGATCGCACGCCCCTGTTGTGTGATAGGCTCAGCACATATGCCTCACAAGCACACACCTTCCAAAGCATCACAAGCCAACCGCGATAGCCAACCATGTAAACAACTGACCTGATTGGCTACATGTGACCGAACAGACTCACTGTCAATAGCGGTGTCATAACCACTAATCTAATGGTTGTCATGGTTCCCACAACACACAGGTCCCCCTGCTGCATAACAGGACTTCCACAATAGCCCCACATACCTCTCATTGTCAACGCTCCAAGTCCCTGTGCTACACGAACCGCATGACGTTGAACCGGCATTGCTCACAGCTTAAACACCACGCCGCAATCACCATTGCCTAATACCGCGGTTGCTATGGAAACCCGTATGCAAAGCACTAACCCCGATTGCGGCTGTGTGTTGTGCCTACTGGACACAATATCCATGACATCAAAACGTTATTCATTACATCTCCAGCCGCCATCATCCTAATGTCACGGTTACTATGGCAACCTGTATAAACCACCAGTCTCGAATGTGGCTAACTATTGTGCCAGCTAAGTACATGATCTAGTACTAGGAGCCACCCCCTAAAAGAGGATGGCTAGGTTAGTCTCCAACTATCCAAATGAAAAAAAAAAAAAAAAGGGGAAACAAAGAGCTTTATGCTTGTATATTTGTAACATGCGTATCTGGGTAATAGTGTATAATATCTTACCCAATTGAGTATCAACGTCAGAATGAACATCTGCTCTTTTTGTCCACATCAAAAGGCCAACAAGAAACCAACAGCAAATGTCTAAAACAAAACATTCTTCACTTCAAAAGGGCCAATCAGAGACAAAGTGTGCCATGATTCTGCCAGTCATCTGCCAACAGATGGTGCTTGCCGCCAGCTCAACCTATTCTAAACCACATACACAATAACCAATAATAATAATAAATAAAATAATATTACTCAATCGTGTAATATAAATCACACACCACCTAAGTATCAAACCCTCTGCAAAAACGTCAGGGTTGAGCCTACCCCACTCAGGGGGCTTCATCACAAACTCCTTGTGTACAAGAACTAACCACCTATGGTGAAAATAAATAAATGTGTATAAATCTATACACCCATTATTGAGTACTAACAAAATTGATCAGGGTATACCCATATATATCATAAGCTAACCAAAAACAAACCACAATCTTACATCACCCTATACAAATCATATAAAATAACTTGCCAATCATATCCAGACATCCAAAGTGATAGACATTAAACACCATACGTTAATAGCAACTATTATCAAATCCATTGAGCATGTATAGAAAGCATACCAGTCACAGACATAACCAATACATGAAAGTGTGACAAGTGTAATAAAGCAAGATTAAAAACAAATAAAAACATAGCACCCCTCAAATATTAACATATTCACAATTAAACATCTAACGTATGAAAATCATGGTACACCATATCTGGGATAATTAGGTAAAGAAATTTCAACTCCAAAAGGGAGAAATAACTCAAGAGTGGGAAGTAGACTCTCATTATTAGCGATACACACAGTGTCGCCTGCCCTCACGGGCATAGAACCAATGAATCAATGGACTCTCACGACACTGAATCAATGGACTCTCACAGCACATATCCATTATAGAAAGTTCTGCCACCCCGTCTGAATATTTAAACCTCTTGGGGCCAATGTGCATAATTCATGAATCCAGCGTGCTTCTTTTCTCAGAAGGATCTTGGCTCGGTTTCCACCTCTTCATAGGGCTGGCACGTGATCAATAATTCTAAAGCGTAGGTCGCTCACAGTGTGTCCTGCTTCAAGGACAACTCAACACACTCAGAGTGGATAAGAGTGTTGATTGGTTGGATAAACTGACACAACAAGTCAAGCTATATAAACAAGAACTTATTGCATTCAAAAATCGAAAACTCCAAACAGTTCACCAGGACTACACATATAAGAGTGTATATCGTTGGATGTTATCACCGGATGAGAGACAGAACTACAGATCAAGACGTGAAAGAAGATTCACGAAAAGAAACATCAACACGGTTGATACCAGCTCGGGTGATAGCTCAGACCCAGAGGTGGCAACAACTAGCGGAGACTCATTATATCGAGGCATCACCACAAGATCCAGAGGTGCTAACAGAGGACTACAGTGGGACAACATGAGGGGAGCGAATAATAGAGGCACCTCATACACTTCATCTAACACTTCTTCAGTTCGTTTTTTAGGACGAGGCACAGGCCACACACGAGGAGGGGGGGGCATGTCACGCCACCCTCCAATACAGAGGAGATGATTAATAATGTATTCAATATCAGCTCGAGACCGCTTTCACAGCCAGAAAACTCCCTATTGAATAAGGGTTTATCCTATGTTCCGACAATGAAGTCTAATTCATTTGACACCTATATCGACATTCAAAAATTTGGGAGGAATCTGAGACTCAAGGAGTACTATCAGACAGATAATAGTGAAACAACACCCTTCCGAACACCTGGAACATTTGACCCAAAGTCGCAAAATCCATCCATTACTGCATACACGAACTATCTGAGTCATGTCTCCAAAGAAATCCCCAACAGGCGGAGAGCAGATAATTTGTCTAAGGAAGAGAGACAGGCATTAAAGACACTAGCAGAAGACACGACCATCATAATATGCCCGGCAGATAAGGGTGGGGCGGTGGTCGTGATGGATGTGCAACAATATAGATTAGAACTTTTGGGACAACTAACAGATAGAAAGACCTACAGGACCCTTCAAACGGATCCCACCCATCAATTGAAAAGACACATAGATGAAAAACTTGAGAGGTGGTGTGCAATGGGATGTATAACCATACAGGAACATAAATTTTTGAAAAGGGACTATCCTATAACACCCATTATCTACACGTTACCAAAAATCCATAAGGATCCCACACACCCCCCGGGAAGGCCTATCGTCTCAGCAAGGGGATCACTCCTCCAACCACTCGCTGAGTTTCTGGACTTTCATCTGCAGCCGATGGTCAAAAGAATGAAATCGTACACACAAGACTCAAATGCCTTCATTCGATCCATTACCCAAATAGATGATTTACAACCCACTGATCTACTAGTGACGATGGATGTCTGCAGTCTTTACACAGTAATTCCCCACAAATTGGGGATTGCAGCCGTGGTCAACCATCTACGAAAGAGTCCTTATGTGGGACCCCCAGAGGATGTTCTGGTGGATCTCCTAAAGATATGCTTGGAGAACAACTTTTTCCGGTTTGAGAACACTTTTTACTTACAAATTGAAGGGACCGCGATGGGGTCAAACATGGCACCATCGTTGGCCAACCTGTTTATGGCGGACTACGAGTCCATACAAATGAAGGTGTACGAAATGGATGCCATTCTATACTATTGTCGGTATATAGACGACGTCTTCTTGATATGGCGTGATGGCGAACAGGCCCTGAACGACTGGATCCTTACCCTAAACGGGATGGATAGCACTATTAAATTTCAACATTCGGTCAACAGTGTCACAGTTGATTTTCTAGACGTCAGGGTGTTCAAAACGTCCAATAAGCTGGGTACCACATTGTTCCGGAAGAAAACAGACCGTAACACACTACTACATGCCAGAAGTTGCCACCAGCCTGCACTCATACGGAATATTCCTAAAGCCCAATACCAAAGGGTGATAAGAAACAACACAAACATAGATCTGATGCAGACACAGATGTCAGAAATGACACAAAGATTCCTTCAACGTGGGTACAATAGAAAGAACTTAGAGCAACAACGTGAATCGGCTCTTCTAGCCCAACAAGAACAAAGTACCACAAGTACTACACCAAATCGTCAACTTACGTTTGTGACCACGTATAATCCAGACCAACACCAGATTGCCAAAGCAATAAAGGAGGAATGGAAGATTCTCCAGAGTGACCCCACACTACCGTTCACTGAATGGGCAGCACCACGACTGGCATATTGTAGGGGTAGGAGTCTACGAGATCTCCTAGTAAAGACTGATATCCCTTTAAAAAATGAGAAACAGACATGGCTAAAGAGAAAAATTGGATGCTACAAATGCATTAGTTGTGTAACTTGCAACAGCATGCACACTGGCACGACATTTCAACATCCTGATTGTCGTAAAAGATATCAGATTAAATATTTCCTGACATGTACAACTCAATTCATCGTATACCTACTTAATTGCCCCTGTGGGAAATTTTATACTGGCAAGACGACTGATGACGCCAGAGTGAGGATGGCGAATCACCGCTCAAGCATTAGATCGGCAATTAACACGGGAAAGGCAGAACATCCGGTGGCCCGCCACTTCCTTGAAGCAGGACACACTGTGAGCGACCTACGCTTTAGAATTATTGATCACGTGCCAGCCCTACGAAGAGGTGGAAACCGAGCCAAGATCCTTCTGAGAAAAGAAGCACGCTGGATTCATGAATTATGCACATTGGCCCCAAGAGGTTTAAATATTCAGACGGGGTGGCAGA
Source organism: Bombina bombina (assembly GCF_027579735.1). Taxonomy (NCBI): domain Eukaryota; kingdom Metazoa; phylum Chordata; class Amphibia; order Anura; family Bombinatoridae; genus Bombina; species Bombina bombina. Next base: position 860,053,868 of record NC_069503.1, on the reverse strand, counting down.
ACTTTCTATAATGGATATGTGCTGTGAGAGTCCATTGATTCAGTGTTATGAGAGTCCATTGATTCATTGGTTCTAATAATGAGAGTCTACTTCCCACTCTTGAGTTATTTCTCCCTTTTGGAGTTGAAATTTCTTTACCTAATTATCCCAGATATGGTGTACCATGATTTTCATACGTTAGATGTTTAATTGTGAATATGTTAATATTTGAGGGGTGCTATGTTTTTATTTGTTTTTAATCTTGCTTTATTACACTTGTCACACTTTCATGTATTGGTTATGTCTGTGACTGGTATGCTTTCTATACATGCTCAATGGCTTTGATAATAGTTGCTATTAACGTATGGTGTTTAATGTCTATCACTTTGGATGTCTGGATATGATTGGCAAGTTATTTTATATGATTTGTATAGGGTGATGTAAGATTGTGGTTTGTTTTTGGTTAGCTTATGATATATATGGGTATACCCTGATCAATTTTGTTAGTACTCAATAATGGGTGTATAGATTTATACACATTTATTTATTTTCACCATAGGTGGTTAGTTCTTGTACACAAGGAGTTTGTGATGAAGCCCCTTGAGTGGGGTAGGCTCAACCCTGACGTTTTTGCAGAGGGTTTGATACTTAGGTGGTGTGTGATTTATATTACACGAATGAGTAATATTATTTTATTTATTATTATTATTATTGGTTATTGTGTATGTGGTTTAGAATAGGTTGAGCTGGCGGCAAGCACCATCTGTTGGCAGATGACTGGCAGAATCATGGCACACTTTGTCTCTGATTGGCCCTTTTGAAGTGAAGAATGTTTTGTTTTAGACATTTGCTGTTGGTTTCTTGTTGGCCTTTTGATGTGGACAAAAAGAGCAGATGTTCATTCTGACGTTGATACTCAATTGGGTAAGATATTATACACTATTACCCAGATACGCATGTTACAAATATACAAGCATAAAGCTCTTTGTTTCCCCCTTTTTTTTTTTTTTTTTTTTTTTTTTTTTTTCCATTTGGATAGTTGGAGACTAACCTAGCCATCCTCTTTTAGGGGGTGGCTCCTAGTACTAGATCATGTACTTAGCTGGCACAATAGTTAGCCACATTCAAGACTGGTGGTTTATACAGGTTGCCATAGTAACCGTGACATTAGGATGATGGCGACTGGAGATGTAATGAATAACGTTTTGATGTCATGGATATTGTGTCCAGTAGGCACAACACACAGCCGCAATCGGGGTTTGTGCTTTGCATACGGGTTTCCATAGCAACCGCGGTATTAGGCAATGGTGATCGCGGCGTGGTGTTTAAGCTGTGAGCAATGCCGGTTCAACGTCATGCGGTTCGTGTAGCACAGGGACTTGGAGCGTTGACAATGAGAGGTATGTGGGGCTATTGTGGAAGTCCTGTTATGCAGCAGGGGGACCTGTGTGTTGTGGGAACCATGACAACCATTAGATTAGTGGTTATGACACCGCTATTGACAGTGGGTCTGTTCGGTCACATGTAGCCAATCAGGTCAGTTGTTTACATGGTTGGCTATCGCGGTTGGCTTGTGATGCTTTGGAAGGTGTGTGCTTGTGAGGCATATGTGCTGAGCCTATCACACAACAGGGGCGTGCGATCTACGCCTATCAGGTTTTTGTTTACTTTTCTATTAGGTTTAACGCACTATGTTAAGTATTGAGCATGTATATGATCGGATACAGTTTTTGAGAAATTAACACCACACACACACTGTGATATTATTATATATAGATAGGCATGATTCAATGTACACTTTTAATAATATTTATTTGTATTTGAGATTAATGCCGGTTTTGCACATGGCTCACTTACTTTTGCACACGGCACATTTTGATTGGTAGGTCACTATGGGGAGTGGTTTAGGGGCCTTTAAATGTTTGTCTGTTTTCACTTGTTGCTTGTCAGAAGAAGGGACGCTGTTGGTCCCGAAACGTCACAATAAAGGATATTTTATTGACATTGTTGTCCATAGTCCAGTGAGTGCTTTCATCTTTTCATTTTCTAAAATACCTGGCTACAGCACCCTGGCAAGTTGCGGTCTGTTGGTGAGAGTGCATATACCAATAACAAACTTCTATATATATATATATATATACACACATATACTGTATGTATATATATATATATATATCTATACTATAATTATGTTTGTAATATCCGTCGCTGACAGTTGCGCACGCATCCTCAATGGAATGTTGGCAGCGCAAGGCAGCCAACAGAATGTTGGCTTTGCATGCATCCAAAACAATTCACGTGGATGCAGCGTGGTGAAAGAATTCACCTTCTTTCACCACCCTGTCATTTTCAGAATCAACCGGGATGCAGTTCCAGGATCGCCAGTCTACAGTTCCAGGATCGCCGGTCTTCAGCTCCGCGATCATCGGTCTTCAGCTCCACTCACCGCTCCACCCCGGATGTTCCTGGAAGAAGAAAGATGAGATTGCTGTTTAGAAGAAGACTTCACCGCATTGGACAGAACCTTTTCCGCCGGACTTCAGGAACGGTGAGTACCAACCTGGGGGTTAGACTTAGGTTTTTTTTTGTTTTTTTTTATTTAGGTTAGGGTGGGCATTTTGTAAAAGAGCTAAATGCCCTTCTAAGGGCAATGCCCAACAAATGTCCTTTTCAGTGCAATGGGTAGTTTAGGTTTTTTAGTGTTAGTTTTTTTATTTTGGGGGGTTTGGTGGGTTTTACTGTTAGGGAGGATTTTTTGTGTATTTCTAATGTAAAAGAGCTGTTTATCTTGGGGCAATGGTAGTTTATTCTTAGAGTAGGGGGTGTTTTTATTTTGTGGGGGGGGGGGGTATTTTCATAGGGAATAGTTATAATTTTTAAAAATTTGATTATTTTGTTTTTTTATTTTCTGTAATATTAGATTTTTTTATTTTCTGTAATTTTAGACTAATTTAAATTTAGGTTTATTTTTTAATTTTTGGGGGTTAGTCTTATTTTTTTTTTAATATATATATATTTTTTTTAGATTAGGGATGAGAAGCAAAATGATGAATGCCCATACAAATGCCATTTTCAGGGCAATGGATAGTTTAGTTTTTTTTAGTGTTAGGTTTATTTATTTGGGGGGTTTAGTGGGTGGTGGGTTTTACTGTTGGGGGGACTTAGATTTTTTTCTAACTGCAAAAGAGCTGTTTAACTTAGGGCAATGCCCTACAAAAAGCCCTTTTAATGGCTATTGGTAGTTTAGCATTATATTAGGGGGTGTTTTATTTTGGGGCTTTTTTATTTTCATAATGATTAGGTTTTATTTTTATTTTTGGGGGGATTTTAGACAGGTTTTTTTTTCTAAATGTTTTAATTTTTTTAATTTAGATTAGGGATGGGCAGCAAAAGAGCTGAATGCCCTTTTAAGGGCAATGCCCATACAAATGCCTTTTCAGGGCAATGGATAGTTGAGTTTTTTAGTGTTAGGTTTATTTATTTTGGGAGGTTAGTGGGTTTGTGGGTTTTACTCTTAGGGGGGACTTCAGTACTTTGGTAGTTCAGCATTAGATTAGGGGGTGTTTTTATTTTGGGGGGGGGAGCTTTTAATTTTCATAGGGATTAGGTTTAATATTTTCATTTTTGATAATTTATTTTTTTCTTTTTACCAACTAGTGTGTATATATATATATATATATATATATATATATATATATATATATATATATATATATATATATATATATATATACATATACACACACACAATACAAGAAAATAAGTATGCAACCTGCGCAAACTGTCAATACATTAAAAAAAAAACTTCAAAAGCGGACTAATCACTAAAAACAAAACAAAACCTTCACACAGGGAATGAAACAAAAAGCAACAATGAATAAACAATTCTGTAACAAATAAATGTTCATATGTTGCTTGTAGATGTCAGAACGAAGAGAATGGTTCAGTAGTATACTCACAAGAAATACCCTCAATCCTATAAGGTAAGTGAACTGTGAGATGGGGGGGGGGGGAGAAGTGTGACCTCCACAGCGGCTTTTCTGTGCAGAAGTCTTTATGCCTAATTAACAATTTCCATCATGTAATTCGTTTTAGGGAATGTCTGGCTTGAAGGAAACAGATACATTTTAAGAGATTCAAAACATAATGTCCATGTCTTGGCTCAGTAGTACTTGATAGCGTGCTTAAAGTATTCACCCTGTATTATGCTTTATTTATAGCTTTACAGTATATATACTATATCATATATATATCAAAATAACAAGAGTATTGTATTGAGCAATGATACTTTTTTATTGGACTAACTATACATTTATAAGATGACAAGCTTTTTGAAGAATGTCTTACTTTTTCAAGTCTGAAGCAATACTGACCAATTTGATGGAATTTCCAGATCTGTAAATTCCATCAAATATATATCATATGCATTATATATTATACAGATGATACCTTTAAAAACTAAGTACTAACAGCAAAGAGGAAACTTGAATCCAGGAGTTAAAATCCAATTTCTTTATTTGGACACAAGTAAATTCCATCAACAACACAGGACCATTAGGAACAGACTGGATTCAAGTTTCCTCTTTGCTGTTTGTACTTACATTTGGACTACAAGGAGTCAGTTTTTCAACTTGAATCCTGTTGTGTCCTCACTTCGGTTGCTGATTGCTGATTGCTTTTTTCCCCATTGCGGTCAAAGGCAAGTTGTTTGGAGACATTGATAGGCCCAAGAACAGCATGTGATTAGTGATGCCGCGAATAGTTCACCGGCAAATAGTTCCCGGCGAACATAGCTTGTTCGCGTTCGCTGCGGCGGGCGAACATATGCGATATTCGATCCGCCCCCTATTCGTCATCATTGAGTAAACTTTGACCCTGTATCTCACAGTCTGCAGACACATTTCAGCCAATCAGCAGTAGACACTCCCTCCCCGATCCTCCCAGCTCCTGGACAGCAGCCATTTTAGATTCATTCTGATCCTGCATTCTTAGTGAGAGGAGGGATACTGTAGCTGCTGCTTATTTTATAGGGAAATTGATAGCTAGGCTAGTGTATTCAGTGTCCACTACAGTCCTGAAGGACTCATCTGATCTCTGCTGTAAGGACAGCACCACAAAAAGCCCTTTTTAGGGCTAGAACTTCAGTCGTTTTTTTTTTTTTTTTCCTGTGTAATTTTGACTGTGAAACATCAGTCTGCTAGTGTAATCTAATTGCAGTTGCCTGCCTGCAGTACCACCACTCATATCTGTTGTAACAGTAGTGTAAATTTAAAAAAAAATAAACTTTTTTGACTGTGAAACATCAGTCTGCTAGTGTAATCTAATAGCAGTTACCTGCCTGCCAGCGTGTGTTCCAGGCCCACTTGTCAACTAGTGCCACCACTCATATCTGTTGTAACAGTACTGTAAATTTTTAAAAAAAAAACATTTTTGACTGTGAAACATCAGTCTGCTAGTGTAATCTAATTGCAGTTGCCTGCCTGCCAGCATGTCTGCCAGGCCCACTTGCCAACTAGTGCCACCACTCATATCTGTTGTAACAGTAGTGTAAATTAAAAAAAAAATGTTTTGACTGTGAAACATCAGTCTGCTAGTGTAATTTAATTGCAGTTGCCTGCCTGCCTGCCTGCCAGCGTGTGTGCCAGGCCCACTTGCCAACTACTGCCACCACTCATATCTGTTGTAACAGCAGTGTAATTTTTAAAAAAAAAAAAAATTTTGACTGTGAAACTTCAGTCTGCTAGTGTAATCTAATTGCAGTTGCCTGCCTGCCAGCGTGTGTGCCAGGCCCACTTGCCAACTAGTGCCACCACTCATATCTGTTGTAACAGTAGTGTAAATTTTTTTTTTTTTTAAAAACTTTTTTGACTGTGAAACATCAGTCTGCTAGTGTAATCTAATTGTAGTTGCCTGCCTGCCAGCGTGTGTTCCAGGCCCACTTGCCAACTAGTGCCACCACTCATATCTGTTGTAACAGTAGTGTAAATTTAAAAAAAAAACTTTTATGACTGTGAAACATCAGTCTGCTAGTGTAATCTAATTGTAGTTGCCTGCCTGCCAGCGTGTGTGCCAGGCCCACTTGCCAACTAGTGCCACCACTCATATCTGTTCTAACAGTAGTGTAAATTTAAAAAAAAATAACTTTTTTGACTGTGAAACATCAGTCTGCTAGTGTAATCTAATTGCAGTTGCCTGCCTGCTAGCGTGTGTGCCAGGCCCACTTGCCCAGTGCCACCACTCATATCTGGTGTAACAGTAGTTTACATAATTAAAAAAAAAAACTTTTTTGACTGTGAAACATCAGTCTGCTAGTGTATTTCTAATTGCAGTTGCCTGCCTGCCAACGTGTGTGCCCGGCCCACTTGCCCAGCGCCACCACTCATATCTGGTGTAACAGTAGTGTAAATAATTTAAAAAAAAAACTTTTTTGACTGTGAAACATCAGTCTGCTAGTGTAATCTAATTGCAGTTGACTGCCTGCTAGCGTGTGTGCCAGGCCCACTTGCCCGGTGTCACCACTCATATCTGGTGTAACAGCAGTGTAAATAATTTTAAAAAAAAACTTTTTTGACTGTGAAACATCAGTCTGTTAGTGTAATCTAATTGCAGTTGCCTGCCTGCCAGCGTGTTTGCCAGGCCCACTTGCCAACTATTGCCACCACTCATATTTGTTGTAACAATAGTGTAATTTTTTTTTAAAAAAACTTCTTTGACTGTGAAACATCAGTCTGCTAGTGTAATCTAATTGCAGTTGCCTACCTGCCAGCGTGTGTGCCAGGCCCACTTGCCAACTAGTGCCACCACTCATATCTGTTGTAACAGTAGTGTAGATTTAAAAAAAAAAAAAACTTTTTTGACTGTGAAACATCAGTAGTTAGTGTAATCTAATTGCAGTTGCCTGCCTGCCAGCGTGTGTGCCAGGCCCACTGGCCAACTAGTGCCACCACTCATATCTGTTGTAACAGTAGTGTAAATTAAAAAAAATAGAAATATTTTGACTGTGAAACATCAGTCTGCTAGTGTAATCTAATTGCAGTTGCCTGCCTGCCAGCGTGTGTGCCAGGCCCACTTGCCCAGTGCCACCACTCATATCTGGTGTAACAGTAGTTTACATAATTAAAAGAAAAAAACTTTTTTGACTGTGAAACATCATTCTGCTAGTGTAATCTAATTTCAGTTGCCTGCCTGCTAGCGTGTGTGCCAGGCCCACTTGCCCAGTGCCACCACTCATATCTGGTGTAAGAGTAGTGTAAATAATTAAAAAAAAAAGTTTTTTGACTGTGAAACATCATTCTGCTAGTGTAATCTAATTGCAGTTGCCTGCCTGCTAGCGTGTGTGCCAGGCCCACTTGCCCAGTGCCACCACTCATATCTGGTGTAAGAGTAGTGTAAATAATTAAAAAAAAAAGTTTTTTGACTGTGAAACATCAGTCTGCTAGTGTAATTCAAATTGCAGTTGCCTGCCCGCCAACGTCTGTGCCCGGCCCACTTGCCCAGTGCCACCACTCATATCTGGTGTAACAGTAGTGTAAATAATTAAAAAAAAAAAACTTTTTTGACTGTGAAACATCATTCTGCTAGTGTAATCTAATTGCAGTTGCCTGCCTGCTAGCGTGTGTGCCAGGCCCACTTGCCCAGTGCCATCACTCATATCTGGTGTAAGAGTAGTGTAAATAATTAAAAAAAAAAACTTTTTTGACTGTGAAACATCAGTATGCTAGTGTAATCTAATTGCAGTTGACTGCCTGCTAGCGTGTGTGCCAGGCCCACTTGCCCGGTGCCACCACTCATATCTGGTGTAACAGTAGTGTAAATAATTAAAAAAAAACACTTGTTTGACTGTGAAACATCAGTCTGCTAGTGTAATCTAATTTCAGTTGCCTGCCTGCCAGCGTGTGTGCCAGGCCCATTTGCCCAGTGCCACCACTTATATCTGGTGTAACAGTAGTGTAAATAATTAAAAAAAAAAACTTTTTTGACTGTGAAACATCAGTCTGCTAGTGTAATCTAATTGCAGTTGCCTGCCTGCCAGCGTGTTTGCCAGGCCCACTTGCCAACTATTGCCACCACTCATATTTGTTGTAACAGTAGTGTAAATTTTTTTAAAAAAAACTTTTTTGACTGTGAAACATCAGTCTGCTAGTGTATTTCTAATTGCAGTTGCCTGCCTGCCAATGTGTGTGCCCGGCCCACTTGCCCAGTGCCACCACTCATATCTGGTGTAACAGTAGTGTAAATAATTTTTTTTTAAAAAACTTTTTTGACTGTGAAACATCATTCTGCTAGTGTAATCTAATTGCAGTTGCCTGCCTGCTAGCGTGTGTGCCAGGCCCACTTGCCCAGTGCCACCACTCATATCTGGTGTAAGAGTAGTGTAAATAATTTAAAAAAAAAAAAAACTTTTTTGACTGTGAAACATCAGTCTGCTAGTGTAATTCTAATTGCAGATGCCTGCCAACGTGTGTGCCCGGCCCACTTGCCCAGTGCCACCACTCATAACTGGTGTAACAGTAGTGTAAATAATAAAAAAAAAAAAAAATTTGACTGTGAAACATCAGTCTGCTAGTGTAATCTAATTGCAGTTGACTGCCTGCTAGCGTGTGTGCCAGGCCCACTTGCCCGGTGCCACCACTCATATCTGTTGTAACAGTAGTGTAAATAATTAAAAAAAAAACACTTTTTTGAATGTGAAACATCAGTCTGCTAGTGTAATCTAATTGCAGTTGCCTGCCTGCCAGCGTGTGTGCCAGGTCCATTTGCCCAGTGCCATCACTCATATCTGGTGTAACAGTAGTGTAAATAATTTAAAAAAAAACAACTTTTTTGAATGTGAAACATCAGTCTGCTAGTGTAATCTAATTGCAGTTTCCTGCCTGCCAGCGCGTTTGCCAGGCCCACTTGCCAACTAATGCCACCACTCATATTTGTTGTAACAGTAGTGTAAATTTAAAAAAAATAAAAAAATTTGACTGTGAAACATCAGTCTGCTAGTGTAATCTAATTGTAGTTGCCTGCCTGCCAGCGTGTGTGCCAGGCCCACTTGCCAACTAGTGCCACCACTCATATCTGTTGTAACAGTAGTGTAAATGTAAAAAAAATAACTTTTTTGACTGTGAAACATCAGTCTGCTAGTGTAATGTAATTGCAGTTGCCTGCCTGCTAGCGTGTGTGCCAGGCCCACTTGCCCAGTGCCACCACTCATATCTGGTGTAACAGTAGTTTAAATAATTTAAAAAAAAAAAACTTTTTTGACTGTGAAACATCAGTCTGCTAGTGTAATTCTAATTGCAGTTGCCTGCCTGCCAATGTGTGTGCCAGGCCCACTTGCCCAGTGCCACCACTCATATCTGGTGTAACAGTAGTGTAAATAATTAAAAAAAAAACTTTTTTGACTGTGAAACATCATTCTGCTAGTGTAATCTAATTGCTATTGCCTGCCTGCTAGCATGTGTGCCAGGCCCACTTGCCCAGTGCCACCACTCATATCTGGTGTAATAGTAGTGTAAATAATTAAAAAAAAAGTTTTTTGACTGTGAAACATCAGTCTGCTAGTGTAATCTAATTGCAGTTGCCTGCCTGCTAGCGTGTGTGCCAGGCCCACTTGCCCAGTGCCACCACTCATATATGGTGTAACAGTAGTGTAAATAATAAAAAAAAAAAAACTTTTTTGACTGTGAAACATCAGTCTGCTAGTGTAATCTAATTACAGTTACCTGCCTGCCAATGTGTGTGCCAGGCCCACTTGCCCAGTGCCACCACTCATATCTGGTGTAACAGTAGTGTAAATAATTAAAAAAAAACTTTTTTGACTGCGAAACATCAGTCTGCTAGTGTAATCTAATTGCAGTTGACTGCCTGCTAGCGTGTGTGCCAGGCCCACTTGCCCGGTGCCACCACTCATATCTGGTGTAACAGTAGTGTAAATAATTAAAAAAACAAGCACTTTTTTGACTGTAAAACATCAGTCTGCTAGTGTAATCTAATTGCAGTTGCCTGCCTGCCAGCGTGTGTGCCAGGCCGATTTGCCCAGCGCCACCACTCATATCTGGTGTAACAGTAGTGTAAATAATTTTAAAAAAAAAATACTTTTTTGACTGTGAAACATCAGTCTGCTAGTGTAATCTAATTGCAGTTGCCTGCCTGCCAGCGTGTGTGCCAGGCCCACTTGCCAACTAGTGCCACCACTCATATCTGTTGTAACAGTAGTGTAACATTTTTTTAAAAAAAACTTTTTTGACTGTGAAACATCAGTCTGCTAGTGTAATCTAATTGCAGTTGCCTGCCTGCCAGCGTGTTTGCCAGGCCCACTTGCCAACTATTGCCACCACTCATATTTGTTGTAACAATAGTGTAATTTTTTTTTAAAAAAACTTCTTTGACTGTGAAACATCAGTCTGCTAGTGTAATCTAATTGCAGTTGCCTACCTGCCAGCATGTGTGCCAGGCCCACTTGCCAACTAGTGCCACCACTCATATCTGTTGTAACAGTAGTGTAGATTTAAAAAAAAAAAAACTTTTTTGACTGTGAAACATCAGTCTGCTAGTGTAATCTAATTGCAGTTGCCTGCCTGCCAGCGTGTGTGCCAGGCCCACTGGCCAACTAGTGCCACCACTCATATCTGTTGTAACAGTAGTGTAAATTAAAAAAAATAGAAATATTTTGACTGTGAAACATCAGTCTGCTAGTGTAATCTAATTGCAGTTGCCTGCCTGCCAGCGTGTGTGCCAGGCCCACTTGCCAACTAGTGCCACCACTCATATCTTTTGTAACAGTAGTGTAAATTTAAAAAAAAAATAACTTTTTTGACTGTGAAACATCAGTCTGCTAGTGTAATCTAATTGTAGTTGCCTGCCTGCCAGCATGTGTGCCAGGCGCACTTGCCAACTAGTGCCACCATTCATATCTGTTGTAAAAGTAGTGTAAATTAAAAAAAAAATTAGTTTTTTGACTGTGAAACATCAGTCTGCTAGTGTAATCTAATTGCAGTTGCCTGCCTGCTAGCGTGTGTGCCAGGCCCACTTGCCCAGTGCCACCACTCATATCTGGTGTAACAGTAGTTTAAATAATTTAAAAAAAAAAACTTTTTTGACTGTGAAATATCAGTCTGCTAGTGCAATTCTAATTGCAGTTGCCTGCCTGCCAACGTGTGTGCCCGGCCCACTTGCCCAGTGCCACCACTCATATCTGGTGTAACAGTAGTGTAAGTAATTAAAAAAAAAAACTTTTTTGACTGTGAAACATCAGTCTGCTAGTGTAATCTAATTGCAGTTTCCTGCCTGCCAGCGCGTTTGCCAGGCCCACTTGCCAACTAATGCCACCACTCATATTTGTTGTAACAGTAGTGTAAATTTAAAAAAAATAAAAAATTTTGACTGTGAAACATCAGTCTGCTAGTGTAATCTAATTGTAGTTGCCTGCCTGCTAGCGCGTGTGCCAGGCCCACTTGCCCTGTGCCACCACTCATATCTGGTGTAACAGTAGTGTAAATAATTTTTTAAAAAAATTTTTTGACTGTGAAACATCATTCTGCTAGTGTAATCTAATTGCAGTTGCCTGCTAGCGTGTGTGCTAGCCAGGCCCACTTGCCCAGTGCCACCACTCATATCTGGTGTAACAGTAGTTTAAATAATTTAAAAAAAAAAAACTTTTTTGACTGTGAAACATCAGTCTGCTAGTGTAATTCTAATTGCAGTTGCCTGCCTGCCAACGTGTGTGCCAGGCCCACTTGCCCAGTGCCACCACTCATATCTCGTGTAACAGTAGTGTAAATAATTTAAAAAAAAAACTTTTTTGACTGTGAAACATCATTCTGCTAGTGTAATCTAATTGCTATTGCCTGCCTGCTAGCATGTGTGCCAGGCCCACTTGCCCAGTGCCACCACTCATATCTGGTGTAATAGTAGTGTAAAAAATTAAAAAAAAAAGTTTTTTGACTGTGAAACATCAGTCTGCTAGTGTAATCTAATTGCAGTTGCCTGCCTGCTAGCGTGTGTGCCAGGCCCACTTGCCCAGTGCCACCACTCATATCTGGTGTAACAGTAGTGTAAATAATAAAAAAAAAAAAACTTTTTTGACTGTGAAACATCAGTCTGCTAGTGTAATCTAATTACAGTTACCTGCCTGCCAATGTGTGTGCCAGGCCCACTTGCCCAGTGCCACCACTCATATCTGGTGTAACAGTAGTGTAAATAATTAAAAAAAAACTTTTTTGACTGTGAAACATCAGTCTGCTAGTGTAATCTAATTGCAGTTGACTGCCTGCTAGCGTGTGTGCCAGGCCCACTTGCCCGGTGCCACCACTCATATCTGGTGTAACAGTAGTGTAAATAATTAAAAAAACAAGCACTTTTTTGACTGTAAAACATCAGTCTGCTAGTGTAATCTAATTGCAGTTGCCTGCCTGCCAGCGTGTGTGCCAGGCCGATTTGCCCAGCGCCACCACTCATATCTGGTGTAACAGTAGTGTAAATAATTTAAAAAAAAAAATACTTTTTTGACTGTGAAACATCAGTCTGCTAGTGTAATCTAATTGCAGTTGCCTGCCTGCCAGCGTGTGTGCCAGGCCCACTTGCCAACTAGTGCCACCACTCATATCTGTTGTAACAGTAGTGTAACATTTTTTAAAAAAAAACTTTTTTGACTTTGAAACATCAGTCTGCTAGTGTAATCTAATTGCAGTTGCCTGCCTGCCAGCGTGTTTGCCAGGCCCACTTGCCAACTATTGCCACCACTCATATTTGTTGTAACAATAGTGTAAATTTTTTTTAAAAAAACTTCTTTGACTGTGAAACATCAGTCTGCTAGTGTAATCTAATTGCAGTTGCCTACCTGCCAGCGTGTGTGCCAGGCCCACTTGCCAACTAGTGCCACCACTCATATCTGTTGTAACAGTAGTGTAGATTTAAAAAAAAAAAAAACTTTTTTGACTGTGAAACATCAGTCTGCTAGTGTAATCTAATTGCAGTTGCCTGCCTGCCAGCGTGTGTGCCAGGCCCACTGGCCAACTAGTGCCACCACTCATATCTGTTGTAACAGTAGTGTAAATTAAAAAAAATAGAAATATTTTGACTGTGAAACATCAGTCTGCTAGTGTAATCTAATTGCAGTTGCCTGCCTGCCAGCGTGTGTGCCAGGCCCACTTGCCAACTAGTGCCACCACTCATATCTTTTGTAACAGTAGTGTAAATTTAAAAAAAAAATAACTTTTTTGACTGTGAAACATCAGTCTGCTAGTGTAATCTAATTGTAGTTGCCTGCCTGCCAGCATGTGTGCCAGGCGCACTTGCCAACTAGTGCCACCATTCATATCTGTTGTAAAAGTAGTGTAAATTAAAAAAAAAATTAGTTTTTTGACTGTGAAACATCAGTCTGCTAGTGTAATCTAATTGCAGTTGCCTGCCTGCTAGCGTGTGTGCCAGGCCCACTTGCCCAGTGCCACCACTCATATCTGGTGTAACAGTAGTTTAAATAATTTAAAAAAAAAAACTTTTTTGACTGTGAAATATCAGTCTGCTAGTGCAATTCTAATTGCAGTTGCCTGCCTGCCAACGTGTGTGCCCGGCCCACTTGCCCAGTGCCACCACTCATATCTGGTGTAACAGTAGTGTAAGTAATTAAAAAAAAAAACTTTTTTGACTGTGAAACATCAGTCTGCTAGTGTAATCTAATTGCAGTTGCCTGCCTGCCAGCGTGTGTGCCAGGCCCACTTGCCCAGTGCCACCACTCATATCTGGTGTAACAGTAGTGTAAATAATTAAAAAAAAAAAAAAACTTTTTTGACTGCGAAACATCAGTCTGCTAGTGTAATCTAATTGCAGTTTCCTGCCTGCCAGCGCGTTTGCCAGGCCCACTTGCCAACTAATGCCACCACTCATATTTGTTGTAACAGTAGTGTAAATTAAAAAAAAAAAAAATTTGACTGTGAAACATCAGTCTGCTAGTGTAATCTAATTGTAGTTGCCTGCCTGCCAGCGTGTGTGCCAGGCCCACTTGCCAACTAGTGCCACCACTCATATCTGTTGTAACAGTAGTGTAAATTTTAAAAAAATAACTTTTTTGACTGTGAAACATCAGTCTGCTAGTGTAATGCAATTGCAGTTGCCTGCCTGCCAGCGTGTGTGCCAGGCCCACTTGCCCAGTGCCACCACTCATATCTGGTGTAACAGTAGTTTAAATAATTTAAAAAAAAAAAACTTTTTTGACTGTGAAACATCAGTCTGCTATTGTAATTCTAATTGCAGTTGCCTGCCTGCCAACGTGTGTGCCAGGCCCACTTGCCCAGTGCCACCACTCATATCTGGTGTAACAGTAGTGTAAATAATTTAAAAAATAAACTTTTTTGACTGTGAAACATCATTCTGCTAGTGTAATCTAATTGCTATTGCCTGCCTGCTAGCATGTGTGCCAGGTCCACTTGCCCAGTGCCACCACTCATATCTGGTGTAATAGTAGTGTAAATAATTAAAAAAAAGTTTTTGACTGTGAAACATCAGTCTGCTAGTGTAATCTAATTGCAGTTGTCTGCCTGCCAGTGTGTGTGCCAGGCCCACTTGACCAGTGCCACCACTCATATCTGGTGTAACAGTAGTGTAAATAATAAAAAAAAAAAATTTTTTGACTGTGAAACATCAGTCTGCTAGTGTAATCTAATTGCAGTTGCCTGCCTGCCAGCGTGTGTGCCAGGCCCACTTGCCCAGTGCCACCACTCATATCTGGTGTAACAGTAGTGTAAATAATTAAAAAAAAAAAAAAACTTTTTTGACTGCGAAACATCAGTCTGCTAGTGTAATCTAATTGCAGTTTCCTGCCTGCCAGCGCGTTTGCCAGGCCCACTTGCCAACTAATGCCACCACTCATATTTGTTGTAACAGTAGTGTAAATTAAAAAAAAAAATTTTGACTGTGAAACATCAGTCTGCTAGTGTAATCTAATTGTAGTTGCCTGCCTGCCAGCGTGTGTGCCAGGCCCACTTGCCAACTAGTGCCACCACTCATATCTGTTGTAACAGTAGTGTAAATTTTAAAAAAATAACTTTTTTGACTGTGAAACATCAGTCTGCTAGTGTAATGCAATTGCAGTTGCCTGCCTGCTAGCGTGTGTGCCAGGCCCACTTGCCCAGTGCCACCACTCATATCTGGTGTAACAGTAGTTTAAATAATTTAAAAAAAAAAAACTTTTTTGACTGTGAAACATCAGTCTGCTAGTGTAATTCTAATTGCAGTTGCCTGCCTGCCAACGTGTGTGCCAGGCCCACTTGCCCAGTGCCACCACTCATATCTGGTGTAACAGTAGTGTAAATAATTTAAAAAATAAACTTTTTTGACTGTGAAACATCATTCTGCTAGTGTAATCTAATTGCTATTGCCTGCCTGCTAGCATGTGTGCCAGGTCCACTTGCCCAGTGCCACCACTCATATCTGGTGTAATAGTAGTGTAAATAATTAAAAAAAAGTTTTTGACTGTGAAACATCAGTCTGCTAGTGTAATCTAATTGCAGTTGTCTGCCTGCCAGTGTGTGTGCCAGGCCCACTTGACCAGTGCCACCACTCATATCTGGTGTAACAGTAGTGTAAATAATAAAAAAAAAAACTTTTTTGACTGTGAAACATCAGTCTGCTAGTGTAATCTAATTGCAGTTGCCTGCCTGCCAGCGTGTGTGCCAGGCCCACTGGCCAACTAGTGCCACCACTCATATCTGTTGTAACAGTAGTGTAAATTAAAAAAAATAGAAATATTTTGACTGTGAAACATCAGTCTGCTAGTGTAATCTAATTGCAGTTGCCTGCCTGCCAGCGTGTGTGCCAGGCCCACTTGCCAACTAGTGCCACCACTCATATCTTTTGTAACAGTAGTGTAAGTAATTTTAAAAAAAAACTTTTTTGACTGTGAAACATCAGTCTGCTAGTGTAATCTAATTGCAGTTGCCTGCCTGCCAGCATGTGTGCCAGGCCCACTTGCCCAGTGCCACCACTCATATCTGGTGTAACAGTAGTGTAAATAATTAAAAAAAAACAAAAAACTTTTTTGACTGCGAAACATCAGTCTGCTAGTGTAATCTAATTGCAGTTTCCTGCCTGCCAGCGCGTTTGCCAGGCCCACTTGCCAACTAATGCCACCACTCATATTTGTTGTAACAGTAGTGTAAATTAAAAAAAAAAAAAAATTTGACTGTGAAACATCAGTCTGCTAGTGTAATCTAATTGTAGTTGCCTGCCTGCCAGCGTGTGTGCCAGGCCCACTTGCCAACTAGTGCCACCACTCATATCTGGTGTAACAGTAGTTTAAATAATTTTAAAAAAAAAACTTTTTTGACTGTGAAATATCAGTCTGCTAGTGCAATTCTAATTGCAGTTGCCTGCCTGCCAACGTGTGTGCCCGGCCCACTTGCCCAGTGCCACCACTCATATCTGGTGTAACAGTAGTGTAAGTAATTAAAAAAAAAAACTTTTTTGACTGTGAAACATCAGTCTGCTAGTGTAATCTAATTGCAGTTGCCTGCCTGCCAGCGTGTGTGCCAGGCCCACTTGCCCAGTGCCACCACTCATATCTGGTGTAACAGTAGTGTAAATAATTAAAAAAAAAAAAAAACTTTTTTGACTGCGAAACATCAGTCTGCTAGTGTAATCTAATTGCAGTTTCCTGCCTGCCAGCGCGTTTGCCAGGCCCACTTGCCAACTAATGCCACCACTCATATTTGTTGTAACAGTAGTGTAAATTAAAAAAAAAAAAAATTTGACTGTGAAACATCAGTCTGCTAGTGTAATCTAATTGTAGTTGCCTGCCTGCCAGCGTGTGTGCCAGGCCCACTTGCCAACTAGTGCCACCACTCATATCTGTTGTAACAGTAGTGTAAATTTTAAAAAAATAACTTTTTTGACTGTGAAACATCAGTCTGCTAGTGTAATGCAATTGCAGTTGCCTGCCTGCTAGCGTGTGTGCCAGGCCCACTTGCCCAGTGCCACCACTCATATCTGGTGTAACAGTAGTTTAAATAATTTAAAAAAAAAAAACTTTTTTGACTGTGAAACATCAGTCTGCTATTGTAATTCTAATTGCAGTTGCCTGCCTGCCAACGTGTGTGCCAGGCCCACTTGTCCAGTGCCACCACTCATATCTGGTGTAACAGTAGTGTAAATAATTTAAAAAATAAACTTTTTTGACTGTGAAACATCATTCTGCTAGTGTAATCTAATTGCTATTGCCTGCCTGCTAGCATGTGTGCCAGGTCCACTTGCCCAGTGCCACCACTCATATCTGGTGTAATAGTAGTGTAAATAATTAAAAAAAAGTTTTTGACTGTGAAACATCAGTCTGCTAGTGTAATCTAATTGCAGTTGTCTGCCTGCCAGTGTGTGTGCCAGGCCCACTTGACCAGTGCCACCACTCATATCTGGTGTAACAGTAGTGTAAATAATAAAAAAAAAAACTTTTTTGACTGTGAAACATCAGTCTGCTAGTGTAATCTAATTGCAGTTGCCTGCCTGCCAGCGTGTGTGCCAGGCCCACTTGCCCAGTGCCACCACTCATATCTGGTGTAACAGTAGTGTAAATAATTAAAAAAAAAAAAAAACTTTTTTGACTGCGAAACATCAGTCTGCTAGTGTAATCTAATTGCAGTTTCCTGCCTGCCAGCGCGTTTGCCAGGCCCACTTGCCAACTAATGCCACCACTCATATTTGTTGTAACAGTAGTGTAAATTAAAAAAAAAAATTTTGACTGTGAAACATCAGTCTGCTAGTGTAATCTAATTGTAGTTGCCTGCCTGCCAGCGTGTGTGCCAGGCCCACTTGCCAACTAGTGCCACCACTCATATCTGTTGTAACAGTAGTGTAAATTTTAAAAAAATAACTTTTTTGACTGTGAAACATCAGTCTGCTAGTGTAATGCAATTGCAGTTGCCTGCCTGCTAGCGTGTGTGCCAGGCCCACTTGCCCAGTGCCACCACTCATATCTGGTGTAACAGTAGTTTAAATAATTTAAAAAAAAAAAAACTTTTTTGACTGTGAAACATCAGTCTGCTAGTGTAATTCTAATTGCAGTTGCCTGCCTGCCAACGTGTGTGCCAGGCCCACTTGCCCAGTGCCACCACTCATATCTGGTGTAACAGTAGTGTAAATAATTTAAAAAATAAACTTTTTTGACTGTGAAACATCATTCTGCTAGTGTAATCTAATTGCTATTGCCTGCCTGCTAGCATGTGTGCCAGGTCCACTTGCCCAGTGCCACCACTCATATCTGGTGTAATAGTAGTGTAAATAATTAAAAAAAAGTTTTTGACTGTGAAACATCAGTCTGCTAGTGTAATCTAATTGCAGTTGTCTGCCTGCCAGTGTGTGTGCCAGGCCCACTTGACCAGTGCCACCACTCATATCTGGTGTAACAGTAGTGTAAATAATAAAAAAAAAAACTTTTTTGACTGTGAAACATCAGTCTGCTAGTGTAATCTAATTGCAGTTGCCTGCCTGCCAGCGTGTGTGCCAGGCCCACTTGCCCAGTGCCACCACTCATATCTGGTGTAACAGTAGTGTAAATAATTAAAAAAAAAAAAAAACTTTTTTGACTGCGAAACATCAGTCTGCTAGTGTAATCTAATTGCAGTTTCCTGCCTGCCAGCGCGTTTGCCAGGCCCACTTGCCAACTAATGCCACCACTCATATTTGTTGTAACAGTAGTGTAAATTAAAAAAAAAAATTTTGACTGTGAAACATCAGTCTGCTAGTGTAATCTAATTGTAGTTGCCTGCCTGCCAGCGTGTGTGCCAGGCCCACTTGCCAACTAGTGCCACCACTCATATCTGTTGTAACAGTAGTGTAAATTTTAAAAAAATAACTTTTTTGACTGTGAAACATCAGTCTGCTAGTGTAATGCAATTGCAGTTGCCTGCCTGCTAGCGTGTGTGCCAGGCCCACTTGCCCAGTGCCACCACTCATATCTGGTGTAAAAGTAGTTTAAATAATTTAAAAAAAAAAAACTTTTTTGACTGTGAAACATCAGTCTGCTAGTGTAATTCTAATTGCAGTTGCCTGCCTGCCAACGTGTGTGCCAGGCCCACTTGCCCAGTGCCACCACTCATATCTGGTGTAACAGTAGTGTAAATAATTTAAAAAATAAAATTTTTTTACTGTGAAACATCATTCTGCTAGTGTAATCTAATTGCTATTGCCTGCCTGCTAGCATGTGTGCCAGGTCCACTTGCCCAGTGCCACCACTCATATCTGGTGTAATAGTAGTGTAAATAATTAAAAAAAAGTTTTTGACTGTGAAACATCAGTCTGCTAGTGTAATCTAATTGCAGTTGTCTGCCTGCCAGTGTGTGTGCCAGGCCCACTTGACCAGTGCCACCACTCATATCTGGTGTAACAGTAGTGTAAATAATAAAAAAAAAAAACTTTTTTGACTGTGAAACATCAGTCTGCTAGTGTAATCTAATTGCAGTTGCCTGCCTGCCAGCGTGTGTGCCAGTCCCACTTGCCAACTAGTGCCACCACTCATATCTGTTGTAACAGTAGTGTAAATTAAAAAAAATAGAAATATTTTGACTGTGAAACATCAGTCTGCTAGTGTAATCTAATTGCAGTTGCCTGCCTGCCAGCGTGTGTGCCAGGCCCACTTGCCAACTAGTGCCACCACTCATATCTTTTGTAACAGTAGTGTAAGTAATTTTAAAAAAAAACTTTTTTGACTGTGAAACATCAGTCTGCTAGTGTAATCTAATTGCAGTTGCCTGCCTGCCAGCATGTGTGCCAGGCCCACTTGCCCAGTGCCACCACTCATATCTGGTGTAACAGTAGTGTAAATAATTAAAAAAAAACAAAAAACTTTTTTGACTGCGAAACATCAGTCTGCTAGTGTAATCTAATTGCAGTTTCCTGCCTGCCAGCGCGTTTGCCAGGCCCACTTGCCAACTAATGCCACCACTCATATTTGTTGTAACAGTAGTGTAAATTAAAAAAAAAAAAAAATTTGACTGTGAAACATCAGTCTGCTAGTGTAATCTAATTGTAGTTGCCTGCCTGCCAGCGTGTGTGCCAGGCCCACTTGCCAACTAGTGCCACCACTCATATCTGGTGTAACAGTAGTTTAAATAATTTTAAAAAAAAAACTTTTTTGACTGTGAAATATCAGTCTGCTAGTGCAATTCTAATTGCAGTTGCCTGCCTGCCAACGTGTGTGCCCGGCCCACTTGCCCAGTGCCACCACTCATATCTGGTGTAACAGTAGTGTAAGTAATTAAAAAAAAAAACTTTTTTGACTGTGAAACATCAGTCTGCTAGTGTAATCTAATTGCAGTTGCCTGCCTGCCAGCGTGTGTGCCAGGCCCACTTGCCCAGTGCCACCACTCATATCTGGTGTAACAGTAGTGTAAATAATTAAAAAAAAAAAAAAACTTTTTTGACTGCGAAACATCAGTCTGCTAGTGTAATCTAATTGCAGTTTCCTGCCTGCCAGCGCGTTTGCCAGGCCCACTTGCCAACTAATGCCACCACTCATATTTGTTGTAACAGTAGTGTAAATTAAAAAAAAAAAAAATTTGACTGTGAAACATCAGTCTGCTAGTGTAATCTAATTGTAGTTGCCTGCCTGCCAGCGTGTGTGCCAGGCCCACTTGCCAACTAGTGCCACCACTCATATCTGTTGTAACAGTAGTGTAAATTTTAAAAAAATAACTTTTTTGACTGTGAAACATCAGTCTGCTAGTGTAATGCAATTGCAGTTGCCTGCCTGCTAGCGTGTGTGCCAGGCCCACTTGCCCAGTGCCACCACTCATATCTGGTGTAACAGTAGTTTAAATAATTTAAAAAAAAAAAAACTTTTTTGACTGTGAAACATCAGTCTGCTATTGTAATTCTAATTGCAGTTGCCTGCCTGCCAACGTGTGTGCCAGGCCCACTTGTCCAGTGCCACCACTCATATCTGGTGTAACAGTAGTGTAAATAATTTAAAAAATAAACTTTTTTGACTGTGAAACATCATTCTGCTAGTGTAATCTAATTGCTATTGCCTGCCTGCTAGCATGTGTGCCAGGTCCACTTGCCCAGTGCCACCACTCATATCTGGTGTAATAGTAGTGTAAATAATTAAAAAAAAGTTTTTGACTGTGAAACATCAGTCTGCTAGTGTAATCTAATTGCAGTTGTCTGCCTGCCAGTGTGTGTGCCAGGCCCACTTGACCAGTGCCACCACTCATATCTGGTGTAACAGTAGTGTAAATAATAAAAAAAAAAACTTTTTTGACTGTGAAACATCAGTCTGCTAGTGTAATCTAATTGCAGTTGCCTGCCTGCCAGCGTGTGTGCCAGGCCCACTTGCCCAGTGCCACCACTCATATCTGGTGTAACAGTAGTGTAAATAATTAAAAAAAAAAAAAAACTTTTTTGACTGCGAAACATCAGTCTGCTAGTGTAATCTAATTGCAGTTTCCTGCCTGCCAGCGCGTTTGCCAGGCCCACTTGCCAACTAATGCCACCACTCATATTTGTTGTAACAGTAGTGTAAATTAAAAAAAAAAATTTTGACTGTGAAACATCAGTCTGCTAGTGTAATCTAATTGTAGTTGCCTGCCTGCCAGCGTGTGTGCCAGGCCCACTTGCCAACTAGTGCCACCACTCATATCTGTTGTAACAGTAGTGTAAATTTTAAAAAAATAACTTTTTTGACTGTGAAACATCAGTCTGCTAGTGTAATGCAATTGCAGTTGCCTGCCTGCTAGCGTGTGTGCCAGGCCCACTTGCCCAGTGCCACCACTCATATCTGGTGTAACAGTAGTTTAAATAATTTAAAAAAAAAAAACTTTTTTGACTGTGAAACATCAGTCTGCTAGTGTAATTCTAATTGCAGTTGCCTGCCTGCCATCGTGTGTGCCAGGCCCACTTGCCCAGTGCCACCACTCATATCTGGTGTAACAGTAGTGTAAATAATTTAAAAAATAAACTTTTTTGACTGTGAAACATCATTCTGCTAGTGTAATCTAATTGCTATTGCCTGCCTGCTAGCATGTGTGCCAGGTCCACTTGCCCAGTGCCACCACTCATATCTGGTGTAATAGTAGTGTAAATAATTAAAAAAAAGTTTTTGACTGTGAAACATCAGTCTGCTAGTGTAATCTAATTGCAGTTGTCTGCCTGCCAGTGTGTGTGCCAGGCCCACTTGACCAGTGCCACCACTCATATCTGGTGTAACAGTAGTGTAAATAATAAAAAAAAAAACTTTTTTGACTGTGAAACATCAGTCTGCTAGTGTAATCTAATTGCAGTTGCCTGCCTGCCAGCGTGTGTGCCAGGCCCACTGGCCAACTAGTGCCACCACTCATATCTGTTGTAACAGTAGTGTAAATTAAAAAAAATAGAAATATTTTGACTGTGAAACATCAGTCTGCTAGTGTAATCTAATTGCAGTTGCCTGCCTGCCAGCGTGTGTGCCAGGCCCACTTGCCAACTAGTGCCACCACTCATATCTTTTGTAACAGTAGTGTAAGTAATTTTAAAAAAAAACTTTTTTGACTGTGAAACATCAGTCTGCTAGTGTAATCTAATTGCAGTTGCCTGCCTGCCAGCATGTGTGCCAGGCCCACTTGCCCAGTGCCACCACTCATATCTGGTGTAACAGTAGTGTAAATAATTAAAAAAAAAAAAAAAAACTTTTTTGACTGCGAAACATCAGTCTGCTAGTGTAATCTAATTGCAGTTTCCTGCCTGCCAGCGCGTTTGCCAGGCCCACTTGCCAACTAATGCCACCACTCATATTTGTTGTAACAGTAGTGTAAATTAAAAAAAAAAAAAAAATTTGACTGTGAAACATCAGTCTGCTAGTGTAATCTAATTGTAGTTGCCTGCCTGCCAGCGTGTGTGCCAGGCCCACTTGCCAACTAGTGCCACCACTCATATCTGTTGTAACAGTAGTGTAAATTTAAAAAAAATAACTTTTTTGACTGTGAAACATCAGTCTGCTAGTGTAATGTAATTGCAGTTGCCTGCCTGCTAGCGTGTGTGCCAGGCCCACTTGCACAGTGCCACCACTCATATCTGGTGTAACAGTAGTTTAAATAATTAAAAAAAAAAAAAACTTTTTTGACTGTGAAACATCAGTCTGCTAGTGTAATTCTAATTGCAGTTGCCTGCCTGCCAACGTGTGTGCCAGGCCCACTTGCCCAGTGCCACCACTCATATCTGGTGTAACAGTAGTGTAAATAATTTAAAAAATAAACTTTTTTGACTGTGAAACATCATTCTGCTAGTGTAATCTAATTGCTATTGCCTGCCTGCTAGCATGTGTGCCAGGTCCACTTGCCCAGTGCCACCACTCATATCTGGTGTAATAGTAGTGTAAATAATTAAAAAAAAGTTTTTGACTGTGAAACATCAGTCTGCTAGTGTAATCTAATTGCAGTTGCCTGCCTGCCAGTGTGTGTGCCAGGCCCACTTGACCAGTGCCACCACTCATATCTGGTGTAACAGTAGTGTAAAAAATTAAAAAAAAAACTTTTTTGACTGTGAAACATCAGTCTGCTTGTGTAATCTAATTGCAGTTGCCTGCCTGCCAGCGTGTGTGCCAGGCTCACAGCGTACACTGTGCCCACGTGTCCAGTGGCACCACTCATATCTTGTTTAATAGTAGTGTAAGTGTACATTTAAAAAAATAAAAACTTTTTGGACTGTCAAACATCAGTCTGCTTTTTTGTGTCAGGCTCACAGCGTATACTGTGCCCACTTGCCCAGTGCCACCACTCATATCTTGTTTAATAGTATTGTAAGTGTACATTTAAAAAAAAATGACAGGCAGAGGCAGGCCACCCCGCAGGTGCCATTGTGGTCATTTTTCTGTTATTCCCTTTGGCCATAGAATAATGCCCAGTGTTCAGAGGCCACGTCCCATGAACTCGAAAAGTTCTGAGGAGGTCATAGTTGACTTTTTAACACAGGACACCCAATCTTCTATAGCTTCCGCTCCGAACCTTGACGCACCATCCTCCTCCAGCTTATCTTCGGGCACCTCTCAAGTTACCACCACTCTCCCGCCTGCCGCCACCACCAACACTAGCACCACAGCCGCTTCACTTGATTTGTCAGAGGAGTTTTTTACACATCAGTTAGAAGAAATGACTACAGCCTATTACTCTTGAAAAAGCTGGGGTGTCGCCAGCGAAACGTGTTAAGGTATTGTGGCTGTTCAGAGCATCCGTAAACACAGATGTAAGGTGGTTTGAGGACGTATCTTATTGGTGGAAAGATCACCCTCTTTGCCGGGTATTGTTTAAATATCTTCAATCGGACGCCCTGGATCTCCCGCTGCCTTCAGTCTTGGTGAAGCTGTTTTTGATATTGTACACTGCTGTTTTTTAATTTATCTCTAGTAAGTACATTACTAGCGTGTGTTGTTCCGAATAAAGTACTCCTACCTTGAATCGGATGTGCGCTCTCTTTTTCCTTTCTGCTGCAGTTTCAGTGTGTTCGTCCAGGGAAGGGAGACCTTTGGACTTTGATATAGCAGCACTCCCTCAAGATTCAAGTTTGTTCCTGTATCATCTTTTGGGATATTATTGTGGAAGTTTCTACTATCACCATTGACGTTTCTATCATATTCCGTGAATCACGTAGTGTGGTAAATTATTCATGTTATTGTTTCTTATTGTAGCGCAGCCTATATATTTTTGTTTTTTGTATGTGTCCATTTACTAAGTCTCTTTTTAGGCTGCAGCTCTCTTTCACAATTTATATTGTGTTTTATTGGTTGGTGAAACATTTGAATTAATATTGTCTTTGCACGACATTTACATACTCTGCACTAGTTCTGTTCTTAACGGCTCCTCTAGTTCTATTTTGAATGGTTTTATTTTTAAACGATTCTATTACTCATTTATTGGTGGTTTTATATGACATATAGTTGAGATCTCAGATTTATATTGCATGACACTGTATTGTATTATATTGTATGGTACTAAGTTTACTTTTTATATGTACATTGTTTAAAATACACGTGATTTGTGTTATAGCTACCAAGATTTTTGTAAACTTCTGTTTGCTGAACATTTGGAAATTGTCTTATTAAGGAAAATGTGTGTATCTCAGTGTAAATTGCTTGACATATCTAGTTTTTCAGTATGGCAGTGGAAAATCACTTTGGGGAATATCTTGCAAGATTGGATAGGCAGAGATCTATTAATATTTTAAACTTGGAGGATTCTGATACTCCTGATATTGAGAAACCTATCAATCTTTTTAGGAATCTTGAAGATCTCCTAGAAAAAGATATAAGAGAGTGGCAAGATTTGCTACTACTAGATAACTATCTGTTACATGATGTTAAACCTAGGGGTCTCAGATTCTTTAAAGTCCCTGTCTTTAGATTAGATTAGGTTGAATTTTCATTAGATTGGGAGAAAGCATTTCACAATTGTTCCATAACTCTCCTTAAAATATTAGTCAGGTATAGGGAACATAAAATGAAATGTTTAGAAGTTGAGATTAAAAATGCAGTTGATAAGATACAACCCTTTAGTGAAATTGAAGAATGGAAAACATTCAATACTAACATTCAAACTAGATTAGCCAAACTAGAGAAATATTTAAGTCTGAAAAAACAGAAAAAATTGGCAAGAGATGTTAGAGACTATAAGGATGATGTTGTGTATACCTATAATAAAGTCAATAATAATGATACATTCGCTGAACCTCTTGGAAATACAAATACTAATGTTGATCCTATAAAGGAAAAACACACTTACAGGGAGCAAACATCAAATAATTATATGAATAAAATGCCAAGAAGGAACAGTTGTTCAAATAGTATAACGAATAACAGCTATTATGACAACGACAAAAAACATACACCAATTGGCAATAAAGGGAAAAAAGGTAATCAAAATTCTAACATCGCCAGTAATAATAATAATAATAACAATAATAATCACAATAAAAACCCTAAGAGAGATGAACCCTGGAGTGAAAGAAGAGAGAACTCTGGTCCATACAGGGGAGACTATTTAAATAAGGGTCCTAGGGATCTACCTTGGCGCAACCGCTCTAGGAATCAAAACACTCACAAAAGAGATAACTCTTATGATTTCAAATTAAGAAATGAGGATTACACCATGCCTCAACACTCACGAAATAGACAGAGTCAAAATAGCCAGTACTCTAAAAATAAAAGAGATTATAACCATCGTGCTAATGAAAATAGATATGAAGTGTTGAGTGATTATAATGTCCCTCCTACCCCCTCCTATTTGACATGGAATAGATTAGGAGCTAAACCCAAGTCACCTGTGCATACATATTTTTTAGACAGGGGCCAAACAAACCATTACAGGGACAGAAAACTCTCTTGGGGTGGAGAAAAGACACTAAATTGGGACATAAGAGAAAGACCCCAAAAAAGAGCTTTAGAACACGACGAGGGGGAAGAGCAGGACTTAGAAGTAAGAGGAGGGAACAAAAGAAGGCTGAACTAGAATGTATGAGAAAGGACATTGTGAATCTTTCGGATGTAGTCCTGACTGATGATGATGTCAGGTTGTTGGGAAAAGGCCTTAATTTTGCCCCGAAATCAAAGCCCAACAAATTTGAAGTCTATATGGACAGTCAAAAATACATCCGAAAGATGACACTTAAGAGATATTTCTTCAAAGATTCTAGAAACCATGAACAAGTAACCAATAATAGAAACTATTTGGAGGGTGGTGATATTGATACACTTAGGACTTTAAAAAGCCTTGAAATGAACACTGGAGATACTTTGGAAAATCTTGTTTAGATCCTAGCAATCCTAGTATCAATATTAGTATTGATGATGATTTACTTGATTTATCTCTATATGAAGAGGACCCGCAAATAAGACATACAAATCTAAAGGGTAAATCAAGTTTTTATAATTATCAGATGCAAGGTGAACAGCTTTCTCTGTTTAATAAATTAGTGTGTAGGGACCTTGAAGTAGAATTAACTAAATGTAACCTAAACAAATATAATGACAACCTTACCTCTAAAGAGAGAGTTGCTTTGAACACACTAAAGAAAAATAATAATATAGTCTTCAGAGCAGCCGATAAGGGCGGTGGTCTAGTGATACAGAACCGCGATGCTTATATAGGTGAGGCTTATAACATACTTAGTGATCATCTCACCTATAAGTGTCTAACGTTTAACCCTACCTTTGATTTTTCCAAACAGCTGGACTCCCTATTAAGGAAAGCTAAAGAAGAAAATGTCATAAATCAGGATGAATTTAATTTCATTAAGCCCTCTGACCCATCTATGCCCACCTTTTATCTTCTTCCCAAGATCCATAAAGATCTCGTAAACCCCCCGGGACGTCCCATCATTTCTGGCATTGGTTCCTTGTGCCACAATTTGTCCAAATATGTGGATTATTTTTTGCAACCCCTGGTAATTAAAACCAAGGCTTATCTCAAGGATACCGCAGAAACTATAAAAAATTTTGAGGGACCGTCTTGGGAAGATGATTTGAGGTGGGCAACATTTGATGTGTCTTCATTATATATGGTCATTCCCCATAAGAAGGGTGTAGAGGCTATCAGAGAAGCATTCACTGGATTTGATATTCCTGTATCTCACCTTTCATTTATATTGGATTCTATTATGTTTATTCTATCACATAATTATTTTGAATTTTTAGGAAAATTTTATTTACAATTAAAAGGGACGGCGATGGGGACTACGTTTGCCCCATCGAACGCAAATCTTTTTATGGATAATTTTGAGAAAAGGTTTATTTGGAATAACAACCCTTTTAGTAAAAATATGCTGGAATACTTCAGGTATATAGATGACGTAATAATTCTTTGGAAAGGTTCCGATGAGTTATTAACTGAATTTACTGAATACATTAATAACAACAACTATAATCTGAAGTTTACTGGCAATAGTTCCAATAAAAGTATTGAATTTTTGGATATTATTTTGTTTACAGACGAATCAAGTAACAAGGTATCTGTCCGTAATTTTAGAAAAACAGTGGACAAAAATAGTTTTGTCCATGCAAATAGTGCACATTTGAATAGCTTGAAAAGCAATATACCAGTGAGTCGGTATATTTGTGTTAAACGCAATTGCACTAATTCTGAGGACTATGAAGAAGAAGTTAGAATATTGGATGACAAATTTATCCAAAAGGGTTATGATTTAGATATTTTAAAAAAAGCTAAAAATAAAGCAGAACTCTGTGACAGAAATAAACTGTTAGCTAGGGGTAAAAGACCTCTTCATACTAATGGAAACAACAGTCTTGATTCTAAAGATAATAATAATAAAGTTCGTTTTATAACCAGTTTTAATGAAGGGGCACCAATAATAAAAAAGGTTTTAAATAAGCACTGGGGAATTTTAAAATCAGACCCCATCCTAGGTAGTTCAATAGGAGATGGACCTATTATAACTTTAAAAAAAAAAGTTTTTTTTTTTAAGTTAAGGGAAACCAGTGAAGATTCATTTATTTCTAGAGGCAGCTTAGTAAATTGGGTATCAGCCGCTAAAGGTACTTTTAAATGTAACAAACCACTGTGTGCAATGTGCCATTTTGTTAAAAGAGGGGATCTCTTTTTTAACTACAATGGGACTGAGAGTTTCAATATGAAACATAGATGCAACTGCCAAACAACCTATACAGTATATTTGCTTTCCTGTAAGTGTAACCATATTTACATTGGTCGCACAAAAAGAAAAACATCTAAGAGATTCAGCGAACACTTATATAATATCAAAATAAATTTCGATAAACATAGTGTACCTGTACATTTTACCAATGTACATGGTAGTGATACTAGGGGCTTAAATATACAAATAATAGATTGGGTCCCACCAGGTACCACCAATAGGTTACTTCATTTAAGGAGAAAAGAAACTGAGTGGATATATAGACTTAAAAGCCTTACACCCCTTGGTTTAAATATTGATCTGGATGTTCAAGCTTTTCTTTAACAACATTGGTTTTTAGGTAGAAAATAATTATTCAGTTAATTATTTAACTTTTATGAATTATTTAAATATATGGAGTTTTTAAAGTTTTAAAGATATGGTTTATTCACTTAATATGGAGCACAGAGTATTATTAATTAATTTTTTATTAATTGTTTCTTGCGCTTGTATTTTTAGTTTTATCATAGATTTTTTATTGAAATTATGACTATTTTATTTGTAAACATGTATGTATATATAATATTAATGATATTTTATACATATATGTGTTTTATAGATTCTATGTACTTATGCATTGGCTATTATTTGTTTAGGATTTTTAATGTGTATTTTGAAATATCCATGTTTTTAATGTTTTTAATATTTTCCTTGTGTCAGCTCGGCCTGTTAAATCACCTTCTATTTGCATGTGTTGTCTCCGTGGATCAATCGGAACCATGCTATTAGGTACAAAAGGACTGACAATACTACAGCCTATTACTCTTGAAAAAGCCGGGGTGTCGCCGGCAAAACGCGTTGAGGTATTGTGGCTGTTCAGAGCATCCGTAGACACAGATGTAAGGTGGTTTGAGGACGTATCTTATTGGTGGAAAGATCACCCTCTTTGCCGAGTATTGTTTGAATATCTTCAATCGGACGCCCTGGATCTCACACTGCCTTCGGTCTTGGTGAAGCTGTTTTTGATATTGTACACTGCTGTTTTTTAATTTATCTCTAGTAAGTACATTACTAGCGTGTGTTGTTCCGATTAAAGTACTCCTACCTTGAATCGGATGTGCGCTCTCTTTTTCCTTTCTGCTGCAGTTTTAGAAGAAATGAGTGATGCGCAACCATCATTGACAGAGGATGTAGATAACAGTGATATGTCTCAGTCAGGCAGCATTACAAACATGGACGTACGGGGTGATGATGATTATGTTGTACCCGCTGCTGCTTCCTTTGATGATTTGTCAGATACAAGTGAAGCGGTTGATGATGACGATGCGTCCGTGGATGTCACGTGGGTGCCCGCTAGAAGAGAAGAAGAACAGGGGGAAAGTTCAGATGGGGAGACAGAGAGGAGGAGACGAGTTGGAAGCAGGGGGAGGTTGTCGCAAGGAGCTAGTGGCACAGTCAGACAGCATGCACCGGCACCCGGGGTCAGACAGACAGCACGCCAATCAACGCATGCTGTTGCCACCACCAGAATGCCGTCATCGCAGAGCTCAGCAGTGTGGCATTTTTTTTGCGTGTCTGCCTCTGACAACAGCGATGCCATTTGCAACCTGTGCCAAAAGAAAATGAGTCATGGGAAGTGCAACACCCACCTAGGTACAACTGCTTTGCAAAGGCACATGATCGCACATCACAAACGCCTATGGGATCAACACATGATTAGAATCAGCACACAAACTCAAAGCCGCCATCCTCCTCCTGGTCCAGCATCTTCAGCCACGTCAACCACTGCTGTCCTCCTTGCCCCCTCTCAACCATCCGCCACTCTGTCTCTCTTCCGGAGCAGTTCCTGCTCATCTGCCCACAGTCAGGTGTCTGTCAAGGACATGTTTGAGCGTAAGAAGCCAATGTCACAAAGTCACCCCCTTGCCCGGCAACCTGACAGCTGGCTTGTCTGAACTCTTAGCCCACCAGCTTTTACCATACAAGCTGGTGGAGTCTGAGGCGTTCAAAAAATTTGTAGCTATTGGGACACCACAGTGGAAGGTACCCGGCCGAAATTTCTTTTCACAAAAGGCAATCCCCAACCTGTACTCGATTGTGCGAAAGGAAGTAATGGCATGTCTGGCACACAGTGTTGGGGCAAGGGTCCATATGACCACTGATAGCTGGTCTGCAAAGCATGGTCAGGGCAGGTATATCACCTACACTGCGCATTGGGTAAACCTGCTGACGGCTGCCAAACATGGAATGCGTGGCTCTGCAGAGGAGGAGTTGGTGACACCGCCACGACTTGCAGGCAGGCCTGCTGCCACCTCCTCTACTCCTCCTACTCCATCCTCTTCCATAACCTCCTCGGCTGAGTCCTCTTCTGCTGCTGCATCTTGCTCCACATCAACGGCACCCCCCCAGCACCGCAGGTACTATTCCACATCCCGGATACGGCAGTGTCACGCCGTATTGGGGTTGACTTGCCTGAAAGCAGAGAGTCACATCGGACCAGCACTCCTGTCCCCCCTGAACACACAGGTGGATCAGTGGCTGACTCCGCACCAACTGTAGATCGGCAAAGTGGTTTCTGACAATGGAAGTAATTTGGTGGCAGCATTGAAATTGGGCAAGTTGACACATGTGCCGTGCATGGCACATGTGTGTAATCTGATCGTACAACACTTTGTGCATAAGTACCCAGGCTTACAGGACGTCCTGAAGCAGGCCAGGAAGGTGTGTGGCCATTTGAGGCGTTCCTACATGGCCATGGCGCACTTTTCCGATATCCAGCGGCGAAACAACATGCCAGTGAGGCGCTTGATTTGCGACAGCCCGACACGTTAGAATTCAACACTCCTAATGTTTGACCGCCTGCTCCAACAAGAAAAAGCCGTTAACGAGTATTTGTATGACCGGGGTGCTAGGACAGCCTCTGCGGAACTGGGAATTTTTTTGCCACGTTACAGGGCGCTCATGTGCAATGCCTGTAGGCTCATGCGTCCTTTTGAGGAGGTGACAAACCTAGTCAGTCGCACCGAAGGCACCATCAGCGACATCATACCATTTGTTTTCTTCCTGGAGCGTGCCCTTCGAAGAGTGCTGGATCAAGCCGTAGATGAGCGTGAAGAGGAAGAGGAAGATTTGTGGTCACCATCACCACCAGAAACATCCTTATCAGCATCGCTTGCTGGACCTTTGGCAACGCTGGAAGAGGATTGTCCCCTGGCGCCGCAACTGCCTCTGGAAACCTTACCATGGGTCCCAGACCGCACGTCTTGTAATTCTCTGTCTGGGAAATTATATATCTATCAAATCTATCTATTTATCTATCAAATCTATCTATCAAATGTATATTGCATCTATTGATTTATCTATCTAATCTATGTATCTTTCTATCAAATCTATCCATCTCGTGGCCGGACTGTTTTGTGACAGCCACTTGTGTTTCGGCCAAATGTCCGTTGGCCAAATATCCGTCGGCTAAAAGTCCGGCCATGATTGCATGCGCAGTGCCCCAAATTTGAAGTAGGAGGACCGACCAAGCATCTTTTTCCATCTCCCGGTTCCTAAAATCCATGCCATATACACCTCCCCTGATAGGGGGAGTAACAGGTATTAAACTGATCAGAATAGTACTGCTTAACACACCACTCATATCTGATGGCACAGTAGATTGCACGTGCAGTGCCCCAAATTTGAAGTAGGAGGACCGACCAAGCATCTTTTTCCATCTCCCGGTTCCTAAAATCGATGCCATATACACGTCCCCTGGCACCGCAACTGCCTCTGGGAACCTTACCATGGGTCCCAGACCGCACGTCTTGTAATTCTCTGTCTGGGAAATTATATATCTATCAAATCTATCTATTTATCTATCAAATCTATCTAACCTATCTATCGTATCTATCAAATGTATATTGCATCTATTGATCTATCTATCTAATCTATGTATCTATCTATCTATCTATCTATCTATCTATCTATCTATCTATCTATCTATCAAATCTATCTATCTCGTGGTCGGACTGTTTTGTGACAGCCACTTGTGTTTCAGCCAAATATCCGTCGGCCAAATGTCCATCAGCCAAATGTCCGTCGGCTAAAAGTCCGGCCTTGATTGCACGCTCAGTGCCCCAAATTTGAAGTAGGAGGACCAACCAAGCATCTTTTTCCATCTCCCAGTTCCTAAAATTCACGCCATATACACCTCCCCCGATAGGGGGAGTAACAGGTATTAAACTGATCAGAATAGTACTGCTTAACATACCACTCATATCTGGTGGCACAGTAGATTGCACACGCAGTGCCCCAAATTTGAAGTAGGAGGACCGACCAAGCATCTTTTTCCATCTCCCGGTTCCTAAAATCCATGCCATATACACGTCCCCTGGCGCCGCAACTGCCTCTGGGAACCTTACCATGGGTCCCAGACCGCACGTCTTGTAATTCTCTGTCTGGGAAATTATATATCTATCAAATCTATCTATGTATCTATCAAATCTATCTAACTATCTATCATATCTATCAAATGTATTTTGCATCTATTGATCTATCTAATCTATGTATCTATCTATCAAATCTATCTATCTCGTGGCCGGACTGTTTTGTGACAGCCACTTGTGTTTTGGCCAAATGTCCGTCGGACAAATGTCCATTGGCCAAATGTCCATCGGCTAAAAGTCCGGCCGCGATTGCACGTGCAGTGCCCCAAATTTGAAGTAGGAGGACCGACCAAGCATCTTTTTCCATCTCCCGGTTCCTAAAATCCATGCCATATACACCTCCCCCGATAGGGGGAGTAACAGGTATTAAACTGATCAGAATAGTACTACTTAACACACCACTCATATCTGGTGGCACAGTAGATTGCATGCGCAGTGCCCCAAATTTGAAGTAGGAGGACCGACCAAGCATCTTTTTCCATCTCCCAGTTCCTAAAATCCATGCCATATACACGTCCCCTGGCGCCGCAACTGCCTCTGGGAACCTTACCATGGGTCTCAGACCACACGTCTTGTAATTCTCTGTCTCGGAAATTATATATCTATCAAATCTATCTATTTATCTATCAAATCTATCAAATGTATATTGCATCTATTGATCTATCTATCTAATCTATGTATCTATGTATCTATCAAATCTATCTCATGGTTGTGCAAATGGACTGTTTGCGGTTGTTTGCGGTGCATTAAACGAGGATTTTGGTTTGTCACTGTGAAGCGGGCGTAAGACTTACACTACCTGATCGATACAACATCATCTATTAAAAACCAGATACAGGGTGCGCTAATGAAAGCTGCTAATATGATAGAATAGAGGATAGAATAAAGCTAATATATGCAAACATAAGCTAGTGTTAAGAAACGGCTCATAAATATAGTTAATACAATAAAATATATTTTAATATATTTGAATAAACCCTAATACATGTAAACTAGCAATTTAAAAATACATAATAAATGAATAAATGAGTAAAATAAAAAACCACCGGTGGTAAGAAAATCAGGGGATATAAATGAAAGTCCGTGGTGGGCTTTAAAAAATAAATCCAAAGAAACAAAGTTCAATGATTAAAAGATGCAGACTAAAAAAATAGCAAAATTGAGTGAGAGTTTGGAAAGCAGCTGAGTCAGTCTGTGTGGCTGGATCAATGTAACATTCAAGTAAAAGTTCAGTCGGTGGCTAAAAGGACAATCTGCGTTAAAGTAGAAAAGTCTGTGCCATAAATGATAAGTTTTACAAGCTTGACTCACCCAGAATACGAAGCTATTTTCTGTTATGCTTCTCCGTGTACAAGTATAGTTGGTTAGATGTGAACACGTTAGACCCTTGATAGACAGGAGGTTACCTTTCAGGTGAACAGTATCGCTCCAGCGTGTACTGTGGTTTTCTAGATTTTGCAGCGTATGCGGGGTCACGTGATAGTTTGTTCCAATCAGATGCACGGATTACCGGGTGGTCTGTAGATCAGCGTGTCGATGATATCTGCAGATTCTAGGAGTCACAGTTAGCCAAGCTTGATGATAGAAGATAGGAAACAATGTTACATTGCAGTTGGGATTGTTTTCGTAGAGTTCCAAAGTGGAAAACAACAGAGCGCTCTGTATGTTAGTATAGACTTGGTAGTAAAACAATCACAGTGTTGCGGATCAACGCGTTTCAGCTGATGTAGCCTTTTTCAAGATGAATTCAGACTGCTTGCTGTCCTCCTTTTATTGAGGATAATTGTTTAGGACTCCACCTTGTTAGGTGCTCAGTTTTTTCTTAAAGGGATATATCCTTTCCATGGTTCAAACAGTCTCTCCATAAATAGCAGTGCTTGTGCTGAGGTCATCTAAAAGTAACTCAAATAGTTCTAGATCCCCTTCCCTTCAAATAGTTCTAGATCCCCTTCCCTTGGGAAGGGGATCTAGAACTATTTGAGTTACTTTTAGATGACCTCAGCACAAGCACTTTTGGCCTCAACTTTACTTATGAACATAGTAAACACTCAGTTATCTGGACATTAAAATTGAAATAAACAATGGTGAGATTCACACGAAAACACACTTCAAGGAAGTTGAATCTAATAATTATGTACACAGTCAAAGTTGTCACTATAGAAAATGGATAGAGAACATTCCATCAAACCAATTCTCTAGAATTAGAAAGAATTGCACTACATTAGCCAATTATGATGAACAGTCATCATATTTAGAGAGGAAATTCCTTGAGAAGGGTTACAATAAAAGTAAAATAGAGTCAGCTAAAATCACAGCTCGAGATAAGAATAGAAGTGACCTTCTAAAGAGAAGGGATAAGATCAATACAATTAGTAACAATACAGGTGTGGACCCACTCTGGATACCATTTATAACTGATTATAACTCACCATAATCACATTAGATCCATTCTCAATAAACACTGGTATATTTTACAGAGAGACCCAATTATCGGCGAATTATTACCTGAAAAACCAGCAATGGTATTTAAAAAGGCAAGAAATTTAAAACACATATTAGCTCCTAGTGCTTTTAAAGATTCAAAGAAAAAATTTATTGAAGGGGATTTTGATTCCCACAAATTAAAAGGGTTTTACCCGTGCATAAATTGTAAAGCCTGTAAATTCAGCAATAAAACAAAGTGGATAAAGTCTACTATCACCAATAAAGACTTTGAGATAAGGGACTGTATCAGATGTACTGACATCAATGTGGTATATCTGATACAGTGTCCTTGTTCTAAACAGTATTTGGGGGAGACCTCACGCCCCCTCAAAGACAGAATCCGTGAACATCTCTTAAACATCGAACACGGATTCACAGGGCATTTACTATCTAGACATTTCAAAGAATGTCATAATCAAAACACAATGGGTCTAAAATACTGGGGCATAAGAAAAATCACCAACAATTGGAGAGGTGGTGATCTCAATAAAAAGTTGCTACGTGCTGAAGCTGAATTGATATTTCAATTCAAAACCTTAGAACCATTTGGTTTAAATGCAGAGCTAGATTTAAATTCTGTAATGCATTAATAAATCGTATGTAATTAAAAACAAATAAAAACTTTCTCACGTATTATATCTAGTTTCAGATTGAACAATATAACTTAGGGTTTAAAATAGACATGAGTTTTCACTTTTTACCTATTTTTATTTACTATTGATTATTTATTTATCTATCATCAACTATGTATTCTTACAATAGACAATAAGAAAATACAAAAACTATTTAACATTTTTAAATAGTCAGTTAGTTCAACTAAGCTAGGGATTTATACACTATTAAGGGTGACCATTTTTAAGTATATAATCTCCCCCAATCATAATATTCACTAAACACAAGATCAAAACGACACCACTAGTTTGTATATTTGCCGCAATATATATATTTTTCACATATTGGCAATAAAAATATTTTTTTTAACATATTAGATTTTTTTCACTCTTATTGATTATATATCAAATTACACTGATAAGATTAGTTTCCACAATTTATTTAAATTTATCAAATTCATTAAATTTATTAAATTTGTTATATGTATATAAGTTTATGCAACCATTTATTCACAACACAAATAGATCCTTTTCACATTATAGATCACTGCAAAATAAAACACATGTTTTTTTCCCCAGATAATGAACTTAATAAGGAATTTTATTTATGTTTATTTATGCATAATTCACCATAACAGTATTTGCTCTTTATTCACACTTTTTATTCACATTTTTACACATGTGATTCATACATGTGTGTATATAATATTTATG
This sequence comes from Bombina bombina, assembly GCF_027579735.1. NCBI lineage: Eukaryota > Metazoa > Chordata > Amphibia > Anura > Bombinatoridae > Bombina > Bombina bombina. The sequence goes on along the minus strand of NC_069503.1, from coordinate 860,017,063 downwards.
CTCCTTTTTAAAAATGAGAGTCTGCTATTTATGGAGAGACTGTTTGAACCATGGAAAGGATATATCCCTTTAAGAAAAAACTGAGCACCTAACAAGGTGGAGTCCTAAACAATTATCCTCAATAAAAGGAGGGCAGCAAGCAGTCTGAATTCATCTTGAAAAAGGCTACATCAGCTGAAACGTGTTGATCCGCAACACTGTGATTGTTTTACTACCAAGTCTATACTAACATACAGAGCGCTCTGTTGTTTTCCACTTTGGAACTCTACGAAAACAATCCCAACTGCAATGTAACATTGTTTCCTATCTTCTATCATCAAGCTTGGCTAACTGTGACTCCTAGAATCTGCAGATATCATCGACACGCTGATCTACAGACCACCCAGTAATCCGTGCATCTGATTGGAACAAACTATCACGTGACCCCGCATACGCTGCCAAATCTAGCAAACCACAGTACACGCTGGAGCGATACTGTTCACCTGAAAGGTAACCTCCTGTCTATCAAGGGTCTAACGTGTTCACATCTAACCAACTATACTTGTACACGGAGAAGCATAACAGAAAATAGCTTCGTATTCTGGGTGAGTCAAGCTTGTAAAACTTATAATTTATGGCACAGACTTTTCTACTTTAACGCAGATTGTCCTTTTAGCCACCGACTGAACTTTTACTTGAATGTTACATTGATCCAGCCACACAGAATGACTCAGCTGCTTTCCAAACTCTCACTCAATTTTGCTATTTTTTTAGTCTGCATCTTTTAATCATTGAACTTTGTTTCTTTGGATTTATTTTTTAAAGCCCACCACGGACTTTCATTTATATCCCCTGATTTTCTTACCACCGGTGGTTTTTTATTTTACTCATTTATTCATTTATTATGTATTTTTAAATTGCTAGTTTACATGTATTAGGGTTTATTCAAATATATTAAAATATATTTTATTGTATTAACTATATTTATGAGCCGTTTCTTAACACTAGCTTATGTTTGCATATATTAGCTTTATTCTATCCTCTATTCTATCATATTAGCAGCTTTCATTAGTGCACCCTGTATCTGGTTTTTAATAGTTAATGTTTAGAGGTACTTTGGAACTAACCTCTTTTTTTCAGGGTAGCCATTTTTGTGCTAATTCACAGACCTCCTTTTTTACCTTACGATACAACATCATACCTGATGTTTTAAAGCATGTTATTCCAAACAATTTAGGAATGTTAGGTGATTTATGCCCTTTATGGATTAAAACCAGACTCTGCATCAACTATGTAATTTTCGATGGGAGTTTTGCCATGGATCCCCCTCCGGCATGCCACAGTCCAGGTGTTAGTCCCCTTGAAACAACTTTTCCATCACTATTGTGGCCAGAAAGAGTCCCTGTGGGTTTTAAAATTCGCCTGCCTATTGAAGTCAATGGTGGTTCGCCTGTTCGCGAACAGTTGTGGAAGTTCGAGTCCGCCGTTCGCGAATGGAAAATTTTCAGTTTGCGACATCACTACATGTGATCTGTACACACCCCCCGGCTTTCATCACACGCCACACCCGGAAGTAGAGGAGTCCTGCATGAGAAGTCAGACTGGTGAAATAATTCCACACCAGAGCTGTGGTTCACATACTGTGTTTGGATTGCAGAATGGATGGAATCATTCTACCTCACTAGATCACTGGCAGTGGTGAGTTAAATCTGGCAGAAGGGTGGGTTTGTCCCCTGTCACGGATACTGGGCTGCAAGGGTTAAATCCCCACCCCCCTACAACCTCACCCCTGTTGTTTCTCAGTGGTTTTGGGCTCCTCAGAGCAACCACCATCTCTGGAAGCTGTTTGTTTGCTTTGTTTTGGCTTCCTTTTGTGTTCAGAGAAGAGTTGGTTTATGACCAGGAAAACCCTCCTAGGCTGGCTGGGCTCCTGGAACTCCCGGTCGTCCACCTCACAATGGACACCCGCCCAACCCCTCTGAGGCTGGCCAGGCTCCTGGAACTCCCGGTCGGCCCCAGAACAGCAGAACACCCGGTAACTTTAACCCAGGTCGCTCCATCAACCATGTGCTCCAGAGCTCCGCTCTTTTTGGGATTAGTAGCCCCTGGGGAGTACAAGGGGTGGTGGAATTGCCGGGGGGGAGCTCCTTTGGGAACCGGGGGTTTTGGAAACCACTAACCCCATAAATTCAACGGACTGTAACTCTGGTCCCCAGTAACGAATCATGCTGGTTTTTGGACTGTGAAATCTGGGGACCGAGAGCTTTAAAATGACACCCTGGAAGTGCCACCGCTCCACCGAGATCACCCCGAAACCGCCACCCATATGTATTGGGATTATGTGGGACTGTGGCTCCTATGGAGGTGCCGGGCTGTCTGGAGGGGCGGGAATGGCGGGAAAATAGTAGGATTGTCCAGGGTCTTATCAAGATGAGCTGACTGTATAAAAGGAGTGTGTGTTTTCAATAAAATCAGTTCCTGTCTAACCTGAATGCTAGTGTGTCTAGTTATTTGGGTTGGTTCCAGCTAAATTCACTTTCCTGGGCTACAAAGCAGCCTGTTCCAGGCAGAGAAAGGATCCTCAGGCAGAACTATCCAGCCTGGGTAGCTGGAGTCTGCCACAGGGTGGGACCCTGAGTACTGGTGCTGTCGGGCATCAGGGGTGGCTACAGGCTGTGGTCACTTGCCAGCTACATAGCTGCAGTTGGCAGGAAGGAAGCAGGACCCGTTTGGCGGAGCTACCCAGTCGGGGTAGCGGGGGGTATCCGTCACATTGGCTGGCAGCGGTGGGATGCTTCCAACCACCTGGGACATTCAACCACCAGCTAGAAGTAATATTGAATGGAGACTTGAGGAAAGACTGCGGGTACCAGGAACAGAACTACCCCCACCAGAGAAATTCTGGGAGAGGACCAGGCGGCCAGTGGTTTGGATGACGATTGGGGAAATGAGCTATCCGTTACAACGCCAAGTTCAGCTGCAAGTACAGTATCTACTCCGGGGACATCCACGTCTGATTTACAGCGTGAAGTGCAGTGGCGGTTGGCGTTATTTGACAACCGGCCACCAGAGGAGGTCATCACCAAGATCATTTCGGATGTTACCCAGCTCAAGTTAGCAGAAATCCACCAGTCCATAGGAGGGGCTCCATCAGCCCATGGAGTGCCGACTCTTCGACTGCAGAAGTTACCCCATGGGGCCTTTCGAGCCTACAAGGAAGAGGAGGAGGATATTGACTGTTACCTTCAGGTCTTTGAGACCCAATGCGAACTGCAGAGGGTAGCCTATGCCAATAGACTGTCTGTCCTGATCGGTAAATTGTCAGGGCGGGCTTTGGCAGCTTTCCACGCTACCCCTTCTGAGGACCAAAAGGATTATAACAAGGTGAAAGATTGTATCCTTGCCCAATATGGGCTCACACCGGAGGCCCACCGGCAGAAGTTCAGGGCACTAAGGAAGCAGGATGAACAGCCTTTCACAGAAGGGACCCACCAATTCACCAGGTCGCTGACGTCCTGGCTAGCCGGCTGCAAGGCCACTACTGGGGCAGAAGTGGCACAGCTTTTTCTACTGGAACATTTTTATAATCATATTCCAGTCGAGATTAAAGAATGGGTCCAGGACCGGCAGCCCACCACAGCAGACCAGGCAGATGTCCTAGCAGATCAGTACACAGATGCCCGCCGCCAAGTTCTCTCTAACCCACAATCGACTCCCCGCACAGCTTCGGTGGTAGTCCGACCCCCAGCAGCTACCAATAAGCCTCCGGGCCGTCCGGCCTTTGTCCCTCCAGCCGGAGTCAGGGACTCACGGGGATGTTTTTCCTGCAGACACCCCGGCCACCTCAGGCGGGAATGCCCAAGTCGGGTCCGACAACAATCAGCCACTCAGCCAAGACACCTCCAGCCCACAGCTTGGGTGAGAGCTCCCGTCCCAACCTACCCAGGCACTGCCCACTATGCTTATGCACCAGCTGGCTATCCTGAATGGGCTGAAGAGGAGGTTGGCACCCTACAAGAAGCCTACCTGGCGTCCACAGACAACCGTCAGCATCACTGCCAGACCGTTTGGATCAATGGAAAGGCGGCTCAGGGGTTACGGGACACTGGATCCACCATTACCCTGATCCAGCCTCATCTTGCCTCCGCTTCTACCGCTACTGGGAGAACTCTTGCTGTTCGAGTGGCCGGAGGTGCCATGATACGAGTCCCTATGGCCTGTGTCCATCTGGCTTGGGGCGCTGGAGCCCGCACTGTGGACATGGCCATTATGCCAGATCTTCCTGCAGATGTTGTACTAGGAAATGACCTCAGCCTACTTGTTTCCACCTTTTTGGGGATACTCCCCTGGACACCTGCCCAGTAACCACCCACAGGCAAGCTCAGCGGCAAGCCAACACACTACAGCTGGGGACCCAAGTAAGACCCCCCACCCCGACTCCTCTCCTTCCCGCTCCCTGCCCTCCTTCCCGACCAACTATCCTGGGACTCCTCTTCTGAATTTGCCCAAGAGACTCTGAGCGACCCGACCCTTACCCCCTTCCGAGACCGAGTAGGGACTGATCCCCAGGGCCCCAGGGAAGAATGGTTCCAATGGGAAAATGGCCTGTTGTATCGGGTCTCCCGGCGGAAGAAAGGGCCAGTGCCCAAACGTCAGCTAGTGGTACCGAAAAAATATCGGTCCAACCTGCTGCGAATAGGGCATGATATCCCCTTGGCCGGGCATTTAGGCAACTCCCGAACACACCATCACCTTACTCAGATCTTTTTCTGGCCCAGAATCACACGAGAAATTAAGGAATATTGTAGGACCTGCATAGTGTGTCAAAAGGTAGGGAAGACCGGGGACCAATACGAAAGACCCCCTTAACCCTCTCCCCGTTATTGACGAACCCTTTAGCAGAATTGCTGTGGATATAGTAGGGCCCCTACCTAGACCTAGTCCCTCCGGGAAAAAATACATACTCACAGTAGTAGACTATGCCACTAGGTATCCAGAGGCCATACCTCTGGCAAATATCCAGGCGGAGACGGTGGCCAGTGCATTGCTCCAGGTATTCACCCGGGTAGGTTTCCCCCGAGAAATGGTCTCTGACCAGGGGACCCAGTTTACAGCGGAGGTCACTCAAAAGTTATGGGAACTGTGTGGGATAAAACCCCTGTACAGTGCCCCCTATCACCCCCAGACCAATGGGCTTTGTGAACGGTTTAACGGAACACTGAAACAATTGCTTCGGACATTCTCGGCTACTCACAAAGACTGGGAAAAATTCCTGCCGCACCTCCTATTTGCCTACAGAGAGGTGCCCCAGGAATCCACCGGGTTTTCACCCTTTAAACTGCTGTATGGCCGGAAAATAAGGGGGCCTCTAGACTTGTTGTGAGCCCACTGGGAGGGATCAGCAGGGGAGGAAGGACCCTCCATTGTGGAGTACGTCCTGAAGTTCAGGGATTGGCTGAAGGACCTCACTGCCATGGTGTGGGAGAACCTGCAGTGCGCCCAAAGGAGACAGAAACGGTGGTACGACCGTAATGCTCGTAGCCGAATTCTCACAGTAGGGCAGAGGGTTCTTGCCTTGAAACCTGTCAAAACAAACAATTTACAGGCTTCCTGGCAAGGGCCCTACCGGGTGGTGGTACAATTGAATAACACCACCTACCTTGTAGCAAAATGCTTCGATGATCGGGTCCAAAGGACCTTTCATGTGAACATGCTCAAGGAATATGTAGAAAGACCCCAAGATGTAGCCACTATCTGTGCCCCGGCTATAGATGACTCGGAGAGCCTCCCCATGCCAGAGCTCCCCGGGCCGGATGAGACCCCTAAAGGAGTAGCCAACATAATCTTGGATGAGAGGTTAGCAGCTGGACAGAGACAGCAGATCCGGCATTTACTAGAGGACCGCCAGGAGATGTTCTCCAATGTCCCTGGATACACCACAGTGGCTGTGCACCGAGTGGAAACCCTGGGACAAGCTCCCCTGAGACAGGCAGCTTACAGAGTACCTGAAGCTGTCAGAGACAGTATGCACCAGGAGCGCCGAGGAATGTTGGACCTCAGTGTTGTTGAACCGTCCAACAGTCCCTGGGCCTCCCCGGTGGTGCTGGTCCCCAAGAAAGATGGTACTACCCAGTTCTGCATTGACTACCGTAAGCTCAATGACAGAACCACAACCGACGCCTATCCCATGCCCCGCATCGATGACCTCTTAGATAGAATCGACAGGGGTAACTTCTTAACTACCCTTGACCTCTGCAAGGGGTATTGGCAGATCCCACTAGACCCTGACTCCGTTCCCAAGTCCGCCTTCATCACCCCTTTCGGCCTCTACCAGTTTAAGGTCATGGGATGAAGAATGTTCCAGCCACCTTTCAGAGGATGGTGGATCGCCTGCTGGATTGCCTCCAAGACTATGCCTGTGCCTACTTGGACGACATCGCCATCTTTAGCGACACCTGGGAGGATCATTTGATCCACCTGGGCATCATTCTAGATCGCCTAAGAACCGCCGGGCTGACCCTGAAACCCGACAAATGCACCATAGGCTGCTCGGAAGTCCAGTACCTGGGCCACCGAGTAGGCTGTGGGCAGCAGCGGCCAGAGCCCGCCAAGGTTGAGGCAGTGGCAAACTGGCTCACTCATCAAACTAAAACCCAGATCTTAGCCTTCCTAGGAACCGCCGGCTATTACCAAAGGTTCGTCCCCAATTATAGAACCCTAGCCAAACCCCTGACCGACCTGACTCGTAAAAGACTGCCCCGACTGGTACTGTGGTCCTCAGAATGTGAAAACGCCTTTCAGAGCATAAAAGTCTGCCTTGATCTCTGCCCCAGTCCTGGCCGCGCCTAACCCCACCAAACATTTTTGTGTCCACACAGATGCCTCCATGTTTGGATTGGGAGCAGTACTAAGCCAGCTAGACGAAGAAGGGCAAGACCACCCCATAGCCTACATCAGTAGGAAACTTCTGCCCAGGGAGGTAGGCTATGCAGCGGTGGAGAAGGAATGCCTGGCACTGGTATGGGCCCTCAAGAAATTACAACCGTACCTCTATGGAAGACCCTTCACTGTCCTCACCGATCACAACCCCCTGGTGTGGCTTAATCGAGTGTCGGGAGATAATGGACGTCTACTAAGATGGAGTTTAGCCCTGCAGCCCTTTAACTTTAACGTTCAGTATAGGCCGGGAAAGAGCAATGGGAATGCTGATGGACTTTCCCGGCAGACTGAAAAAGAATACTCCTCGGACATCCCCCAGTAGTCCCGTGGGGATCTAGCTGGGTCTGCCGAACTGGAAGGGGGGAGTTGTCACGGATACTGGGCTGCAAGGGTTAAATCCCCACCCCCCTACAACCTCACCCCTGTTGTTTCTCAGTGGTTTTGGGCTCCTCAGAGCAACCACCATCTCTGGAAGCTGTTTGTTTGCTTGGTTTTGGCTTCCTTTTGTGTTCAGAGAAGAGTTGGTTTATGACCAGGAAAACCCTCCTAGGCTGGCCGGGCTCCTGGAACTCCCGGTCGTGCACCTCACAACGGACACCCACCCAACCCCTCTGAGGCTGGCCAGGCTCCTGGAACTCCCGGTCGGCCCCAGGACAGCAGAACACCCGGTAACTTTAACCCACGTCGCTCCATCAACCATGTGCCCCAGAGCTCCGCTCTTTTTGGGATTAGTAGCCCCTGTGGAGTACAAGGGGTGGTGGAATTGCCGGATGGGAGCTCCTTTGGGAACCGGGGGTTTTGGACACCCCTAACCCAATAAATTCAACGGACTGTAACTCTGGTCCCCAGTAACAAATCATGCTGGTTTTTGGACTGTGAAATCTGGGGACCGAGAGCTTTAAAATGACACCCTGGAAGTGCCGCCGCTCCACCGGGATCACCCCAAAACCGCCACCCTTATGTATTGGGATTATGTGGGACTGTGGCTCCTATGGAGGTGCCGGGCTGTCTGGAGGGGTGGGAATGGCGGGAAAATAGTGGGATTGTCCAGGGTCTTATCAAGATGAGCTGACTGTATAAAAGGAGTGTGTGTTTTCAATAAAATCAGTTCCTGTCTAACCTGAATACTAGTGTGTCTAGTTATTTGGGTTGGTTCCAGCTAAATTCACTTTCCTGGGCTACATAGCAGCCTGTTCCAGGCAGAGAAAGGATCCTCAGGCAGAGCTATCCAGCCTTGGTAGCTGGAGTCTGCCACAGGGTGGGACCCTGAGTACTGGTGCTGTCGGGCATCAGGGGTGGCTACAGGCTGTGGTCACTTTCCAGCTACATAGCTGCAGTCGGCAGGAAGGAAGCAGGACCGGTTTGGCGGAGCAACCCAGTCGGGGTAGCCAGGGGTATCCGTCACATCCCCTACTCCGCAGCAGTGAATGCCAGGATTTCACAGAAAGAGGGTGTGTAAAAGCTGTTATAAATAAATTGTTGCAGGGCATTACAATTGCCTATTTACTGACACTAAATGTATATATTGAATCTCTGGGGCACCAAGCTACATATGTTCCACAGACTAATGATATGCTACGGAAGGTCTCTATTGTTTATTATTGCTTTAAAAACTAACTAATAGTGGATACAATTGCAAACTTTCAGGGCACTGAGGTCTCTTTGTCAGGCATTCTGATGTACAATTGAATCTCAATCATATGTATCTACAGTATAGAAGGTAAAGTATATGTACAAACAACCTGCTCAACAGAGCGTTCACAACCATCCCATCTGATGCTGTTGCTGATCCTCCCACTACGGCTCAATGGAGAGAGGGCGGGTACTACCTCCCTTCATGTAAGGCAAAGGCAGCTTCCTGAGGAGCAAGCCGGATTACTCATTGCTGACGTGTGAAGAGAGGAAATCCAGGTGGGGGAAGCTACTCTGGCTGTGCAAAGAAGAGAGCCAGACGAAACACGTAGAGACATCAAGACTTTTCACCACGCCATCTCCAACCAACGCCGGGTTTGGTTTTGGAGCAGCCCCATACCTCTTTGTTCCCTGTGGCTATCCAGAAGCCCTGCGAACCAGTATTAGGATTGGGAGACTTTTTCTACACACTCTCACCTGCCCGCGAGGATACCTTACGTGGTGACATTTACTTTTATGCTTATTGTGATTTTATACACTGTACGTGTGTTTTATGTGCGCTATAGCACCCCTTATTAAAACATTTTTAGTCTTAGAGTGGTTTGCGCTCTGTCTCTTTTGTGTCTTTGCAGCTTCCTAAGTATGACCGCTCCTCACACTCATAAAATAACAGATAAGTCCAAGGAAGAAAGCGCTCTGAGCCACCGAAGAATAAATTCAAAAAAGTTTATTCCAATAGTAAAACCAAACGTAGGTCAGGTAAAAACAAAACATCAGGATTATATGCAGGTACACAGCGTAGCAGATGCGTTTTGTGCACATGCGCACTTGGTCACTGCTCACCTGTGTACCTACTCAATACCTATTTAAAGCAAAACTAATTAAAAGCATATACACCTTATTATTGTTAATTTTAATATCAGCCTGAAAATAGTGCTACATTGTATGGGAACTTGGTATGTAGAATTTTTTATTTCCCTTATTATATGTAACACTTATATCTTACAAAGGAAAAGAGGATGGAATAAAGACATCACAGTCATTAGATAGTTGAATTAATATCCATACATCCATAACTAAAGTATTGCCTTTTTTTTTATAATATATAGATCACTATTATCTTAGAAGTGAATATTGTTTAAGAATTTTTTCATTTCAAACCGGGAATATTATTAAGACAGATAATTACAAAAATAGGTCTAAATCCCTTCTCATATTTATACCTTGGGGGTAACTAGTCTGGAGTGTAAACATAAAAAAAAAAATATTTAGAGACATTCCCTGTTACCTCCTCTTCTCCATGCAGGTATGAAATCTATACCCTGCACTGTCAATGCAGAGGTGTCTGAATTATGTAGTTCCTCATCCTCAATGGAGTGTAAATGCTCCAGGAATCTTTCTTTCAGTGGTCTCTTAGTTTTACCTGTATATTGTTTTAAACATACTTTGCAGGTAAGGAGATAAACAACATGTGTAGTTGCACAATTAATAGAGAAATTAATCTCATGATCTTGTTGTGTAACAGTAGATTTAAATATGTTACCCTCTGACACAAAATCACAAGTTCTACAGATGGGTCTCCTACACTTGAAAAATCTATTTCTTCTTTGGAGCCAACATTTATTTGTCTGTGGTCTCAGGTCTGAGGGAGACAAATGATTAGCTAATGTTCTTCCCTTCCTGGGCATAAAGTCACATCCTCCCTGTATAATGTACCTAAGTATAGAATCAGAATACAGTATGGGCATCGATTCCCTTATGATACCACACATTTTGTTAAACTCAAGACTGTTATAAACTTGGGTTTCTGTATATGTTGTGTAGTCTTACTTTTTGTATTATTGTTTTTATATGTTAGAAGATCCTTTCTAGACATCTAATCAATTTTATTATTGGTCATCATATTTATATACAGTATAGAAGGTAAAGTATATGCATTTAAAAAAAGACATATGTAAAGCATAAACATTTGTTGTGTTGTTTTTGGATGGTCAAAAATTTTGGAAAGGTTTCACAGGGATGTGTAAAGATTATTGTATTTCCTGGAAATGATTAATTAGCTATGCTTTACAAAGTGGTAAACAAATGAACAAACACACAGAGTGCAGGATCATGTTGTAACTGATGTTTGAAGAGGCTGTCTGTCTCCACTGGTTAGGGGGTATTATACCATTTATCTGAATGATTAAATAGTTCTGAGTGTTCTCCAGGAGGGTTTGAGCTAGATAAAAGACTACTACTTGATTGTTAAATATATATATATATATATATATATATATATATATATATATATATATATATATATATATATAAAATATATTTTAAAGAAATCTTATCCGCACTTTTTACTGAGTTTGTTGTACCTATGTAGGCTCTAGTTCTGTGTCAGTTGCTATAAAGGCAAGATCATCTTCCTCATAACATTGACAATAGTATAATACTTCTTGATGTAATTGTTTTCATAGAACTCTGATTGTTTCTGCTTATAAACAAGGATATTATACAGAGTAATTTTAAATAGAGGAAGGGCTAAGACAAAATGTGTAACATTGCAGTTGCTGTAACTAAGCTTTTTAAACTAATTAATAGTTTTTTGTTTGTTTGTTTTACAACTATTGTATTGCTGAATGATCCCCAAGATATTTTCTTTTTCTAAGTGGGGTCTCTATAATATAACATCTAGAGGTTCAAAAAGTTAAATCACTCCTGAACTAAGCCAGGGGTACAGGAGGTATTGATGGGAACCCCATCTTCTACTAAGTGTTCCTATCTTTATTAAATTCCTCTTCACCCTCATTTACCTTTCTCCTTACTTTGCAAAGAGAACTGACATGTAAAAATGGGGGTGTTTGGTGCTCCAAGCAAATATAAACTTAATTGACCACTCAATGAAGTAGAATTAAATAATGAGCAAGTATGTAATAAAAAAGACAGTGTAATAACACATACTCTGAATTTCAAATAAGCAGTAGATTTTTTTTTCTGACAAATTCATTTTTTCTCCCATTTTCCAGCCCCCTGTATAATGTGACAGACAACAGCCAATGACAGACTAGTATACATATACTCTGTGACCTTGTGCATGTGCTCAGTAGGATCTTGTTCCCCAGAAAGTGTGAATATTATAAGACTGTGCAAAATTTAATAATGGGAGTAAAATGGAAAGTATCTTAAAACAACATGCTCTTTCTAATTAATACAAGTGTATTTGACTTAATTGTGCCCCTTTCTTTTCTTTTTAAATTATCTTCTCTGCTAGTGAAGGTTAAAAAAGATATTTTATTACAGAGAGTTGAACTAACTTGTAATGGACCAAATTGGACCATCATTATGGACTGCCCAAGTGCATAAAAAACAGGCAATTTCCCTTGTGCCTTTAATTGTGATTCAAAAAAGGCTAACCCTTATTTTACATCACATTTTACATGCAGTCATTCTTCTGCTTAGCAGCAATATAGAATATGTTGCATAAGCAGCTATCATCTTTCCATTACTATGGAAATTGAAATTGTTATATCAAACATTAGCTGATAATTTAAATCAATTTTGTACACATTATACAATAATGCTGCTGTATAATTATTTTGAGAGTCAAACAGTTATAACTAAACATATTTTCTCTTATTATGAGCTACAAATATTTTACACTACTTTGTGTTTCATATTTTAATGTATTTTTCTTTTTAATTCCTCAATAGAATGTAAGCAATTAAATAGCAATTATACATAATTTGTATTTGCAAGTAGAACAGTAATGTTTGCAAAATTGTTATTTCATTTATTAATATTAAAGATGCACCAACCTAATGGAGGTACAACGAAATCAACTAAATTGTATCTTGTTTTATAAACTTATTATACAGTTAACAGTTTGCTAATTCTTATAATGTTACAAAAATACTGCAGTGCAGTAAAAATGTAAAGATCAACAAAGAACATATAGAAATTATATACTGTATATCAATAAAAAATACAGAATTACATAACTAAAATTTAGAGTTAGAGCCAGGGCAGGTCTGGACTGATCACTGGGCAAACTTGGAATTTGCCTTTTGGGCTGGGCTAGTTGGGGGCTGATTGCCAGGGACATAATGACCACAGGAGATTTGAGGACTGGGAAAAGCACAGAGACAAAGGCAATCCTAATTAAAAGTAAAATACTTTGTGCTGGGAAATAAAAAAACGTGCAGACTTTTTTTTGTCTCTGGGTAGAAAGTTACTGTTAACTTGGAGGTATAGTGATCTGCTTGCACCCATTGCTTTCTCCTAGCACTGTTGTGCTAAATATTCTAATCTGTAACTTTTCAGATACTTCTTTACCTACTCTCACTATCCCTTCCCTCCCCCTTCTTTCTACACGAGCACGGTGCTATCAGCCTCTCCCATGAGGAAGGACACAGCCGGCATCTTAATTTATAGGAAGATGCAGTGAACAAAGGTAAGAGGGGAATGGGGGTATTCTAAGTAATGTCTGTTTATTATTAACTAGTTGGTAAGCCAGCCCAGAAGGCAGTATATGTGTTGTTAATAAAATAAAAAAAATTGAACTACAGAAAAAAATAAAAAAATTATCAAAAATAATGAAGACCGGCGACCGCGATGCCATGGAGTGTGGAGGATCCTCTTCGTACGGTCGCCGCCATACACTGGATAGTGAATTCTAGGTAACACACTCAATATAAAGCAGTGCTACTAGTAGACTGACTAGGCTAAAAAAATAGAAGTAGACGTAATATTAGGTGACACATGATACACACTAGAATGATTGTATCAACTGGCTATAATTCCTTTTACACCAGTATATATTACTAATACTAGTAACAATAATAATAAAATGTATGTTAAAACATTAACTCATAAAAAAATATAAATTGTAACAAAATAATTGGTTAAAATTACACACCAATAAAAACAGTAAATGTCCACAAATGTCCAAAAATATCCAAACAGGAATTTGGAAACAGTACCATAAATAGTAGTTAGTATAACTGACTTCCAAGTGCCCGTGTAGCACACAGTGTGTAAAGATGTTATTTCCTTGATGCTCGCTTGTTATGTGCAGCCTCCCCAGAAACTTTCAACAGTACTCCAGTCTCCGTTCTGAACAACTAAAAAGAAAAAAGAAGGGGACAGGCGCAACAGCGACTCAAAGTATCCATTTATTTGACACACATATAGGACATACTATATTTCACTTACAGGATTGCAATAGGTTATTCACCTTTTTTAAAAATTAATCCAACTCTCCTGGTTAACAGTGCATAGTATCTGCAGGTAATTTGCAACACTTCTCCTTAAGTAGAGCTTCTGCTTGTAGCGATCTGGTCTCTTTTTAGCCGCACTATGTGCGGACGCTTTAGAACCCGGTCTGTTCTTTCAGTCTCAGATTCCCGAGTGACTTTTCTTCCTACTGAACACATTTCATCCACTGCACGGGCAGACTTTCTCAACAGATGATTTTAGGATCTTAAAATCATCTGCCTTCGCTGCATCCCGGTGGATTCCGAAAATGGCAGGGTGGCACAACCCTGCCATTTTCGGAATCCACCTGGATGAAGCTTCACTGCATCCAGGTGAATTCTTTTGGCTCCACACGCAGCCAACATTCTGTTGGCTGCCTCGTGCTGCCAACATTCCATTGAGGATGTGTGCACAACTGCGGACATTACAAACGCCATTATAGTATAGATAGTTTCCCGTTAATTTGATATACACTGCTGTGTGAGGCTGAGCATGTTTGCTTCCAGGCTTTCTCCTTGCAGCTCACAGCAGAAAACAACTTTTGTTTTAACCCCCTTGCTCGCAGAAGTGATGATCTACTAGCAACATTTGCTATACTGACTTCAATGTGAGTTTTCGTGTTTGTACTTTGCTTAGCAGACTGTGTCTTTCTTCTCTCATTCATCTCCTTTCTCTCAATCGCTTTATCCCTCTCAACGCTTTCCTTTCTCTTTGCCTCTCCCATTTAACCTCTTCTCTATTCCTCCAATCTTTTCATCTGTCTTTTATATAGCTATCTCATCCCTCTCTCCCATTCTTCCTTTTCTCTCTCTCAACTCTCCTTTCTCCCCACTATCTGTATCTCATATCTCTCCTCTCATTCTCCAATATATTTATACTTTCTATCTTACAAGCTTGGGGAGGTTGCTTTTTATTGTAGTATGGGGTTGTTTTTTTTGGAGAAAAAGAGTTAAATCTTTTTAGGGCAATGCACTACAAAAAGTAATTCTTAGGGCTATTGCTATAGTAACTTAAATGTTAGTATAGGGGTGTTTTTTTGTTTTTTTAAACAAACTTTATTAGCATTTTAAAGTGCAAGATTAATCTGATAAACAATAAAATAATATTCTTGTTAATGTTCCATTACAGAGTGGTACAATCCATCTTAAAGCAACAATTGACAAAAAAACAAACATTAGACTCAATTCAACAAAGAAAGAACTGACAGATGAAAACAAAACATGCAACGTCATAATAGTAACAGAGAAAGCTGAAACATTAAAAAAATATGTTTTTAAATGCAACAGAAATAAACATAATAAAGGTTGGCACTTTTTAACTGTCTAAGCCTCAACTTGTTTTCACTATATGTCATTGAGATTAACCAAAGGTGTTAATAATACAAATGTGAGGTCCGGTCTAGGAAGGAGTATTGTTATGGATAAGAGCAAGAGTGTGGTGTTATGCCTGGCATAATAAAATAGTTTGAGCTTCTGGCTTTCTACGAGACTGTATATCCATGTAAACAATCCAAGGCTCCCAAACCTCTAAATATTCCTCGTGTTTATCTAAAAGGGTCGATGAGAGGCTAGCCATTTCATGAAAAAAATTATTTTGGCCATAATTATTGAAAAATTTTGGACTAGTGTTCACCAATATTTTGCAATGCAAACCCGAGTAGCTGTACATATTGTAGCAATCAGTTTATTCATGGGTCTAGAAAAAAAATTTAAGATACAGTGCAAAAGTGTTTGAGCAGAAGTAAGTACAATTTGACTGTCTAGGACAGCACATAAAAGATTAGAAGTTTTACACCAAAGCTGTTGGACCTGTTTGGACCTGTGCACATGTTGACAACATATTCATGTAGGTGCCCTGTTCTTTACATCCCCTGAATCATAGTTTATTAGTAAGAGAATCAGGTAGGTGTAACCTAGTGAAAGCTACTTTTAGATATTGCACATATTGAAAAGGAGGTACCTTTTTAATAGTGGAAATCCACTGGGGTGGGTTTTAGTTAAGGGGAGCTCTAATTTTAGAACAGGAATAACTGTGGGTTTTATATTTTTGGTAAAATTATTTTCCTTTAATGATAGTTTTTTTTTATTTTCTGTAATGCAAGTTTTTTTTTCTGTAATGTTAGTTTTTTTGTTTTTTTTTATCTTCGGCAATGTTTTTTTTTTTTTTCCAGCAATGGTAGTTTTTTTAATGTTATGTTATTTTTTTATGTAATGGTAGTTTTTTTGTTACTTAGGGGGTGTTAGGTATTGGGGGTAACTGTTAAGAAGTTAGGGGGTAGTTTGCGATGTTGGGATGTGGTGGTTTAGGGGTTAATAGTGTAGCGGGGAAGTTTGCAATGTGGGGTGTGGAGGTTTCAGGATTAATAGTATGCCTTATTGCAACGTATTCTTTTGTACAAACTCTTTACTGGAACTTTAAAGTCGTGTAAAAAGTTTGAGCGAAAAATGTGATTACGTTCGACTGATTGCATTTACTTTCAACTTGTAATTAGAGTGGGCATTGCCTCTCAATGCCATCCATAGAAAATAAATTATTGCAAGTTTGCTAAAACTAATTTGTGAAAATTTAAACACTGTGACACTTGTAATATGAATTTGAGCGCTAAAAACTCAAATTCTTGATTGCGTTTGCGCTCCTCGCACTAACGATAGCATGTCACTCATAATCTAGCCGAGAAAGAGGTTACTTACTCTTATAAGATTTGTTGTCAGTGGTGTTATTGCTGGTGTAATGTAAATTCATACTCCACATAACTTTCTATTTGTCCTTGGGTTTAATTATAAATATCAGTCATTTTCTACAGTCTGATAATTATTATCAGCACAGCATGGTGGTTAGATTGCAATTTAGTCAAGCTATCCCTAATCCATGGATAAGAAAATAGTTTGATATAATAAAACATAAACCCGGACATTTGTGGCACAAGGGACAGATGCTAGATGCTTCATATCACAGGAGATGTCTACTGAAGTATTAAGCCAACCTATTTGATGGAAGCGTTTTCGTCATTTCAAATTATGTAATGACCTAATGGGGATCTTTAGTATCCAATCATAAAAAAATACACTGATTGAATGTACTGTTGTCACTATGACTCCTATAACCCAAGGCAAAGCACCATCATTTTAGACAATAATTTATATTTTGTACCTTTTTATTAAAAACATATAGGGGCCCATTTATCAAGCTCCGTATGGAGCTTGAAGGACTGTGTTTCTGGTGAGCCTTCAGACTTGCCAGAAACGCCAGTTATGAAGCAGCGGTCTAAAGACCGCTGCTCCATAACCTGTCCGCCTGCTCTTAGGAGGGGTTGGACAGAGATCACGTGAAATCAACCCGATCGAATACGATCGGGTTGATTGATACCCTCTGCTAGCGGCGATTGCCTGCAAATCTGCAGGGGGTGGTGTTGCACCAGCAGTTCACAAGAGCTGCTGGTACAATGCTGAATACGGAGAGCGTATTGCTCTTCGCATTCAGCAATGTCTGTCGGACCTGATCCGCAGATCGGATCATGTCGGACAGACATTTCATAAATAGGTCCCATAATGTACTCATACAAAAAGTATTGTTTAAAATAAAATAATATAACATTTGTTAAAGATGTAGATCATTAAATGCAATATAAAGAGAAAAAAAAAGCTCTCAATAACTTCTCTGTTTCAGCCTAAGGGGTAAATTTAACAAATACCAGGAGGACATGATACACTGCCGACATTTAACAGTGCACAAGCATTTCTTGTCAAATGATTGTGCAATGCTGCCCCCTGCACATTCTCAGCCAATTGGCCGCTAGCAGGGGGTGTCAATATTCCTGATCAGATCGGGATGATTGCAGTCTGCCACCTAAAAGGTGGCAGAGAAGTTAAGGAGCAGCGGTCTTATGACCACTGCTTTTTAACTTATGTCTCCAGTGGGACGGAAAATTTGCAGGTAGAAAGGAGCATTCGCTACTTATTAAATAAACCCCTAAATCTCAAAACATGGACTCTAAATTAAACATTTCCAAATAGCTTTGTATTACATCAAAACCCTTTCATAAAATTCTATTTTTTATTGAATTTCATATTAAATTAATCTATAACCTCACTAAAATTCACTTCTTTTTTGACAAGTAAAAGAAAAATTAACTGTAAAATGGTTTCTGGTGCCAAATAGTGATGTTGTGAACCTAAGATTTTGCGTTCGTGAACGGCGAACGCGAACTTCCGTGACTGTTCGTGAATGGGTGAACCGGACGAACCGCCATAGACTTCAATAGGCAGGCGAATTTTAAAACCCACAGGGACTCTTTCTGGCCACAATAGTGATGGAAAAGTTGTTTCAAGGGTACTAACACCTGGACTGTGGCATGCCAGAGGGGGATCCATGGCAAAACTCTCATGGAAAATTACATAGTTGATGCAGAGTCTGGTTTTAATCCATAAAGGGCATAAATCACCTAACATTCCTAAATTGTTTGGAATAAGGTGCTTTAAAACATCAGGTATGATGTTGTATCGATCAGGTAGTGTAAGGGTTATGCCCGCTTCACAGTGACAAACCAAACTCCCCGTTTAAAGGGACAGTCTACACCAGAATTTTTATTGTTTTAAAAGATAGATAATCCCTTTATTATTATTAGTGTGAAGGAAACTGACTGCTATTATTTAACACAGTCAAAAAAGTGTTTTTTTTTTTTTAAACTACACTACTGTTACACCAGATATGAGTTGCACTGGGGTGACACTGTGCCTTGGCAGGCAGGCACTGAAACGCACATGTGTGAAGGAAACTGACTGCTATTATTTAACACAGTCAAAAAAGTTTTTTTTTTTAAAAAAATCTACACTACTGTTACACCAGATATGAGTTGCACTGGGGTGACACTGTGCCCTGGCAGGCAGGCACTGAAACGCACACGTGTGAAGGAAACTGACTGCTATTATTTAACAGAGTCAAAAAAGTGTTGTTTTTTTTAAATCTACACTACTGTTACACCAGATATGAGTGGTGGCACTGGGCAAGTGGGCACAGTATACACTGTGAGCCTGACACACACGCTGGCATGCAGGCAACTGCAATTAGATTACACAGGAAAAAAAAAGCAGACTGATGTTCTAGCCCTAAAAAGGGCTTTTTGGTGTGCTGTCCTTACAGCAGAGATCAGATGAGTCCTTCAGGACTGTAGTGGACACTGAATACACTAGCCTAGCTATCAATTTCCCTATTAAATCAGCAGCAGCTACACTGTCCCTCCTCTCACTAAGAATGCAGCTTCCAAATGAATGTAAAATGGATGCTGTCCAGGAGGTAGGAGGGTCTGGGAGGGAGGGTCTGCTGCTGATTGGCTGGAATGTGTCTTCTGACTGTGAGGTAAAGGTTCAAAGTATTACTCAATGATGATGAGTAGGGGGCAGATCGAACATCGCATATGTTCGCCCGCCGTGGCGAACGCGAACAAGTTATGTTCGCCGGGGAACTATTCGCGACATCACTAGTGCCAAATACAAAATCAGAATGTCAACCACAACAATAGTGCTTAGCTCTTTAGTGTAACAATATCTTGGCATTCATAAATTCACTAATCTACAAGGATGCCGATTGATTAGCATTAGGTTTTGGTTTAAAACTAATTGCAATATTCTTTAAAGCTCTCTGGTCTGGTGTGATTATCTAATAAACCATGTCAGTACTGGGAGGTCCCTAAAAGACTTTAAAAAAAATTTAACTTGAGAGCTGTTTATGTTGCTGAATGGGGTATTAGATGTAAGGGAGAGAGACACATACAATATAATGAAAAAAATGTTTTGGTAATTGGTCCCTTGATTTGGTTTTAGAGTTAGGTTTTGGGATATGAGTAAAGCAATAATCACAGTAAAGGTTTGGTCTAGTATAAGGCTTTGAAGATAAACTCTATGACATCAAAGGGGGATGCAACCTTCTGTAGCATCTAAAAGGTTAGTTTGTATACAAGACAGTAAAACTGTCAAAAATACGGTATTCACTAGGCATGTGCTTTCTTTTAGATACAAATGCACATTAGTTAACAAAATTTATTTTAACTAACTGAATATCCAAACTAATGCAGAACAAAATGTAAAGAGAACAAAGGAATAATGACAAATTCATCAGTATCCATTAGTTTCCTTTAAATAGTTAAACTACTTACCATTATCATGCTCTTTTTCACAGTATCTAAAAAAGACGAATACCGAATAGCACAGGGCACTGAATATTCAAAATACAAAGTATTCTGAATATTCAGAATTAAATATTTTGCAGAACTGAAAATGTCTAGTATCCACATTGTGGCTCTCTGCCGTTCTTAATTTGGAGAAGTAATGGTAATTAATCAGTTTGTATATCCAAATGGAATAGTGTAAATTATCCCCTACATAACAGTTATACTTTAAGAGGAAACAATAAAAGGCCCTGAAACAATTTTCCACAATTTTTAAGTTTAAGTAAAAACAAAAATGATGTATTAAAGATAATTACTGTTCACAAACTGAGGTAAATACAGTAACCATCTCTTCAAACTCTCCAGTTCCTACATTATTTAAAAATGTATTCATTCAATTTCACTTATCTCTCTATTCTTTATAATAACTTGGGCTTAATAAAATAATATAGGAAGTGTAGATACTAGAGAGGATGGAGTGATCTGAAAAATGTTACTAAAGCTACTTCTCTTATCTACGACTGCAAGATCTGAGATCTACAAGAATCTACAAATGTCAGGAAAGAAAATGTTATATTAAATGGTATCCTATTATGGGATGTTTTCTATATTTAGTATTGTTCATAATAAAATGCTTTCTAGATTTTATCTTTTCTTCTTTTTTAATAGTAGTGCACTTAGGAATATGATTTTAACAATGTACAATTCTATTTGTATTCAATGCTGAGGAAATTGATCAGGCTGTGTTCGTGTTATGGATAAAGGCATTCCTTTGGGAAAACTAAAGTTTTCTTTAAGCTTTATTAAAGGTTGACACATATTTTACCTCTGTAGTATTGACCTATTCCTAGTCAGCTTTATACTTTTCTTTTTTTTTTTATTGAGGTTTGAACAATACAAAGAACCACAAGCACCAGGTGTGCACAGTACAATACAGATATCTGCAAACAAGTTAGAGATTACACATTTGTAAATAAGTACATACATTATGTAATACTAACATTCAAAATTAAGAAGTTCTGTAGGTTATTAGTTGCTCCAAAATATTATAGGCCTCTGTAGAGCCTCAAGTAACACATGTACCTAGTGTAAGGGATTAGATATTGTAACCTCCTAACTATACGAAGGCCTCTCTTGAGCCTTAAGTAGCTGCTTACAAATCTCAGGAGGTTTGTAGAACTACAACAGCATAGGCCCCTTCAGGTTCACACAATACATCACATGTATCTACAAATAAGTTGGGGATACAACTTCTGTAAAAAAAAGTACATACATTATGTCATCCCAAAATTCGAAATTAAGAAGATATTTAAGATATTAGGTGCAGACTAATAAACCTCTTATTTTGCCCTCCAAGATATTATAGGCTACTCTTGGACCTGACATTACCCATGTACATAATGCGAGAGATTAAATAAAATATTCATTATTCTGGCCTCCTAATTATGTAAAGGCCTCTCTTGAGCCTTAGGCAGCTACTTACAAAACATAGGAGGTTTATATAATAACAACAACATATGCCCCTCTTTGGCCTATAATTATCTTACTATACTCTCAAAAAGTGGTTATTTGTCTATTGTACTAATCATATTACTTGTGCCTATGGCTAAAGCAGTACCAGAACACACCATACAGGGCTTTGTATGTATGAAAATTTTATATTGAATATGAACAAAAACATTTTGTACTAATACCACTGCTTTACAACCAAACATATTTATCTCTCAGAAATAAGAAGACACGTGTATTTTCACAAATATATAGAATTTCTAAATTGCACATTTTCTAATTTACTAGTATTCCCCATGTCCAGCAAGGCCACTTTTGGACCTCAATGAGCTCTGCCTTTTAATCTGGTTGTACAGGCCTCTTTTGGACCTGTATGATGACAAATATGCATTAGAGAAGGAGGGCTGTCTTTTATATAACAAATACAGCGCCATTAGCCCATAGCAAAGTCTCAAACACCTAGTAAACTCCAATATCTCTCTTAATAACTGGAGAAGGGCGGGGCTTCCCCTACTAACCATTTTACATTTTCCACTATAAAGTGAGAATTAAGCACACATCTAAGTATGAGTCTGTGGTCCTGTTATGATTTTGAAGTGTATAAGAACTGAACCAAAAGTAAGCACAAAAGTAAACACAAGGGCCCAACAGTATTAAATACCCTAACATGGGTCTCAGCATCAGATATAACATTTCTCAGAACAGTGACCGAGATCAGAACTTAAGGAGGGGTGCAGTTTGTGGTTAAAATACTAAGCCGGACCTGGCAATCCACAATCCGCTACTATGCTGATTTTGTTATCCAACCCTGACTTTTGCACAGATGCCCAAGTCCAGGGAGCCTCCAGATAACTGATTTATCAATTTTGGAGCCGAGTTTATAGCTAAGTCCAGCACTTGCCATAGCCCTAGGCCATAGCAGATGTAAAGTCCCAAGGTAATACAGTAACAGCGGGCTACCAGCACCCGGTGCTCACCTGCAAAGCCATTTAATGGGGAGCCAATCACACTCCCCCGCACAACCAAGCAAGTGGTATCAATCTGGACATCCCTATAAGAGTAACCACTATGGATCTACGCTTTTTCTTGCTTTCTGGAGGTAGACCCTTCAATTACAGTCGTCTCCTTTTCAGGTAAATCATGTTCCTGCAGGGCCCCTGGTTTACACACATCTCCAAAGCCTTCCTCTCCAGGGCTAGCCTCCTGCTGCCCCCTCTGTGTGTTCTCATCACACGGCTGTTGGGCACCACGTTGCGCACTTGAAGCTGGCACCCCGCCATAGTAGGCCTGAAAATCTTCTTTTCAGGAGCACCTACTAATGCCATGAAGCGGTCAAATCTGCGGTGTATCTGCTGCTCATATACAGGGAATAAGGCTCGTATTGTAGAAAAACGTCCTCCTCCATGCTGAAGAATAGTTTATGCAGAGTATTTCAGTATACTCTGCAGAGGATTTCAGTATACTCTGCTTAACCGGTTTCCCAGGTGAGCTGAGATCCCTCCCCTTAGGAGCTGCCAGAGATACTCGGTCCAGTCTGGGAAGTCTCGTTGTATTGAAAAAAAAAATTGATATGGTCCTATTAAGCTAACTGTCCCCTGCGTCATGAAGTATTAATTCTTGCTGGATGGCTATTCAGTCTTCAGATTACAGGCAGAATGTAAATCTGTTTTACAGAGCTCATAGTTTAGCGGCCATCTTAGATGATAGCCCAGGCATGCCCCCTCAGCAACAGCTTTATACTTTTAATATTGTCTTGAAATGGAAGTATAGTGTAAAGAAAATAATCTGGAGCGCCTTAGGGGTTAACCCTCCCTCATGACAAGGGCATAACAGCAGAAATAAAGAGTGCAACATTGTTGCAAGTAAAAGGAGTGATCCAGGCTTACCTTATAAATTGTGGTTGAATGTTACTATTGCATGTTAACTATTGCAATCCATTTCCATCCGCACCACTGCTAACCCATCTAAATGCATCTTTTATGTTATCTGGATGGGCAGACTGTGCTCTTTTTTTCTATTGCTATATGGGGGTTTGTCAACTTTCACAAGGATTGAATAACATTTTATTTATTTCTGTTGTTTGATTCATTTGAACAGTAAACAAGATGGAGAATACAAGTTTCTATGCAAAAGTCTTAATCATTGTTTCCGCCCCCCCAGGGTTTTCACTTCTTTAAAACTATTAAATTGTGAGCCTACTTTCTTGCCGCTTAGTATCTTTCCAAGAGACCATTAAATAAGAGTGCACAATTGTAAACTAAGACCAAATATGTTCATGACAGTGTATATATTTTTGAACTTATGGTACCGAATGTTTGTTCCAGATTACAGATTCAATAATATATTATTGCGTAATATGTCTTACTTAAAGTCTACGGTATATCTGAATTGCAAATTAGGTTGCAATGAAATAGCTGCAACCCCACAGGTGAAAGTATGATGGTTATTATAAGGTAGTTATTAAGGAACTAGTAGATCAGTGTGGCCAATAAATGAAATTGCAGAGAGGCAAATGATATGTAGGAATAAGGTAAGCCACAGGAAAGTCAAATCAAAACTGAAAAATCAGACTAAATAATTGATATTACAATTAGATTACTGTAACAAAAATGTAGTTCAAGAGTCAAGGAAGCAAGACATTTTATATAGCTAAAAATTGTATAAAACTATTTTTAATTCTAAATTATTATAATAATTATTTATCCAAATTAGTCTAGTGTATAGGAGCAAAATCAAAAAATTAAAGGAATATGAAACACTAACGCCTAGATTTAGAGTTTGGCGGTAGCCGTCAAAACCAGCGTTAGAGGCTCCTAACGCTGGTTTTTACCGCCCGCTGGAATTTGGAGTCAGTCATTAAAGGGTCTAACGCTCACTTTGCAGCCGCAACTTTTCCATACCGCAGATCCCCCTACGCCAATTGTGTATCCTATCTTTTCAATGGGATATTTCTAATGCCGGTATTTAGAGTCTTGGCTGAAGTGAGCTTTAAAACTCTAACGACAAAACTAGAGCCGCAGAAAAAACCCAGGAGTCAAGAGCTTTTTGGGCTAATGCCGGTTCATAAAGATCTTAACTACTGTGCTCTAAAGTACACTAGCACCCATAAACTACCTATGTACCCCTAAACCGAGCTCCCCCCACATCGCCGCCACTCGATTACATTTTTTTAAGCCCTAATCTGCCGACCGCACACCGCTGCCAGCTACGTTATACTTATGTACCCCTAATCTGCTGCCCCTAACACCGCCGACTCCTATATTATATTTATTAACCCCTAATCTGCCCCCCTCAATGTCGCCGACACCTACCTACACTTATTAACCCCTAATCTGCCGACCGGACCTCGCCGCTACTATAATAAAGTTATTAACCCATAATCCGCCTCACTCCCACCTCAATAACCCTATAATAAATAGTATTAACCCCTAATCTGCCCTCCCTAACCTCACCGACACCTAACTTCAAGTATTAACCCCTAATCTGATGACCGGACCTCACCGCTACTATAATAAATGTATTAACCCCTAAAGCTAAGTCTAACCCTAACACTAACACCCCCCTAAGTTAAATATAATTTAAATCTAACGAAATAAATTAACTCTTATTAAATAAATTATTCCTATTTAAAGCTAAATACTTACCTGTAAAATAAACCCTAATATAGCTACAATATAAATTATAATTATATTGTAGCTATTTTAGGATTAATATTTATTTTACAGGTAACTTTGTAATTATTTTAACCAGGTACAATAGCTATTAAATAGTTATTTACTATTTAATAGCTACCTAGTTAAAATAATTACAAAATTACCTGTAAAATAAACCCTAACCTAAGTTACAATTAAACCTAACACTACAGTATCAATAAATTAATTAAATAAAATACCTACAAACAAATACAATTAAATAAACTAATTAAAGTACAAAAAATAAAAAAGAACTAAGTTACAAAAAATAAAAAAATATTTACAAACATTAGAAAAATATTACAACAATTTTAAACTAATTACACCTACTCTAAGCCCCCTAATAAAATAACAAAGCCCCCCAAAATAAAAAAAAATGCCCTACCCTATTCTAAAATTAAAATAGAAAAGCTCTTTTACCTTACCAGCCCTTAAAAGGGCCCTTTGCGGGGCATGCCCCAAAGAATTCAACTCTTTTGCCTGTAAAAAAAAAACATACAATACCCCCCCAACATTACAACCCACCACCCACATACCCCTAATCTAACCCAAACCCCCCTTAAATAAACCTAACACTAAGCCCCTGAAGATCTCCCTACCTTGTCTTCACCACATTGGGTCCCGATCGGTCCAGAAGAGCCTCCGAAATCTTCATCCAAGCCCAAGCGGGGGCTGAAGAGTGACGTCCATCCTCCGGCTAATGTCTGGATCCAAGCGGCGGCTAAAGAATTCCATCTTCGGGCAGAAGTCTTCATCCTATCCGGGAAGAATAGTTTTATCCGGCCCGGCAAGCATCTTCATCCAAGCCGCATCTTCTATGTTCTTCCATCCGATGATGACCGGCTCCATCTTGAAGACCTCCAGCGCGGATCCATCCTCTTCTTCCAACGACTAGACGACGAATGAAGGTTCCTTTAAGGGACGTCATCCAAGATGGCGTCCCTCGAATTCCGATTGGCTGATAGGATTCTATCAGCCAATCGGAATTAAGGTAGGAAAATTCTGATTGGCTGATGGAATCAGCCAATCAGAATCAAGTTCAATCCGATTGGCTGATCCGATCAGCCAATCAGATTGAGCTCGCATTCTATTGGCTGATCGGAACAGCCAATAGAATGCGAGCTCAATCTGATTGGCTGATTGGATCAGCCAATCGGATTGAACTTGAATCTGATTGGCTGATTCCATCAGCCAATCAGAATTTTCCTACCTTAATTCCGATTGGCTGATAGAATCCTATCAGCCAATCGGAATTCGAGGGATGCCATCTTGGATGACGTCCCTTAAAGGAACCTTCATTCGTCGTCTAGTCGTTGAAAGAAGAGGATGGATCCGCGCTGGAGGTCTTGAAGATCAGCCGCTCGTCATCGGATGGAAGAACATAGAAGATGCCTCCTGGATGAAGATGTTTGCCGGTCCGGATAAACTCTTCTGCCCGCTTGGATCAAGACTTCAGCCGGAGGATGGATGTCTTCAGCCCCCCGCTTGGGCTTGGATCAAGACATCGGAGCCTGGATGGATCGCTGATACCCGGTGTGGTGAAGATAAGGTAGGAAGATCTTCAGGGGCTTAGTGTTAGGTTTATTTAAGGGGGGTTTGGGTTAGATTAGGGGTATGTGGGTGGTGGGTTGTAATGTTGGGGGGGGGGATATTGTATGTTTTTTTTTTTACAGGCAAAAGAGCTGAATTCTTTGGGGCATGCCCCGCAAAGGGCCCTTTTAAGGGCTGGTAAGGTAAAAGAGCTTTTCTATTTTAATTTTAGAATAGGGTAGGGCATTTTTTTATTTTGGGGGGCTTTGTTATTTTATTAGGGGGCTTACAGTAGGTGTAATTAGTTTAAAATTGTTGTAATATTTTTCTAATGTTTGTAAATATTTTTTTATTTTTTGTAACTTAGTTCTTTTTTATTTTTTGTACTTTAGTTAGTTTATTTAATTGTATTTAATTGTAGGTATTTTATTTAATTAATGTATTGATAGTGTAGTGTTAGGTTTAATTGTAGATAATTGTAGGTATTTTATTTAATTAATTTATTGCTAGTGTAGTGTTGGGTTTAATTGTAACTTAGGTTAGGATTTATTTTACAGGTAATTATGTAATTATTTTAACTAGGTAGCTATTAAATAGTTATTAACTATTTAATAGCTATTGTACCTGGTTAAAATAAATACAAAGTTGCCTGTAAAATAAATATAAATCCTAAAATAGCTACAATATAATTATAATTTATATTGTAGCTATAGTAGGGTTATTTTACAGGTAAGTATTTACCTTTAAAAAGGAATAAATTATTTAATAAGAGTTAATTTATTTCGTTAGAATAAAATTATATTTAATTTAGGGGGGTGTTAGGGTTATGGTTAGACTTAGCTTTAGGGGTTAATACATTTATTAGAGTAGCGGCGAGGTCCGGTCGGCAGATTAGGGGTTAATAATTGAAGTTAGGTGTCGGCGATGTTAGGGATGGAAGATTAGGGGTTAATACTATTTCTTATAGGGTTATTGAGGCGGGAGTGAGGCGGATTAGGGGTTAATAACTTTATTATAGTAGCGGTGAGGTCCGGTCGGCAGATTAGGGGTTAATAATTGTAGGTAGCTGGCGGCGACGTTGTGGGGGGCAGATTAGGGGTTAATAAATATAATATAGGGGTCGGCGGTGTTAGGGGCAGCAGATTAGGGGTACATAGCTATAATGTAGGTTGCGGAGTTGTACGGAGTGGCAGATTAGGGGTTAAAAATAATATGTAGGGGTCAGCGATAGCGGGGGTGGCAGATTAGGGGTTAATAAGTGTAAGGCTAGGGGTGTTTAGACTCGGGGTACATGTTAGAGTGTTAGGTGCAGACTTAGGAAGTATTTCCCCATAGGAAACAATGGGGCTGCGTTAAGAGCTGAACGCTGCTTTTTTGCAGGTGTTAGGTTTTTTTTCATCTCAATCTGTCCCATTGTTTCCTATGGGGGAATCGTGCACGAGCACGTTTTTGAAGCTGGCCGCGTCCGTAAGCATTGCAGTGGCGTAAGAGTTGCAGTGGCGGTAAATTATGCTCTACGCTCCCTTTTTGGAGCCTAACGCACTGAAAACCCAGCCATTCTGTGAACTCTAAATACCAGCGGTATTTAAAAGGTGCGGCCAAAAAAAAGCATGCGTAGCTAACGCACCCCTTCTAACGCAAATCTCCAAATCTAGGCCAAAATGTTTTGTTTCTTTTGTGATTCAGACAGAGAATACTATTTTTAAAAAGTTTCCTTCTTACTTCTGTTATCACATTTTCTTTGTTCCAGTTATACTCTGTGTTGAAGAGATACCTAAGTAGGCATCTAGAGCTTTACATGGCAGGAAATAGTGCTACCATCTAGTGTTCTTGCAAATGGATAACATTCTTGCAAAATGTCTGCCATTGTAGTGTTCGAGAACTCCAATACATTGAAACTCCAATCTGATGCCTGGTGATTCCATACATCTGATTGGTCCGTCTCTCAGTGAGTGACAGGATTCCCAACCAATCAGATGGAAACTGCAATCATCCTATCTTCACTATCTATTTTGCCTCCACCTGGTTGCTTCAAGGGTGCGAAGATCATTCTCCAAGGTTTACTTGGGGTGTATGCCAGAGGATCAGCGGTGTGCCCCCCAAGACAGGCAAAAACAGATAAGAGTCACCAGAAGTGACGTCAGATGGGAGTTTTCAAGGAATTGGAGTTCTACGACCCTGCTTTTCAACACAAGATACCAAAAGAACAAAGGAAAATTGATAACAGAAGTATGTGAATAATGAAAGAAAAATTTTGGGTTTCATATCCCTTTAAGTGAGCACTGCTGCATGTTTAACAGACTAATGTACATCAAACTGCCTCTTGAGAGCTACAGTCTTAGGTTCTGTTTTAGTTGTTCCTATTCAATCTGTTTTTATTACCTTCAGAACTGGCACAGTCCTGATGTAATGTTGCTGCACTTTTCTACTGGAAGTGATTAACACATATTTAAATAATAGATAATTAATATATCTTCATTTTAGAATTGAGAATTGAGTGAACAGTAGATTCACCATATTAAAATATTATTAATCCTTTATTTGTATTATTGATTTTTTAAAGTGCTACATTACTCATTTCATTATGATTTCAAGTAAGATGTTAGTCACAGTCACCTAGATTACAACTTTATGTGTTCGTCTTTTAATGCTGAAAATATGGTATTTTCCGTGTTAAAACAGCACCGCAGCCATTACAAGGCTTGCCGGTATAGGTGTACTGCAAGCCTTTTAGCCTGTAATGCAATGTCAGTGCCACACTTTTTTATGGGTTTCTCATAGTGCTGGTATTATGAGTTTTGCGGTGAGGCTAAAAAGCAAGCGTTAAACTCTAAAACCACAAGATCCATAACGCCATCTAAAAGCAGTAGTTATGGGTTTTACACTACAAAGCTGTAACATAAAACTCATAACTAAACTGCTACAAAGTACACTAAACACCCATAAACTACCAATTAACCCCTAAACAGAGGCCCTCCTGCATCGCAAATACTGTAATAAATTTATTAACCCCTAATCTGCCGCTCCCGACATCGCCGCCACTAATAAAATTTATTAACCCATATCCCACCGCTCCCCGTCATCGTCACCACTATAAAAAAGTTATTAACCCGTAAACCGCCACCCTCCCACATTGCAAACACTATTTAAATATTATAAACCCCTAATCTGCCATCCGCCGACATCGCCCCCACTATACTAAAGTTATTAAGCCCTATACTGCCGCCACAACAATAAACCTATTAACCCCTAAATAGTGATGTCGCAAACCTAACATTTTCGGTTCGCGAACGGTGGACTCGAACTTCTGGTATTGTTCGTGAACCCGCGAACCGCGCGAACCGCCATTGAATTCAATAGGCAGGCGAACTTTAAAACCTACAAGGACTCTTTCTGGCCACAATAGTGATGGAAAAGTTGTTTCAAGGGTACTAACACCTGGACTGTTGCATGCTGGAGGGGGATCCCTGGCAAAACTCCCATGGAAAATTACATAGTTTATGCAGAGTCTGCTTTTAAGCCATAATGGGCCTAAATCAACTAACATTCCCAAAGTGGGTGTCTCAAACATCCCGGACAGAAGATAGATTGATAGATAGGATAGATAGATAGATAGATAGATAGATAGATAGATAGATAGATAGATAGATAGATAGATAGATAGATAGATAGATAGATAGATAGATAGATAGATATACATAGATTGATAGTTAGATAGAATCTATAGAAGAGAAATAGATAGATTTGTTAGATATATAATTATCCTGATAAAGTCTAATAATTAAACATGCGTTCTTGGACCCAACTAGGTTGTGTTAAGTAGTACTGTTCTTCGCACTTTCAGCTCTGTAACTCCCCCTATTGGTGGAGGTCTATATGGCGGTTATGATTATCCTGACAAAGTATAACAACAAGACACGTGGTCTGGGACCCATGGTAATTTTGTTGTGTTAAGTAAAACTTTTCTTATCACTTGAATCCCTCTTACCCCCCCTTTTGGTGGAGCTCTATATGGCCTGCATGATTAGCCTGACAAAGTATAATAATAAAACATCTGGTCTTTGACCCATGGTAATTAGGTTGTGTTTAAGTAGTACTATTCTTATAACTGTAATCCCTGTTACTCCCCCTATCAAGGGAGGTCTATATGGCCTGCATGATTACCCTGACAAAGTATAACATCAAGACACACGGTGTTGGACCCATGATAACTAGCTTGTGTTAATTAGTACTTTTCTTAGCACTTTAATCCCTGTTCCCCCCCCCCCTATCATGGGGTGTTCTATATGGCCTGCCTGATTACCCTGAAAAAATATAATAATAAGACATGTGGTCTGGTACCCATTTTAACTAGGTTGTGTTTTAAGTACTACCATTCTTAGCACTTTAATCTCTGTAACTCCCCCTATTTGGTGAGGTCTATACGGCCTGGATGATTACCCATACAAAATATAATAATAAGACATCTGCTCTTGGTCTGCGACCCATGGTAACTATGTTGTGTTAATTAGTAATGTCCTTCGCATTTTAATAGCTGTTACTCATACTCACCCTATCGGTGGAGGTCTATATGGCCTGCATGATTACCCTTACAAAATATAATAACCAAACATATGTTCTGGGACCCATGGTAAGTAGGTTGTGTTAAGTAGTATTGTTCTTTGCAGTTTAATACCTGTTACAACACCAAATGGTGGCAGGTCTATCTGGCCTTCATGATTAGCTGCACCCAAACCCAAAAAAAAGCCGAGTGGTCTTAGACTAACACCCATGGTTAACTCGGTTGTTTCAATTAGTACTATTCTTAGCACTTTCATCCCTGTTACGGGTGGTCTACATGGCCATCATGATTAGCCGAACAAAATACTACAATCCAACCTTTGCTCAGTCTTCATAGGCCCTTCATTGGCTGTATTTTGATAGTACAGTTCTTATTATTTTTATAGCTGATACAACACCGAATGGTGGCAGCTCTATATGGCCTGCAATACTGTTAAACGAAATATGATTGCTGGCAATAATTGGCTAGGTGGGCCTAGCACACAGCAGGCTGCAAGGCAGGAGGAAAGTGCAATTCAATGGCACCAGCAAACTGAGGATTCACAACAACTATTACCAAAAATTTTAATTTTTAATTATTAAGAATATTGTGACAACAAATATGATTGGTGTAAATATTTTTCAAGTAGGCCTGGCACACAGGCTTGGAAGGCAGTAGAAAAGTATAATTCTAGGGCACGAGCAAACTGAGGATTAAGATCAACAATCAAGAATTTTTTAATTTTAATTAGTAACTGTACTGTGACAACAATTATGATTGGTGTAAATAGTTGGCAAGATGGCCTGGCACAAAAGGCTGGCAGGCAGGAGGTAAATGCAATTCAAGGACACTAGGAGACTGATTACTGACAGTCAAAACAGTGATGATTGACAATTTTTGCAATACTGTTAAAAGAAATATAATTGCTGGCAATAATTGGCTAGGTGGGCCTAGCACACAACAGGCTGCAAGGCAGGAGGAAAGTGCAATTAAATGGCACCAGCAAACTGAGGATTCACAACAACTATTACCAAAAAATTTAATTTTTAATTATTAAGAATACTGTGACAACAAATATGATTGGTGTAAATATTTTTCAAGTAGGCCTGGCACACAGGCTTGGAAGGCAGTAGAAAAGTGCAATTCTAGGGCACGAGCAAACTGAGGATTAAGATCAACAATCAAATTTTTTTTAATTTTAATTAGTAACTATACTGTCTGTGACAACAATTATGATTGGTGTAAATAGTTGGCTAGACGGCCTGGCACAAAAGGCTGGCAGTGGCAGGCACGAGGTAAATGCAATTCAATGGCACTAGGAGACTGAATATTTGCAGTCCAAATTATGATTTTTATTTTTTTATATACTGTTACAAGAATTATGATTGGTGCCACTAATTGGCTAGTTGGGCCTGGCACACGCTGGCAGATATGAGTCGTGGATGGTAGGTAGGGCAGCAATTTAACACAGTATGCTGTGTAATTGACAAAAACACAGGCCTGATAGAAAATTAAGTTAAATTACACTAGCAAAATATTTTAAAATTTTAGATTTTAATATTAAAATTATGTTAAGAAGTGCAATGCACATATGACTCTATGAGTGGTCACACTGGCTGGCTGCTACGTAGGGCAGCAATTAACAACAGTATGCTGTGTAAGTCAGATAGACAGTTAGACACAGGCCTGATAGAAAATAAAATTAGATTACACTAGCATAATGATTTAAAGACTTTTTTGGGGGAATTTAAAGAAAAAGGTTAAGAACATACATATTAGTCGTGGCTGATAGCCTTGGAAGGGCAGCTATTAAAAACAGTAGTCTCTGTAAGTCAGATACACACACGCCTGATAGAAAATACTATTAGATTACACTAGAAAAATGATTTAAATTATTTTTTTGGGGTGGGAATTAAAAAAAGGTTAAACACATATGAGTCGTGGCTCATAGACTAGGGAGGGCAGCAAGTAAACACAGTAGGCTCTGTATGTCAGCAAAACACACAGGCCGGATAGAAAATTATATTAGATTACACTATCAAACAAATTTAAACTTTTTTTTTTTTTTATATTAAAATTAAGGTGAAGAAGAATAGATATATGAGTGCTGGGTGGCTGCCTGGCACAGACCAATTAACCAAAAGACTGAAAAAAAATTAGGTATATTAATGCTGAGTGAGCCTGACAGACACAGGCCTGATAGTAAATGTAATTAGATTACACTAGCAAAATATTTTTTTTTTATTTTTTTTTTTAATTTAAAATAATGTTATAAACGGATATTAACACTGGTGGCTGCTCGCTGGCACAGAGCAATGAACCAGAGTATATGCTGTGTGACACAGGCCTGATAGAAGATGAAAAAAAATTATACTACCAAAATAATTAATTTTTTTGGTTAGTTAAATTAAAACTAATGTTGTTAGGGAGATATCAGTGGTGGCAGTAATCACAGCATATGCTGTGAGCCTTAAACACACAGCCTGAAAGCCAGGCAAATGCTAATAAAAAAAAAAACGGCACGAAATATAGCCCTAAAAAGGGCTTTTTGGGGTGCTGTGCTTGCAGCAGAGATGAGTGGAGTCCTTCTGGACTGTAAATACACTAGCCTAGCTATGTTTTTCCTATTAATGTCAGGAGCAAAAACACAACAAGTCCTCTCATTAAGAAAGCAAGGTCGTTATGAGTCTAAAATTGCAGATTCCGAGTAGCTGGGAGGGTCTGTGAGGGAGTGTCTGATTTTGATTGGCTCTAATGTGTCAGGCGGCTGTGACATAAAGGGTCAAAGTTTCCTCAATGATGACACATAGGGGCGGATCGAACATCACCATGTGTTCGCCCACAAACGCGAACAAGCTATGTTCGCTGTGAGCCGTTCGCGGGCGAACAGTTCGGGACATCACTACCCCTAAACCGAAAGCCCCCCACAATGAAATATAATAAATTAAACTATTAACCCCTAAACCGAAAGCCTCCACATCACAATAAACTAATTTAAACTAGTAACCCCTAAACCTAACCCTAACGTAAACCTAACCCTAACGTAACCCTATCCCTAACGTAACCCTAACACCCCCTAACTTTAACATAATTAAAATATAGCTAAATTAAACTTACAATTATTAACTAAATAAACCTATTAACCCCTAAACTGCCATCCCCCCACATCGCAACAACCTAAATTAAACTATATTAACCCCTAAACCTAACCCTAATTTAACCCTAACCCTAACGTAACCCTAACCCTGACACCTCCTAACTTTAACATAATTAAAATAGAGCTTATTAACTAAATAAACCTATTAACCCATAAACCACCAGCCCCCCACATTGCAACAACCTAAATTGAACTATATTAACCCCTAAACCTAACCCTAACCCTAACGTAACCCTAAAACTATTCTTAAGTCCAAGAAATCAATCTGGTTAGAGTTTTTCTGTATCTTGAATCTAATGGGAGATTCCAAAGCATTGAGGTGTTCAATACAGTCGTCATGGGCCTGAGAGCTCCCTATCAAAACAAAGAACAGATAGTCTATGTATCTGTTGTAGTGTTTCACATTCTCATTGTAAAAGATTAACATGATGGTCTCCTCAAATTTCTCCATGTAGAGATTGGCATATGCTGGAGCCCATCGCTGTTCCCATTAGCTGCTGGTAAAATTTGTTCTCAAACCTAAAGTAATTTAGCTTGAGGCATAGGCATAGAAGTTTGAGAAGAAAGCTAGCTGGTGGACCAATGTATGGGTAACAATTCAGGACAGCCAGTATTGTTAGTATGCCCTCCTCATATGGTATCACAGTGTAAAGACTGTTGACGTCCATTGTGACTAGAAAAAGTAAGATTCCCTCATGTCCTCTATGTTTTTAAGTTCTTACATTGGCCTGCTTCAAAAATGTCCCAAATCGCACATGGGTACATAATGACTAACATGGAAAAATAAGGCCTTTAAGCCCCCAGAGAATCTGACACACCTATACATGGGTGGTATTACTGTACTCAGGAGATGTAGCTGAACACATAAAGTTGAGGTGTTCTTTGGCAGTAACACATAACAGGAACTGAGAATCAATGCCTAAAGTACAATGTGTGGGAAAAGTAACACAAACAAATGACTACCCAAAAGTTTGACAAAAACTGGTGGTTGAATTAGTGCATGGAAAGTGTTAGAATACCAGCTTTTCAAATAGTCTAGGGTGTCTGCTTTTAAAAAAAATATGGTTTGATGGGGGTTAATTACATTGGCCGGCTTAAAAAATATCCCAAAGAGGACATGGGTGCATGATGACCTGATGTGAAAATTCCAAGTTGGAAAACTGGAATGCATCCCCTAAAAATAAGGTCTTTTAGCCCCAGAGAACCCAACACACCTATACATGGGTGGTATCACTGTACTCAGGAGATGTTGCTAAACACAAATTGGGGCCTATTTATGATGGTGCAAGTGGAAATGATCCGGTATAGCTGATCATGTCGGCTGCACATCGATAAATGCCGACAGCATATGCTGTCGGCATTTATCATTGCACCAGCAGTACTTGTGAACTGCTGGTGCAATGCCGCCCCCTGCAGATTCATGGCCAATCTAGCTAGCAGGGGGTGTCAATCAACCTGATCGTATTCGATCGGGTTGATTTTTGTCCGCCGCTCAGAGCAGGCAGACAGGTTATGCAGCAGCAGTCTTTAGAACCTAACTTCTGTTTCTGGTGAGTCTGAAGGCTCATCGGAAACATGGGGCATCAAACTCCATACAGAGCTTGATAAATATGCCCCTTAAAGTTCTCTGTACATATATTCTTAAATTGCTATTTGTGTCAAAACATCACAACTTTTTTTTTTTAAATTTAGCATAGATTGGTGGTAAAATGCTTTCATAAAAAGAGTCAAAATACCCCAAGTTCGGGGGGGGCGGAGCCAACTGCCAACATGGACGGTCACTAATTCATGGAGCTCTGATCATTAAACTGAGGAGACCAACTACTACCTAATTTTAGGCTAACAAACATCATTTCAACTTTCTAGTTGTTCCTAACCAGTTACAAAACTATTTTGCAGCTCCTCAGAGCCGTCTAACATCACCATAAGTATAAGATCATAGGAACATCGTTTTGCGGCCCTGTATCAAACATGGGGGAATCATACGCCACACTGAGGTCCTTGTTTGAGTACTTAGATGCTAAGTTTGACTGTTACTTTGAAGAGCTTACTGCAGCATGTCGCGGCGAGGATAAAGTCTCTACAGCTTGGTCTACTGAAGAGAAGTTAACTCCCATTAGTAGGGGAGACCAAAGCATGGCGCTTAAAAACGGAACTCCGCCAGACTACCTTGAGCCACGACAGGAGACTCTTTCGCTCCCGGAGGTGACAGAGCCCAGTGAAAGTCAGCCAGAGGCAGAAACGGAACATCCCCTGCAATTAGTGGGGCATAGTGATCCAGGGGCTCTACACATCAGTTGTGGTGGCCCAGTTCCTTTTGTCACCAGTCTATGCCTGGATAAGCCATTAGCTCCTACGCAATGCGGAGGTCTGAAGTCCCGCTCAGCCAATAGAATGTGAGCTCAATCTGATTGGCTGATTGGATCAGCCAATCAAATTGAACTTCAATCTGATTGGCTGATTCAATCAGCCAATCAGATTTTTCCTACCTTAATTCCGATTGGCTGATAGAATCCTATCAGTCAATCGGAATTGAAGGGACGCCATATTGGATGACGTCCCTTAAAGGAATATCCATTTGACGGTAGTCGTTGGGAAGAAGAGGATGGCTCCGCGTTGGCTCGTCTGAAGATGGCTCCGCTCCGCTCCGCTTCGGATGGATGAAGATTGAAGACGCCGCTTGGAAGATGACATCACCGGGATGGAAGACTTCTTCAGTGTCGCCTGGATGATGACTTCTATCGGATAGAAGATTTCTTCAGCGCCCCTTGGATGATGACTTCTGCAGCTCCGGATCTCCTCTTCGGTTCCATCGATGGTCGGTTGGCTGAAGACAACTTAAGGTAGGATGATCTTCAGGGGGGTAGTGTTAGGTTTTTTTAAGGGGGGTTTGGGTTAGATTAGGGGTATGTGAGTGGTGGGTTTTAATGTTGGGGGGGTTGTATTTTTCTTTTACAGGCAAAAGAGCTGTTTTCTTTAGGGCATGCCCCGCAAAAGGCCTTTTTAAGGGCTGGTAAGGTAAAAGAGCTTTGAACTTTTTAATTTTGAATAGGGTAGGAATTTTTATTATTTTGGGGGGCTTTGTTATTTTATTAGGGGGCTTAGATTAGGTGTAAGTAGCTTAAAATTGTTGTAATATTTTTTACTTTAGTTAGTTTATTTAATTGAATTTAATTGTAGTTATTTGTAGGTAATTTATTTAATTAATTTAATGATAGTGTAGTGTTAGGTTTAATTGTAAATTAGAAGCAAAAATGGGGGAGTGGGATAGCGCTATAAACAGCTGCGGGTCTTAAAAAAAAAATAATAATATATATATATATATATATATATATGGAGTTTACTTTTGTATTTCAAAGATTTTCTATATGATATTATATAATCCTAGTAA
Source organism: Bombina bombina (assembly GCF_027579735.1). NCBI lineage: Eukaryota > Metazoa > Chordata > Amphibia > Anura > Bombinatoridae > Bombina > Bombina bombina. The sequence continues at coordinate 859,979,290 of NC_069503.1, read as the reverse complement.
GGTCCCCAATTAGGGTTCTCAAATTTTTGCAACTTGCAATATCTCACACAATAATAATAATAGTGGATCCTAACCTCTATGTGTGTGTCTGAGTGCTATAATGTTTGTTACTGTTGTTGGTTAAAATAGTGATTGAAAAGATTATTAATCTATCTATCTTAACCCGTGCCGATACCCAGTAGATCTACAAAGTTAAAATAAATGTTCAAATAAATGAGAAAATACTTTAAAAAAACCTTCTTTAAAAATATATAAATTTATTCCTGCACAAAGAAAATCTTAGTAATGGTTTATACAATATCGATTATAACAAATTGATGCCGGCATCTAGATATATTTAGAACGTTATTTAAAACATTATTTTAAAATGATACGAGTATGGTACGTTTACCAATTCCCTGGAATAATTTGTTCCACTTGTAATGAAGTAAAGAACTTACAATTATGACCTTATGTTTGAAACAGTGGGTTACTTTGTTTCACAGATGTATCACGTGATCGTATCTGTATACTTCTCGTGATTTTTACTATAATGTTGCAAACAAGATTTTTGGAGTGTATAATATACTCTATATCTGTTTTAGCATGTAGTTGCAAACTTATAGTAATTATAAATCTTTAAAATCATTAAAAACAGTAGCACCTTTGTTTTGTAAGCATAATTATCACAGTAATATGTAATCAATATCACGGATTTTGCTGCTATTCCCTAATAGCAGTATTCTGTTATAATTGTCTATTACTTGGGGTAACCTTAATACAATGTCCGTGTCCAGAAGTCCTCAATCCAAATGTGTGACTGGCCGGTCAGTTGATTGTGAAATAACTCCGTTTTTTCTTTCTTCTGAGAAGTGCTGCTCTAGGTATTGTGTCCGGGTCAAACTGTGATCCTTGTTTTTTTTTTCAAAAGCTTGTTGTTAAACTTTTCTTTCGTCTCAATATTACCCTTAGCTTGGTGATTAAGGCTGGAACGGTTACTGGGTCCTGGGGCAGGGATTATACATATGGAGTCTACTCGTATGTGAGGATGCAGCTTAATGTACCTGTCCTAACCAGCTCGAACACAAAATTACCTCTCACCAGCTGGGTTATGATTTCAGTGAACATCGGGTGTCTGTAAGCAATCTCTACGCGTTTCAGCCTGGGGCTTTTATCAAGATGCTTGTGTGCTGTTCAGTCCGACTTTAAATAGCGTGTTCATCCTCCTGATTGGATCTTATTTTTAGCCAATACGAATGTATTTTTCCTCATTGACAATTCTTTCTTTGTTTTCTTATTGTAACATTGTTAAAACATAATCTTATATATTTGCATGTTATTTATTATAATCCTCCACTGTGGTATTTGTGATACATCGTGCAAAAAAGAGTAAAAATTATGATAAAATAATTGTGATGACGGGAATTCTATATATAGTGTTATTACAAAACATTTTTATTATTTCTGTTAATTATTTTATAGTGATATAACTGTATTGTGTGTGTTTTCTTATAGTTAAGTCAAATTCGTGATGATATTTTTTAGATTATAGTTCGAACTTTTATACGTTTTATATAAAGATGTGTCCTAGCTTCCTTAAGGGAAACAATTGCTTCCTATTTTATTCCTAGCTTATAGAACTAAGCGTATGTGTGATAATTACTCTAAGTGAATATTCTATATGTGTGAGGTTATATATAGACCTCATCTAACTTATAATTAAGAGTGTTTACTTTTGGGTGATAATGTGATACTGTTTTACCTATGTGTTTATAGTTAGATGAGGTCTATATATAACCTCACACATATAGAATATTCAATTAGAGTAATTATCACACATACGCTTAGTTCTATAAGCTAGGAATAAAATAGGAAGCAATTGTTTCCCTTAAGGAAGCTAGGACACATCTTTATATAAAACGTATAAAAGTTTGAACTATAATCTAAAAAATATCATCACGAATTTAAAACAACCCCCCCCCCCCCAAAAAAAAAACTTTAAAAATCCTAAGTCTAACCCCCAGGTTGGTACTCATGGTTCCTAAAGTCCGGCGGAGAAGGTTCTGTTTCAGGCGGTGAAGTCTTCTTCCAAGCACAGCCTCTTCTTCTTCCAGGAACATCCTGCGCTAAATACCGCGGAGCTGAAGACCGGCGACTCTGGAACTGAAGACTGGCAATCGCAGAGCCATGGAGCGTGGAGGATCCTCTTTGTATGATCCCCACCGTACAATGAATAGTGAATTCAAGGTACGCGATTAAAGATGGCGTCCCTTGAATTCCTATTGGCTGATTTGATTTTTCCAATTCAAATCAACCAATAGGATGAAAGCTACTCAAATCCTATTGTCTATTTAAATTAGCCAATAGCATGAGAGCAAGTGAAATTCTATTGGCTGATTTGAATAGCTAATAAAATTTCACTTGCTCTCATCCTATTGGCTAATTTAAACAGCCAATAGGATTTGAGTAGCTTTCATCCTATTGGCTGATTTGAATTTGAAAAATCAAATCAGCCAATAGGAAATCAAGAGATGCCATCTTTAATTGCGTACCTTGAATTCACTATTCAGTGTACAGCGGAGATTGCATGAAGAGGATTTTCCATGCTCCATGGCTCCGCGGTCGCTGGTCTTCAGTTCCAGAGTCACCGGTCTTCAGCCCCGCTCCGCGCAGGATGTTCCTGGAAGAAGAAGAGGTTGCGCTTCGAAGAAGACTTCACTGCCTGGAACAGGACCTTCTCCGTCAGACTTTAGGAACCGTGAGTACCAACCTGGGGGTTAGACTTATGATTTTTAAGGGTTTTTTGGGGGGATTTGTTTTATTTAGATTAGGGATGGGCAGAAAAAGATCTAAATGCCCTTTTAAGGGCAATGCCCAAACAAATGCCCTTTTCAGGGCAATGGGTAGTTTAGGTTTTTTAGTGTTAGGTTATTTTATTTGGGGGGGTTTGGTGGGTGGGGGGTTTACTGTTAGGGCTTTGTGTATTTTCTTGAAAAAGAGCTGATTATCTTGGGGCAATGCCCTGCAAAAAGCCCTTTTAAGGGCTACTGGTAGTTTATTCTTAGAGTAGGGGGTGTTTTTATTTTGGGGGGTCTTTTTTATTTTCATAGGGATTAGGTTAAATTTTGTTAAATTTGGTAATTTGATTTTTTATTTTCTGTAATGTTAGCCTTTTTTTGTAAACTTAGTTTTTTTTATTTTTTGTAACTTTAGAATGTATTAGTTTAGGTAATTTGGGTTTATTTAATGTGGTGTTAGGTTAGGAGTTGTTAGGTTAGGGGGTTTTAGGTTAGTGTACTTTACTTAGTTATTTAAATAGTTATTTGCATTGTGGGTTTTGGCGGTTTAAAGGGTTAATAAGTTAAATAGGTTTATTGAGATGTAGGGGTTTTGCGGTTTAGGGGTTAATAGGGTAAATAAGTTTATTGTGATGTAGGGGTTTAGGGGTTAATAGGGTAAATAGGTTTATTGCGATGTAGAGGTTTTGCGGTTTAGGGGTTAATAGGTTAAATAGGTTTATTGCAATGTAGGGGTTTTGCGGTTTAGGGGTTAATAATTTAAATAGGTTTATTGCGATGTAGGGGTTTCGCGGTTTAGGGGTTAATAGGGTAAATAGGTTTATTGTGATGTAGGGATTTTGTGGTTTAGGGGTTAATAGGGTAAATAGGTTTTTTGCGATGTAGGGGTTTTGCAGTTTAGGGGTTAATAGGGTAAATAGGTTTATTGAGATGTGGGGGTTTTGTGGTTTAGGGGTTAATAGGGTAAATAGGTTTATTGCGATGTGGGGGTTTTGCAGTTTAGGAGTTAATAGGGTAAATAGGTTTATTGCAATGTGGGGGTTTTACGGTTTAGGGGTTAATACTTCGTGTAGGATTTTTTTTTGTTATATTTTGTGCGGGCGATGTTTTTTTTTAATACTTGATGCGGGCGGTTAGTTTTTAAAAAAGAATACTTTAATGTGGGCAATTAGGTGTTGCTTTTGTAATGCTCCGTTTGCCTTCGCTGCATCCTGGTGGATTGCAAAAAAAGGTGGATTCTTTCACCACCCTGCCATTTTTGGAATTCACCTGGATGCAGCTTTGCTTTGAATTATTTTTTCCTCGCGCTGCCAACATTCCTCTGAGGATGCGTGCACAACTGCCGATGGCGATGGACTTTACAAACGCAATTATAGTATAGATACTTTTTACCTCTGTGATTGCCTTGTCTCTAAAACTATGCAGACTGACCCTTATCTCAGTGCTTTGACAGACAAGCAGTTTAGCCAATCAGTGCAGACTCCTAAATAACTCCACGGGAGTGAGCACAATGTTTATCTAATATGACACATGAACTTTCACTGTCTAACTGTGAAAAACTTTCAAAATGCTCTGAGCTAAGAGGCGGGTTTCAACGGTTTAGAAATCAGTTTGACCCTACCTAGGTTTAGCTTTTCAAAAATACCACCAAGGGAACAAATCAAATTTAATCATAAAAGTCAATTGGAAAGTTGTTTAAAATTGCATGCCCTATCTGAATCATGAAAGTGTAGTTTTGACTAGACTGTCCCTTTAAAGGTGATTGGTGGCTATGAACTGTTTTGGAACTACCTACAACAGTTACTTAAGCATACTTGTATGTCAATAAAAAGGTAAATGTAATGGGGGAACAATAATATAGTCTATGCATATATGAATTTATGTGAAAGTGCTTATGATGTTTATGTTATGCAAATAAACTCTGTATTTTACTTATTGTTACTGTATATTTTACCTAATGTTTTCAGATAATTTTTGCAAAATCCAACATTAAAACAGTGCTATGTTGAACTCAGTAAGTGATTGACATGGAATTAAATTAATTATATTTAGTTGTCGTTAATGAGGATGAAATTGTGTGAGACAGGGTGGGCTAACAGTAGCTGTAAGTATAGTAGAGTGCCTAAACTTACATTGTAATGATGTTGTTTCCTAATGAAATAATAGTGAGGGTGAAGTGGTACAAAATAGAGTACATTAACTGATCTAAAGCTCTCTGCTCTGGTGGGATTATGTAAGAAGTCTTGTCAGACATCTATGGGCGCCATGTACTAAGCTTCGAAGTGACCGTCCGTCTGTATTTCCGCGTCAAAATTCGCTCATGATCTGCTTCTCGTATGTATCAATCTGCGATCTGCTCGAAAAACCACTATTTTCATCAGCGATCGTAATTTTACTCAACTCATCGTTCCGAAGCCTTTTTCCACTTACTACATGTTCGATCGCACGTAAATTCGCTGTAATCGGAAATTATGAATGTTACAACTAATCCACCCGCTCCAACTTTCACTGTAACTTCGCATGATTTGCTTCGCGACCATTTAGGTAGCGAATACAATAGAAAACTATAGGGGGTATCAACCTGACGCCAGGTAGAAGTACTTAAGTGAAAGGACTAGACTACTATTGTAGCATTATTGGTTTTTGGATCAGTGAATGAAGATGGAGACACTTTTACACATGTTTCTTTTCCGATTAATTCAATTACGAGGAAGAAGGGCTATACAGGCACCGGTTAACAACTTGCAAAGAAGGAGAGGTAGAAGAATTAGAGTCCCTAGAGTTTTCCTTCCACGTATGGGTTTGGAAAGCATTTCTGATCCAGAGATTATCCAGAGATTCCGTTTGGACAGAGAAGCTATTATGCAACTTTACAATGAAATAGCAGAATACCTTGAACCAATGACAGCACGTTCACAAGCCATACCCGGACTATTAAAACTGTTGGCAGCCTTACACTTTTTTGCCACCGGTTCATTCCAAGCTGTGTCTAGCGTTATAATTGGCATCAGCCAGTCTGGCGATTATGACACCTAGATCGTCACGTGGGTAAAGAACTAAACCAATCAGGTCGCAGACTGCTTCTTAACTTTGCTCTTTCGCGCCGAACGAAGCTTCAAAGTTATCAATAATCCGATTGTCTTCGACACACAATAGACGCAAAATTTTACGTCTTGGTTTTTAGTACATTCATGTAACGAAGTGCCATCCGCATGGTGCGAATGCCGGCGGGTTATTTCGATACGGTCTGTGCGAAAAAATTGACGCCTTAGTACATGGCGCCCTATGGCTTAGATTACAAGTGGACTGTAAAAATGGTAGCACTATGGTGCTACAGTACGAGCACAAACCATAAATCGCCCATTTTTAGTTTGTTATTACAAGTTGAATGTAACATGTCAGCACTCGAATGATAGTCTCAGGTGCACTAACATCTGCAGTTCGTATAGCATGACCGCAATCAATACCTCACCTAATAGACATCTATGGGGCACGCTTAAAAAAGCTCTGGCTCTGGCTTGAGCACTAACCCGAAGGTTCACTAAGCCAAAGGTGCGCTAAAGAAAAAAGGAGAAATAGTGAAGTAGAGCTTTCCTGAAGTATATAAGTCTGATTCTGCCTAACAAGGTCAGACTGATATATTTTAGGAAAGTTCTACTCTGTGAAAAACACAATTGTTTTTTTCACTTAACTCGCCATAGAACAAGCTGTGTGTGTGTGTGTGCATTTTTGTATGTGTGTATATATAAATGTGTTTTTGTGTGTATATATATATATATGTGTATATATGTGATTATGTGTGCACTTACATATGTACACACATATACGTATACATAAATTCATACATACACATATACAAATACACACACACATAATTATATATATATATATACATACATTTGAGTCCTTCCCAGTCCAACACCTTGTCATATACCAAATCCCTTTAAATCACTGTTATAACTTTTATTTTAATTTAACATTTTAATGTCCCTTTAAATGGCTAAGTATTCAAATATAATGCTTAAATAAGGCCAACAAAGATTGTGTGTGATGTCACTCCAGGTCAGCGAGATTTCGATAATCAGGTCCAAAGTAAGGTGTCATCAGTTGTAGTTATTGAAGATGAAAAAGGTGGTAGAGTGCAATAGCACAAGTAAGAAACAATAATGGAGTTTTATATAATATTAGGATACAGAAAGAGTGGAATACTAGAGACGATTGTATTATGGAAAAAAATAAAACACACCGTAAAATATGATGTCCAAGTATAATAATTATAAATATAAAGTATAGAGAATATAATGTATGGTCATTGTAAATAAACATTTTGGCTGCCATGTACTAAGTGACAGACGGACAAGGTTCCCAACTAGAGAACATTTCCTCCTGTCTTTGCGTTGAGTGAACAGAGAATGCAATATGTTTGCTTCCCGTTTACACTATTGCAAAAGGATTCCCTTGTGCAAGGCTGCCTCCTGCTCTTGTGTGACCTGTCAATCACTTAGAATAAACCCTCTAAGGTGGTGGAGAGGTTAAGAAGCAATGGTCTTATGACTGCTGCTTCTTAACTTGTTGTAAGCAGGTTTGCATAAGTTAATCTGTCCTGCAATGACTGCAAAGCAGCATCTACTGCATCCACAAATTAGTATATGGAGCCTGTTGAATGAATACAACAATATTGGGTATAATATATTTAATAAATGTATCAGTCTTTGCAATAATATTCTTTCATTGCTGCCCATTCTGATACCTAATTACATTTTTAAATTAACCAAAATATTTGTATTAAGCTATTGATGTAATTTCTGTAATTTTGTTAACTCTAAGCATATACTGCAAGTTTCTCAAAGAATATTTTTGTGATGCAATGGCCTCTAGTTATTAAAGTCTGGCGGACCTGATCCGACAGTGCGGATCAGGTCCGACAGACCTCGCTGAATACGACGAGCAATACGCTCGCCGTATTCAGCATTGCACCAGCAGCTCACAAGAGCTGCTGGTGCAACGCTGCCCCCTGCAGACTCGCGGCCAATAGGCCACCAGCAGGGGGGTGTCAATCAACCCGATCGTTGATTTCCAGCGATGTGTGTCTGCCTGCTCAGAGCAAGCGGACAGGTTATGGAGCAGCGGTCTTTGTGATACATATGCCCCAATGTGTCATAGTGTTTCTTATTTACAAATAATGTTGCACTAATGAATCTTTTCAATAGTTTTGCTTAAATTACTGTTATTTTAGATCATAACAGTTTAACCAAAATAAAATCTTACTGCAGTATACAAAGTGTTATTTAAAGCAGCATGCTAATCCAAGAATTACACTCTCTCATTTGATAGAGCATGTAATGTTTGCATTACTGAGACTTAATAACTTAGGGGTTAATTGCAATCTTTTTTTTGGAAATCGGTGCTGATAACTTGGTTTCAGTTTTGGCTGTTGTGGTAAGTGTGTTTTTCAGGGAAATTACCATCCAAAATGGGTTTGGCTGCTAAAAGTCAACATCCATGAACAAGTTTTTATTACAAAAACTCTTAAAAACTAACCAATTTAATTCTGCTTTGCAGTGTTAATTTTGACAGCAAATTTTGATTTAGTCTTAGTCAATAGGGGCAATTTATCAAGGGCCGAATGGCCCCTGATGCCCTTGTTTCCACGCGAGTCTTCAGGCTCGCCAGAAACAGCACTAATTAAGCAGCGGTCTTAAGACCGCTGCTCCTTAACTGGTCCGTTGCCTCTGAGGCTGCGGACATCAATCCACCCGATCCTATATGATCGGGTTGATTGACATCCTCTGCTAGCGGCTGATTGGCCACAACTCTGCAGGGGGCGGCATTGCACAAACAGTTTGCGTATGTTGTCGGCATTCAGCGATATCGACCAGACATGATACACTACAGCCAGTGGCGTATTTATGTTTTGTGCTGCTCTAGACAATCAAAATTCTTCTGCCCCCCAAAAAAAGATTTTAGGCCCTTTTTTACCCTTAATATTTTTTTTGGTCAGTGTGTAACAATTCAAAAGAACATGGGCTAGCAAAACACTTGCATACAAGAAGGTTGAATTACATGCACCTTATACCATTTTCTCCCTGAGAGAAAAGAAGGGGAGGGGAGAAAATGGAGGGAAAGGAAAGAAGGAAGAGAAGGAAGGGAGAGAGAGAGAGAGAGAGAGAGAGAGAGAGAGAGATAGAAGAGAAAAGTGGGAATGGTGAGGAGAAAAGAGGGGAGGGAAAGAAGGGAGGGAAAGAAAGGAGCAAGGGAGGGAGTTGAGAGAAAGAAGGAAGGGAGGAAAGGAAAGAAGGGAGGGAGTTGAGGGAGGAAGGAAGGGAGAAAGGGAAAGAAGGGAGAGAGGAAGGAAGGGAAAGAAGAATACTCTTTTCAAGCAATCACTGCCCTTCACACGCAACAACATACAGTAATTACCATAATTCAAGTAATTAAACGTTTTAAGTGTCCGTTTACTATTTACTCCATGGGTTCATGAATGCAGAGAAAGCTAGCTATTAGTAGCTAACATACATTAGCGCTGAGAATTTATGATTAGACATCACAAGCTGATTTAAGCAGTGCACAGACGCATCCAGTCTGCTATTTACTAAGACCTGCAATAAGCAATGCGCTCGCAGACCCACCACAGCTGACAACGGGAGGCAGCATATTGGCACAAGGTCTTCTCCTCAAGCCTCACCTTGTAAGCATATCCCCGGGCAAGTTTCTCACCAAGAACGAATGGTTTAAAGGACCACTGCCTGTGAGGAGTGACCTTAATCAGCGCACGTGCCTTGTCTTCTTTGTAAAAGCCTGCACTTTATTGCTCACTGTACTGTGTGCTGGTTTTTAAAGAGAGGATAGGGTAGATGTGCTGGCCCTCCAAAATGTGCCTCCATAGTCACCGACCTTGTTGGCCTCGGCCATAATACGCCCCTGGCTACAGCGTATCATGTTGGACAGACATTGATAAATGGGCCTAAAATGCCATTTTATTTTTAGTCGTATTTTAGTCATCAGAATTGTTTTAGTTTTAGTCTAGTTTTAGTCGGCTTAATCTCCAGTAGATTTTAGTCGACTAACATCTAAGGGGTTTAGTTAAAGTGTAATGCATTATTTAAGCATTTCTCTTAAATTTCCAAACTCATTATATACTCCAGGGGGGCGAATTATCAAGCTCCGAAAGGAGCTTGATGCCCCTGTTTCTGCATGAGCCTCCATGCTCGCCTGAAACAGTAGTTATGAAGCAGCGGTCTAAAGACTTCTGCTCCATAACTTGTCTGCTGCCTGCGAGGCTGCGGTCTTCAATCCTCCTGATCCTATACGATCGGGCTGATTGTCACCCCCTGCTAGCGGCCGTGAATCTGCAGGGGGCGGCATTGCACAAGCAGTACACAAGAACTGCTTGTGTAATGATAAATACCAACAGCGTATGTTGTGGACATTTATCGATGTGCGGTGGGCATGATACGCTACATTTTATCATGTCCGCGCACACATTAATAAATTGGCCCCATGGAGTAAACATCTAATAACCTATTATTTATGTTATTAAGGTTTAAACATGCAATACAGACACAGATTTTTAGCCATTGTGATATATAACGTCTTTATTAAAAGTGAAATTAAATAAAATCAAGTTTCATAAACAAACAGAAGTGCAACTTTTAAATATAAAAAAAAACTACTATAAACTGTATTGGCTGTAACGCCATTGCATATATTACTGAATATAAAACTTTAAAAGTTCTCTGTTAATAATTAAAACAGGTATCGAGTAACTCAACACAACAAAAAGTTTCTGCAGCTAGCACAGGCACAGCACAACTTAAACCCATACTCGTGGGTTATGCTTATTTCTATAGGAAGAATCAATTGATTGTTCACAGATTATTATTTCAACAGTTCTAATTCTCAAATACATGCAAAGAAATAGTGCACAGGCTACAATGCCACTAGTGTATGAAACCTGCTCCTAAGCTTTACATTCCTGCTTTTTAAATAAAGATAATAGGAGTACAGTAAATTAGAAAGCTGTTTAAAATTGCATGCTCTATCTGAATCATTAAAGAAAAAAAATGGGTTTAGCCTCCTGTGCAAAGAAAACTTTATTTAGACTAAGGGGCCCATTTATCAAGCTCTGTAAGGAGCTTGTGGGCCCGACAAATAAAGGTCAGAGAACCTCAAGAACAAAGACACATTTTTAATAGACATGGGCAGCCGACCAAAAATTCAGTTAGACCAAATCTTTCATAACAAATATTTGGGGAAATTTGTTTCCCCGAATATTCGTTGGCTGCAATATTCATTATTCGTTTAATCTGAAACTAAACAAATACTGAATATTCGTACACAATTTACATTTATTTACGTGAAGCAAATGTTCAAAACCTACAGGTGAAATTTTTTTCAAAATTGGGGTTTGTTAGCACTCATTCCTACTATAAGTAAAGATTAAAAAATTGAATTTTTAATGTGTAAAAGTTAAAAATAAAATTTAACAACAAGACCTTATTTACAGATAGTACCTAATAAACTTAAACTAAAGTCATCTTGTCCCCCTGTTTCCTGGCCGATAACTGCTCCCTCGGCTTCAGGTGACAGGGACAAGAGACAAGTTAGGAAAGTTAAAACCAATAAGTGCACCAGAGTGCTTGCTAAATTATTTTTAACTTTTACACATTAAAAATTATTTTTTTTAATCTTTACTTATAGTAGGAATGAGTGCTAACAAACCCCAATTTTGAAAAAAATTTCACCTGTAGGTTTTGAACATTTGCTTCACGTAAATAAATGTAAATTGTGTACGAATATTCAGTATTTGTTTAGTTTCAGATTAAACGAATAATGAATATTGCAGCCAACGAATATTCGGGGAAACAAATTTCCCCAAATATTTGTTATGAAAGATTTGGTCTAACTGAATTTTTGGTCGGCTGCCCATGTCTATTAAAAATGTGTCTTTGTTTGTTAAGTACTTGTTATAACCTATTGTAATCTGAATCCATCTTGATCATTGCTAAACAATATGAGTGCCAATTGTATAATCATGTTGGGTATAATGGACATGTTTGCTTAATATATATACTGGTGCTTTTACTATTTTAAAAGTATTGTTTTTTTGTTTTCAATATCACTGATTTTAAGAACCGTTTTTCAGTTGGGCAAGCTATACATCTTAAATTAAGAAGAATGCTATGGGTTTCTATTTAAATATATTGGCCTTAACTTATGTTTTCTTCTAAAACAGTATTTTAACAGTTCTTACACTGTAAACTGTGAAACTGCTCTATTGCAGTATTATAGCAACAAAAATGTTGTGCAGATGGAATAAAAAATCATGAAAGTGATTTAAAAAAAAAAACTGCATCTTCATGACCGGGTTTTCAAAAGGAATCTTGCCTTTGTGACCTGAAATTCAATAATGCAGACACAAAAACTAGAACCTGTTTTGACTTTGTGGTTGCAAAGGTGTAATCCTGTTTGAAAGCCTCACACCTTTACCGTGAGTGTGAATTAGAAACAAACATTTACAGAAAGTGATTGCTACATGCTATTTATTGATGTTGGAATCCTAATCTCAGTTTTCCTGAAGATCCCCTTAGTGTACAGGATATGACATACTCAATACATATATACATATGTAAATGTATATATACATATGTAAATGTGTGCCCTTCCCACTGCAGACAAACTAAACAATTGTTGTGCCAATAATCCCTTTAGGTGTCAAATTTGATTTAGTGTGAAATAGACTCCAATACTTATTGGAAAATAATGACTTAAAGGATTGTGATTACTGAGAAAATTTGGTCTCCATGTTGAAAATAGGACTTTTATGAAAATGCGCCCCAAGAAATAGGCAAAAATGCGCTATTGTGATTATATCATAACATAAAGTGCCCTGCCATAAACAAATTGGTCCATAGATGGTGATTGGCCCCTAATGTTTTTAAATTATGAAATGGGAAAATACTATTTAGGAGTATTGTCCCTATGCAGGGAATTAGAAACATAACGCTAGATTACAAGCAGAGTGCAATCACTAATACGGTGTGCATTATCTTGCACTCAGCCTCAAGGAAACAATAATACACAATCTGGTATTACAAGTGGCAATTAGTACGCTCAGTGCACACGTATTACAAGTGGTGAGTTAAGTATTGCAGTTAAGTGCTATACAAAATACTGCTAAAAAAATGTTGAACTCTGTGAGACCTGAAGTAAACCATTACTACTTGCTAGTTTCTATAACAAAACACATGGAAATGCTATGGAAATAGAAGTTTTAAGTTATATTTTGACTTAACACTTATGAAACAAAAGGTTTATTATTTAAAAAATGATTTTGTTGCAGAATTAAAGGGATAGAATTAATGGGATGTGGTATATGACAAGGTGCTGAACTGGGAAGGGGTGAAAGGTGTATGTCTGTCTATGTATGATGTGTTTTATACTTAACTTTCATTAAATAGTATAGCACAAGACACAGGGGCCCATTTATCAAGCTCCGTATGGAGCTTGAAGGGCCGTGTTTCTGGTGAGCCTATAACCTGTCCACCTGCTATGAGGAGGCGGACAGACATTGCGGGAAATCAACCCGATCGAATATGATCGGGTTGATTGACACCCACTGCTAGCGGCCGCAAATCTGCAGGGGGAGTTGTTGCACCAGCAGTTCACAAGAGCTGCTGGTGCAATGCTGAATGTGGAGAGCGTGTTGCTCTCCGCATTCAGCAATGTCTGTCGGACATGATCCGCTGATCGGATCATGTCGTACAGACATTTGTTAAATTGGCCCCTATATGAAGAACTCCATTAATTAAGCATTATCGGCTTGGAGCTCGAGCGCTATCAAACAATAATTATTGCATGTCCCCATAGAAGTCTATTACATAAGGGATATAGTGTACATGTGCTCTCCGACATTTAGATATTAACGAGCCCTAGACTATCATTTGAATGCTAAACAATAACTTTGGACTTGTAATTTGAGGGCAAAAAAGAAGTGATGTTGACTGTGCTCGAATGATGCTAGCTCACAATAGGGCCACTATATTTGTGCTCACTTGTAACCTAGCTAATGGTATTCTAGGCTTAATAATGCAAAAATCTCATGCTCTAAAAAATTAAGAGTGCATCCTTTCATTAGACTGTCACCTTAAAATTTTGTAAAAGGTTTTGAACCTTGGAATGTATGTTAAATCATGTTTTTCTTCACCTTGTTATTTGTTCTTAGGTTGAAGTAATTTGGAATGATAAGTTTATAATGCTATATATTTAGCAATTTTGATGCTTCTTGTACTATAATCTTGACAATAATATCACTTCTAGCTTTTTGGCTTGTGTTTTAAAGGAATCAAGAGTACTACATTTTTTTCTAGTACTTAGGAATTTCCCAACTGAAAAAACTAAATATACTCTGAAGATGATGAAAAATAGATTTAGTCACTGCACTTTTTCTGTAGTTGGCGGTTTGTATATACCTCACTTAGGCCTAGATTTGGAGTTCGGCGGTAGCCGTCAAAACCAGCGTTAGAGGCTCCTAACGCTGGTTTTGGCCGCCCGCTGGTATTTGGAGTCAGTGATTAAAGGGTCTAACGCTCACTTTTCAGCCGCGACTTTTCCATACCGCAGATCCCCCTACGCCATTTGCGTAGCCTATCTTTTCAATGGGATCTTTCTAACGCTGGTATTTAGAGTCGTTTCTGAAGTGAGCGTTAGAGCTCTAACGACAAGATTCCAGCCGCCTGAAAATAGCAGGAGTTAAGAGCTTTCTGGCTAACGCCGGTTCATAAAGCTCTCAACTACTGTACCCTAAAGTACACTAACACCCATAAACTACCTATGTACCCCTAAACCGAGGTCCCCCCACACCGCCGCCACTCGATTAAAATTTTTAACCCCTAATCTGCCGACCGCCACCTACGTTATACTTATGTACCCCTAATCTGCTGCCCCTAACCCCGCCGACCCCTGTATTACATTTATTAACCCCTAACCTGCCCCCCACAACGTCGCCGCCAGCTACTTAAAATAATTAACCCCTAATCTTCCGACCGCAAAGCGCCGCCACCTACGTTATCCCTATGTACCCCTAATCTGCTACCCCTAACACCGCCGACACCTATATTATATTTATTAACCCCTAATCTGCCCCCCTCAACGTCGCCGACACCTGCCTAACTTATTAACCCCTAATCTGCCGAGCGGACCTGAGCGCTACTATAATAAAGTTATTAACCCCTAACCCGCCTCACTAACCCTATCATAAATAGTATTAACCCCTAATCTGCCCTCCCTAACATCGCCAACACCTAACTTCAATTATTAACCCCTAATCTGATGACCGGAGCTCACTGCTATTCTAATAAATTGATTAACCCCTAAAGCTAAGTCTAACCCTAACACTAACACCCCCCTAAGTTAAATATAATTTAAATCTAACGAAATTAATTAACTCTTATTAAATAAATGATTCCTATTTAAAGCTAAATACCTGTAAAATAAATCCTAATATAGCTACAATATAAATTATAATTATATTATAGCTATTTTAGGATTAATATTTATTTTACAGGCAACTTTGTAATTATTTTAACCAGGTACAATAGCTATTAAATAGTTAAGAACTATTTAATAGTTACCTAGTTAAAATAATAAAAATTTACCTGTAAAATAAATCCTAACCTAAGATATAATTAAACCTAACACTACCCTATCAATAAAATAATTAAATAAACTACCTACAATTACCTACAATTAACCTAACACTACACTATCAATAAATTAATTAAACACAATTGCTACAAATAAATACAATTAAATAAACTAGCTAAAGTACAAAAAATAAAAAAGAACTAAGTTACAAAAAATAATAAAATATTTACAAACATAAGAAAAATCTTACAACAATTTTAAACTAATTATACCTACTCTAAGCCCCCTAATAAAATAACAAAGCCCCCCAAAATAAAAAATTCCCTACCCTATTCTAAATTAAAAAAGTTACAAGCTCTTTTACCTTACCAGCCCTGAACAGGGCCCTTTGCGGGGCATGCCCCAAGGATTTCAGCTCTTTTGCCTGTAAAAAAAAACATACCATACCCCCCCCCAACATTACAACCCACCACCCACATACCCCTAATCTAACCCAAACCCCCCTTAAATAAAACTAACACTAAGCCCCTGAAGATCTTCCTACCTTGTCTTCACCATACCAGGTTCACCGATCCGTCCTGGCTCCAACATCTTCATCCAACCCAAGCGGGGGTTGGCGATCCATCATCCGGTGCTGAAGAGGTCCAGAAGAGGCTCCAAAGTCTTCCTCCTATCCGGCAAGAAGAGGACATCCGGACCGGCAAACATCTTCTCCAAGCGGCATCTTCAATCTTCTTCCATCCGGTGCGGAGCGGGTCCATCTTGAAGCAGGCGACGCGGATCCATCCTCTTCTTCCGTTGTCTCCCGACGAATGACGGTTCCTTTAAGGGACGTCATCCAAGATGGCGTCCCTCGAATTCCGATTGGCTGATAGGATTCTATCAGCCAATCGGAATTAAGGTAGGAATTTTCTGATTGGCTGATGGAATCAGCCAATCAGAATCAAGTTCAATCCGATTGGCTGATCCAATCAGCCAATCAGATTGAGCTCGCATTCTATTGGCTGTTCCGATCAGCCAATAGAATGCGAGCTCAATCTGATTGGCTGATTGGATCAGCCAATCGGATTGAACTTGATTCTGATTGGCTGATTCCATCAGCCAATCAGAAAATTCCTACCTTAATTCCGATTGGCTGATAGAATCCTATCAGCCAATCGGAATTCGAGGGACGCCATCTTGGATGACGTCCCTTAAAGGAACCGTCATTCGTCGGGAGACAACGGAAGAAGAGGATGGATCCGCGTCGCCTGCTTCAAGATGGACCCGCTCCGCACCGGATGGAAGAAGATTGAAGATGCCGCTTGGAGAAGATGTTTGCCGGTCCGGATGTCCTCTTCTTGCCAGATAGGAGGAAGACTTTGGAGCCTCTTCTGGACCTCTTCAGCACCGGATGATGGATCGCCAACCCCCGCTTGGGTTGGATGAAGATGTTGGAGCCAGGACGGATCGGTGAACCTGGTATGGTGAAGACAAGGTAGGAAGATCTTCAGGGGCTTAGTGTTAGGTTTATTTAAGGGGGGTTTGGGTTAGATTAGGGGTATGTGGGTGGTGGGTTGTAATGTTGGGGGGGGGGTATGGTATGTTTTTTTTTACAGGCAAAAGAGCTGAAATCCTTGGGGCATGCCCCGCAAAGGGCCCTGTTCAGGGCTGGTAAGGTAAAAGAGCTTGTAACTTTTTTAATTTAGAATAGGGTAGGGAATTTTTTATTTTGGGGGGCTTTGTTATTTTATTAGGGGGCTTAGAGTAGGTGTAATTAGTTTAAAATTGTTGTAAGATTTTTCTAATGTTTGTAAATATTTTATTATTTTTTGTAACTTAGTTCTTTTTTATTTTTTGTACTTTAGCTAGTTTATTTAATTGTATTTATTTGTAGCAATTGTGTTTAATTAATTTATTGATAGTGTAGTGTTAGGTTAATTGTAGGTAATTGTAGGTAGTTTATTTAATTATTTTATTGATAGGGTAGTGTTAGGTTTAATTATATCTTAGGTTAGGATTTATTTTACAGGTAAATTTGTTATTATTTTAACTAGGTAACTATTAAATAGTTCTTAACTATTTAATAGCTATTTTACCTGGTTAAAATAATTACAAAGTTGCCTGTAAAATAAATATTAATCCTAAAATAGCTATAATATAATTATAATTTATATTGTAGCTATATTAGGATTTATTTTACAGGTAAGTATTTAGCTTTAAATAGGAATAAGTTATTTAATAAGAGTTAATTTATTTTGTTAGATGTAAATTATATTTAAATTAGGGGGGTGTTAGTATTAGGGTTAGACTTAGCTTTAGGGGTTAATACATTTATTATAGTAGCGGTGAGCTCCGGTCGTCAGATTAGGGGTTAATAATTGAAGTTAGGTGTCGGCGATGTTAGGGAGGGCAGATTAGGGGTTAATACTATTTATGATAGGGTTAGTGAGGCGGATTAGGGGTTAATAACTTTATTATAGTAGCGCTCAGGTCCGCTCGGCAGATTAGGGGTTAATAAGTGTAGGCAGGTGTCGGCGACGTTGAGGGGGGCAGATTAGGGGTTAATAAATATAATATAGGGGTCGGCGATGTTAGGGCAGCAGATTAGGGGTACATAGGGATAACGTAGGTTGCGGCGGTTTACGGAGCGGCAGATTAGGGGTTAAAAAAAAATATGCAGGGGTCAGCGATAGCGGGAGCGGCAGATTAGGGGTTAATAAGTGTAAGGTTAGGGGTGTTTAGACTCGGGGTACATGTTAGAGTGTTAGGTGCAGACGTAGGAAGTGTTTCCCCATAGGAAACAATGGGGCTGCGTTAGGAGCTGAACGCTGCTTTTTTGCAGGTGTTAGGTTTTTTTTTCAGCTCAAACAGCCCCATTGTTTCCTATGGGAGAATCGTGCACGAGCACGTTTTTGAGGCCGGCCGTGTCCGTAAGCAACTCTGGTATCGAGAGTTGCATTTGCGGTAAAAATGCTCTACGCTCCTTTTTTGGAGCCTAACGCAGCATTTGATTAAACTCTCGATACCAGAGTTAAATTTATGGTGCGGCCAGAAAAAAGCCCGCGGAGCGTTAACAGCCCTTTTACCGCCGAACTCCAAATCTAGGCCTTAATCTTTTCAACTTGTTAAAAATGAAATGGTGTTTGGACTGTACTTGTAAACTTAATATTCAAATCATTGTGATAAATGATGTCCAATAATTTCAGTAATCTAAGTTTGGGGCTCTCCCAAATAGGAGGTTATAATTTATGTACCTAATCAATATTGATATCTGTTTCATATAATCATATGTATTGAAAGACTTATTCTTTCACCTGGTATATTTGGGGCACATGCTGTCCCTAACATTATATCCATTGTCTGTAAATAAAATATAGCTTTGAAGGTAAAGGAGAGTCAAGCTAAATTCCAATAAACAAGATAAAATATTTTTGTTTATTTTTGCTATTAAAATAAGTTCCTATATTATATTTTAACAGAATATGGATATTATACAATATAGTATGTCTGTTAGTTTGAAGATATTCATTGTTATTGATTATACAGAAGTTGTATGTTCAATTTTAACATATAGATACTTATCATCATTTTACAGATGGGTAGATTTATCGATTTATAATTAGTGATGTCCCGAACTGTTCGCCCGCGAACGGTTCACAGCGAACATAGCTTGTTCGCGTTCGCGTTTGTGGGCGAACACATGGCGATGTTCGATCTGCCCCTATGTGTCATCATTGTGGAAACTTTGACCCTTTATGTCGCAGCTGCCTGACACATTAGAGCCAATCAACATCAGACACTCCCTCACAGACACTCCCAGCTAATCGGAATCTGCCATTTTAGACTCATAACGACCTTGCTTTTTTAATGAGAGGACGTGTTGTGTTTTTGCTCCTGACATTAATAGGAAAAACATAGCTAGGCTAGTGTATTTACAGTCCAGAAGGACTCCACTCATCTCTGCTGCAAGCATAGCACCCCAAAAAGCCCTTTTTAGGGCTATATTTCGTGCGGTTTTTTTTTTTTTCGTTTTTTTTTATTAGCATTTGCCTGGCTTTCAGCTGTGTGTTTAAGGCTCACAGCATATGCTGTGACTACTGCCACCACTGATATCTCCCTAACAACATTAGTTTAAATTTAACTAACCCAAAAATTTAATTATTTTTCTAGTGTAATTTTTTTTCATTTTCTATCAGGCCAGTGTCACACAGCATATACTCTGGTTCATTGTTCTGTGCCAGCCAGCAGCCACCAGTGTTAATAACGTTTATAACATTATTTTAAATTTAAAAAAAAAACAAAAAAAAAAATATTTTGCTAGTGTAATCTAATTACATTTACTATCATGCCTGTGTCTGTCAGGCTCACTCAGCATTAATATACCTCTTTTTTTCAGTCTTTTGGTTAATTGGTCTGTGCCAGGCAGCCACCCAGCACTCATATCTATTCTTCTTCACCTTAATTTTAATATAAAAAAAAAAGTTTAAATTTGTTTGCTAGTGTAATCTAATATAATTTTCTATCCGGCCTGTGTGTTTTGCTGACATAGAGAGCCTACTGTGTTTACTTGCTGCCCTCCCTAGTCTATGAGCCACGACTCATATTTGTTTAGCCTTTTTTTAATTCCCCCCAAAAAAAATAATTTCAATCATTTTTCTAGTGTAATCTAATAGTATTTTCTATCAGGCGTCTGTGTATCCGACTTACAGAGCCTACTGTTTTTAATAGCTGCCCTTCCAAGGCTATCAGCCACGACTCATGTATGTGCTTAACCTTTTTCTTAAAATTTCCAAAAAAAAGTCTTTAAATCATTATGCTAGTGTAATCTAATTGTATTTTCTATCCGGCCTGTGTCTAACTGTCTATCTGACTTACACAGCATACTGTTGTTTAATTGCTGCCCTACGTAGCAGCCAGCCAGTGCGACCACTCATAGAGTCATATGTGCATTGCACTTCTTAACATAATTTTAATATTAAAATCTAAAATTTTAAAATATTTTGCTAGTGTAATCTAACTTAATTTTCTATCAGTCCTGTGTTTTTGTCACTTACACAGCATACTGTGTTAAATTGCTGCCCTACCTACCATCCACGAGTCATATCTGCCAGCCTGTCTGCCAGGCCCAAGTAGCCAATTAGTGGCACCAATCACAATTCTTGTAACAGTAATTAAAAAAAAAAATCATCATCATTTTTTGGACTGCAAATATTCAGTCTCCTATTGCCATTGAATTTCATTTACCTCCTGCCTGCCACTGCCAGCCTTTTGTGCCAGGCCGTCTAGCCAACTATTTACACCAATCATAATTGTTGTCACAGACAGTATAGTTATTAATTTAAATAAAAAAAATTTTTAGTGTTGATCTTAATCCTCAGTTTGCTCGTGCCCTAGAATTGCACTTTTCTACAGCCTTCCAAGCCTGTGTGCCAGGCCTACTTAAAAAATATTTACACCAATCATATTTGTTGTGACAGTATTCTAATAATTAAAAATTAAAATTTTTGGTAATAGTTGTTGTGATTTGAATCCTCAGTTTGCTGGTGCCATTGAATAGCACTTTCCTCCTGCCTTGCAGCCTGCTGTGAGCCAGGCCCACCTAGCAAATTGTTGTCAGCAATCATATTTCTGTTAACAGTATTGCAAAAATTGTCAATCATCACTGTTTAGACTGTCAGTAATCAGTCTCCTAGTGTCCTTGAATTGCATCTACCTCCTGCCTGCCATCCTTTTGTGCCAGGCCGTCTTGCCAACTATTTACACCAATCCTAATTTTTTGTCACAGTATAGTTACTAATTAAAATTTAAAAAATCTTGATTGTTGATGATCTTAATCCTCAGTTTGCTCGTGCCCTAAAATTGCACTTTTCTACAGCCTTCCAAGCCTGTGTGCCAGGCCTACTTGAAAAATATTTACACCAATCATATTTGTTGTGACAGTATTCTAATAATTAAAAATTTAAATTTTTGGTAATAGTTGCTGTGATTTGAATCCTCAGTTTGCTGGTGCCATTGAATAGCACTTTCCTCCTGCCTTGCAGCCTGCTGTGAGCCAGGCCCACCTAGCCAATTGTTGTGAGCAATCATATTTCTGTTAACAGTATTGCAAAAATTGTCAATCATCACTGTTTAGACTGTCAGTAATCAGTCTCCTAGTGTCCTTGAATTGCATCTACCTCCTGCCTGCCATCCTTTTGTGCCAGGCCGTCTTGCCAACTATTTACACCAATCCTAATTTTTTGTCACAGTATAGTTACTAATTAAAATTAAAAAAATCTTGATTGTTGATGATATTAATCCTCAGTTTGGCTTTGGGTGCAGCTATTCATGCAGGCCATATAGAGCTGCCACCATTCGGTGTTGTATCAGCTATTAAACTAATAAGAACAGTACTACCAAAATACAGCCAATGAAGGGCCTTAGGAAGACTGAGCCAAGGTTGGATTGTAGTATTTGGTTAGGCTAATCATGATGGCCATGTAGACCACCACCGAGAGTCCTGGAAGTAACAGGGATGAGATGAAAGAGCTAAGAATAGTAGAACTTGAAACAACAGAGTTAGCCATGGGTGTTAGTGCAAAACCGCTTGGCTTTCTTTTGGCTTTGGGTGCGGCTATTCATGCAGGCCATATAAAGATGCCACCATTTGGTGTCGTATCAGCTATTAAACTAATAAGAACAGTACTACCAAAATACAGCCAATCAGGGCCTTAGGAAGACTGAGCCAAGGTTGGATTGTAGTATTTGGTTAGGCTAATCATGATGGCCATGTAGACCACCACCACCGAGAGTCCTGGAAGTAACAGGGATGAGATGAAAGAGCTAAGAATAGTAGAACTTGAAACAACAGAGTTAGCCATGGGTGTTAGTGCAAAACCGCTTGGCTTTTTTTTGGCCTTGGGTGCGGCTATTCATGCAGGCCATATAGAGCTGCCAACATTCGGTGTCGTATCAGCTATTAAACTAATAAGAACAGTACTACCAAAATACAGCCAATGAAGGGCCTTAGGAAGACTGAGCCAAGGTTGGATTGTAGTATTTGGTTAGGCTAATCATGATGGCCATGTAGACCACCACCGAGAGTCCTGGAAGTAACAGGGATGATGAGATGAAAGGGCTAAGAATAGTACTACTTGAAACAACAGAGTTAGCCATGGGTGTTAATCCAAGACCGCTTGGATTTATTTTTGTTTTGGGTGCGGCTAATCATGCAGGCAATATAGAGCTGCCACCATTCGGTGTTGTATCAGCTATAAAAATAATAAGAACTGTACTATCAAAATACAGACAATGAAGGGCATATGAAGACTGAGCAAAGGTTGGATTGTAGTATTTTGTTCGGCTAATCATGATGGCCATGTAGACCACCCGTAACAGGGATGAAAGTGCTAAGAATAGTACTAATTGAAACAACCGAGTTTGCCATGGGTGTTAGTCTAAGACCACTCGGCTTTTTTTTGGGTTTGGGTGCAGCTAATCATGAAGGCCAGATAGACCTGCCACCATTTGGTGTTGTAACAGGTATGAAACTGCAAAGAACAGTACTACTTAACACAACCTACTTACCATGGGTCCCAGAGCATATGTTTGGTTGTTATATTTTGTAAGGGTAATCATGCAGGCCATATAGACCTCCACCAATAGGGTGAGTATGAGTAACAGCTATTAAAATGCGAAGGACATTACTAATTAACACAATACCAAGAGCAGATGTCTTATTATTATATTTTGTATGGGTAATCATCCAGGCCGTATAGACCTCACCAAATAGGGGGAGTTACAGAGATTAAAGTGCTAAGAATGGTAGTACTTAAAACACAACCTAGTTAAAATAGGTAGCAGACCGCATGTCTTATTATTATAATTTTTCAGGGTAATCTGGCAGGCCATATAGAACACCCCCGATAGGGGGGGGAACAGGGATTAAAGTGCTAAGAAAAGTACTAATTAACACAAGCTAGTTGGGTCCAAGAACGCATGTTTAATTATTAGAATTGATTAGGGTAATTATATATCTAACAAATCTATCTATTTCTCTTCTATCGATTCTATCTAACTATCAATCTATGTATATCTATCTATCCTATCTATCAATCTATCTTCTGTCCGGGATGTTTTGAGACAGCCACTTTGGGAATGTTAGTTGATTTAGACCCATTATGGCTTAAAAGCAGACTCTGCATAAACTATGTAATTTTCCATGGGAGTTTTGCCAGGGATCCCCCTCCAGCATGCGACAGTCCAGGTGTTAGTACCCTTGAAACAACTTTTCCATCACTATTGTGGCCAGAAAGAGTCCTTGTAGGTTTTAAAGTTCGCCTGCCTATTGAATTCAATTAGGTTCGCGACATCACTATTTATAATTACCTGATATTAAACTTGTGCAGCACCAAAAAATTTGTTTTTTTCCGAATCTTTCAGAATGAGTATTCAGGGAAATTAATTTCCCCTAAATATTAGTCTGCTGCACTATTTGGTCTCATTTCGTTTTAAACTAAACGAATACTGAATATTCGTAGCACATTTACATTTGATTTGGTTAAATGAATGTAAATGTTCCAAATGTACAGGTGAAAAGGTTGACCTGTAACTTATACTTACATTTAACACGCTGGAGAATCGTGCTAAACAGGTCATCTTCTTAACAAAGCCCGGCCGTCCTAATAGAAGACTTAGCACGATGTCTCCCAGGGCTTGCACTAAAGGAAAGGGTTAGCATGCATCTACAGTGTGCTAGAAATAAGTATTTAACTATTAAGGTAATTTAAAAAAAATTATGGTGCATTTATTTTGATATTCGTTTCATGAAAAAGAAATTAAGTTTTTTGTTTTGAATTTGTATTCATAACGAAATAAAGGCACATCTCTGGTATAGGATAGATAAGAAAAGACAGCGCCTCATAGTGCAGATAACTCCCATACATGAAAATGGCACAGTGGCTACAGACAAGTGAAAATATACTCACAAGTATATTGGCACTCATATTAAAAGAAGTGCGAATATGCAGGCTGACGTTCTCAGCAGTCAGTACGCTAAAGTACGGGTGATGCGGTGTGTCTTGTATGTGGCCGTGGATTCTCCTCCATCACTAGGCAAAATACCTCTGTGAGTGGGTAATACAAAAAGTGCGGCTTCTAGATGACCCAAATAGATTAATCTGATGAAACGGCCAGGAGCTTGCGGCCGAGAAACGCATTTAAGCTCATTAATAAATAACGACTGTATTTTACCCAGAGACTTTTGCACCTTTATTCCTGTCTCCTGGAGGGTTTTGCCATTACTTTTCATATACGGCTCACTGTTGACAGCTCTCACGGAGCTATTTGGGTCATCTAGAAGCCGCACTTTTTGTATTAACCGCTCACAGAGGGATTTCGGCTAGTGACGGAGGAAAATCCACGGCCACATACAAGACACACCGCATCACCTGCACTTCAGCGTACTGACTGCTGAGAACGTCAGCCTGCATATTCGCACTTCTTTTAATAAGAGTGCCAATATACTTGAAAACAAGGTGAATGAAGGATAGCCCAGCACTCTGTGCAGTAGATAAAAAACTCTTTCTTTATTGATGTCCGAATAAAAACAAGTATAAGAAACTGCATCCAATTACTGTGTACAGCACACTGTATGTAAGCAATAGGTTGGTGGTCACTAATGCTGACGCGTTTCGGCTCCCCACGCCGTAGTCATAGCATAATTTGGTGACCATCAACTAAAGTTTAAAAAGGGTTAAATCAATCCCTATTGGCTAAATCCAGACACACCTCCTATGTTGCTTAATTACCATATTGCCTCTTGTAGAAGAGGAATTTCATATGCACTTAGAAGTAATGCTAACTAAACCTAGATTGACAGGATTTCATTGTGTCATTATAAGATTCTATATTGCTCTGGCTTTGTGTTGTCACCTTTTTTGATCTAAATATCTAATGTGGCTACTAGAGATATATTTGATCTAGCCCAAAAATGGAATTAAATTTAATTTAATTTAATTTAATTGTTCTCCCATAGCTGTTATTTACATACATAGGGATGATGTCTATAAACTACAACACAATGATTTAGTGTTGTCATTTAGAGATCCTTTTAGTGTCACTGCAGCAAGTGATGATGTAAAGACATCTATCACTTAGTGCCAAAAATTAATAAGATCAAATTCACTGTTTAGGCCGGACGGTCTTCTTGTTTTCATTCTTAAAATCCAGAAGACCTCCTCTCTGGCTAATATGAGATCTCTGTCCCCTCCTCTTGCTGGGGGCGGAATGTGTTTGACAATAGTCCAGGTAAGAGAGCTAGGGTTTTTGTCGTGAACCTGGTGAAAATGTGTAATTAGGGTGTTGTAAGTGTACTAATTTTTATGTTGTTTATGTGTTCGCGGATTCTGGATCTGACCTCACGTGAGGTCATTCCTATATATTGCAGTCCACATTGTGAACAACATAAGTAGCTCTACAGTTGAATCATCTTTCATGCAAATATGATTCACCAGTGATGGTACTTGTAAAGCCATTGCCAACTGCTAGATACTTACAAGCTATGCAGTCGGTATAGTGGCACCTGAACACACCTTTGGTGCTCAGCCACAAATTCATGTTGTTTCTGTCTCCTGTTTTGAGTACTGTAGGTGCTACCCTATTACCAATTGTGACTCCTCTTCTGTAGGAGAAATGACAACCCCCTCTGACTATGTTAGCTAGGCCATCATCGGCCAGGAGTAGTGGATAATGTTTGGATATTATGTTCCCGACTTCCCTATATTGATCGCTATAGGTTGTCAAAAAAGTAGTTTTTTGTGTGTATCCCTCATTTTATTTCTTGCGTTCTGTTCTCGTCATATGGAGAGAATCTCTATCCCCTTTACCTACATCTTTCTTGATACCAAGTACCATCTTTTTTAGATACTCTCTGGATATTAGTCTCTCTGGGAGTTCGCTAGCCTGTGTTTCAAATATGTTCTTATTTGAACAGTTTCTGAGGGTCCTAACATATTGTCCCTTAGCAATCGCTTTGAAGACTTTGTCAGGGTGACTGCTCTTTGCATGCAGAATCGTGTTTTTATCTGTTGGCTTACGAAAGATGCTTGTAGTGATATGACCTTTGTTACCTCCTGCTTCTCCTACCAAAGTTACATCCAAATAGTTAATTTCCTTTGGGTTAGTTTCAAAGGTAAAACCCAAGTTCATGTTGTTGTTATTTAGGTACTCGACAAAGTGTTTCACCTGATCTATATTGCCCCTCCAGATCACCAAAAGATCATCTATGAATCTTTTGTAAAAAATAATATTGGGCTTGTGCATGTTTCTATCTCTGTAGATGTGGGACCGCTCCCACCACCCCATGTAGAGGTTGGCGTAGGAGGGGGCAAACTTTGCCCCCATAGCGGTCCCACACCTCTGGAGATAGAAACAGCCATCAAAACAAAAATAATTATGGGTGAGTAAAAATTTGGTCACCCGTAGTATGAAACTACAATGTTCCTCCTCATACTGCCCTGAGTAGGTAAGAAAATACCTTACTGCTTTTAGGCCTTCTTTGTGTGGAATAGAGGAGTATAGAGATTTCACATCTATAGTTATCCAAACATTATCCTCATCCCAACCTTGTTCTTTTAGTAGGCCTAGCAGATGTTTGGTATCTTTTAGGTGGCTTGGCAGACTTTCCACGAAGGGCTGCAAAATCGCATCCAACCATTGCAAGAGCCTCTCCGTGAGCGAACCGATCCCACTTATGATCGGTCTTCCATGTATCTCTGTACCTGGTTTATGGACTTTTGGTAAGTGGTTGAACGTTGGTCTGATAGGGAACTCTACTTGCATATATTTAAATGTTTCATCGTCAAACATTCCTATCTCTCTACCCTCATCTAAGATGTCTTTGAGCTCGTTGCTAAAGTCATTTGTTGGATCCCTTCTTAATGGAATGTATTGTTCCATGTCTGTCAATTGTCTCCTAGCCTCTGCTAGAAATTGTCTCCTGTTCATGACTACAATAGAGCCGCCCTTGTCTGTGGCTCTGATTACAAGGTCCACATTATTCTGTAATATAGAAAGGGCTTCCCTTTCCTTTCGTGTTAAATTGGAACTACCCATACGTGATCTGTTGTTTGCATCAAGTGCAGTTAGGTCCTCCTCTACCCTCCTTTGAAAAGTCTCTAAGATGTGTCCCCTGTTCTGTATGGGGTAGAAGGTAGAGTTACCTTTAAATTTGGGAAAATTTTTGTTATCAGTCATCCCCACTGCCCCTGAGGAATATAAATCTTCTAGGGCTAACAAATCACAATCTTCACCAAAGGTGAGATTTGGCCTAGTCGGGGCTTCAGCTCTGTCATAGTCATTGTCAGTGTTTTCAGTTTGTTTATAAAATTTCTTAAGAGTCAAAGATCTTATAAGTTTATTGACATCTAGTAGTGTTGAAAAAAAATTAAAATTAGATGTTGGAACAAAGCTGAGTCCTTTATTGAGAACCTTTGTTTCTGCCTCAGTCAGTGTATAGTCAGAGATATTAATGATGTTATTCACTACTGGTACTTTGTGTAGTAACCTCTCTTGTGGTTTCTCTTTGGATAGCGATTTGACCTGGTTTGTATCAATATTTCTGGGTTCTGTGTTGGTGTGTGGGGGTTCTGACCGCTCATTGTGTTGTGGCCCCCCTTCTATTCCAACTGGGCCCAAGCAAAAAACCTTATCAAGATCACTATTAGTTTTAGTATTCTTCTCTCCATTTTTGGCTGTGGGTATATATTTACTAGTACCATAATGTGCATCTACATAATGTGCATCTACATCTAGTGTCTTTCGGGATGGAAGGATGAGGAGGAGGTGGGGGTTGAACTAGTATAGATTTTAATTTGGGTCTAACAGCAGGATCCTCCTGTTGGGTCTGAGCTGGATTAGAATGGGGTAAGGATGATGGGTAAACCCCCTCAATATGGTTTCATTCTTCCTCAACCCCTGAGCTAGAAAAATATTCATTTGATTCTGCTTCGCTTTCACCAAATCTGACCCTTCTATTATCCTGTTGGTGATAATATCCTCTGCCCCTTCTACCTCTACCTCTACCCCTCCTCCCTCTGTTACCTCTATTGTAATGTTGATTATTTTTTGCTAATGATCTATCTCTATTGTTCCAGACATAAACTTTATTCTGATTGTAGTCTGTTTGATCTCTGACATATTTCTTATGTTTGATCTCTAGTAGCAACCTCTTTGCTTCAATTATACTATCTGCCAGAATTTTATCAAATTTCAAAAAATCCTCTAAATCTTTTCTCTTATTCAATTCCATCTGGATCAGACCTATCTGTACAAGTATTTCTTTTAGTAAGATAGACTTAAATTCAACAATAAGTAAAATTAGCTTTAAAGAGCATTCTGATAAAGTCTCATTCCAGCGTGATATAAACTCTTTGTCCTCAGTTATGAAGGTCGGGAATTTATTCATTCGTAACCCTCTAGGTATAATCCCCATTTCATGATATCTCATGAGGATTTGAATGTCACACTTCGCTTTCATTTCCCTTTTAAGTAACAACTCTATGGCATCAAATAGAGAGCTAAGAGTCAATTGAGATTTATCGGTCGTGAACACTTTGTCCAATTCAATGTCTGTCCCTTTTCTCTCAGTGGTAGATTTGAGGGAAAATATGTCACATATGTCTTCCATGTCAGTTTTGTTTCTAGTGGCTGTTGACTGTGAAAACTTTGTCTTGATGATTACTTTTTAGTCCTCTGTATTTTGTATTTTAATTAATCTTGTCTATGCAATGATAAATAACACTTTTGGGTTAGATAGAGTCCTGTTATATGATACACCAGCTTGCAATCGTCAAATTAAAAGATTTTTTAACTGTATGTGCAAGCGGTAGCTGCAGTTCTCCCTTATCAGGATTTAAGCATACATAAAATAACTGTGCTTAACTTCAAAATGCCCAAGTCATACACCAAGGAGAGAATGGGTAGCCAATATCCCCATATCACTACGTGAAAAAACAACAAGAGGGTTTACTCCTTTCCGTGTACGACCGGATTACCCAACTCCTTACAGTATCACCACCTTAGCAGACTTTAAATCAATATAAAAGCTGTAAATGTTTTGAAGTAGGTTTCGTATGCTTAGGCATACTTTGTAACTCACATATCAAACTGTCCCATTCCGTCCGTGGCACTCGGTCCTGGGGGAGCGCAGACAATCCGCTGACTGCGGCTCACTCGGCTATGCCGTCCGCTCCCCTCCTCAAGCCGCCTGTTGGTTCCGGGTTCAGTGAGATAGCGCGTGACTTGGCTCAGCGTCTGACGTCACGTCCTTGTCCTATATTCACTGCTAAGGTGGGTCGGGAGGGCTTCAAACTGATGCCGGTCGGCCGGTATCCTTCGTTGGCTCGAAGAGATGAAAACAAGGTGAATGAAGGATAGCCCGGCACTCTGTGCAGTAGATAAAAACTCTTTCTTTATTGATGTCCGAATAAAAACAGGTATAAGAAACTGCATCCAATTACTGTGTACAGCACACTGTATGTAAGCAATAGGTTGGTGGTCACTAATGCTGACGCATTTCAGCTCCCCACGCCATAGTCATAGCATAATTGACCATCAACCAAAGTTTAAAAGGGTTAAATCAATCCCTATTGGCTAAATCCAGACACACCTCCTATGCTGCTTAATTACCATATTGCCTCTTGTAGAAGAGGAATTTCATATGCACTTAGAAGTAATGCTAACTAAACCTAGACTGACAGGATTTCATTGTGTCATTATAAGATTCTATATTGCTCTGGCTTTGTGTTGTCACCTTTTTTGATCTAAATATCTAATGTGGCTACTAGAGATATATTGATCTATCACTTAGTGCCAAAAATTAATAAGATCAAATTCACTGTTTAGGCCGGACGGTCTTCTTGTTTTCATTCTTAAAATCCAGAAGACCTCCTCTCTGGCTAATATGAGATCTCTGTCCCCTCCTCTTGCTGGGGGCGGAATGTGTTTGACAATAGTCCAGGTAAGAGAGCTAGGGTTTTTGTCGTGAACCTGGTGAAAATGTGTAATTAGGGGTGTTGTAATTGAACTCATTTTTATGTTGTTTATGTGTTCACGGATTCTGGATCTGACCTCACATGAGGTCATTCCTATATATTGCAGTCCACATTGTGAACAACATAAGTAGCTCTTCAGTTGAAGCATCTTTCATGCAAATATGATTCACCAGTGATGGTACTTGTAAAGCCATTGCCAACTGCTAGATACTTACAAGCTATGCAGTCGGTATAGTGGCACCTGAACACACCTTTGGTGCTCAGCCACAAATTCATGTTGTTTCTGTCTCCTGTTTTGAGTACTGTAGGTGCTACCCTATTACCAATTGTGACTCCTCTTCTGTAGGAGAAACGACAACCCCCTCTGACTATGTTAGCTAGGCCATCATCGGCCAGGAGTAGTGGATAATATTTGGATATTATGTTGCAGACTTCCCTATATTGATCGCTATAGGTTGTCAAAAAAGTAGTTTTTTGTGTGTATCCCTCATTTTGTTTCTTGCGTTCTGTTCTCGTCATAAGGAGATAATCTCTATCCCCTTTACCTAAATCTTTCTTGATACCAAGTACCATATTTTTTGGATACTCTCTGGATATTAGTCTCTCTGTGAGTTCGCTAGCCTGTGTTTCAAATATGTTCTTATTTGAACAGTTTCTGAGGGTCCTAACATATTGTCCCTTAGCAATCGCTTTGAAGACTTTGTCAGGGTGACTGCTCTATGCGTGCAGAATCGTGTTTTTAGCTGTTGGCTTACGAAAGATGCTTGTAGTGATATGACCTTTGTTACCTCCTGCTTCTCCTACCAAAGTTACATCCAAATAGTTAATTTCCTTTGGGTTAGTTTCAAAGGTAAAACCCAAGTTCATGTTGTTTTTATTTAGGTGCTCGACAAAGTGTTTCACCTGACCTATATTGCCCCTCCAGATCACCAAAAGATCATCTATGAATCTTTTGTAAAAAATAATATTGGGCTTCTGCATGTTTCTATCTCCGTAGATGTGGGACCGTTCCCACCACCAATATACTTTTATATTTTCACTTGTCTGTAGCCACTGTGCCATTTTCACGAATGGGAGTTATCTGCACTATGAGACGCTGTCTTTTCTTATCTATCCTGTAGATTTTTTGATCGACCACTCAATATCAAGATTAGCAGCCTCTTCATACCATCTTATCAGAGACGGATCCACACTGTTGGACATTATACATCACGTATCATGGTTATTTGTTTTATATTTTTTGGACTTTGATACACGAACAAGTTTGATCTGAGTACTAGTTTCAGATTATTTTGTGCCTTTTCATTATGCTTTATTTTTTATGTTTTATATAATTTTTATTTAATAATTTTTATTTAGTAATTGTGCTCTCATATTTATGCTTGTGAAATCTATTTCATCATTTATTTGCATATTCTTATATTATTTTTATATTTCTGATAACATATTTCCATATATATTATGTTTTTTGTCTAAATACCTGCTTATCTATTGATTTTATTTCAAACAAATATATACAACAATTTTATATTGTTGATGA
The DNA here is from genome assembly GCF_027579735.1 of Bombina bombina. Lineage (NCBI taxonomy): Eukaryota > Metazoa > Chordata > Amphibia > Anura > Bombinatoridae > Bombina > Bombina bombina. The sequence goes on along the minus strand of NC_069503.1, from coordinate 859,947,314 downwards.
ACACTATAAATAGATCACACTGAATCACTGGTGGGCGCACTAATTGATTTCACTTATTTTCATTCTAGAAATAGATGTCCAACTAGAATCTATTTCAGATTTTAGTATCCATTTATACTTCCATTCTGATTTCTCAGCATCAATTTCTTTTTTATTCCTGAGGCACACTCTATTGCTATACCTTCAGTATAGTTGTTTATCACATCTCTGGTATAATTATAGAATACAGTTTATCATCATTATATAGTTCAGTATGTAGAAACTATTCATAGAGTGTCATGTATTTAGGTAGGGCATGCACATAGAAACTGTGATACATAACTCTCGTTGCTGTGACTTGAGTTGCATTTAAATCCTATTAACATGTGAAGTCTTGCACAAGAGACTTAGAAAAACACAAGGGCACAAACATATGTGTGCTTAGTCGTCATTTTTAAAATATTGCCTCCCTTTCCTTGAAAATGCTTGGCTACAGAGATAAAGCAAGATAACCAAGAAAATTAATACAAAAACACAATGTTTTTTTTTTTTTTAAAAAAACTAAAAAAAACTCAATTGATATTTTTCTGCAGAAAAAAATAATAATTTGCAAAATCTTGTTGAATCTCCCTTTTTCCAGTCTGGATAAGGAAATCTTCTATAATGCAATGATGAATAGATCCCTTTGAAAAAACAGAACATGACAATGATCATCAAGAAACTAATCTATTGATTTTTGGGGGGCAGGAATTTTCTTTTTTTTTGTGTAAGGAAGGTGTTTGCCACGAACGAGGGATCACATAAGAGGGGGTTTCTGAAGAGATTTTGCAATGTGGGAATCAAGATTAAGATATTAGTGGTGGGGGTATGGGGTCAGCCATTAGGGTTTATTGCAGTGGATGGAGGTCATGGTTATGAGTAAATGTGGTTGGGGATCATGTGAGTGATTTGGGTTTCTTTCATTAGAGATCTAGGTTAGGGTTCATTTCCTTTGGGCATTGGGACAGAATGGTTTTGTTTATTTGTAACAAAAGAGTTTACATGTCAAATTTACAGAAGGGGGCTCTAGTGGCTGTACATTAAGGACAATTGAATACAGTAGAAACGCAAAGCAAAGCACATTTTAAATGAGTAGTAGATAATTTTCTGAAATATTGCAAAATGTTCTTTAATTTGACATCCCCCTGCTTCACGTGACAGTCATCAGCCAATTACAGACTCATATATGTATACAATTTGAACTCTTGCACATGCTCAGTAGGAGCTGGTTCCTTAGAAAGTATGTATATAAAAAGACTAATGAAGGTGAATTGGAAAGTCTCTTAAAACTGCATAATCTATATGCATCATGAAAATTGAATTTTGACTTTAGTGTCCTGTTAAGGTCAAACTTTGGTAGTTTATATGTGGGTGGGATTTACCACACAGAGAATTGTTACTTTTTGTTCTTCTGTTGTACTAAGATTTGCATAACCAAAAGCAGTTGTTTTTTAGTTGTTGTTCCCAAAACAGTAAACAGGGATGCAGTCATAGGAAACGTTCTCTATTATGTTCTATAGACATACTTGACAGGTGCTAGAATGATTGTGCTGTGCAACGTTTGAGCATGTCCTAGGTTACCCACTGCAAAAGATTTTTAACATGGCCAAGCAATTCTGCATCCCTTCTGCTCACAGTACAGGCTGCTTATGATCTAGTAGAAAGTTTGCATTGCTATTATGGTTTATTTAAAGTGATTGTCTACACCAGAATTGTTATTGTGTAAAAAGATAGATAATCCCTTTATTACCCATTCCCTAGTTTTGCACAACCAACACATTTATATTAATACACTTTTTACCTCTGTGATTACCTTGTACCTAAGCCTATGCAAACTGCCCCCTTATTTCAGTTCTTTTGACAGACATCTATTTTAGCCAATCAGAGCTGGCTCACCTGAACTCCACATGCGTGAGCACAGTGTTATCTATATGATACACATGAACTAACACCCTCTAGTGGTGAAAAACTGTCAACATGCCCTGAGAGAAGAGAGAAGAGGCGGCCTTCAAGGGCTTATAAATTAGCATATTAACCTCCTATGTTTAGCTTTCAACTAAGAATACCAAGAGAACAATGCAAAATTGATGATAAAAGTAAATTGGAAAATTGTTTGAAATTACATTCTCTATCTGAATCATGAAAGTTTATTTCGGAGTAGACTGTCCCTTTAATTATCTGTCTAGCTCTTACAGGATGCAAAAAAAATATCATTTTAAAATGATTACCTAACTTACAGGCTATAAATGCAAGTTTTATTAAAGGGACATTAAAAACCTTGTAATTACAAGACATTTCTGTTGTTTAGAATAACATATCAGCTAAGTCTAAAAATTAAAATAAAAAAAAACTAAAGGAACATGAAACCCACAAGTTTTCTTTTTTGATTCAGACAGATCAGACCATTTTAAACAACTTTCCAATTTATTTATATTTCATTTATTTAATTCTTTTTGTATCCTTTGTTGAAAAGTATACCTAGGCAGTCTCAGAAGCTGCTGATTGGTGGCAGCATATATATGCCTTTTGTCATTGGCTAACAGCTTGCTCCAAGTAGTGCGTTTTAGAAAATTAGACATTTCTTTATTTCAAGAGCTAAATTACACAGTGGCAAAATAAATAATGAAAATATATTTCAAAGTTGTTTCATTATGCATAAGTAAACATTTTGGACCAGATTATGAGTGGAACACCAACAGTTGCGCTAAAATGCCTGCATGCATTGGGTGTATCGCTCATATTACAAATTTTAAAAAAAAATGATCGCTTGAGGGAAATTGAAATTAATGCTCGTTGGAATAGTGCATCCTCAGAGCTCTGGTTAACTGTTTCTCAAAAAATTGTCACAAAACTCATCAAAAATACATACCAAAGCAAAATTACACTCATAATAACACTATCTAATAAAATTATAGAAAATATGGCACAATTTTTTTTATAAGGGCTCAAAGATATGAGATATGTTAGAAAAAATGGCATTTAAAGGGCTTTAACATAGAGATACATACATATACATGTCTAAATATTGATATGTGTATATATACACATATAAACACATAAATACATATGAATATACACACACACACATATATATATATATATATATATATATATATATATATATATATATATGTGTGTGTGTGTGCATTGTAGCCATTTACATTCAAGTAGATGAGAACATGTAAAAGCATATTTATGCAATATTTGTATTTAATAAATTGTTATACTGTTTATTTACTGTAAATATTTCACATTCCAATGTTCTAGGTATAAATATATATTTTACCAAAATAACATTACATATATATATACTGTATATATATATATATATATATATATATATATATATATATATATATATATATATATATATATATATATATATATATATAAAAGCAAAATGAGTCAGTTGCACTCTCACAAACAATTTCTCCAAGGGCCAGGGTGCTAGAGTAGGTGATATGTAGTAGAATAGAAAGCAGCACTCTCTGGACTTAAATTCAAACAGATAGTTTAATAGGTAACGTTTTGGGGAATGCTCCCCTTCATCCCGATGAATTCCCAGAAACGTTACCTATTAAACTATCTGTTTGAATTTAAGTCCAGAGAGTGCTGTTTTCTATTCTAATATATATATATATATATATATATATATATATATATATATATATATATATATATATATATATATATAGTATGTATTTATGAATAAATAAAACATATTCTGATATGTGAAGAACATTGGAATCTGAAATATTTATATTTTCAGAGTGCCAGCTCTTTTTTATAGTTGTACTAAGAACAAAAGCCTTCCTTGTTTTGTTGGTAGCAAATTTAAATACAATAGCTTTACTCATGTGCATACAGTTTTTTTCAAAATAACTTTCTATGGTATAATTACATTATTTAATGAGATTTGCTATTAAACTTGATCCTTACTGAATAGCCATTATATTATGATATTGGCACTTTTTCTGTATAAGAAGTAGTTGATAATGTGCAATTTGTTCTATGGTGTTAATAGTTACTGACAAAAATGTTTTATAATTCTCCAACAAACAATTATTGTGCATTAGAAATATGTATTTGTGCAGGTGACACTTTGTTTTTAATTTTTGATATAATGTAACATAAAGAGTTAAGGTATACTTAAGGTTTCTGACCACTAGGTGGTGCCATGCACATAATGCAACATTGTATTGGCGCGAAATTGAAAGGGTATAAATAAGATAGTATTCATTGTGTGTATCAAATTGCATGATTAAGGGGGTCACCCCGAAACGTTGCAACTTGTATTTTTCCAAAGGTCTTCAATAAAGATTCTATTTTAATCCTATGTGCTGGCACTCTATGTGTATTTCGGATAACACAGGGAAATAGCAGTTTACTCCCTTTGGCCGTGCACGGATAGTGGTGCTGCTCTTTCCATTTGACTTTGACTTAAGAGTATGTGATCGGGTTTGCACGCGAGTAGGGTGTAAATTAAAAAAAAAATGTTTTTGCTCCATTGACTTCTATGGGGGAATAAGTTAACGTGCACACAATATTCGAATTTTGGCAAATTAGCATGCGAGCAAAAATGTTTTAATTTCATTTTGTAATATAAGCACTACCCGACGCATGCAAAAAACTTACTTTGAGCGGGAGCATTAAATACCACTCCACTTGTAAAAAGAGAAAAGAATGGATATAGTAGGCATTCTAGAATACACATAAATCACTCAATGTAGGCATATGATTCCAGTTAGTCAGATATATCAGGTATATGGACTCCAACAGGGCCAAGATGAATCGCTACATATCAATTTAAAACATAACTTTTAATAAAAACGTAAAAAAAAACAGGAAGATTAAAATACTGGGATGTGCAATTAAAATAAACGGCTTATAGGATGTTGTAAGATAAAGTATCTGCTGTGTACCTACATGAGTAATAATGCTATTATATAAACCAGAAACAGTGTGTCTATGTCAGCATCAGTGTGATTGGTGTAAACATAGATATTGTATAACAGTAATTGGGTAAATATCCCCAAAAATGCAACTATGTTACCTCTATTTAGGTAGAGGGATATCCACAGGCGTCTCATAAGTACTAATATAATTGTCAAGTCTCAGATAAACACCTATTAATGAAGCCAGTGGATTAATCAATATTTATTTAGTATTGGTATCTAATCTGGCATTCATAGTAGTTTACAATTAGTAGTATAACCATATCAAAGCCTGTTGAGAATGCATAACAAATTAATATTATGCTTATAAATCATTCAATATATAGAGGATTATATTGGTATATAGTATTGCAATAGTAGCTGGAGTATTATCCTCTAACTATGTCAGGCTGGAGTTTTCCTTAGTAGTGTCGCTAGTTTGCTTTAAAGCAGGTGAATCTGGTTTAATCTGTGGTAGAGTAATTATCTATTTTAAACAACTCACATATATAGTTTTGTGTAAATATATCAGTTACAAACGGAACACTGTGCTGAAAGAGGGTTAGAATCAATTTCATCCCCAAATTTTATTGAGCATGCGTGTGCTTGCACAGTGTAATCACTTGTATAGTTTTACACTATAGTGGGGTGTGTGGTTACACAATATATATGAGTTGTGGCATCCCTAATGTTTAATGCTAAGAACAGTATCCTAGCGTTACATGCCCCATAGATGTAGAGCTATCAGAAATTGAGGAACGCTTACAGCCAATGAGGTACACAAACAGGTTATATAGTGCGATTAGCATTAAGCATAATAAATCAACCCCTATCTTAAGCAAGCCCTAACAAACACAGGAGCTCACAGACTCCTCACCAATTCCCTAACATGTTTTGCCGTTTGCACGGCTTTCTCAAAGGGTCTGCATGCGTCGCACTAAAGATGGCTTTTTATTGTGAGATAGAGGCACAGGGACCACCCCAAGCACATGACGTCATTATGACAACTAATTCTCATAGTGATTGAAATACCCTACTGCAAAGATATATACGTGGTTTGGATTGGTATACATGTTCAGCTCAGCATATTGTTAAATCATAAAACAAGAGCTCCAAAGTTGTTATAATGATGTAAAGGGTATTGTTAGCGTGGTATAAAAATAACAATAACAAAGTGTCGTAATCTGTGATGGGTAACAGGCTTAGTGTGTAGTGTGAACAAAATTAAGTGTTACAGAAGTGAGATGCTTGATAACCCTTCGTGAATAAAAAAGTTGGGAAGGTTACAGTGAACATATGGTTTAGATGACCAAATATATCAATGCAAATAACATAAATGATATACCCTTGTATATCCTTAATTGTAAAGGTTACTGATATTTAAACCTGCTCTAGTTGTGGTATGTTTACACAATTTTGTAGTGAATTTGTGAATATATAATAGTTGAAAATAAAAAATGAAAAAGCTAAAGTAAAATTGAGAATTTAATTTGTTTAACTCACACATAACCAATTTATTAATATTTGTTATTAATATTCTTTGTTTTTGTTGTTTTTATACCACGCTAACAATACCCATTACATTATTTTAACAATTCTGGAGCTCTTGTCTTATGATTTAACAATATGCAGAGCTGAACATGTATACCAATCCAAGCCTTGTATACTTTCGCAGTAGGGTATTCCAATCACTATGAGAATAAGTTGTCATAATGACGTCACGTGCATGGGGCGGTCCCTGTGCCTTTATCTTGCAATAAAAAGCCATCTTTAGCGTGACGCGCGCAGACCCTTTGAGAAAGCCGTGCAAACGGTGAAACATGTTAGGGAATTAGTGAGGAGTCTGGGAGCTCCTGTGTTTGTTAGGGCTCGCTTAAATTAGGGTTTGATTTATTATGCTTAACGCTAATCGCACTATATAACCTGTTTGTGTACCTTATTGGCTCTAAGCGTTCCTCAATTTCTGATAGCTCTACATCTATGGGGCATGTAATGCTAGGATACTGTTCCTAGCTTTAAACCTTGGGATGCCACAACTCATATATATTGTGTAACCACACACCCCACTATAGTGTGTGTCTCAACTGTAAAACTATACAAGCGATTACACTGTGCAAGCACACGAATGCTCAATAAAATTTGGGGATGAAATTGATTCTAACCCTCTTTCAGCACAGCGTTCCGTTTGTAACTGATATATTTACACAAAACTATATATGTGAGTTGGTTAAAATAGATAATTACTCTACCACAGATTGAAACCAGATTCACCTGTTTTAAAGCAAACTAGCGACACTACTAAGGAAAACTCCAGCCTGACATAGCTAGAGGATAATACTCCAGCTACTATTGCAATACTATATACCAATATAATCCTCTATATATTGAATGATTTATAATCATAATATTAATTTGTTATGCATTCTCAGCAGGCTTTGATATGGTTGTACTACTAATTGTAAACTACTATGAATGCCAGATTAGATACCAATACTAAATAAGTATTGATTAATCTATAATACCTGGCTTCATTAATAGGTGTTTATCTGAGACTTGACAATTATATTAGTACTTATGAGACGCCCGTGGATATCCCTTTAAGTACCCGCAGTTCAATATATTACGCTAAATAGAGGTAACATAGTTAGATTTTTGGGGATATTTACCCAATTACTGTTATACAATATCTATGTTTACACCAATCACACTGATACTGGTATGGACACACTGTGCCTGGTTTATATAATAGCATTATTACTCATGTAGGTACACAGCAGATACATTATCTTACAACCCCCTATAAGCGGTTTATTTTAATTGCACATCCCAGTATTTAAAGATGCAATCACTTTATTTTTTTATTTTTTGTGTGATTTGATTGATATCATAAAAAGTCCTCAATGTTGTTGGCATGGGCAATGCTATCTTGTTTTCTGGGTCCAAACATAGTGGACAATATTGTTATAGTTTATCAGATGTGTTTTATTGGTCTGTCTGTGGGTGTTGAGCATTTATCTTTTGAATTCAATGTGTACATTTTACTTTTGATATTTAGTAAATATTTTGGGGCCGATTTATCAACCCCCGTATTCAGCCAAATACATTTATTTCCGCGCATGCCTTCAGACTGCTGCTTAAGACCACTGCTCCTCAACTCATCGCCGACTCTGATGCAGCAGACAGCAATCCACCCAATAGCATACGATTGTGTTGATTGACACCCCTTGCTAGCGGACGATTGGCCATCAATGTACAGGGACAGCATTGCACAAGCATTTCTAGTGAAATGCTTGTGCAATGATAAATGCCGACAGCTTATGACTTTCAGATATCCAATATTTTTATAATGCAAGAATGCTGTTATTTGCATTTTGATTGTTCTAATGTCGCAAAAGGCTGCAAAACAGCTGAAAAACAAGTTTAAATAGATTGGAATCAACCCCTATATGTGCTAAATTACAAGAATCTTCTTATACATTCACTGACAGACATAACAATAAGATATGGTAAAAATGTATCTAAAACAATTATATCAAACCTCTTGCAAACCTACATTATTTTTCTGTTTAGTTCCCACTGACTTACTGTTATATATATATAAAAAAAAATTCAGTCTGAGGGTAAAGAAGCATATTAGTATGAATGACATTTGCCGTCTGTTAAATTTATTCACAGATGTAGTACAATCATAGTTTTAGTTTGATTGATGTTAAAGACAATTTTAGAAATGCTTATGACTTCTGATTGCCACAACAATATTGCTTAAACTTAAATATGCCAGTCTCTCTATACATAAAAAAATGTATATAAATCTATTTAACTGTTCTGAGTAAGTAAAACAGAGGACAATATATATATATATATTCCAAAGTGTCCCAGAAGTATAGCGCAAAATGGGTTAGTTTAGCCTTAAAATCATCTAAATTATTTACAGGGAACAAAAGGTAAAAAGGACCACATTTGCATGCATGTTCTTTATATATGTTCAGTAAATAAAAATAAGAAAATGAATTTGCATGCATAAAATAATTATTCTATACTAAATCATCATATTCTATAGATATCGGTCTATTCAATAACTAATGCAGTGATTTAAGTTTCACATATTTTAGGGTTATTATAGATGTCATGCTTATTTAAAATAAAACTATCAACCTAGATAAGAACATTTTACCTGGGTATTTATATGGGCTTAAACAAATAATTATCTAGATTCATAAAAGCTTTGAACTTCTATGGGGTTGTTATTATCTAGCAGGTAAGATGGATGACTTTGTTGGAGTTGTTTCTTTTTCAAGGATGGTAGAAAGAATATTTATTGATGTGACCTTATAGATCAGGTAAACGAATCATCAATGATAGAAAAAAATAATACATGCACAATTCACAATGCATCTGAGGTATTTGTTTTATGTTTTCCTTTTACAGTGTTTATATGTGTGTGAATAGAATACGAGCTCAATCTGATTGGCTGATTGGATCAGCCAATCGGATTGAACTTGATTTTGATTGGCTGATTCCATCAGCCAATCAGAATATTCCTACCTTAATTCCAATTGGCTGATAGAATCCTATCAGCCAATCGGAATTCGAGGGACGCCATCTTGGATGACGTCCCTTAAAGGAACCGTCATTCTTCAGTTGGACGTCGCTGGAAGAAGATGGGTCCGCGGTGGAGGTCTTCAGGATGGAGCCGGTCGTCATCGGATGAAGATGGAAGATGCCGCTTGGATCAAGATGGTTGCCGGTCCGGATCGCCTCTTCTTCCCGGATAGGATGAAGACTTTGGAGCCTCTTCTGGACCTCTTCAGCCACCGGATGATGGATCGCCAACCCCCGCTTGGGTTGGATGAAGATTTTGGAGCCAGGACGGATCGGTGATACCTGGTGAGGTGAAGACAAGGTAGGATGATCTTCAGGGGCTTAGTGTTAGGTTTATTTAAGGGGGGTTTGGGTTAGATTAGGGGTATGTGGGTGGTGGGTTGTAATGTTGGGGGTGGTATTGTATGTTTTTTTTTACAGGCAAAAGAGCTGAACTTCTTGGGGCATGCCCCGCAAAGGGCACTGTTCAGGGCTGGTAAGGTAAAAGAGCTTTTAACTTGAGTAATTTAGAATAGGGTAGGGCATTTTTTATTTTGGGGGGCTTTGTTGTTTTATTAGGGGGCTTAGAGTAGGTGTAATTAGTTTAAAATTGTTGTAATATTTTTCTTATGTTTGTAAATATTTTTCTATTTTTTGTAACTTAGTTCTTTTTTATTTTTTGTACTTTAGCTAGTTTATTTAATTGTATTTATTTGTAGGAATTGTATTTAATTAATTTATTGATAGTGTAGTGTTAGGTTAATTGTAGGTAATTGTAGGTAGTTTATTTAATTAATTTATTGATAGTGTAGTGTTAGGTTTAATTGTAACTTAGGTTAGGATTTATTTTACAGGTAAATTTGTAATTATTTTAACTATTTTAGCTATTAAATAGTTCTTAACTATTTAATAGCTATTGTACCTGGTTAAAATAAATACAAAGTTACTAGTAAAATAAATATAAATCCTAAAATAGCTATAATATAATTATAATTTATATTGTAGCTATATTAGGATTTATTTTACAGGTAAGTATTTATCTTTAAATAGGAATAATTTATTTAATAAGAGTTAATTAATTTCGTTAGATGTAAATTATATTTAACTTAGGGGGGTGTTAGTGTTAGGGTTAGACTTAGCTTTAGGGGTTAATACATTTATTAGAATAGCGGTGAGCTCCGGTCGGCAGATTAGGGGTTAATAAGTGTAGGCAGGTGGAGGCGACGTTGTGGGGGGCAGATTAGGGGTTAATAAATATAGGGGTCGGCGGTGTTAGGGGCAGCAGATTAGGGGTACATAAGGATAACGTAGGTGGCGGTGCTTTGCGGTCAGCAGATTAGGGGTTAATTATTGTAGGTAGGTGGAGGCGACGTTGTGGGGGGCAGGTTAGGGGTTAATAAATATAATACAGGGGTCGGCGGTGTTCGGGGCAGTAGATTAGGGGTACATAAGGATAACGTAGGTGGCGGTCGGCAGATAAGGGGTTAAAAAAAAATATTCGAGTGTCGGCGATGTGGGGGAACCTCGGTTTAGGGGTGCATAGGTAGTTTATGGGTGTTAGTGTACTTTAGAGCAAAGTAGTTAAGAGCTTTATAAACCGGCGTTAGCCCAGAAAGCTCTTAACTACTGACTTTTTTCCTGCGGCTGGAGTTTTGTCATTAGATGTCTAACGCTCACTTCAGAAACGACTCTAAATACCGGAGTTAGAAAGATCCCATTGAAAAGATAGGATACGCAATTGACGTAAGGGGATCTGCGGTATGGAAAAGTCGCGGCTGAAAAGTGAGTGTTAGACCCTATTTTGAGTGACTCCAAATACCGGCGGTAGCCTAAAACCAGCGTTAGGAGCCTCTAACGCTGGTTTTCACGGATAACGCCAAACTCCAAATCTAGGTCTATGATTTTTGTGTCCCATAGAAAGTAGCCGTTAAGTGATAACTTATACCAGGTTTCCAATGAAAGCACAACCGTTAATACACTGTCAGAGGCTGCCGATACTTTTAGAAAAATTACACCTAGCTCAAAAATTAGCTTTTAAGGCCTGTTTCCAATTGACATTTTAAAACTTACAAATAATGCAAGTGTTTAAATGTAGAAATAAATTGTAATATGTAATATTTATTGTTGCCCCATGTATAGGAATCGTTGAACTTATGTTTTTATGGAAATATCAGTATGTATTTAAATATAAAAATATATGCAAGCACATACAGTATCTACATAATTCAAACTAGACCTATAGCAATACATATTACATATATTAATAAAGTGGAAAATATAAGTATAATAAAAATAGTATTTACTTATACTTAAAAGATATTTATTATAAATAATTGTATCTTTGTTTTGTGTGCAGTTGAAAATAGCGACTGCACGCAATGCACAAAATAATTCAAAGGAAACCTGGTACTAACATCCATTTTTAACAACTTAATGGAAGTGAGCCCAAAGACTGTTAACATTTAAGTTCCCCCAAACAGTCTGATTTGATGACCATTGTCTTAGTCTGATGAAGGGTTGAGATCCCTGAAACGTCACTGCTTTGTATACTATTTGGGCACAATAAAGCACATTAAAATCCAGTGAGTTCAAGTCTTTTGTGAAATATTTGGACTATGCCTGCATCCTGGTTGCTGATTGAATGGTTAGAGTGTGCTCTGCTGGACTATATATATATATATATATATATATATATATATATATATATATATATATATATATATACAGGGAGTGCAGAATTATTACGCAAATGAGTATTTTGACCACATCATCCTCTTTATGCATGTTGTCTTACTCCAAGCTGTATAGGCTCGAAAGCCTACTACCAGTTAAGCATATTAGGTGATGTGCATCTCTGTAATGAGAAGGGGTGTGGTCTAATGACATCAACACCCTATATCAGGTGTGCATAATTATTAGGCAACTTCCTTTCCTTTGGCAAAATGGGTCAAAAGAAGGACTTGACAGGCTCAGAAAAGTCAAAAATAGTGAGATATCTTGCAGAGGGATGCAGCACTCTTAAAATTGCAAAGCTTCTGAAGCGTGATCATCGAACAATCAAGCGTTTCATTCAAAATAGTCAACAGGGTCGCAAGAAGCGTGTGGAAAAACCAAGGCGCAAAATAACTGCCCATAAACTGAGAAAAGTCAAGCGTGCAGCTGCCAAGATGCCACTTGACACCAGTTTGGCCATATTTCAGAGCTGCAACATCACTGGAGTGCCCAAAAGCACAAGGTGTGCAATACTCAGAGACATGGCCAAGGTAAGAAAGGCTGAAAGACGACCACCACTAAACAAGACACACAAGCTGAAACGTCAAGACTGGGCCAAGAAATATCTCAAAACTGATTTTTCTAAGGTTTTATGGACTGATGAAATGAGAATGAGTCTTGATGGGCCAGATGGATGGGCCAAGGCTGGATTGGTAAAGGGCAGAGAGCTCCAGTCCGACTCAGATGCCAGCAAGGTGGAGGAGGAGTACTGGTTTGGGCTGGTATCATCAAAGATGAGCTTGTGGGGCCTTTTTGGGTTGAGGATGGAGTCAAGCTCAACTCCCAGTCCTACTGCCAGTTTCTGGAAGACACCTTCTTCAAGCAGTGGTACAGGAAGAAGTCTGCATCCTTCAAGAAAAACATGATTTTCATGCAGGACAATGCTCCATCACACGCGTCCAAGTACTCCACAGCGTGGCTGGCAAGAAAGGGTATAAAAGAAGAAAATCTAATGACATCTCCTCCTTGTTCACCTGATCTGAACCCCATTGAGAACCTGTGGTCCATCATCAAATGTGAGATTTACAAGGAGGGAAAACAGTACACCTCTCTGAACAGTGTCTGGGAGGCTGTGGTTTCTGCTGCACGCAATGTTGATGGTGAACAGATCAAAACACTGACAGAATCCATGGATGGCAGGCTTTTGAGTGTCCTTGCAAAGAAAGGTGGCTATATTGGTCACTGATTTGTTTTTGTTTTGTTTTTGAATGTCAGAAATGTATATTTGTGAATGTTGAGATGTTATATTAGTTTCACTGGTAAAAATAAATAATTGAAATGGGTATATATTTGTTTTTTGTTAAGTTGCCTAATAATTATGCACAGTAATAGTCACCTGCACACACAGATATCCCCCTAAAATAGCTATAACTAAAAACAAACTAAAAACTACTTCCAAAACTATTCAGCTTTGATATTAATGAGTTTTTTGGGTTCATTGAGAACATGGTTGTTGTTCAATAATAAAATTAATCCTCAAAAATACAACTTGCCTAATAATTCTGCACTCCCTGTATATATATATATATATATATATATATATATATATATATATATATATATATATAAAACAGAAAATAAAGAAGGCACTCTCCGTTTCAAACAAACATTTGCTTTATGTGGTTAACGTTTTCGGGGTCTCCCCCGTCCTCAGACCATTTTACAGCCAAACATAGAAGCCATATATTTATACCACCTTACCTCCACCGTGAACAGAAATCGTTAGTCCTCACATCGTCCGTGAAGCACAACTGCACATGCGCGACCGGAGTATGGAAAGCCGACTAGGACATATCTGACGAAAACAAAGTGCAAATACAAAATTCATTAAAAACAGATATGCGATCAGCAGTACTTTAGGAATACAACCACGAATAACCTAAAAATGATAATGCAGCTTGTCAGTGGGTGCTAACACATCATGTTAAACAATCATTGTTCACTAGTACCTATAATAAGTCCCACACACATACCGCTTTATCATACTTGTGAACACACCATATGTTGCTATTTACTGATCATTCATATTAGATAAAAAACGGTATTAGTCCCTAATCCTAATCAACTGTTCACTGACATCCTAAATATAGTCACCAATATTATTGCTAATAGTTATGGTGGAATATGTTTTCTCTAACAACACATTACAACTATGCTACATTGGGTATATGCAAAAAGTGACAGTTAAAGGGACAGAGCCATAGGAAATAACCTGTACCTTACATTCATCATCAATGCAGGACTGGTACAAACCACTGCTACAGAAAACATTGATAATCCAAATGTACATTCAATTCCTTAGGATACATAGTATCCAAATTAAAAATCCATTGGGATTCTCTTTTTAGCATTCGTTTGGCCCTGTCGCCACCCCTGGTACATCTAGGGATATGATCAATAATAATATACTGTAAGTCAGATACCCCATGCTTGTTAGTGCAGAAATGTCTGGCCACCGGTTTGTCCAATTCTCCAAACCTAATGGCCTTACATATGGCCAACCGGTGGTTCGCCATTCTTGTCCTAAGGTCATCCTGGGTCTTACCTACGTAAAACCTGCCACAAGGACAGTGAAAAGTAGGTAAACAATAAAGGTAGTAGTGCAGGTAACCCTATGTTGTATATATAATTTCTTATTAGACCATGGATGTAGGAACACATTACTCTGTGTCAAGCCACTACAGGTAGTGCAACCACCACACCGGAAACAACCCTTTTTAGTGGTACTCAACCAAGTTGTCGGCATATAACTATCAACATTGTCAGGTCTCAACAATGTATCCTTCAGTGACCTTCCCCTCTTAAATCTCACCATCTGTGTTTCTACTATGGCAAACGGTAAGGAATTGTCACTTGATAGGATCTCCCAATGCTGCCTCAAAATTTTATAAAAATGTAGCTTTTCAGCGGAAAAGATAGTTGTAAACATCATTTTTTGGTCGGTCATTCCCTTGTCGACCTTCTTCAAAGCTTGTTCTTGGGTCATGACCAATGACTCCACAAGCGACTGATCCAAATGTGTGGAGCCGTACCCACGATCCTTAAATTTTTTCTGCATCTCGATTAGTTGATTCTTCTTGTTGTCCTGGTCAGTGTTGTTATGAACTGAAAGTACAAAAGTGTGTATGTGCGCTAGCAGCTATGGGGATATGAGTGAACAAAACCTATATAAATAGTGTCTATAGCAAAGTTAGATAGACAGACTGAGAGTGATGTAAAACATTAAATTGATATTCTAATAAGGTATACAATAAATGTATGATACATAAAAAGTGCAAAAATGTAATTTATAGACGAGTTCTATTATACCTTAAAACATACATATACACATATATATGACCGGTCATAAAACAGCACTAGATAAAATATGGTAAAATTTGCTAAAACTAAAAATAAAACAAAAAAATGGATGGCTCCTGAGACAATGGTATATCTCTTGATAAATAGGACAATCAATTTCTTATCAATTAAACAATCTAAAATGTTCATATGAACCTAAGAGAAACAAGGAAAGGCAATAGTATATAGTAAGTAGCGGGTGGAATTGTCTTTATTCCTTAGAGTCTCAATCACTATGTGATATTCAGGATCCAATCTGTATTTGGTAAAACACTATTTTTCCAGGTACTTGTTCAAAGTCCCAATCCTGTGATATAAGTATCACTGTTCCGTGTCCAAAAAGGTGTATGAAAAAGTCACATAAATAGCATATGAGAAGTGTGTATGTCAACCACGCTACAGGGCTGCTACACCTCTATGTGCCTACCTGCTCTTCTCTGAGCTTGATGCGTCCTCTCCTGGTAAGACACAGGTGTCCTAACAGCTCCGTGCAGCTGGTGACGTCACATGTTACGTTGATAGTTTCAGAAAGAAGATCCGTTTTGTATCAATGCCTAGAACTCTGTGCAGAGTATTTTAGAGCTGAAAAGTAGTTCCTCTATTAATCCGTTATAATCCTTCAAATACGTTATGTGATATTCTTCTTATGCCATCAATATGCCATCAATATGTTCCCATCAATGCGTTTCGCCATTCACAATGGCTTTATCAAGATGGTTTAAGATGGTTATTAACTCCTTTATGAATGCTTGAGTAATCTGTGATTGGTGAAAACAAGCTGCCTCTTTACTAAGTGTTTCTCTCTTAAGGTGGACATTATTTAAGCTGGATTTGATAATGTAACAAAGTGACAGACAAATAGTATATACTGTGTATATATACTGTGTGTATATATGTTGATCCTACAATAATTATTAAATATACATGTATAGCTACATATCTAATAGAATTATAAACCATTATCTATATAATATGTATAAAATGTTAAGGCATTAAAGTGTTATATATTAACTGCCCAATGTTAATGAATGGATGAGAAATCATAAAAGGATAAAAAATTAGACAACTATAGTTAGTTGTTAAATCGATATTAACCCTTATCGAGTATTATCCATATTTACCTAGTCATTTATATATTGTCTAAAGGTATCTCTTAAAACATTATAAAAATTATTTTTAAAAGTAATATTATATTAACACAGACATAAAACCCATAAAAAGGTAAACTCGTAAAAAGATAAACTCATAGATAAAGTGCGGTTAACATTCTAGAATAAAGGGATTAAGGTCTAGCTCCGAATTCGAATTCAATTATATTATATCAACACAGACATAAAACCCATAAAAAGGTAAACTCGTAAAAAGGTAAACTCATAGATAAAGTGTGGTTAACAATCTAGAATGAAGGGATTAAGGTCCAACTCAGAATTCAGGCCCTGTGGGTATAATGTTTGTAACTCATAAATAAATTCTGCTTCTTTTCTAAGAAGTAAACGGTCATAGTCCCCTCCTCGCCAAGGTTTGCTAATCTTACAAATACCCCAATATTTAAAATCTTTGGTGTTATTCTGATGTTTTATCCTAAAATGTTCGTATAGTCTGGTTTCCTGATCAGCCCTTTTTGAATAAGTTTAGATGTTCCCTGATCTTGGTACGTAAAATTCTAGAGATTTCCCCAAGTATTATTTCCCGCAAGAACAATATGTCTACTTATTCAAAAAACGGACAGGGCACAGGCCACACCAGCACAGAGGGCGACATGGGTCACAAAACAAGGGGAAGACCCCCTCGACAGTGGCGCAAATAGATGTAACGGGTGGCAGTAGGGGTATCATTATCAACTTGAGCTCCTACTCTCCAACAGTGGTGGAGGAGTCACTTTTACAGAAGGGACTTAAATTTATACCTACAGTTTATGCCAATGAATTCTCCCTGAGTGTGGACTTTTTCAAGTTTCAAAGATCTTTGAGACTAAAGGAACACTTCAGCATTTCCAAGGATGAGACCGGCGGTTTACGCAAGAAAGGGAAATTCGACCCTAAGAATAGCAATCCTAGTATTGCTACATATTCAAGGATGGTCAGAAGTGATATGACTGATGATCTTCATGTAAAGAAAGAAGATATTCATAATAAACTAACCAAAGGTGAGCAACAAGCACTTAAGAGTTTACAGAATAATAAGGAGTTAGTCATCCAGGAGGCTGATAAGGGTGGGGCCCTGGTCCTGCAGGACTATTGCAATTATAGGCAGGAGATTCTGGATCAGTTATCTGACACTGGGACTTATAGGCGTTTACCAGGTGACCCTACAAAAGCCTTTAAGACAAGAATTGATGCCCACCTGGAATGTTTACAGCAACAAGATGTTATAAACAAATCCCTAAGAGAATATCTTCAGGTTGATTTTCCCGTTATACCTGTCATTTATACTCTGCCTAAGGTGTATAAGAATCCTGTATCCAGGTAGACCGATTGTGTTGGCATGGGGATCCATCCTACAGCCTCTAGCTACCTATGTGAATACAATCTTACAGCCCTTGGTATGGAATACCACCTCATTCCTCATAGATTCTATTGAGCTTATTAACCTTCTGCAAACCTGGAAACAATCTGGGGTGGATGATATTCTGGTCACACTAGATGTGACCAGTTTTTACACCATCATCCCACATGAGCAAGGGATGGCAGCGGTGTCTAATCATCTACTTAAATATCCTTATGTAGGCCCTCCAGTTGATGTAGTGATGGAATTGTTTGACTTCTATCTGAGCTGTAATTACTTTAAATTTGAAAGGGAATTCTTTTTGCAAATATCAGGCACGGCGATGGGGTCCATTGGGGGCCCATCTTACGCAAATCTCTTCATGGCACAGTTCGAGACAGTTGAAACAGATGCTTTCAGTGATCACAGAGTGAAGCTATATAGGAGGTACATAGACGATTTGTTTGACATTTGGGGTGCTACGCCTGAGGAACTTCTAACCTGGTTTGCTGATTTAAACAGTATCAACCCTCAGATACGGTTGAAACTGACTTTTGATGCAGTCAGTATAGATTTTCTGGATCTAAGGATCTATAAGGATGGAATGAAAATCTGTACAACGCTATTCCATAAAGAAACGGACAGAAATTCGTTACTGGATGTTACAAGTTGTCACCTCCCCCCCCCCCGAGCTTAAAGAAATCATTGCAAAAATCTCAATTTAAGCAGGTGGTTCATAACAACACTGACCAGGACAACAAGAAGAATCAACTAATTGAGATGCAGAGAAAATTTAAGGATCGCGGGTACGGCTCCACACATTTGGATCAGTCGCTTGCTGAGTCATTGGTCATGACCCAGGAACAAGCTTTGAAGAAGGTGTACAAGGTAATGACCGACCAAAGAATGATGTTTACAACTATCTTTTCCCCTGAAAAGCTAAATTTTTCAAAAATTTTGAGGCAGCATTGGGAGTTCCTATCGAGTGACAATTCCTTACCATTTGCCACAGTAGAAACACTGATGGTGGGATTTAAGAGGGGAAGTTCACTGAAGGAGACGTTATTGAGACCTGACAATGTTGATAGTTATATGCCGACAACTTGGTTGAGTACCACTAAAAAGGGTTGTTTCCGGTGTGGTGGTTGCTCTACCTGCAGAGGCTTGACACAGAGTAATGTGTTCCTACACCCATGGTCTAATAAGAAATTATATATATAATATAGGGTTACCTGCACTACTACCTTTATTGTTTACCTACTTTTCACTGTCCTTGTGGCAGGTTTTACATATGTAAGACCCAGGATGACTTTCGGACAAGAATGGCGAACCACCGGTCGGCCATACGTAAGGCCATTAGGTTGGGTGAATTGGACCAACCGGTGGCCAGACATTTCTGCACTAACAAGCATGGGGTATCTGACTTACAGTATATTATTATTGATCATATCCCTAGATGTACCAGGGGTGGCGACAGGGCCAAACGACTGCTACAAAGAGAATCCCAATGGATTTTTAATTTTGATACTATGTATCCTAAGGGATTGAATGTACATTTGGATTACCAATGTTTTCTGTAGCAGTAGTTTGTACCAGTCCTGCATTGATGATGAATGTAAGGTACAGGTTATTTCCTATGGCTCTGTCCCTTTAACTCTCACTTTTTGCATATACCCAATGTAGCATAGTTGTAATGTGTTGTTAGAGAAAACATATTCCACCATAACTATTAGCAATAATATTGGTGACTTTATTTAGGATGTCAGTGAACAGTTGATTAGGATCAGGGACTAATACCATTTGTTATCTAATATGAATGATCAGTAAATAGCAACATATGGTGTGTTCACAAGTATGATAAAGCGGTATGTGTGTGGGACTTATTATAGGTACTAGTGAACAATGATTGTTTAACACGATGTGCTAGCACCCACTGACAAGCTGCATTATCATTTTTAGGTTATTCGTGGTTGTATTCCTAAAGTACTGCTGATCGCATATCTGTTTTTAATGAATTTTGTATTTGCACTTTGTTTTTGTCAGATATGTCCTAGTCGGCTTTCCATACTCCGGTCGCGCATGTGCAGTTGCACTTCACGGACGCTGTGAGGACTGACGATTTCTGTTCACGGTGGAGGTAAGGTGGTATAAATATATGTCTTCTATGTTTGGCTGTAAAATGGTCTGAGGACGGGGGAGACCCCAAAAACGTTAACCACATAAAGCAAATGTTTGAAATAGAGAGTGCCTTCTTTATTTTCTGTCTTATAAACTTTGTTTGGGAGTGCACCCTGGAAGCTGGCTGAGTAAAGAGTGCTGGTTCCCAATTATCTACAAGTATATATATATATATATATATATATATATATATATATATATATATATATATATATATATATATATATACATACATACACATATATATGTATATATAAATATATATATATATATATATATATATATATATATTTATATAGATATGTATACAAACACCTTGTCAAATACCATATTCCTTTAAATCCTTATAACTTTTTTTTATATACTTATGTGACCAATTTTATCAGATAGTGTTTATATAAGTGTAACTGTAATTTTGAAAGTATTTATGTTTTTTTTAGTGCAACCCTCCACACAAGGTCTTCAGTCATGCTAACCAAACGAGCGTAAAATTATTATCATGTTTACTTTAAACTTGTAATATGATCGCTATTTCCAACACATGCAAAAAGCTAAAAGAAAAAAAAAAAAAATATTGCTTGCGCACAAAAGTTAGTGTACCACATGTACTCTAGCCCTTGATATCAATTACTAGTAGGTCAGGGACTCTGGGGCTGATTAGAAAGTTAGGCATGATACTGGTTGTACCCAAAAACATATGCTGAAACAGAGACAGTGTGGTTCTTCAAAAACTATATGTGGTGAGAAAGATGAAGGTCTTTTGATAACCTGGATATGTAAATACATCTGTATTTCACTTTGAAAAAGAAGAATGCTTCCATTTGCAAACATGCTTCTAGTAAAAGCTATTACATTTTAACGGCATACAAACATATGCTATATGTGACTAGAAGATCAAAATGCAGACACACTGGCCCCTATTTAAGAAAGATCTTGCGGATCTGATCCGACACTGTGGATCAGGTCCGCAAGACCTCGCAAGAGCTGCTGGTGCAACGCCGCCCCCTGCAGACTCGCGGCCAATAGGCCGCCAGCAGGGGGGTGTCAATGAACCCGATCGTACCCGATCAGGTTGATTTCTGGCGATTCCTGTCCGCCTGCTCAGAGCAGGCGCACAGGGTTATGGAGCAGCGGTCTTTAAACCGCTGCTTCATAACTGCGGTTTCTGCCGAGTCTGAAGACTCGCCAGTAACACGGGCCCACAAGCTCCATACGGAGCTTGTTAAATGGGCCCCCATGCCTGCTCAGAGAGCTGGAGGTCTTGTGTATTGTATTAGTGAAAACTTAGTTTGTGTCATACCAGCCACCTCCAGCTTTATTAGGTGTGGAGTTTGAATAATGGTGCACAGGGCACTCACAGTATATGTACGTATACTGTTTTAGTATATTGTTAAAAAGCGTTTGCAGAAAACCAATTAAGTAAGGATGCTATTGGATTATTGATGAAACCATACTTCTGCCCACTGTAATGTGTCCCAAAGCTCTCTGTAAATTGTATATTGCACATAATATATACAACAATTGAATTATTGTCTTGTTTGACCTAAGTTGCAAACTGCATGCAATCCAGTGATTACAGTAAATTGGAATTTGTATTATTCTGCAGAAGGTGTGAATGCCAAAATATTCAAATATATTCATGACCAACAAATACCTCATGTCTGAATCCCAAAGTTTGTGGATATCCAGATACAGATATCAGACCAGATTTTTAAATTTGTGACAAACTCCTTACACTGTTGTACCATAGGACCAGTGGAGGCTCCTCCATATGCGCAGAGCCGCATGTGAACCTCCAGCCAAAAGAAGAACAAAAAAAATTCTGAATAAAATATAATTTTTCCAATAGTCCCCCTATTGGAGAAATTATATTTAATTTCTACCCCAAAAAAGTAAAAGCCAAACTGTTTAAAAAAAAAAAAATAATAATAACTTTTCTTTTTCTTTTTTATTTAACTGCACATGCTGGTAGAACCTACATGCCTGTCATATACTCCTATTACATTTTCCTGCAGGCGCCACTCCCAGCCTCTAACCCATCCCTATACATGCTTAATCACACAGTGCAGCCTGTGAGAGTGAGGTGGTGCTAAGCCTAACGGTCCAGATACGTCATCACTCCAGTCACGTGATGATGCTTGACGAGGCTCCTCCCCCTCAAAGGCGCGAAAACTCATTGCGGCCGGATAGTCGTGAGGTGAGACTTCACAGTGTAATTCTGCTCTGATCATCCCAGCCCAGCTCTCAGCCTGTCACTCCTGCTGCTGATCCCTCAACTCCCAGCACCAGCTCCCTTCACAGCGGCAGATTTAAACACATACTATCTCTGAACTCAAAGGACAGAGGTAAGAGGATTTCAGAGCAGAAGTTATCTCTTATTGTTAATGTAAACTGCTTCTCTGATGTGCCGACCTGGGAAAGTGCTGTCAGCCTCCCTCTGCAGCTGAGCTTACACAACTACAAAAGACTCTTTTTCATATAAGTTTGGGAATAGCATGCAGGAAAATGTTTGTAAAATGTGGCTAAATAATGCCTTTGCAGCAGCACATTAATATTTGAATTTGCTCACAGACCTTATTTTTCTTTATTATTTTTTAACCCCTTTCTAATGCTAGGCATTTATCAATATGTTTGTATATCATTTATATACAAACACCCTCCATCTTTCCTGCCTTGTGTTTAAGAGCTTTTCTGGGAAGCTCCCACCCTACCTGAACAGAATGCTCTCCCCGCCTATTCCCACCCTCTATAACCTCCCCGCCTATTCCCACCCTCTATAACCTCTGAAAGCAGCTCGATCCTCCTTTTCCTACAGAGCACCACAATTATGGAACGACCTACCGCACACTTTCAAACCTTCCCCAAGCCTAAAATCCTTTACGAGATCCCTCTCTACACATCTCAAAACAGAATGCACCTGTCATGGTTGGTTAAATATTTCCTACCTGTTCTATGTTAAATTTTGCATCTATTCTGTATTATTATTGTTTTTGTATTTTATTGTACCCTATTGTATCAATGCAATGTTTTGTGGACCCAGGACATACTTGAAAACGAGAGAAATCTCAATGTATCCTTCCTGGTAAAATATTTTATAAAGGTAAAATATAAATCTAAAATATTGGTGAGGCATTCTAGGGATATTTACAATATATATATATAATGCATATAGTGTGTGTGTGTATATATATATATATATATATATATATATATATAAAAGCAAAGTCCTATATAGGAATGCACACCGTATTTAAGTAGAAACTGCCAGGGTTCAATGTCAAAAAGTATTTACTCAGCAGAAAAGGCAGCACTCACTGGTCTTGTAGAATAAAAAATAACTTTTAATGATACAAAAATTTGTTAAAACATAGGGATATACATGACGTTTCGATGCCTAACTGGCATCTATTTCAAATGTCCCAAAAGTTAAAAAAGTGAATCCGAATTGGTAACACCAGCTATGTGGTGTTCCCGATGAGAGCATAAAGAATACTGGCTATGTGTGCTTCATATATACGGCTGTTAGCACTTGACATCGAGGCTGTGCTCAGGTGTGTATAATCAGTTCTGCGCCGTATCAATTGATGCTATTCCCACCCACAATGCTTCACATGTATAGGGCTACTGTGTATGTTGCCACATGGCTAATTTGCATAATTTTGGGAGTTCCTTTGTTGGCGTGTCGTGGCCAATCAGCTGGCCAATCAGCTGACGGGTTCCAGCGTCATAGAATACGCCCGCTTTAAAAAAACCTAACACTAACCCCTTGAAGATTACCTTACTGGGAGAAGTCTTCACCCAACCGTGCTGAAGTCCTCAACGAAGCCGGGAGAAGTCTTCATCCAAGCCAAGCAAAGTGGTCCTCCAGACGGGCAGAAGTCTTCATCCAGACAGTATCTTCTGTCTTCATCAATCCGGCGCGGATCGGGTCCATCTTCAAGACATCCGACG
Source organism: Bombina bombina (assembly GCF_027579735.1). Taxonomy (NCBI): domain Eukaryota; kingdom Metazoa; phylum Chordata; class Amphibia; order Anura; family Bombinatoridae; genus Bombina; species Bombina bombina. Next base: position 859,923,057 of record NC_069503.1, on the reverse strand, counting down.
TGGAGCATCCTCTTCTGACGACGGCTAAGACTGAATGAAGGTTCCTTTAAATGACGTCATCCAAGATGGCGTCCCTTCAATTCTGATTGGCTGATAGAATTCTATCATCCAATCGGAATTAAGGTAGAAAAAATCCTATAGGCTGATGCAATCAGCCAATAGGATTGAAGTTCAATCCTATTGGCTGATCCAATCAGCCAATAGAATGTGAGCTCGATCCTGTTGGCTGATTGTATCAGCCAATAGGATTGAACTTCTATCCTATTGGCTGATTGCATCAGCCAATAGTATTTTTTCTACCTTAATTCCGATTGGCTGATAGAATTCTATCAGCCAATCGGAATTGAAGGGATGCCATCTTGGATGACGCCAAATAAAGGTACCTTCATTCTGTGTTAGCCGTCGATTGAAGAGGATGCTCTGCGACGGATGTCTTGAAGATGGACCTGCTCCGCGCCGGATGGATGAACATAGAAGATGCCGTCTGGAAGAAGACTTCTGCCCGTCTGGAGGACCACTTCGCCCGGCTTGGATGAAGACTTCTCCCGGCTTTGTTGAGGACTTCGGCCTGGTTGGGTGAAGACTTCTCCCAGTAAGGTAATCTTCAAGGGGTTAGTGTTAGTTTTTTTTAAGGGGGTATTGGGTGGGTTTTAGAGTAGGGTTGGTTGTGTGGGTGGTGGGTTTTAATGTTGGGGGGGATTTGTAATTTTTTTTACAGGTAAGAGAGCTGATTACTTTGGGGCAATGCCCCGCAAAAGGCTCTTTTAAGGGCTATTTTTAATTTAGTGTAGGGTAGAGCTTTTTTTTATTTGGGAGGGCTTTTTATTTTGTTAGGGGGATTGATTAGGTGTAATTAGTTTAAAATCTTGCAATTTGTTTATTATTTTCTGTAATTTAGTTTTTTTTTGTACTTTAGATAATTTTTTTTAATATATCTATAATATATAATATATTTTATTGTATTTAATTTAGGGAATTAATTTAATTATAGTGTAGTGTTAGCTGTAATTGTAACTAAGGTTAGGTTTTATTTTACAGGTAAATTTGTATTTATTTTAGCTAGGTAGTTATTAAATAGTTAATAACTATTTAATAACTATTCTACCTAGTTAAAATAAATACAAACTTGCCTGTAAAATAAAAATAAACCCTAAGATAGCTACAATGTAACTATTAGTTATATTAGCTAGCTTAGGGTTTATTTTACAGGTAAGTATTTAGTTTTAAATAGGAATAATTTAGTTAATTATAGTAATTTTATTTAGATTTCTTTTAATTATATTTAAGTTAGAGGGTGTTAGGTTAAGGGTTATACTTAGGTTTAGGGGTTAATAACTTTAATATAGTGGCAGCGACGTTGGGGGCAGCAGATTAGAGGTTAATAAATGTAGGTAGGTGGCGTCGATATTAGGGCCGGCAGATTAGGGGTTAATAATATTTAACTAATGTTTGTGAGGCAGGAGTGCGGCGGTTTAGGGGTTAATATGTTAATTATAGTGGAGGCGACATTGGAGGCAGCAGATTAGGGGTTAATAAATGTAGGTAGGTAGCAGCGACATTGGGGGCGGCAGATTAGGGGTTAATAAATATAATGTAGGTGTCTGAGATGTTGGGGGCAGCAGGATAGGGGTTCATAAGTATAATGTAGGTGGCGGCGGTGTCCGGAGCGGCAGATTAGGGGTTAATAATTATAATGTAGGTGTTGGTGATGTCAGGGGTGGCAGATTAGGGTTAATAAGTGTAAGATCAGGGGTGTTTAGACTCGGGTTCATGTTAGGGTGTTAGGTGTAGACATAAAATGTATTTCCCCATAGGAATCAATGGGGCTGCGTTAAGGAGCTTTACGCTGCTTTTGGCAAGTTTTAGACTTTTTTTCAGCTGGCTCTCCCCGTTGATTCCTATGGGGAAATCATGCACGAGCATGTTACACCTGCTCACCGCTAACATAAGCAGTGCTGGTATTGGAGTACGGTAAGGAGCAAAATTTTGCTCAACGCTCACTTCTTGTCTGGGTTGAAAAAACCTGTAATACCAGTGTTGTCTGTAAGTGAGCAGTGAGCATAAACTGCTTGTTAGCACCGCTCAGCCTCTAACACAAAACTCGTAATCTAGGTGTGTGTTTCTGCACCTTCCTTTTATAGTGGAATATAACATATATAGATGGTATACAGAATATAATGGGGTATGAATCCCCTATCACCACACACTTACTTCTAGGAACCTCAATCAATATGAGGTAAGTAGCAGCCGTATATGAATCATGCCCAACTGGCTGGTGCCTCCAGGTCAGAATACAAGAAAGGAATGGAACCAGAAGGTTAAAGGCTGTGACACACTGCAAGCGGAGCGGTGCGCAGCGTGTAGATGCAGCTGTGCGCGCTCAGTGTGTCCAGCCTTTTCATCTCTGAGCACTCTGCTGCATTAGGTCGCGTAGCTGAGCGCTCAGAGATGAAATAATTGAACTTTAGAAGCGATGCGACGCGGTGCGAAGCAGCTGCATCGCCTCGCGCCGCATCGCTTGCAGTGTGTCACTGCCTTTACTCAGCTGTGCAGAACCTGGAGTGTGGAGGTTAGACTCCCTCTGTATGCATCCTTACTTTGTCTCAAATATTGAGAACACATGTATGTGAGAAAAAAGAGATTGCCAAAAATAGTGATGTATGTTTATTTCAAACAAATATAACACACAGATTAAGACAATCCCATTAACAAGTCAGACCTCAATCGATATGAGGTAAGAATAAGGCAAACAGTAGAGACTAGGTAATACAAAGTCAGATGGATACCGGAGATAATACCACTTCAGGATATAAAATTAATTGATACCTATAAGTACAACTTCGCTGACGCATTTCAAAGTTTCCTTCTTCCTCAGAAGGATAAATGTACAAAAAAAGCAATAGACATAACTATAACAGTAGAAGGGGTTATCAAGAGTCGAATATAAATAATGATAATGAAAATAAATATAGTTATCAAGGATTTCAGTCTAACTATAGACATAAGTCACAGTCAGATAACTATCTCCCACATAAACAACAACACAAAGGACGTGAACAACAAAATAAAAGTAACGCCCAGAGTCAAAACCATTTTTTAGATGTAGAGCTAAGAAATTCCTCATATCAAATTAATCAAAAAATGGTCAGACCAACAGACAGACAAACATTGCAAACTCGTTTACAAACACCACAATGGAGAAGGGTCCCACAACAACAAAAAAGAAGGTTAGAAGAAGAAAGAGAGGATGCAGAGCAGGTAACAGAGTTTAATGCAAAAAGAACAAAGACAATCACATATTAAACAAGAGTGATAATGAGACTATGAAAATCTTTAATTTATCCTCTAGAATATTTACGTATAGGGAACTGAATATTCTAAAGAAAGACCTCTCTTTTGTCCCTACCAAAGGACCAAATTCTTTTAATTTGTTCGTAGATCTGCATACATTTATTAGAAAATTGACTTTAAAAAGGTAGTTTAAAAAAGTAAAAAAAGATAGATCTGCATATTTAAAGGAGGTAGATATCCTCACTACACTAGATGATAATGACCTAGATACTATCCTAACCTTAGAAGAGTTAGCTACTACTAATATGTCACCAGAAAATGATCCAGCAGAATTGAATAAAGCAAGAAAAGATACAGCATCTCACAAAAGTGAGTACACCCCTCACATTTTTGTAAATATTTTTTTATATCTTTTCATGTGACAACACTGAAGAAATGAAACTTTGTAAAGTAGTGAGTGTACAGACTGTATAAAAGTGTAAATTTGCTGTCCCCTCAAAATAACTCAACAGACAGCGATTAATGTCTAAACCGTTGGCAACAAAAGTGAGTACACCCCTAAGTGGAAATGTCCAAATTGGGCCCAATTAGCAATTTTCCCTCCCCAGTGTCATGTGACTCATTAGTGTTACAAGGTCTCAGGTATGAATGGGGAGCAGGTGTGTTAAATTTGGGTAACCAATCCGATCAAACTATCAATAGTGATGTTGCGAACATAAAAATTTGAGTTCGTAGCACTCCTACACTTGAACTTACATACCCTCCCCAAACACCAACAGATCTTTTGTATTTATCTTCTGACCTCGGTTAAAACCTGCATTGCTAGATGCTGGAAGAAAACTTCCCCCCCTGGATGGTCTGATATCCTTAGGAACATGGCCTACTTACAGGCCATGGAAAGGGATATATTCTATAGTCTGGACAAAAGTGACTTGTTTGAGATGGTTTGGGCCGACTGGACGGAAACACACGACACCACATGGCTCCCCCAGGTCAGGGTATAGTAACGCACATATCTCCTGCTCTTGACGAATTCTGATAGATACTTTCCTTCCCTTTCCTCCCTCCCCACCCATAAGGATGAACCCTACCCCTTCATCCCCCCCCCCCCTTCCTTTTTTCTTTGGTAATAACTCATGTAATGTACTGACTTCTATCTCGGATACTTTAACAATTTAGCTGTATCCTTTCCAACGATCTATCTCCTTTTTGTTTGTTTGTATTTCATTCTAACAATCTAGGATTTGCTTTGTACTATGATATGCAGGGGATCTGCGAATCCCCAGACAATGTTATTCTTGTTAAAACAAATAAAAAAACATTTAAAAAAAAAAAAAAAAAAATTTTGAGTTCGCGAACAGCGAACGCGAACTTCCGCAAATGGTCGCGAACAGGCAAACTGGGCGAACCGCCATAGACTTCAATAGGCAGGCAAATTTTAAAACCCACAGGGACTCTTTCTGGCCACAATAGTGATGGAAAAGTTGTTTCAAGGGGACTAACACCTGGACTGTGGCATGCCGGAGGGGGATCCATGGCAAAATTCCCATGGAAAATTACATAGTTGATGCAGAGTCTGGTTTTAATCCATAAAGGGCAAAAATCACCTAACATTATAAAATATGAGGAAAAAATGGAAAAAAACACACTTTTTCTAACTTTGACCCCCAAAATCTGTTACACATCTACAACCACCAAAAAACAATCATGCTAAATAGTTTCTAAATTTTGTCCTGAGTTTAGAAATACCCAATGTTAACATGTTCTTTGCTTTTTTTGCAAGTTATAGGGAAATAAATACAAGAAGCACTTTGCTATTTCAAAACCGCTTTTTTTCAAAATGAGCGCTAGTTACATTGGAACCCTGATATCTGTCAGGAATACCTGAATATCCCTTGACATGTATATATTTTTTTTTAGAAGACATCCCAAAGTATTGATCTAGGCCCATTTTGGTATATTTCATGCCACCATTTCACCACCAAATGCGATCAAATAAAAAAAAATGTTCACTTTTTCACAAACTTTAGGTTTCTCACAGAAATTATTTACAAACAACTTATGCAATTATGGCATAAATGGTTGTAAATGCTTTTCTGGAATCCCCTTTGTTCAGAAATAGCAGACTTATATGGCTTTGGCGTTGCTTTTTGGTAATTAGAAGGCTGCTAAATGCCACTGCGCACCACAAGTGTTTTATGCCCAGCAGTGAAGGGATTAATTAGGGAGCATGTAGGGAGCTTGTAGAGTTAATTTTAGCTTAAGTGTAGTGTAGTAGACAACCCAAAGTATTGATCTAGGCCCATTTTGGTATATTTAATGCCACCATTTCACCGCCAAATGCGATCAAATTTAAAAATTTTTTATATTTTTTCGCAATTTTAGGTTTCTCACTGAAATTATTTACCAACAGCTTGTGCAATTATGGCACAAATGGTTGTAAATGCTTCTCTGGGATCCCCTTTGTTCAGTTGCTTTCTGGTAATTAGAAGGCCGCTAAATGCTGCTGCGCATCACACGTGTATAATGGCTAGCAGTGAAGGGGTTAATTAGGTAGTTTGTAGGGAGCTTGCAGGGTTACTTTTAGCTTTAGTGTAGAGATCAGCCTCCCACCTGACACATCAGACCCCTTGATCCCTCCCAAACAGCTCCCTTCCCTCCCCCACCCCACAATTGTACCCGCCATCTTAAGTACTGGCAGAAAGCATATTTTTTTTATTTTTTAGCATATTTACATATGCTGTGGTGTAGCATCCCCCTTTAGCCCCCAACCTCCCTGATCCCCCCCAAAACAGCTCTCTAACCCTCCCCATCTGCCTTATTGGCGGCCATCTTGGGTACTGGCAGCTGTCTGCTATTATTTCACAGTCAAAAAAGTGTTTTTTTTTTTTAAATGTACACTACTGTTACACCAGATATGAGTGGTGCCACTGGGCAAGTGGGCACAGTATACGCTGTAAGCCTGACACACACGCTGGCAGGCAGGCAACTGCAATTAGATTACACAGAAAAAATAAAAAAGCAGACTGATGTTCTATCCCTAAAAAGGGCTGTTTGGGGTGCTGTCCTTACAGCAGAGATCAGATGAGTCCTTCAGGACTGTAGTGGACACTGAATACACTAGCCTAGCTATCAATTTCCCTATTAAATCAACAGCAGCTAAACTGTCCCTCCTCTCACTAAGAATGCAGCTTCTGAATGAATCTAAAATGGATGCTGTCCAGGAGGTGGGAGGGTCTGGGAGGGAGGGTCTGCTGCTGATTGGTTGGAATGTGCCTGCTGACTGTGAGGTCAGGGTCAAAGTTTACTCAATGATGACGAATAGGGGGCGGATCGAACATCGCATACGTTCGCCCGCTGTGGCGAATATGAACATGCTATGTTCGCTGGGAACTATTCGCTGTCAAACTATTCACAACATCACTAACTATCAACAATTGTATCTATGGTAACCTACATGAATACGATCAAACTATCAACAATTGTATCTTAGGTAACCTACAAAAGGCAGGTACTTTTGTAATATTATGTTTGATATACCTTATTGATTTCTTATGCAATTGCTACTGTAATACTGTGTCTTATGTGTTTAACTGGTTCCCTCTTTTGTAAAAATGCCTAACATCTTCATATTCATTTTTTATATATTTTTATATCCCTCAACCTTCTGGCCCTAACAGAAACCTGGCTCTCACTGCTGCTCTGTCACATGGGGGTCTCCACTTCAGCCACACTCCTAGGTCTGGTAATAGACAAGGAGGTGGTGTAGGTATTTTACTTTCCTCTCGTTGCACCTTTCAACAAATACATCCCATCTCTTCCCTCACATTTACCTCATTTGAAATCCACATGATTTGCTTATTCTCTCCACTTTCTATACGTGTTGCAGTCATATACCGACCCCCTGGCTCCTCAACTCAATTTCTAGATCACTTGGCTGCCTGGCTACCTTATTTCCTTTCCTCAGACACCCCTTCCCTCATTCTTGGTGACTTCAACATCCCTCTTGACAATCCCACTACCTCCTCTGCAAAACAACTTCTGCAACCCACTTCCTCTTTTGGTTTGTCACAATGGACTGATTCTCCCACTCACAAAGATGGTCACTCCCTTGACCTGATCTTTAGCTATCGATGCACTCTCTCAAACTTCACAAACTCAGTCTTTCCTCTTTCTGACCACCATCTCCTTACTTGCAACATATCATCCCTCCCTACAACTTTCCCTTCTTCTGCTCCTCACACCAAACTTCACAGAAGCATTATGTCATTAGATCAATAACAGCTTTCTAATTCCCTCAAACCTCTCCTCTCATCCTTATCCTCCTTTTCCTGCACTGACCAATCTATCTGCCACTATAACTCCACCCTTACATCCGTCCTTGACAATCTCGCCCCTCTTACGATAGCTCGGAAATCAAAGACTCATCCTCAGCCCTGGCATACTCCTCTGACACAATACCTACGCAGATGTTCCCCTACTGCTGAGCGGCACTGGAGAAAATCTAGGAATTCAGCTGATTTTCAACATTACAAATTTATCTTGAACTCCTACTATTCTGCCCTTAATCTCCATAAGCAACATTACTTCTCTACTCTTATCTCTAATCTTTCTTCAAACCCAAAACGTTTGTTCTCTACTTTCAATACCCTTCTCTGCCCCCCCACCTCCTAATACAACTTCTCTGTCAGCTCAAGACTTTGCAAGCCACTTCAATAACAAAATTGACTCCATCAGAAATAAAATCAGCTCTCAACATAATTCCTTTCTCTCACCCCCTCAAATGCTCTCAATCAACCACAACCAACATAATCTTAAACTTAGCTCATTCTCCCCTGTCACTGAGGAAGAAGTTTCGGCACTTATACTGCGCTCTCACCTCACTACCTGTCCCCTTGACCCTATCCCCTCACAGCTACTCCCCTCCCTGTCTGCTACCCTCACCCCTATACTCACACACACTTTCAACCTCTCCCTCAGCACCGGTATATTTCCCTCATCGCTGAAACATGCACTGGTCACACCTTTCCTCAAAAAACCTTCCCTTGATCCTACCTCCCCATCCAACTACTGCCCTATTTCCCTCCTCCCTCTTGCATCAAAGCTTCTCGAAAAACTAGTTTATGCACGCCTATCCCATTTCCTTACAATAATCTCCCTCCTTGACCCATTGCAATCTGGATTTCGTCCCCATCACTCCACAGAAACAGCAATTGTTAAGGTTACCAATGACCTACTTACAGCAAAATCAATAGGCCACTTCTCTCTGCTTATCCTCCTTGATCTGTCCCCAGCCTTTGACACTGTTGACCACCCTCTTTTGCTCCAAACCCTCCAATCCTTCGGCATCTGTGACACAGCCCCCCTCGTGGCTCTCTTCCTACCTATCAAACTGTACCTTTAGTGTAGCCTTCTTTGGGGCCTCCTCTGCCCCGTCACCACTTTCTGTCGGAGTACCTCAAGGCTCTGTCCTCGGTCCCCTTCTCTTCTCAATCTACACGTCATCACTAGGTTCCCTAATAAAGACCCATGGTTTACAATATCATTTGTATGCTGATGACACCCAAATCTACTTCTCTGCACCAGACCTATCTCCTTCCTTGCTAACCCATGTCACTTACTGTTTCTCACATCTCTAACTGGATGTCCTCTCACTACCTAAAGCTAAATCTCTCCAAAACTGAGCTTCTTATTTTCCGTCCTTCCTCAAAACTCTCCACCCCCAATCTCTCTATAACTGTCGACAACTCCATCATTACCCCTACCCTGCACGCCCGATGTCTCGGGGTCACATTTGACTCAGATCTTTCTTTCACTACTCATTTTCAGTCATTGGCTAAAGCCTGCCGCTTCCACACAAGACACAACTAAGATTTTAATCCACTCTCTCATTCTTTCCCGCCTTGATTATTGCAACTCTGTCCTCTCTGGTCTCCCCACCTGCTGCCTAGCTCCTTTGCAATCCATAATGAATGCCTCTGCCAGACTCATCTTCCTTACATGTCGCTCTTCATCTGCTGCACCTCTCTGCCAATCCCTTCACTGGCTTCCTCTTGCCTCTAGGATTAAACACAAAATTCTCATTCTGACATACAAAGCCCTCAACTGCACTGCTCCCCCCTATATCTCAGACCTTGTCTCCAGATACTCTCCCTCCCGTTCCCTTCGCTCTGCTCATGACCTCCTACTCTCCTCCTCTCTTGTCACCTCATTCCACTCCCATTTACAGGACTTCTCCAGACCAGCTCCCATCTTGTGGAACTCTCTGCCTCGCTCCACTAGACTCTCTTCTAGTTTTAAAAGCTTCAAGTTCTCCCTAAAGACTCTACTGTTCAGGGATGCATACAACCTACACTAACCTTTCCTAATGCCAGTTTCTCTCCTCCATTGCTATCCCCTGAACCCCCTTACCATGTAAGCCTAAGAGTCCAGCTGTTTGAAGATCACCTTCTTAAGAGCTGACTACAACAGTGCGACTCTTGGCAGGGCCCTCTACCCATTTGATCCCTATAATTTGTTTTGTTGTACTCCCCCTTTGTTTATAGCGCTGCGGAATCTGTTGGCACTCTACAAATAACCAGGAATAATAATAACCAAATTTGAGTTTGTAGATTCAAACAATTTGGACAGAGTTCATTCTCACTCTCAATACTTATTCACATTGCATGGCTGATTTCTTCAAGCTATCTATCATATACAATACTGTCCTGCATTTACTGCAATATATTGGCGTTGAGGCACAAGAGGTCAGCACAAAAAAGGTTTAGATCCATACAGTGGAAACACAACAGTGATAAGATTCAGGGAGTTAATGTTTTGATGAATCCTAGAGGGCTCCGGGCAAACCTAGTTAGCTGGTAAATTTAGATTCCACTTAGCAGCAGACAACACACTGCAATAATTTAAATTAAGAGCTGAAGAATGACTACATAGGTTAACACTTATAAGATGGAGTGGGTGAGATTGACTATTAGTATATAGTATAGCATGGCGAAACATTAGCATCTAAGATAGGATAGCGGGGCAACTTTAGAATATAGTTAATTATGTAACTAAAGTTAGTGTTCACAGAGAGTCATTTTACATACGCATTTAGTTTTTAATCTTTTCCCCCAGGCAAATTTAGCTTCGGACACATAGATCATTTTGAGCGCAAACAGCTTTATATTCTGTAGGTCACTAAGGACAAAATAGTTGCTAGGTTACCAGAGAAGTCCGCATTTATGTGGGATAGGAAATAAAATGAAAGAGCCCTCAACAGAATCTAGTCAATAACTATTATTCAGAATAGGATAACCCTTTATTCCCTGCACATATGTTCAATCATGTTAGCGTTCCCAGTGAGCCCCCGTTTTATCTAACCCTCAGGCATAGGGACGTACAATTATAGGGTTGTAAACATGTGGGTTATCAAAGATACAATTGTTGATAGTTTGATCGGATTTATGTAGGTTACCTAACATACAATTGTTGATAGTTTGATCGGATTCATGTAGGTTACCATAGATACAATTGTTGATAGTTTGATCGGATTGGTCCGCTCTGTAGTTAAAGGGGAAAGTAGGCAGGACCTTGTAATGTAAACAAAGTGGTGTGTACTTCATAATAATAACATGACGAGCAGGTAGCATGAGCAGAGTTTTTTGCATTTTTGGCATTTTTCTGTAATCTTGATTAGAAGAACACGGAGGTTGTATTTATCCTTTTATTTAACAAGATAGTAAATAGTAGTGTTTACGGCAGACAGCAGACATGTACATGAAGTAACCAGAGACAGAAGCACATAGACTCAAAAACAGAAACAAGGAGGTGCAGCAGATCATATTTAGATGTGAACTTCTAATTGTTTGATACCTTTATGTTATGTTAGGTTGTATTATATCACTAATGTATTTATTTCAGCTGTTAGTGAGGTAGGAGTTAGAACAGGATGATCTGATTGGTGTAGGAGAGGGAGGAGTGTGTACCCACTATCCAATCAACAAACGGTTGAAGGATTTTAAGCTAGTGAGTTATCATTTGTTTTTTTAAGCAGGCTAGGAGTAAGGCAGAAGCCGAAACCGGTCAGCCTATTATTTCAACTGTTTATTCTTTATTCTCTGTACTTTTACCCGCAGGGTGAGGACACCCAAAGTTTGTATAATAAAGTATATATTTTACCCCTAAGCATGGTGCTCCTGCAGACATTCGTTTTTTGATATTTGAGAAGTTTATAGACTTCTGAATAATACTGTAACATATACTAAATTAACTTCAGATCCAACAGAGGTATTTCTTAGGGATTACAAATCCCTATCGGATACAGCCAAATATCACAATACAGGCAGTCCCCGGGTTACGAACATCCGACTTACGTACAACTCGTACTTACGAACGGGCCTGTACAGCAATAAACACTTACTGATGTGTTCAGTGCTGCTTGGTCCTGGGGGAAACAAAAGTGTACCTAAACAACACCGAGAGTGCCGTCGCTCCGTGCCGTCGCTCCTATGTGTCATCAAGGGATTCCCTCCTCAAGTCGGCTCATCGCCTCCGTAAGAACTGAGGTCTGCACTCGCCGGTCACATGACCTGTACACACCCCTCTTCTCATTGGTCTGTGGATGCGTCTCCCTAGAAGAACTCTGTGGGGGTAGTTATCAACGTGTCAACTTTCCTGCCTTCGCCGGCCCAATACGCCCGTCTAAGCTCGCCTACCATCGCCGCCTCGGACCTGAAAAAATTTGCCTAAGTTATCAATAAATCTGTCAAAAAGCCGCGCACCAAGTACGCAATGAGCAGCGGACTGTGAGAGTTATCACTCATCCGATCTCGCTGCTCTTCAGCTTTTTTACAGCTTTATTGCTAGCCTGTCACTAAGCACCCGCACTAAACTACACTGTTCTACCCCCTATACCGGCGCCCCCGGAGCCCCCCGCAACTCAATAAAGTTACTAACCCCTAAACCGCCGCTCCTAGACCCCGCCGCAACTCTTATAAATGTATTAACCCCTAAACCGCCGCTCCCAGACACTGCCGCAACCTACATTATACCTAGTAACCCCTATACTGCCCCCCCTATACCGCCGCCCTCTATAATAAAGTTATTAACCCCTATCCTGCTGATCCCGCACCTCGCCGCAACTAAATAAATAGTTTAACCCCTAAACCGCCGCTCCCGGACCCTGCTGCAAGCTATATTAAACTTATTAACCCCTAATCTGCCCCCCCTACACTGCCACCACTGTAATAAATTTATTAACCCCTAAACCTAAGTCTAACACTAACCCTAACACCCCCCCTAACTTAAATATTAATTAAATAAATCTAAATAATATTTCTATTATTAACTAAATTATTCCTATTTAAAACTAAATACTTACCAGTAAAATAAACCCTAAGATAGCTACAATATAATTAATAATTACATTGTAGCTATTTTAGGATTTATATTTATTTTACAGGTAACTTTGTATTTATTTTAGCTAGTTAGATTAGTTATTAAATAGTTATTAACTATTTAATAACTACCTAGCTAAAAGAAATACAAAATTACCTGTAAAATAAATCCTAACCTAAGTTACAATTAAACCTAACACTACACTATCATTACATTAATTAAATAAATTAATTACAAATAACTACAATTAAATACAATTACATAAACTAACTAAAGTACAAAAAATAAAAAAAGCTAAGTTACAAAAAATAAAAAAATAAGTTACAAATATTTAAAAAATATTACAACAATTTTAAGCTAATTACACCTAATCTAAGCCCCCTAATAAAATAACAAAGCCCCCCAAAATGAAAAAAATTCCCTACCCTATTCTACATTAAAAAAGTTCAAAGCTCTTTTACCTTACCAGCCCTTAAAAGGGCCTTTTGTGGGGCATGCCCCAAAGAAAACTGCTCTTTTGCCTGTAAAAGAAAAATACAACCCCCCCAACATTAAAACCCACCACCCACATACCCCTAATCTAACCCAAACCCCCCTTAAAATAACCTAACACTAATCCCCTGAAGATCATCCTACCTTGATCCGGAGCGGCAGAAGTGATCCTCCAAGGGGCGCTGAAGAAGTCTTCCATCCGATGAAGTGATCCTCCAGGCGGCGCTGAAGAAGTCTTCCATCTGGGCGATGTCATCTTCCAAGCGGCGCTGAAGAAGTTTTCCATCCGGGCAATGTCATCTTCCAAGCGGGGTCTTCAATCTTCTTTCTTCAGTATCCATCTTCGTCCCGCCGATGCGGAACATCCTTCTTTCCCGACGGACTACCGACGAATGAAGGCTCCTTTAAGGGACGTCATCCAAGATGGCATCCCTTCAATTCCGATTGGCTGATAGGATTCTATCAGCCAATCGGAATTAAGGTAGGAAAAATCTGATTGGCTGATTGAATCAGCCAATCAGATTGAAGTTCAATCCGATTGGCTGATCCAATCAGCTAATCAGATTGAGCTCGCATTCTATTGGCTGTTCCGATCAGCCAATAGAATGTGAGCTCAATCTGAATGGCTGATTCAATCAGCCAATCAGATATTTCCTACCTTAATTCCATCTTGGATGACGTCCCTTAAAGGAGCCTTCATTTGTCGGTAGTCCGTCGGGAAAGAAGGATGTTCCGCGTCGGCGGGATGAAGATGGATCCTGAAGAAAGAAGATTGAAGACCCCGCTTGGAAGATGACATTGCCCGGATGGAAGACTTCTTCAGCGCCGCTTGGAAGATGACATCGCCCAGATGGAAGACTTCTTCAGCGCCGCCTGGAGGATCACTTCATCGGATGGAAGACTTCTTCAGCGCCCCTTGGAGGATCACTTCTGCCGCTCCGGATCTCCTCTTCAGTTCCATCGGTGGCTCGGCTGAGTGAATCCGACTCAAGGTAGGATGATCTTCAGGGGATTTGTTAGGTTATTTTAAGGGGGGTTTGGGTTAGATTAGGGGTATGTGGGTGGTGGGTTTTAATGTTGGGGGGGGTTGTATTTTTCTTTTACAGGCAAAAGAGCAGTTTTCTTTGGGGCATGCCCCACAAAAGGCCCTTTTAGGGGCTGGTAAGGTAAAAGAGCTTTGAACTTTTTTTAATGCAGAGTAGGGTAGGGAATTTTTTTATTTTGGGGGGCTTTGTTATTTTATTACGGGGGCTTAGATTAGGTGTAATTAGCTTAAAATTGTTGTAATATTTTTTAAATGTTTGTAACTTATTTTTTTTATTTTTTGTAACTTAGCTTTTTTTATTTTTTGTACTTTAGTTAGTTTATGTAATTGTATTTAATTGTAGTTATTTGTAGTTAATTTATTTAATTAATGTAATGATAGTGTAGTGTTAGGTTTAATTGTAACTTAGGTTAGGATTTATTTTACAGGCAATTTTGTATTTCTTTTAGCTAGGTAGTTATTAAATAGTTAATAACTATTTAATAACTATTCTAACTAGCTAAAATAAATACAAAGTTACCTGTAAAATAAATATAAATCCTAAAATAGCTACAATGTAATTATTAATTACATTGTAGCTATCTTAGGGTTTATTTTACAGGTAAGTATTTAGTTTTAAATAGAAATAATTTATTAAAGTATAGTGTAGTGTTAGGTGTAATTGTAACTTAGCTTAGGATTTATTTTACATGTAAATTTCAGTTTATTTTAGCTACTTAAGCTATTAAATAGTTAATAACTATTTAATAGCTATTGTACCTAGTTAAAATAAATTGAAAGTTACCTGTAAAATAAAAATAAATCCTATGGCCTAGATTTGGAGTTTTGCGTTAGAAGGGGTGCGTTAGCTACGTGTGCTTTTTTTTTGGCCGCACCTTTTAAATACCGCTGGTATTTAGAGTTCACAGAATGGTTGCGTTTTCAGTGCGTTAGGCTCCAAAAAGGGAGCGTAGAGCATAATTTATCGCCACTGCAACTCTCAATACCAGCGGTGCTTACAGACGCGACCAGCTTCAAAAACGTGTTCGTGCACGATTCCCCCATAGGAAACAATGGGACAGTTTGAGCTAATCTGCCGACCGGACCTCGCCGCTACTCTAATAAATGTATTAACCCCTAAAGCTAAGTCTAACCATAACCCTAACACCCCCCTAAGTTAAATATAATTTTATTCTAATGAAATAAATTAACTCTTATTAAATAAATTATTCCTATTTAAAGCTAAATACTTACCTGTAAAATAAATCCTAATATAGCTACAATATAAATTATAATTATATTGTAGCTATTTTAGGATTTATATTTATTTTACAGGCAACTTTGTATTTATTTTAACCAGGTACAATAGCTATTAAATAGTTAAGAACTATTTAATAGCTAAAATAGTTAAAATAATTACAAATTTACCTGTAAAATAAATCCTAACCTAAGTTACAATTAAACCTAACACTACACTAGCAAAAAATTAATCAAATAAAATACCTACAATTATCTACAATTAAACCTAATACTACACTATCAATAAATTAATTAAATACTATACCTACAAATAAATACAATTAAATAAACTAACTAAAGTACAAAAAATAAAAAAATATTTACAAACATTAGAAAAATATTACAACAATTTTAAACTAATTACACCTACTCTAAGCCCCCTAATAAAATAACAAAGCCCCCCCCAAAATAAAAAATGCCCTACCCTATTCTAAAATTAAAATAGAAAAGCTCTTTTACCTTACCAGCCCTTAAAAGGGCCATTTGCGGGGCATGCCCCAAAGAAAAGAATTCAGCTCTTTTGCCTGTAAAAAAAACATACAATACCCCTAATCTAACCCAAGCCCCCCTTAAATAAACCTAACACTAAGCCCCTGAAGATCTTCCTACCTTATCTTCACCACACCGGGTATCAGCGATCGGTCCAGGCTCCGATGTCTTGATCCAAGCACAAGTGGGGAGCTGAAGACATCCATCCTCTGGCTGAAGTCTTGATCCAAGCGGGCAGAAGAGGACATCCAGACCGGCAAACATCTTCATCCAAGCGCATCTTCTATGTTCTTCCATCCGATGACGACCGTCTGATCTTCAAGACCTCCAGCGCGGATCCATGATCTTCTTCCAACGACTAGACGACGAATGAAGGTTCCTTTAAGGGACGTCATCCAAGATGGCGTCCCTCGAATTCCGATTGGCTGATAGGATTCTATCAGCCAATCGGAATTAAGGTAGGTAAATTCTGATTGGCTGATGGAAGGGGCTTAGTGTTAGGTTTATTTAAGGGGGGTTTGGGTTAGATTAGGGGTATGTGGGTGGTGGGTTGTAATGTTGGGGGGGGTATTGTATGTTTTTTTTTTTACAGGCAAAAGAGCTGAATTCTTTGGGGCATGCCCCGCAAAGGGCCCTTTTAAGGGCTGGTAAGGTAAAAGAGCTTTTCTATTTTAATTTTAGAATAGGGTAGGGCATTTTTTTATTTTGGGGGTCTTTGTTATTTTATTAGGGGGCTTAGAGTAGGTGTAATTAGTTTAAAATTGTTGTAATATTTTTCTAATGTTTGTAAATATTTTTTTATTTTTTGTAACTTAGTTCTTTTTTATTTTTTGTACTTTAGTTAGTTTATTTAATTGTATTTATTTGTAGGTATTTTATGTAATTAATTTATTGATAGTGTAGTGTTAGGTTTAATTGTATTTAATTGTAGGTATTTTATTTAATTAATTTATTGATAGTGTAGTGTTAGGTTTAATTGTAACTTAGGTTAGGATTTATTTTACAGGTAATTTTTTTAATTATTTTAACTAGGTAGCTATTAAATAGTTATTAACTATTTAATAGCTATTGTAACTGGTTAAAATAATTACAAAGTTGCCTGTAAAATAAATATTAATCCTAAAATAGCTACAATATAATTATAATTTATATTGTAGCTATATTAGGGTTTATTTTACAGGTAAGTATTTAGCTTTAAATAGGAATAATTTATTTAATAAGAGTTAATTTATTTTGTTAGATTTAAATTATATTTAACTTAGGGGGGTGTTAGGGTTAGGGTTAGAATTAGCTTTAGGGGGTAAAAAATGTATTAGAGTATTAGAGTAGCGGTGAGGTCCGGTCGGCAGATTAGGGGTTAATACTTGAAGTTAGGTGTCGGCGATGTTAGGGAGGGAAGATTAGGGGTTAATACTATTTATTATAGGGTTATTGAGGCGGGAGTGAGGCGGATTAGGGGTTAATACATTTATTATAGTAGCGGTGAGGTCCGGTCGACAGATTTGGGGTTAATAATTGTAGGTAGGTGGAGGCGACGTTTGGGGCGGCAGATTAGGGGTTAATAAATATAATATAGGGGTCGGCGGTGTTAAGGGCAGCAGATTAGGGGTACATAGGGATAACGTAGGTGGCGGCGGTGTGCGGTCGGCAGATTAGGGGTTAAAATTTTTTTAAAAATGTTTAAGCATTTATATGCACAGTTAAAAATAAATAATATATTAAGACAAACATCTGTCCAAGTTGCATTTGTTGCATTTCCTGAGTAGAACGCCATTCAATTTAGTTCTGGTGAGTATGGTATGGGGTTAGAGCCACTTGAGGTTTCACTGCTGTCTGTATCCTCATTAGAAAGATTGTTTGGCTAGAGTTTCACCTAAAAAAGTGCCTGTTCTGACTTACATACAGATTCAACTTAAGAACAAACCTAAAGTCCCTATCTTGTACGTAACCCAGGGACTGCCTGTATCTTGAATGATAATGAATGGAAATTTTTAGATCATAACACTCCGAAAGAAGCAATCTTTTACCATTTGCCCAAGATACATAAGCATGCTACTTGCCCTCTGGGTAGACCTATTGTTTCAGGCATTGGTTCTCTAACTACTAAATTATCTGAGTATGTTGATACATACTTACAACCCATTGTCCCTACATTGAGATCTTATTTATGAGACACTCAACATACAATAAAAAGAATTTCAGATATTATTTGGGAACCTAATTTTAAATGGGTCACCCTTGATGTGAGTGACTCTATACCAACATTCCTCATGCTTTGGGTCTAGAAGCAATAACATTTTCGCTTAATTTTTGTACCACTTTACCTGATCTCCAGAGAGATTTCCTTCTAGAGTCAATTAAATTTATTCTGGAGAGGAATTATTTTTGTTTTAATGATGAATTTTATTTACAGGTAAGCGGAACTGCGATGGCCACAAAATTTACCCCCAGTTTCGCTAACCTGTATATGGGTTTTTGGGAGGAGCATCATATTTGGGAGAATAACCCCTTCTCCAAATATATAGTGACATGGATGAGATTCATCGATTACATCCTGCTAATTTGGAATGGAGATGATGAGTCTTTGAAAGATTTCATTACTTACATTAATAACAATAGCTATAATTTAACATTCACCGATAACATGAATAGAAATGAAATTGAGTTTTTGGATCTCATTTTATTTCATGAAAACAATAATGTTTTGACTAAACTATATAAAAAGCCTTCGGACAGCAATGGGTACCTTAATGCCAAAAGCTGTCATCACCCTAGCTGGGTAAAAAATATTCCGTATGGTCAGTGTCAGCACCTGAGAAGGAATTGTAGTAAATTGGAGGACTTTGAAATAGAAGCTTGTTTACTGAAAAATAAATTCATGACCAAAGGTTATCCTAAAAAGACAATAGAAATTGCTTACAATAGAGCAATCAATTTAGATAGGAATGTGTTGCTAGGATGTAATTTAAGTCCTAAAAAAAGAAAATAATGGACCCAATCCAAATATAACTACAGTAAAGAGGATTTTAACACTAAAAGTTAAAACAAGAGTTCTGAGGTGAATATGATTACCACATATAGTGAGAGTGCTTATGATATTAAAAGGATCCTTAGTAAACATTGGCACATTTTTAAAAAAGATGTTTTATTAAAAGATATTACTGTTAAGGGACATAGTGTAATTTTAAGAAAAACTAAAAATGTGAAATCGATTCTTGCTCCAAGTAAAATGCAAACTGGTTTGAAAAAAGATCAAAAGGCTTTTTTAAATGTAATCAGGCCAATTGCATGTCTTGCAGTCATCACTATTCTGGCAATAAAGTAAGTAAAATTATTTCTTCAAGTACTAATAATAAAATTGTAGAAGTATATGCTTTAGTTAACTGTAGAACGGATTTTGTAGTTTATTTAACCCAATGTGGGTGTGGCCGCACGACCCGCCCCTACAAGAAACGTTTATTGGAGCATATTACTAACATCAAAAATGGGGAAAATCTCATACCATCTGCACATTACAGAAATTTCCATAATAAGGATCCCTCTTGTCTTAAAGGTACCATCATAGAACTAATTAGAAGATAGGGAATTGGCCCTTAGAAAACGTGAGACTTTCTGGATTCATACTTTGGAAACCAAAATACTGGAAGGTCTTAATAAAGATATAGACCTTGCAGCCATCCTGGTATGAACCCATTATAGACTCTACAGGTTTCATTTTATTTTATTGTATCTCAGAGATTGGATCTGAATAAGGATCCAATCTCTGAGCTAGCTGTAGATTTCCCTTTGGTATGGGATAACTCCCTTTATTCATTTGTCTATACGTTGTTCTTTTACATATTAATTGGTGTATATATATATATATATATATATATATATATATATATATATATATATATATATATATATATATATTGTATGTCTGTCATTTGTTGAATTTGTATGAATTAACTAATGCTTGATTATATGTTGTTTTAAGAGCATATTGTATATATATTTTTAAGCATTTTTTATATATTATATATTTTAATCTCTTAGCCTCTTTTAGGCTTTTTTACCTGTATTAATTCTGCACAAAAATTTCATAATATAGACTATGTGCTTGTATGAATTGAATAATTATATAAGTTTTAGTTGCTTTATATGTATGGTTTTTTTTGGTGCTCATAATTATTTTCTGATAGCCTGCCTATATGCCCATGTGCAGTTCTATAAATATTGGGCTTGAATCAGCGAGTATGTGATCATTCCACCTTAATAAATGACTGTGGTCATGTGACAATTAAACATGAAGCTTGGTGTCCTATCACATACCAAGATTATTGCCCAATCAGAAGCCCTAAATGGTGTCCAATCAGAGGTCAGGTATGTTGTCCTGATTTCCTGACTGCTGCTTTTTAAACTTGTGTAAGTAGTTGTACATTTATCACTCTGATGAAGAAGGAAACTTTGAAACACGTCAGGGACGTTGTACTTATATGTATTGAGTAATTTTATATCCTGAAGTGGTATTATCTCTGGTATCCATCTGACTTTGTATTACCTAGTCTCTACTGTTTGCCTTACTCTTACCTCATATCGATGAGGTCTGACTTGTGAGTGGGATTGTCTTAATCTGTGTGTTATGTTTCTTTGAAATAAATGCACTTCACTATATTTGGTAATCTCTTTTTTCTCACATACACGTGTTCTCAATATTCAAGATGAAGTAAGGATGCATACCGAGGGAGTCTAATCTCCACACTCCACGTTCTGCACAGCTGAGTAAACCTTCCGGTTCCATTCCTTTCTTGTATTCTGACCTGGAGGCACCAGCGAGTTGGGCATGGGCATTCATATACGGCTGCTACTTACCTCATATTGATTGAGGTTCCTAGAAGTAAGTGTGTAGTGATAGGGGTATCATACCCCATTATAATCTGTATACCATACCATCTATATATGTTATATTCCACTATAGAAGGAAGGCGCAGACACACAGTCTTTTGTTTATATATATATATATATATATATATATATATATATATATATATATATATATAAAATCTCCCAGATGGATCTAGCACTCTCATAACCCTTTAACAGCTTCCAGGGTGCACTTAAACCTATGCATAGAATACTCTAAAAAAAAAGCACTCTACGTTTGTAATCAGTAAAAAGTTTTACATTAGTAAATGTTTTCGGGGTTGTCCTCAGACGGGGCAACCCTGAAAACGTTTACTAAAGTAAATTTTTTTACTGATTACAAACAGAGAGTACCCTTTTTTGAGAGTATTTTATATATATAAGAATAGTCAGTTTCTGATATAGTAGTAAAAGATATATAATTAAATTTGTGTCTGAATGTAATGGAATAACCTAGAATGGGATTTAAGATAAACTCAAATGGGTGAAAGAAACATCCACAGAGTATTCAGGAGCATAAATATTCATCTGGGAGAGTAATCCAACATGAGTTAGCAAGGTCTATACATATGGAAGCTAGTCATGAATACTAGGATGTTATTTACTAGGATGTTATATTTAATAAAATAACAAAGCCCCCCAAAATAAAAAAATGCCCTACCCTATTCAAAATAAAAAAAGTTCAAAGCTCTTTTACCTTACCAGCCCTGAACAGGGCCCTTAGCGGGGCATGCCCCAAGAAATTCAGCTCTTTTGCCTGTAAAAAAACACATAAAATACCCCCCCCAACATTACAACCCACCACCCACATACCCCTAATCTAACCCAAACCCCCCTTAAATAAACCTAACACTAAGCCCCTGAAGATCTTCCTACCTTATCTTCACCTCACCGGGTATCACCGATCGGTCCTGGCTGAAGAGGCTGAAGAGGTCCAGAAGAGGCTCCAAAGTCTTCATCCTATCCGGGAAGAAGAGGCGATCCAGACCGGCAACCATCTTGATCCAAGCGGCATCTTCTATCTTCATCCGATGAGGAACGGCTCCATCGTGAAGACCTCCAGTGCGGATCAATCTTCTTCCGACGACGTCCAACTGAAGAATGACGGTTCCTTTAAGGGACGTCATCCAAGATGGCGTCCTTCGAATTCCGATTGGCTGATAGGATTCTATCAGCCAATTGGAATTAAGGTAGGAAAATTCTGATTGGCTGATGGAATCAGCCAATCAGAATCAAGTTCAATCCGATTGGCTGATCCGATCAGCCAATCAGATTGAGCTCGCATTCTATTGGCTGATCGGAACAGCCAATAGAATGCGAGCTCAATCTGATTGGCTGATCGGATCAGCCAATCGTATTGAACTTGATTCAGAATGTTCCTACCTTAATTCCGATTGGCTGATAGAATCCTATCAGCCAATCGGAATTCGAGGGATGCCATCTTGGATGACGTCCCTTAAAGGAACCGTCATTCGTCGGGAAGTCGTCGGTGAAGATGGATGTTCCGCGTCGGCGGGATGAACATGGATCCGGAAGAAAGAAGATTGAAGATGCCGCTTGATAGAAGACTTCAGCCGGATCATGGACCTCTTCAGCTCCCGCTTGGATGAAGACTTCAGCCGGATCATGGACATCTTCAGCCCCCCGCTTGGGCTTGGATCAAGACATCGGAGCCAGGACGGATCAGTGTGATACCTGGCGAGGTGAAGATAAGGTAGGAAGATCTTCAGGGGCTTAGTGTTAGGTTTATTTAAGGGGGGTTTGGGTTAGATTAGGGGTATGTGTGTGGTGGGTTGTAATGTTGGGGAGGGGTATTGTATGTGTTTTTTTTTACAGGCAAAAGAGCTGAATTCTTTGGGGCATGCCCCGCAAAGGGCCCTGTTCAGGGCTGGTAAGGTAAAAGAGCTTTGAACTTTTTTAATTTAGAATAGGGTAGGGCATTTTTTTATTTTGGGGGTCTTTGTTATTTTATTAGGGGGCTTAGAGTAGGTGTAATTAGTTTAAAATTGTTGTAATATTTTTCTAATGTTTGTAAATATTTTTTTATTTTTTGTAACTTAGTTCTTTTTTATTTTTTGTACTTTAGCTAGTTTATTTCATTGTATTTTTTTTGTAGATATTGTATTTAATTAATTTATTGATAGTGTAGTGTTAGGTTTAATTGTAGATTATTGTAGGTATTTTATTTAATTAATTTATTGATCGTGTAGTGTTAGGTTTAATTGTAACTTAGGTTAGGATTTATTTTACAGGTAATTTTGTAATTATTTTAACTATTTTAGCTATTAAATAGTTCTTAACTATTTAATAGCTATTGTACCTGGTTAAAATAAATACAAAGTTAACTGTAAAATAAATATAAATCCTAAAATAGCTATAATATAATTATAATTTATATTGTAGCTATATTAGGGTTTATTTTACAGTTAAGTATTTAGCTTTAAATAGGAATAATTTATTTAATAAGAGTTAATTTATTTCGTTAGATTTAAATTATATTTAATTTAGGGGGGGTGTTAGTGTTAGGGTTAGACTTAGCTTTAGGGGTTAATCCATTTATTAGAGTAGCGGCGAGATTCGGTCGGCAGATTAGGGGTTAATAATTGAAGTTAGGTGTCGGCGATGTTAGGGAGGGCAGATTAGGGGTTAATACTATTTATTATAGGGTTATTGAGGTGGGAGTTAGGCGGATTAGGGGTTAATAACTTTATTATAGTAGTGGTGCGGTCCGCTCGGCAGATTAGGGGTTAATAAGTGTAGGCAGGTGGAGGCGACGTTGAGGGGGGCAGATTAGGGTTTAATAAATATAATATAGGGGTCGGCGGTGTTAGGGGCAGCAGATTAGGGGTACACAGGGATAATGTAAGTAGCGGCGGTTTACGGAGCGGCAGTTTAGGGGTTAAAAAAATATGCAGGTGTCAGCGATAGCGGGAGCGGCAGATTAGGGGTTAATAAGTGTAAGGTTAGGGGTGTTTAGACTCGGGGTTCATGTTAGGGTGTTAGGTGCAGACGTAGAAATGTTTCCCCATAGGAAACAATGGGGCTTCGTTAGGAGCTGAACACGGCTTTTTTGCAGGTGTTAGGTTTTTTTTCAGCTCAAACAGCCCCATTGTTTTCTATGGGGGAATTGTGCACGAGCACGTTTTTGAAGCTGGCCGCGTCCGTAAGCACCGCTGGTATCGAGAGTTGCAGTGGCGTTAAATTATGCTCTACGCTCCCTTTTTGGAGCCTAACGCACTGAAAACCCAGCCATTCTGTGAACTCTAAATACCAGCGGTATTTAAAAGGTGCGGGGGAAAAAAAAGCATGCGTAGCTAACGCACCCCTTTGGCCGCAGAACTCTAAATCTAGGCGTTAGTTTAGTAGCAATTCAAGTGAGCTTAATTAAGGTCTGTTTAACTAATTATAGAGCAAAGTAACACCATTTGGGATTATGAAAAATATTGACGAGTGTTTAGAATTGAATCCTTTAATATGAAAATGGATAGCTGTGACCTGGCTAGGGCTGCACACATTGTAATGTGTCCTACAAAATGTAGGATCATGCAATCATTACCTAGTATAAATTGTGTCTAGTAATCACAATACTCTTTCCCTTTTATGTCCCTGGTAAGGATACATTCTTAAGGCTTTTAGTAAAAGTAAATAGGGTGTATCTGAGCAAGAGAAGGACAAAAGATCCCTGGGGTGAATTGAATAAAATAAGAGCATAACCCAAAATCAATAAAAAGTGGTCAATTCTAAAACATTTATGACTTTAGTATGTATGGTTAAAATTAGTTAGTAACTTAACAACATCAAACAACATGTAATACTAATGCAATATATAAACAACAGACTTGTAAGCTAGCATACATGACATCTACACTACGTGCCACGAATGATGGGTGTATGAATAGCGGAGTTCTTTAGCCTACTCCAGTTACCTGCAGTCCAGAGGGAACATTTAGTAAGGAGCTTAGTTCTTTTAGGCATAAATGTAGGGTTGAATAGGGGAAAGGGTTAGAGTCATTATGGGACGGACTCAAAGGGCTTAGTGTGATAAGGGGCCCGTGAAGTATAGATCCTGGTTCCTTCAGATGTCTCCCGAAGGCTCTCTGATCAGTTCCTTCAAATTCTGAATATGGTATTGAAGTAACAGATGTATCACAGGTTTCCATAGCTGAGATCATGTCGACATCTGGCCCCGCGTCTATTGGCCGCTTAGGCGCAGGACCCCACAGAATAGTAGCAGACTCGAGACCTACAGAACATCTGTTTGAGGTAAGATGAGGAACAGTCCCCGGATCAATGCAATCAGGCTGTCCCAAAGATGCAGACAATCCTCTACTACCTCTGTCAGCAACTCTATCATATAGGTAAGGCTGTGATGATAAATCTTCTTCTTTTGACAAAGGTGTAACGTGGTAAGGCGGGTATATGGGACCACAATCTGTTGCATCAGGCATGTCCTCCTGATCAAGGGATAAGTGAAGAAGTAGTGATTGTCCACACGGAGCTCCAGTGCTTCTTTGATTTTCTCCATGCTCGCGGTTGGCAGGGGAGTCTTATCTATCTCGGGATCAGATGCATCAGATGAGAGTCGAGCTTTCAATCTAGGGTCTAGGTTCTTTTGTACACAGATACATTTACATTCACATTAGCAGAACAAGAGCTGCTTAACCTGGAAGTCCAGGGGGGACTGTGAGCATGAGCGAGGGTCTCCGCCCAAGTTCCGAACGGGCCAGATCAGATCCCAGAAGGCCCAAGTAAGTGATCTCTGTATCGTTTGGATCAGTAATAGTATGCAAGAGAGATTCTTTAGCCTCAGGGTTGGATGCAAAGATTATGAAGAGATAATCATCAGATTAGCAGAAGGGCTCTGAGAGCTTCATGTTTCCCATCCTATCATGGCCGCGTCTTGGCCATGCTCCCCAATATTTGTTTTTTATTACTTTTCAAAAATGCTATACACAATAAAGTGCCATCATTTTCTAAAAATAAAAAAACAAATATTATATAAATACTGGATGCTAGTTGAATGCATTTAGTGAGCCAATTACAAGAAACATATGTCTTACAATTTACTTATATTACCAATTTAGCTGTATTTTCTTTGTATCCTTTGTTGAAGGGCAGCAGTGAACTTCTGGGTGCTAGCTGAATTGCATTTGGTGAGCCAATGACTAGAGGCATTCATGTTACATTTTACTTATATTACAGATGTAGCTTCATTCTCTTGGTATCCTTTGGTCAAGGGGCAGCAGTGCTCTACTTTTATTACATATGAAAACATTGCATTTGGTGCGATGTGATGTTAGGTCTATTGGGCAATTTGTTTCTCAGGATAGGATCTTTCCTTTAAGGGACACTGAACCCAATTTTTTTCTTTCATCATTCAGATAAAGCATTACATTTTAATCAACTTTCTAATTTACTCCTATTATCAATTTTTCGTTGTTCTCTTGTTACCTTTATTTTAAAAGCAGGAATGTAAATCTCAGCAGCCAGCCCATTTTAGGTTCAGCACCATGGATAGCGCTTGTTTTTTGGAGGCTTAAATTTACCCACCAATAAGCAAGCATAACCCAGATTCTCAACCAAAAATGGTCCGGCTCCTATGCATCACATTCCTGCTTTTTAAATAAAGATACCAAGAGAATGAAGAGAAATTGATAATAGGAGCAAATTAGAAAGTTGCTTAAAATTGCATGCTCTATCTGAATCATGAAAGAAAAAATTGGGTTTAATGTCCCTTTAAGATTCTCCAATGCTTGTTAAAGATTTCTTTTATTTTACTTGATTTACTGTTATAAGTAATTAGAAAACATGGTCCTTGGGGATCCTGATTGTCGTTCACTATTTCTTTTTTGGGGGGAGCTAATAGGACATTTCATTACACTTTTTTTGCCTTTTCATGGTCTTTTTATACTATTTGGTTATCAAACTCCTTTTCACAACATTTTTTTTTTACGGAAGTGGCTGCCTCCTCAAAATCTTCATTCCTGGAGCAATTTCCTTTCTTTCTTTGTAAATGGCCAAATGTTCTTTATCCATCTTGGATGATGGCCACTGTCGGCATGTAAATACCCATTTGTGTCAGTCTCCTTCTTAAAAAGTTTTGTGTATATTTTATTTTCCTTGATAAACAATGTAATTCCAAGAAAATTTAATCTGTTGTTTATTGCATTCTATAGTTAATTTCACATTTCAATCATTATCATTATTCACATTTGTGAATTGATTAAAGGGACACTGTACCCAAATTTTTTCTTTCATGATTCAGATAGAGCATGCAATTTTAAGCATCTTTCTAATTTACTCCTATTGTCAAATTTTCTTTAGTCTCTTGGTATCTTTATTTGAAACGCAAGAATTTAAGTTTAGATGCTGGCCCATTTTTGGTGAACAACCTGGGTTGTGCTTGCTGATTGGACAGCACCAATAAACAAGTGCTGTCCATGGTTCTGAACCACAAATTGGCTGGCTCCTTAGCTTAGATGTCTTCTTTTTCAAATAAAAGAAAGCAAGAGAACGAATAAAAATTGATAATAGGAGTAAATTAGAAAGTTGCTTAAAATTGCTTGCTCTATATAAATCACAAAAGAAAAAATTTGGGTTCAGTGTCCCTTTAAATACATATTCATCCCCCTTCTAAATGATTAGAATTTCACATATGAATCTCTACCAGCATATTATATTAGATATGAACGTATTGTTTTCCCAAATCCTGAGATCTTAAAACCTTCTCATATAAAGATTCCCAAAACTTGGTGCAAATGTTGTGCCCATTGCTGTTCCGCAATTTCTGTAAGAAGATCTTTTCATCAGTGATGTGCAGTCACTAGAGGCAGGTGAGGCAGTGCTTCACCTCTCATATGGGCAAAAATTATTGACTTAAAAAAAAAAATTGTATTTTTTTTCCCCAGCATTTTTTTTTTCACAGCTACATGTTGTGCAATGGAGAGGCACAAGCAGGTCTGCCCACCATTACACAACATGCTGCGCCATCTACTGGATGCAAGTGGTTAAGATCATTGCATGGCCCATTAACTGCTTATTTGAGGCAGTCCTATTTGGGCTGAACCTATCCAGTGAGAGGCATTAGTAAATGGAACTTAGGGTTGGGGCTGGATGTTAAATGATATAAAATAAAACAAAAACGGAAAACAACAACTTTAATTTATTTTGTTGCTGTCCTGTGAACCTGCTAGCTTTGCTAAAGTGAAAAAGAGAGTTCTGTTCTTCCCCTCTAAGTGCAGTGGAATGTGCCACTGTCACTTCCTGAATCCTTACAGAGCAGGAATAGAGACGCACAGAGAGCAGTGTTTCACCCACATCTTATTAAAGTAAGATTTTACTGAAAGGGATTCTGTTAGTGAAAATGATAATTTAATTTTTTTTTACTCTTTTACAGCAAAGGATCGTTTTTGTATTTTGTTTACTCAAACTTTACACCCACTAACTTAGCAGCTTGCCTCTGTACTGCACACTAATGTATGGTCTAATTTAGTTATAGTCTCACTTAGTCTCTGTAGCTCTGCTGTTTTATTACTTAAAAATGCAGTGGTCCCTCTCCCCCCCCCCCTTGTGTGTGTGTCTCTCTCTATCCATCTCTCTCCTTATGTGTTGTTCTCCCCCATGGTCTCTTTCTCTCTCTGTCTCTCTTCCTCCCCCTCAGACTCTCTCATCCCTTATGTGTCTCTCTAACCCTCTGTGTGTGATTGTGTCTCTCTCTAACCCTCTGTGTGTGATTGTGTCTCTCTTTCTCTCTCTCTCTCTCTCTCTCTCTCTCTTTCTCTCTTTCTCTCTCTCTCTCTCTCTCTCTCTCTCTCTAACCCTCTGTGTGTGATTGTGTCTCTCTCTCTCTCTCTTTCTCTCTCTCTCTCTCTCTTTCTCTCTTTCTCTCTCTCTCTCTCTCTCTCTCTCTCTCTAACCCTCTGTGTGTGATTGTGTCTCTCTCTAACCCTCTGTGTGTGATTGTCTCTCTCTCTCTCTCTCTCTCTCTCTCTTTCTCTCTCTCTCTCTAACCCTCTGTGTGTGATTGTGTCTCTCTCTAACCCTCTGTGTGTGATTGTGTCTCTCTCTCTTTCTCTCTAACCCTCTGTGTGTGATTGTGTCTCTCTCTCTTTCTTTCTCTCTCTCTCTAACCCTCTGTGTGTGATTGTGTGTCTCTCTCTCTCTTTCTCTCTCTCTAACCCTCTGTGTGTGATTGTGTCTCTCTCTAACCCTCTGTGTGTGATTGTGTGTCTCTCTCTCTTTCTCTCTCTCTCTCTCTCTAACCCTCTGTGTGTGATTGTGTCTCTCTCTCTCTCTCTAACCCTCTGTGTATGATTGTGTCTCTTGCGCTCTCTCTAACCCTCTGTGTGTGATTGTGTCTCTCTCTTTCTCTCTCTAACCCTCTGTGTGTGATTGTGTCTCTCTCTCTCTAACCCTCTGAGTGATTGTGTCTCTTTCTTTCTTTCTTTCTCTCTCTCTCTCTCTCTCTCTCTCTTTTTCTCTCTCTCTCTAACCCTCTGTGTGTGATTGTGTCTCTCTCTAACCCTCTGTGTGTGATTGTGTCTCTCTCTCTCTTTCTCTCTAACCCTCTGTGTGTGATTGTGTCTCTCTCTCTTTCTTTCTCTCTCTCTCTAACCCTCTGTGTGTGATTGTGTCTCTCTCTCTCTTTCTCTCTCTCTAACCCTCTGTGTGTGATTGTGTCTCTCTCTAACCCTCTGTGTGTGATTGTGTGTCTCTCTCTCTTTCTTTCTCTCTCTCTCTCTCTAACCCTCTGTGTGTGATTGTGTCTCTCGCTCTCTCTCTAACCCTCTGTGTATGATTGTGTCTCTTGCGCTCTCTCTAACCCTCTGTGTGTGATTGTGTCTCTCTCTTTCTCTCTCTAACCCTCTGTGTGTGATTGTGTCTCTCTCTCTCTCTCTCTCTCTAACCCTCTGACTGATTGTGTCTCTTTCTTTCTCTCTCTCTCTCTCTCTCTCTCTCTCTCTCTAACCCTCTGTGTGTGATTGTGTCTCTCTCTCTAACCCCTCTGTGTGTGATTGTGTCTCTCTTTCTCTCTCTCTCTAACCCCTCTGTGTGTGATTGTGTCTCTCTCTCTTTCTCTCTAACCCTCTGTGTCTCTTTCCCCCGTCTGTCTCTCCCTCTCCCCCCCCAATGCTTTTATGTGTTTCTGTCTACCTTTTATTTATTTAATTAATGAATTGATAGTGCCACCTGATGGTGTGGCTTTATTTAAAGGGGTGAGGCCAAGCGCCCCACCATCTTTAAATTTCACCAGCCACTGGATCAAGACATTGTTATATTTACTGAATAATGAAAGAATCTATAAGCATAATTTGCAGCATTAAAGTAAAAAGTATGTTTTAAACATATTTTAATGGGCATGGATTTCTAGATCTCATAATCAGAGCAAGCCTTGTGTTATCTGGCAAGAGTTTCTGTTACAATCCTTTTAGACTAAAATCAGATGTTTACTAAGTTGACCAGTTTTCCAAGACACCATTTAAAAGGGACATGAAACCCATATCAATCCCATATGAAAATTTAAATAACTTTCCAATTTACATCTAATATCTAATTTTTTCATTCTTTTGATATCCTTTGTTGAAAATCATATCTAAATATGCTCAGTAGCTGCTGATTGGTGGCTGCACATATATACCACATGTGATTGGCTCACCCATGTGCATTGCTATTTCTTCAACAAAGGATATCTAAAGAATGAAGGCGTATCCTAGCCACTGCCTCACCAGCCTCTGACGTCACTGCACGTCACTGCTTTTCATTAAATATAAAATAGTTACTAACTCAATAGCTTTACTAATCAAATTTACTTGTTCCGGTTCATAGTTCTTTTGAGAGTGCATTCTACTGCTTCAATTCTTTTATCATGAAAAATAGAGGTATAAAATTCAAATACATCCAGAGTAACAAAGGAATGATCCTTTTCCCATTCAATGTCTTCTATTACAGAAAGCAGACAAGGAGTGTCTTTGATGTATGATTTTAGTTCAGGTACTAGAGGCTGTAGGAATGATCCAAATATTGGGACAGTTTGCTGGTGAGATTGTTGATTCCAAAAATTATCGGTCTGCCTGAGGGATTATTAAGTAGTAGGTTAATGTTTTGCTACTGGTCCTTCAGTATCATTGGTTTGGGTATTTTTTATATACCTGGATACATGGAATGTTTTAAGGTTTTAGAAAAAAATATTTTAAGTGTTTGCTTTCATATGAATTTATTAGCATCAATAAATAAAGTAAATAGATTTGGGCCAAACACAACATATCATAAATACATTAAAATAAACAGTTACACTCATATAGACACTATCTGATAAAATTTAAAAATTATTCATAAAAATATTAATAAAAAAATATACATATAAGGATTCAAAGGTATATGGTTTATGGCTATGTATTTGCCTGCAAAGGGCTATAATATATATATATTAGATCTAAAGCATGGAACCTGAAGGGCCTGAAGTGCATATTTTACTTTCCAATGTTCTTCACATCGAAAAAATGTATATTTTAATTATATATATAATATATAATATATAAAGAATAAAAGCTATTTTTTTTTTATACAAGCCCAGTGAGTGCAGTCTCTTCCTATAAATTTTTTTTATATATATATATATATATATATATATATATATATATATATATATATATATATATATATATATATATATATATATATATATATATATATATATATATAATGTTAATGTCAAAAACAGAATAGTTATTCATCAACAAGTATTCCACTACCCTCACCAAGTATTCAATATTCAATAGAGGCTTTATTATAATGCATATATACTGTATCAGTAAAATAATTTCCAAAGCTTTTAGACCTTTTAAATGAGGAATACATGAATACATGGAGACCACATAAATAGTTAACAAATGATATTCCACATTCCAGGTATGACAATCTTTCTTTAAAAGTTGCTTAGTATCTTTAAGGTAACCTTATAAACTCTGACAAACAGGTTGTAAAAAATCATCAATACACTTCCCCAGATTCACACCTAGAGTATCCATTGTCGAAATAATGAGTCTCCCTGTACCATTTATAAAAGACATGTGGACCTTAGGAAGATGTTTAAACCTAGGTTTAATGGGGCTGCCAGCCACCAAATTTTCAGCTAACATCAAAGTCAAAAACTCCAATAAGGACCACAACTCTCTCTTAAATACTTTGGTTGGATTGAAGGTTAACTTTGAATAAATATCCTCATCCGATAGTTGTCTGAGGATCCACCCTTATCAGATTTTAAGACAACTACATCATCCCTTAATTCCTTCAATGCTTTAACTTCAATTTTAGAAAGATTTCCCAGATGTTTTTAACTATTGACCACTTCTCTATTGTATAATTGTGTTAATTATTCTCCTATAATAGCATGGAACACCTCAGGCAAATCTTCTCTAGCTTATATAGGATAGAAATATAAATATTTTTACTTTTATTTATTTTTTTAAACATTTTTATTTTTATTAAGGTACTATGATCATACACCCTATGTCAATAAAAATCCCAAAATAGTGACTTCCGGTGGGCGGAGCTACAGTGTGGCGGTGTCCTGACAGAGCTCCGTGTACAATATTTCACAAAACCTAAATTTGAGCTCCACACTGGCTCCCAGACCTTTCCTTTGCTCTCCTTTATAGCCTGGAGGCATCAAATACTACGGATGCTGTAGTTTGAGAGGCTTAACAGTTTTAATCTCACCACCGGAACGACTGCAATAAAGAAGCCGGTCACCATCTTGCTTGCCCTCGTGGGGCTTGCTGTCTCCCTCGGATTATCTCCTGATCACCCCTGCCTTTGCTGAACTCAGTAACATCGCTCTATAGGGTGAGTGCGCCATACGCTTCTACCCCAGATAAATAAATGCAGAGGGAACTGTGGTTTCTAAGACATTTTGGTGGCTGACAAAGATCAAGCTTCTTTTTATATTTTGACAAACTCCCCGCTCCACCCTTTAAGGGGTAAAGTAGTACATCCTTGCGGATCCCTGCAACAACTGTTTATTGTGTATAGTCTAATGGGACTGAGAGAAAAATATGAAAGACGCACATTAAGGGAAAACAAAGGTGCAAGGGAATAAAAAAAAGGGAAAAGGCTTAAAGACTAGCATAAAGCATAATAGGAAGTGGCCAAAATCTTCGCACAAATGAATAACTAAAGTGAAGTTAACAAGAAGATGATTGCTAGCCATAAGGAGATTGCTTAAGAACAAAAAACTCTGGGAAAATCTATTATTTTCTCACACACAAGCACTGACACTGCACACCGTTAAAGTGCTGAGCATACTTCTGGCACATCAGCAAGTGGGAGCTGGTAGAAAACACCTATTTGGAACTTTTCTTTTTTTTTCTTTTTGTATGTGACCAATGCAAACAAATTGACTTTCCTCTGACTGTCTCATTACTCTATATGAACACATTTCTGACCACTCCCATGAGGTCGAATAGAAATAAATCCCAACAGAAGAAAAAGCATAGACAACCCCCAGACCCACATCAACCTGTCTCCCTATCTACATCTACCCAGGAGGCTGATGGATCTCACTTGGGAGAGCAACAATTAAACTCTCTTTTACTGTCCAAACTGGATAATCTGCAGAAAGGCATGGACACCTTAACGTCTGAGGTCAAGCAATTTAACTCTAGACTTTCAGGGGCAGAGCAAAGAATATCTGACCTGGAAGATGGCCACCACACTTCCTCCACCCAAGTGAAAGAGTTAATCCAACAAAATAAATACCTACACCAAACATCGATGACTTGGAAAACCATTCACGCAGGAACAACGTTCGGCTGGTGGGACTTCCTGAGTCAGTCCGGCCATCAGAATTACTATACTTTGCTGAGCACTCTCTACCTATTAGGTATTCCTGCAGAATATATCCCGTTGAAGGTGGCGAGGGCATACCAAATTGGAGATGACAGACAACCGATGACTGGGGAAGAACCCCCCCTCTTGGGGTGATGATAAAGTATCTCAACTTCCAGTCTAAGATTCAACTTCTTAAAGACTATAGAAAAATTGAACTGCTACTATATGATGAAAAGAGAATTTACATTTTCCAAGATTACTCTTCAGAGGTTGCAAAGAAACGGAAAGATTTTGCTCCATTATGCAGCTCCCTTCATAAAGAGAAACGCCAAGCCATCCTCCGATTTCCAGCTCGTCTGAAAATTCACACCTCACAAGGTTTCAAATTCTTCGACTCACCCAGAGAGGCTCAGGATTTTCTGGACCAGGAAAGGGATACATCTGTTCACTCTTCTCCAATCAGAAGAGACTCTCCTGGCTGAAATAGCCGGTAGCTTTTTCCCTGCAGACTTTCAGACCGGGATGCTAATTCCCTGTCTAGGACCTTATTTGATAGAACCAAGAAGATTCTAGTATGGCCTGGTATTGTATTGCATTGTTTAGGAATGCTGATATACTGCTTGATGCTTGTACATAAGTTATGTTTTTGTTGATTTATATATTGATGTTCTGTGTTTCATGCTTTAACTCTAACACTAGTGAAAGGCATTGTCATGTGTGTTTCCCCCCCCTTCCCCTCTATGGTGGACTGCACTGTAGCAAAGTGTAAGGTAATATACTATCCCTATCCCACCAGTTTGCAAAATACCACGCTTTATCACCAGACTTCCTTTTTCCTTACTCTTAGGTTTAAATCAGGAAAACACAGGCAGAGAGGTCGCCAGTGTCTAATCCCTATAATTTTTAAATGACCATAAAAATAGTCTCCTGGAATGTAGGGGGGATTAACTCCCCCATTAAGAGAAAAACTATATTAACGCATCTTAAAAAATCACAGGCTCATGGCATGCTCCTACAGGAAACCTACTTGACTGCCGCCTCAGAACATGACAAACTCAAAACCAAATGGGTGTCAGAGGTCCTTAGTGCCCCCTATAATAGTTCTAGTAGAGAAGTATCTCTTCTTATATGTCAAGGCCTAAATTATCAGATAGGAGACATTATAGCAGACCCAGAGGGTAGGTTCCTTATTGTTAGGCTAAAGTGGCAGGATGACTGGTACACCTTTTGTAATGTATACGGCCCCAACCAAAGGGCGCCCACAATTTGGAGGTCACTGACTTCCTCTTTGGCTCAACACCTTGACACTAAACTTATCATAGCGGGTGACTTTAATTTAACACCTAACCCAGTTTTAGACAGATTTCGAGATCCGACTGCCCCCCCCAGGCCCACAAAAAAAGAGATATGACAATATTCCCAACCAAAGTGTTTAATGCCTTATATTACTCATTAGGGGTACAGGACGTATGGAGAAGACGTAACCCTATGGGCAGGGACTATACTTGTGCCTCTCGTACACACAACTCACTTTCCCGAATAGATCTCTTTCTCACCTCTACCTCCCTAGAGCTTCTGATTACAGAAACTAAGATTGCTAACATTACTATTTCAGATCACGCCCCTATTTCTCTGACCTTTTCACAAACCCCCCAACCTACAAATAAGAGAATATTTAGATTTCCAACTCACCTCATAAAGTCCCCTGACTTTGCAATGTATTTAATAAGCAATGGGATGACTTTCAACAACAGAGCACACATGTCTACCCCGACTCTTTTCTGGGAATCGGCCAAGGCAGTCCTCAGGGGTGACATAATTGCTTACCTAACCAAACAAAAGCGTCTTCAAACTGGTAGGGAAGAACATTACAACACTCAACTGACTAATACCTATGCTCAATATTGTCAATTTCCTACCCCACAGAGCAGAGCCTCATATTTTGTGGCGAGGAAAGAGAGAGACACTTTTGTATTACAAAACACTATTCGTAGAGATAACAGGAACCAGGGTTTTTTTTAAGACATGGTAATATGTCTGGTAGGTTTTTGGCCTCACTGGTCAAGATTAAACAGGCAAACAGAGGGGTTCCAGTGATCAAGAGTCAAGGTCACCTAACAAATGATAAAACTGCTATAGTGTCAGAATTTACAGAATACTACACCAACTTGTATCAATCACAACCACCTCATGAAAGTGCACAACAGAAATTTTGGGAAAAACTCACTCCTAAAATTACAGACAATCAATTATATAATCTAAATGCCCCCGATATATCAGGAAGACGTGGCCAACACAATTAAATCTCTTGCCCTTGGGAAAACACCTGGTCCCGACAGGCTTCTAACTGAATTTTATAGGATGTTATCAGACCAAACTATTCCTGTACTAACCACTTTATTTGCTCACTACTTTACAGGCCAAAATACCCACTCTGCTAGCTTTTCTGCAGAAAATATTACAGTCATACATAAGGCAGGTAAAGACCCCACTATACCGGCGTTGTATAGACTGATATCCCTTTTAAATGTTGATTATAAACTACTAACCAAACTTTTAGCTAATCGGTTAAAAAATATACTCCCTCATATCCTACACCCAGACAAGACAGGCTTTACTTCCCACCGCTCTTCTGTCACGAACATCCGGAAAGTTCTCCATGCAGTATCACACCATTGCTTGGCTAGACAAGAGGGAACTCTTTCATCTCTTCCGGAGGCCTTCCTGCTATCTTTGGATGCAGAGAAGGCCTTTGATAGAGTGGAGTGGACTCATCTTTTTCACTCCATGGAAACTTTTGGTATTTCAGGCCACTTCACCACGTTCCTTAAAAATATCTACTCTAGCCCTGTGGCATACCTATTGATTAATAACCTTTATTCTCCCCCGATCCCTCTGCATAGGGGAACATGCCAAGGCTGCCCCCTTTCCCCACTTCTTTTCAACTTAGCATTGGAGCCACTGGCGGCTCCTCTTAGAAATCTCTTCCCTGGTATTCAAGTTAATTCCCACAAACTCCAAATAGCACTCTGTGCAGATGACATGCTGCTCTTTATTTCGAATACACAAGTTCATGTCCCAATTATCTTAGACACTATTGGATTGTTTGGACAATTCTCAGGATACAAAATTAACATCTCAAAATAAGAAATCTTATGGCTACACCGTAAAACTAATAATCCTGAAGAACTATACCCTTTTCATCCGGTAAACTCTCACTTAACCTACCTGGGAATTCACATCTCAGCAAACCTGCAGCACTGGTATTCTCAAAATTGATCTCCCCTGATCCAGCAAATCAAGCTAGATCTAAATGCTTGGCAAAACTTGCCATTATCTTTAATGGGTAGAGTCCACGTTATTAAAATGATGATTCTTCCCAAGATTTTATATCCTTTACAGATGCTCCCCCTATTACTCCGATGGAAAGACTTGGCCTATTTAAATGCTATAGTCCGAAACTTCCTTTGGAGAGGCGGTAAACTGCGCATAGGGGTACATAAGCTATATCTCCCTTACTCGAAGGGGGGGTTAGGCTTGCCAAATTTCCTATACTATAACTGGGCCTCCTTAGCAAAATTAGCACTAGATTGTAAACTAAACACACAACACTTCTCTAGTGCTCACTTAGAAGAAGCCCCACTACCTCAGGTGTCTCCCGCTTTCCTGCCGCACGCTGCTTTATCTGAACTACCAACAACTTTACAACACCATCCTATGTTTTGAGATGTGCTTCTGGGATGGAAGGCTATGACCAAAGCATTGGCATGGGATCCCAGTCATACAAAATATCTTCCCATCATAGGGAATCCGAGATTCCAACCTGGCATATTATACCCCATCTTTCACACTTGGAGAGATCAGGGCATAGACAGTGTAGACAAATTACTAGAACATACTACCAAATCTGTCCTACCTTATGATGCCATATGTAGGAAATTCCTAATCCCCTACACTAACAGATTTGCCTATTTCCAGGCTCGACATTATATAAACCACATCTTACAGAATTGTGAGACATTTTGGACAAACTCGCCTCTGGCGCACACCATTGCACAATTTCATGCACATGACTTTACCATTTCATCAATCTATAATGAACTAATAAATATTAAGGCCCCCGCCATGCTACTATCACACCTCTTTGACACTTGGAATAAGAGACTGCTCACTATATCCTCTAGGAAATCTATACTTGACAGCCTTACTCTTACCTGGACCGCGACACTAGCAGCTGACCTTAGGGAATCACAAATACGGGTTATCTATCAAGACTATCTCACACCTGGGAGGCTGAGCAAGTGGAGAAAAGACTTCTCAAATATATGTGGAAAATGCTCCTACCCTATTTGGTACTGCCCCAAAGTTCACAACTATTGGAACCAAGTCTCTTTCTGGCTCTCCAGGATTGCAAACGCCCCCATTGCCCTTACTCATATACGAGTGTTATTTCTAGAGCAGATACCGGCTCCACAACAAGATAGGAAACTCCTCATTAATATTATACTTCTGGCAATGAAATTTAATTTCCGAAAGTGGCTTCATAGAGAGGCCCCATCCGTTAGCTTTTTGAAACAAATGCTACTGAAATTGTTGTTATATGAACAATATGATACTTTATATGATGTTAATGTAAGAGTAGCTCGCTTTATTATACAATGGAGACTCTTTTTAGAATCTCTAGAGTCTCCAACTCAAAGGCAGA
Organism: Bombina bombina; assembly: GCF_027579735.1. NCBI lineage: Eukaryota > Metazoa > Chordata > Amphibia > Anura > Bombinatoridae > Bombina > Bombina bombina. The sequence continues at coordinate 859,884,646 of NC_069503.1, read as the reverse complement.
TACTCTACCCATTCAAAAATACTATATATATGCTAGAAGAGAATCTACGGGGCAAATGGAATATCTGGTAGGAAGAGGTGTGACATGGGGGGAGAACAGATGGTATATGATTCAATAGGTGCTAACCTGATGATGTCTAGTTTTTAATTCACTAAGTGTTCTTGTGGCTAGAAATGTTGATTACTGTTGCACATAACAAAGTATGTTTTGGTTTTCTTTTTTTACTGTTTGTATTTGTTCTCTCTATAAAAAAAATAGAAAAGAGCCCCTACACTAGGATTCAGATTTAACCTAGGCTACTTTATTTTTCAAAGGTTTTGTATAATTATAAAAAAAAATGGTTCAACAGGTGATATGATTAATATTAACCCCTTTTATGGGGCAATTCTTGCTAGACACTTAACCAACTATTGACGATGATTGTAATTGCATAACCACGTATGTGGCTTATTGTGACTTTGTATGTTGGATTGTATTCTTGTATACCTGTTGACAATTAAAATAAAAGTTTTTTTAAAAAAACAAACCAAAATAGTACAAACAAAATAATGCAAAACAGATTGACATTCACTACATATTAGACACTGCACTAATAATGTTCTCCCTGGATAGGGCAATATCTCCTTTCTGAACTGATGTAAGCTCCCTATTCATTTATTTGAATTTATGCACACATCCAAACCTTAATTAAAACTGAAATTTAAACCTTTAGACAACGTGGCTAATTCTTCTAGGCTGCTATATGACTATAGTCATCTGAAATAAATTCTAGCCCTTTTTTATGATCTAGAGTGATAATCTGTAATAACACCTTAATTATTGTGAATATCTCCTAATACCTCTTACCAAATATATCAAATAGTGAGCAAAATACATAAGCTATACGCCAAACCATGAATATTAAATTATTATATAATGTTTCTGTATAGTGCTTTATAGACATTACTAGTAGAGACATTCCTTTAATCCTATGCTTGAACATACAATGTTAAGCACTATTAGCCACATCTGTATTAACAATAGCGGACCAGAGCCGCTTGTTAGATAACCCAGATAGTAACCCAGGAAATATTACAAAATAAGAGAACCTTTCATATGTAAATTATATAGGCTACCAGTTTTATCCTTCTATTAGGGATATAATTATATCTAAAGCTAAACATAATATCTAAATGAGCCAACACATCATTATATAGAAAACCAATATTCAAAATGGATTAGACCTGGTTACTGTAATGTCAACATAAGAACACACATCACTCTAGTAGGTCAACAGAGGGTTGGGTCAATGCTTCATATGACTGTTCAAACTTATTATGGTGAATACAAAAGATTCTCATTATTGTCCAGATCATTCTGACGCTTACCATCAGAACTTTTAAGTACAAAAAGATATACTTGGGATACTATATTCCTTCTCCAGGTCCGCTGTAATGGATCTAATAAAATGGGCATATCCCTGAATATAAGCTGCTCTCAAACAGGTGATCATCCGATGCCTTTTCTCAGAAATGGCACTACTGTGAGACCATCAAGCGTAGCTTCCTGGACCGCATACTGGTCCCTCCACACCTGTAGCATAGCAATGAGGCCAAGATGGCTCCTCCGCTGTAGATCCCTTTTCTCCTTTTGCGATCTGCTTGACTTAGCTGATTTCAGCACCCAGTCACGAGAGCCGTCCGCTCCCCCCGACCTAGGAACCGAAATGGGAGATGTGCACTTATCTCCATAATGAGGATCAGCTTGGATTCCGAGAGTCTACAGTCCCGGTTTCTAAAATCCCCGGCATACTGCATGCATCCATGGGAGGAAACCTTTACTGCATCCAAATCCGCCCCAGCTGATAATGTTTCCGTAAAAGTGAGCCCTGGGTTCGGTGGTGTAGGACTTTTTAGCTGCGATGTGTGTGCTTCTAGGGCAGGCCCAGGATCCCTCTGCGTGCTCTGGCCTACACTCTGCGCAATATGAATGAGGTCTAACATGCATTCATCAATTTTAGATTCTAGCTTCAATAACATAGCCCATATAGTCTCCCCAGTCTTCTCCATGCCGAGTGATCATTCGTCCGCTGTTGTTATCCAACTAGTAGGGGCTAAGGAACTCGGTTCTCGCGGTGGGAATGCTTAATTTGCAGCATTAGGCCGCTGCATTAGATTATGATGATCCGGGATTAGGCTTATCAAACAAAAAGTCTTACATTTCTGGTATCAATCTCTGGTCAAGTGTGTTCTGCCCAGGACTACATAAATATCAGCTGGGTAGTGGAGGTCTTGTTAAGAGCTCTAGAAAAAGCAACCAATGCCGCCTGGACACGCCCCCCAGAAATATAAATATTTATTTGAGCTACATCTTTTGTATTTAAACATATAGATTAGACACATTAAATCTGGAATTTACATTACTCAACAGTTTTAAGTTATTAAGACGTCTTCTTCTTGGCATCCTTTGATCCTCTTGTTAGCCTGGGTATCATGCCACTGTGGTTACCTCCATTTTTCTCATATGTTGATCATCCTGCTCTTTAACCCATTCATTTGAGATACCATCATGGTAAATTCTGTCAAGGATCTATGACTCATATTATTCTTAGGTCTTGCCACCCATTGAATCCCTTTTTTCACTAACTTGAGTAGGTTTTTAATTTTTTTTACCATGATATGAAAGGGTTAATTTTATGGGCATATTTAAGAGATAATTGGGACAGCTATGGTATCCTTGATAAATTGCCGATAGGGCAGGACACATGTTGGATGCTTCTCAGTTAAGTGTGTAGAGTTATGTTTTCTCCTTGTTTTTATGATGAAATAAAATACTGAGTTTTATTAACTCTATGCCTTATGGATATTCTCTCCTACATTTTCAAACTTTCTTGTGCAATGCCACCCCTTGCTCCGGTGTAACCAATTGCACTAGAACAGGGAATGTCAATCACCCCTAATGAGCAAGTGTCAGGGTGATTGATCTTACCCCCTCTGAGGTGGCAGAGAAGAAAAGGAAGTTTCTGTTTCCTACTGGTCATCACAGCCCAAAAAGTTGCAAATGCAGCTTCATTAATCTAGTTTAAATGGACACAAAACCCTAAAATTTTCTTTCATGATTTGGATGAAACATACAATTTTCCAATTTACTTCTATAGAAGTTCTATTATCAAATTTGCTTCATTATGTTGTTATCCTTTGCTGAAGTAACAGTATTGCACTACTAGCAGCTAGGTGAACGCATCTAGTTAGCCAATCACAAGAGAAAATGTGTACAGGCACCAATCAGCAGCTAGCTCCCACTAGTGTAGGATGTGTGCATATTCTTTTTAAACAAGGGGTACTAAGAGAACAAAGCACATTTGAAAACAGAAGTTAATTTAAAAGTGTCTTAAAATAACATGCTCTATTTCAATCATGCAAGTTTAATTTTGATTTTCCTATCCCTTTAAATAGTGTGTTTAAAAATGATTAGGAAATAATTGCTCTGTTTTATTCCTCATTAAGGGCTAGTTTACGAATGCTGGGCTAACTGTTGTGCGCAAGCGATAAGGGTTTTATGTGAAGAACATTGGAATGTGAAATATTAATATATCATGTTGGGTTAAAGAACTTGAGATAATATGATCAGGTTTGCGAGCGAGTATGGGTGTTAGGTATCTTTTCCACTTTTCGCACTCTATTGAAGCCTATGTGGGAATATGTTAATGCGGTCTCGATATTCGAAGTTCGTCTTTTTGCCCTTGTGCAAAATAATTTTACTTTGAACTTGTAATACGCATGCTACCCACTTGTAATCTACTCTTAGTATGGTAAATCTTCTAATTAGGCATTTGTGCATCAAAATCTAGTTTCTTGAAATGCTCAGTCTGCTAAAAAACGACATGTACAAAATAAATCATTAAACTTCAATTTAATATATAATATAAATTCAACAGTGATAAATACAAATAAAAAAAATGTAGATTGTTGAGAACTTTAAAAAAACTATACATTTAAATACATACCACTTAGAAATAAATGTAAAACAAATATCAGTGAATTTGGGTCAACAAGCATGCTATCATGTAAAAATAACAGATTTTCAAATGATTTATGTAGGATGGTCCCCCTCTTCCACCACTGCAAATAAGCCTTATCTCACTTTCCTCACTTTGCCTTATTCCCCCCAGAGCAATTAATATTGGCACCAACCTTTCCCTCCTTTAGTACATCTAGCTGATCTATGCCATACCCACACCCCATTAATACTAACAAAGACCTCCCCCACTACTACAACAGTGTTGCAAATGGGTGGTCTGATACATTTCTACTATTCTCATCACAAGTGTGGCTTGATTCACTTCACAGAGAGTTCATGTACTGCTCAAATATGTTGCAAGAACGTTTGCTTACTTATAAGGGGCTAGATTACAAGTGGTGTGCTTTTGTTAGTGTGAGGAGCACAAACATTGATTTGATTTTGGTTTTGAAAATAAGCCAATAGGAATTCAAGGGCACCCCTACATAATGGAGGCTCTCACATTCAAGCTTCAGTGTATGGTGGTTACCAGAAATTTTGGATAGAATATTAGAAGTATATGATGAAAAATAGGATATGGAAGAAGATTGGCCCAGTGGCATGCCACCACAAATTAAGTAAGAAGAGGAGCACCGCAAGAGGTGATCACCTAGGAATCATATTCAGTGTATTTTTTTCTGTAATGTATTTTTTTCTGTAATGGTAGTTTCTTTTTTTCTGGTAATGTTAGGTTTTTTAATTTCTGTATTGGTAGATTTTTCTTGTGTTCCAAGGTTAGGGGTGTTGGGGGGATAGATGTTAGGAGGTTGGGGGTAATTTGTTATAGGGTGTGGTGCTTAGGTGGTTAAGAGTGTTATGGGGTACTTTGCGATGTGGGTGTGTGTTGGTTTAGGGGTTAATAGTGCAGCAGATACTTTGCAATGTGGGTGGTAGTGGTTTAGGGGGTAAGAAGAAATAAGCTTTTTGATGGTGCGGGTAAGTGTATTAGTATGTGTAAGAGTATTAAATATTGAAATTAATTTTTTTGTGCGCCAGCAAAATCCGACACACGCTAACTTCAGGACTTTGGATACCATTACAGTGTTTATTTCTTATCCCCACACACTTCAATGGAGCTGGATTTTAAGAAAAATATGGTTGCATTGAGCTTCATACCGCATACAAATACCAGCGCTGCTTTGAGCTGCTGTTACGTGCTCGTGCACGATTTCCCCATAGACATCATCGGGGAGAGCCGGGAAAAAAAAGCCTAACACATGCAATAACGGAGCATAAAGCTCCATAACGCAGCCCCATTGAGGTCTATGGGGAAACAAAATCTATGTCTACACCTAACACCCTAACATAAACCCCGAGTCTAAACACCCCTTATCTGCCACCCCCGATATCGCAGACACCTACATTACACTTATCAACCCCGAATCTGCCGCACCCAATGTCGCCGCCACCTACCTACAATTATTAACCCCTAATCTTCTGCCCCCAACGTCGCCGCCGACACTATACTAAAGTTATTAACCACTAAACTTCTGGTCTCCCACATCACTAACACTAAAAAAAAATATTAACCCCTAAACCTAACCCTAAGTCTAACCCTAACACCCCTAACTTTAATATAATTAAAATAAATCTAAATAAAACTTACTATCATTACCTAAATAATTCCTATTTAAAACAAAATACTTACCTATAAAATAAACCCTAAGCTAGCTACAATATAACTAAAAGTTACATTGTAGCTATCTTAGGTTTTATTTTTATTTCACAGCTAAGTTTGTATTTATTTTAACTAGGTAGACTAGCTAGTAAATAGTTATTAACTATTTACTAGCTACCTAGTTAATATAAATACAAATTTACCTGTAAAATAAAACCTAACCCGAGTTACACTAATACCTAACATTACACTAAAATTAAATAAATTACATTAATTAAATTCAATTAACTAAATTACAAAAAAACCCCACTAAATTACACAAATAAAAAAGAAATTATCAAATATTTAAACTAATTACACCTAATCTAATAGCCCTATCAAGATAAAAAAAAAACTAGCCTACACTAAACTACCAATAGCCCTTAAAAGGGCCTTTTGCGGGGCATTGCCCCAAAGAAATCAGCTCTTTTACCTGTAAAAAAAAATACAAACAACCCCCCAACAGTAAAACCTATCTAAAAAATCTAAAAAACCTAAGCTCCCCATTGCCCTGAAAAGGGCATTTAGATGGGCATTGCCCTTAAAAGGGCATTTAGCTCTTTTACAGTGCCCAAAACCCTAAGCTAGAAATAAAACCCACCCAATAAACCCTTAATAAAACCTAACACTAACCCCCGAAGATCCACTTACAGTTTTTGAAGACCGGACATCCATCCTCATCCAACCGGGAGAAGTCTTCATCCAAGCAAGCAGAAGTCCTCAACAAAGCCGGAAAAAGTTTTCATCCAAGCGGAAAGAAGTCGTCCTCCAGGCGGGCAGAAGTCTTCATCCAGACGGCATCTTCTATCTTCATACTTACGACGCAGAGCGGCTCCCTCTTCAAGACATCCAGCGCGGAGAATCCTCTTCATACGGTCCCAGCCGTACACTATAGGTTCCCTTTAAATGACATCATCCAAAATGGCATCCCTTGTATTCTGATTGGCTGATAGAATTCTATCAGCCAATCGGAATTATAGGGTAAAAAATCCTATTGGCTGATGCAATCAGCCAATAGCATTGAGCTTCAATCCTATTAGCTGATCAAATTAGCCAATAGGATTGAGCTTGCATTCTATTGGCTGTTCCAATCAGCCAATAGAATGCGAGCTCAATCCTATTGGCTAATTGGATCAGCCAATAGGATTAAAGCTCAATCCTATTGGCTGATTGCATCAGCCAATATGATTTTTTACCCTTTAATTTCGATTGGCTGATAGAATTCTATCAGCCAATCGGAATTCAAGGGACGCCATCTTGGATGACTTCCCTTAAAGGGAACCTTTAGTGTACGGCTGGGACCGTATGAATAGGATGATCTGCTCCAGATGTCTTGAAGATGAAGCTGCTCCGTGTCGGAAGAAGAAAGATAGAAGATGCATCTGGATGAAGACTTCTGCCCGTCTGGAGGACGACTTCTTTCCGCTTGGGTGAAGACTTCTCTGCTTGGATGAACGCCTGAATTTCATTACTAGCTATACCCCAGGTACCAAAGTCCTGGCATCCACTATAAAGAAGAAATGGAGCATATTGGCTGAGGATACCAGCCTCCCATTCTACAAAACCCCACCACCGAGGTTGGTGTATAAGAGGGCAAGTAATTTACGAGATCTTCTGGTAATCAATAATCCCATCCACTGTTATGATAAACAGACATGGGTACCCAAGGGTAAACAAGGATACTTCCGCTGTTTTAAGCTGTGTAACCTGTAACATCCTATTAACAGGGAACTCTTTCCACCATCCTCACACCAACAAGTGGTTTACCATCAGACACAGGCTAACCTGTAGCTTGGAATTTGTGGTGTATATCATCAGATGTCCTTGTTCTTTTTACTATGTTGGAAAGACTGTGACATCCTTCCTTCTACCTGCTTCTTAAGGCATGACGTTTATAAAGTTGGGATGTTTATCATCTGGCTTATTTGATTTAGATCTATTTAAAAAAACAATTATTTGAGTAACATATTAGGTGTATTTATTCTGTTGGGGCATCCAGCACTTTGATATCATGGGGTATGGATGGTGCTAGTATACTAGTAGGTCCTGGTATAAAGCTGTTTAAATGTATGTTGAGATTGTTATGATTATTGTAATTGTACTAAATGAATCCATTTGAACATAAGAACATAACATGTGATCATAAGATATATACCATATAGGCAGCAGCAGTATAGACATCCGGCTTGTATTCGCCATTATACAACACGCCAAAATCGGCATGGACTTGTGGGCGTGGTCAGTGCTAGTGATTCATTCCTACCCCTTCAATGTCACAAGAGGAATAGCCAATCAGATCATTGTATCAGACGTTGCCACAGCCACATTCAATAGCAACATATGGGCATGCCAAGTACATGTCACGGGAGAAATAGTAAACAGATCCATTGTATCAAGCGTTGCTATAGCAACATCAGACCCAACATCTAAACAATATAGGCAAAAATAACACACAAAGTTTGTGAAAACTGCACGTCGTGATTTGAATCACTGATTGGGTATACAAAAGGTTTTGCATGTACAACAAGTAGGTAGTGTATTGCTTGTATTCTCTATCAAGTAAAGCTGTACCATGCCAAATGTAACATATAATCAGTGAGAAGTAATATACCAATGTATTTAACTGAGAGGATAAAGCCGTGCTGTTGGCAAGTGGTCACAGTAATAAAGTTCAATCTTGCAATGGTTCTTATCAAGAACAGATTTATAAGTGAAACATGTATGATCTCACCGCTCTTGCCGCCTCTGTCATGCCCCTCAGGCCGTCCCAATATCAGGTATGGATTCACTCCTCCGGCATCCAAACATACGATCAAATGAACAAATGAAATTACCTGTGTTGGAACTAATCACAGCCGTAGGCCTTGGTGCAGGTAAAAATCAACTTTATTTTCAGTAGATTAACATTCACAGGGTGAAACAGACTCAGGGGTACACTGAGAACAAACGTCCGACGCGTTTCCTGCCCGGAGGCACTTCGTCAGGGACTTACATAGTCAAAACACAAACTGCTTAAAAAGGCTTACTTGCTTACGTAACGAAATTAGCACCTGTTCATTATAGTTAAAGGGGCAAATGCTACCGTCTATGGAAGCAGGCTACTGCTGGGTTTTGAAAAAACCCTTTAAGGCGTTCAGCAAGAATAGCATTGTATCTAAGGTGCCATATGTGTATGAATCTTGTATCAATATTAGTAACACAAAAGATACAATGTAAACGCTGATAAATAATAGGATGTTAAAATAGCCTTTTCCAAAGAAAGTTGCAAAATAGTACAGAAGTTGCTCTATGAACAATTCATATGAACAAATGCTAAAGGAACAAAGGATTATATTCAAGCTGCAAATTTAAAAGAATAACAATATTGTTAATTCAATGTACAGTGGACTCACAGAGGATTCAAAGTGAGACATTTTTACAAGTCTCATACAAGAGTTTAAAATGTTGAAGAATTTACATTAGAACTGTCTGTGTTAAAAAGTTAATTAATTGGACATTAAGGGAGAATTTGAAAACCTATACAGTCATTCTTTTATCCAGCTTGGCTTAATATGTTAAGTTAAGTTAAGTTACAAAACGTGTTGAATAAACTAACGAATGTTCTGTGTAAATAGTGGAACAAACTAAGGCCTAGATTTAGAGTTTGGCGGTAGCCGTGAAAACCAGCGTTAGAGGCTCCTAACGCTGGTTTTAGGCTACCTCCGGTATTTGGAGTCACTCAAAATAGGGTCTAACGCTCACTTTTCAGCCGCGACTTTTCCATACCGCAGATCCCCTTACGTCAATTGCGTATCCTATCTTTTCAATGGGATTTTTCTAACTCCGGTATTTAGAGTCGTGTCTGAAGTGAGCGTTAGAAATCTAACGACAAAACTCCAGCCGCAGAAAAAAGTCAGTAGTTAAGAGCTTTCTGGGCTAACGCCGGTTCATAAAGCTCTTAACTACTATACTCTAAAGTACATTAACACCCATAAACTACCTATGTACCCCTAAAACGAGGTCCCCCCACATCGCAGCCATTCGATTAAATTTTTTTAACCCCTAATCTGAAGACCGCCACCTGCATAATACTTATGTACCCCTAATCTGCTGCCCCTAACACCGCCGACCCCTATATTATATTTATTAACCCCTAGTCTGCCCCCCACAACGTCGCCGCCAGCTACCTACACTTATTAACCCCTAATCTGCCGACCACAAAGCGCCGCCACCTACATTATAGCTATGTACCCCTAATCTGCTGCCCTAACATCGCCGACCCCTATATTATATTTATTAACCCCTAACCTGCCCCCCACAACGTCGCCGCTACCTACCTACAATAATTAACCCCTAATCTGCCGACCGCAAAGAGCCGCCAGCTACATTATAGCTATGTACCCCTAATCTGCTGCCCCTAACACCGCCGACCCCTATATTATATTTATTAACCCCTAACCTGCCCTCCCTAACATCGCCGACACCTAACTTCAATTATTAACCCCTAATCTGCCGACCGAATCTCGCCGCTATTCTAATAAATGTATTAACCCCTAAAGCTAAGTCTAACCCTAACACTAACACCCCCCTAAGTTAAATATAATTTACATCTAACGAAATTAATTAACTCTTATTAAATAAATTATTCCTATTTAAAGCTAAATACTTACCTGTAAAATAAATCCTAATATAGCTACAACATAAATTATAATTATATTATAGCTATTTTAGGATTAATATTTATTTTACAGGTAACTTTGTATTTATTTTAACCAGGTGAGGTTATTTTAACCGGTGAGGTGAAGACAAGGTAGGGAGATCTTCAGGGGCTTAGTGTTAGGTTTATTTAAGGGGGGTTTGGGTTAGATTAGGGGTATGTGGGTGGTGGGTTGTAATGTTGGGGGGGGTATTGTATGTTTTTTTTTTACAGGCAAAAGAGCTGAACTTCTTGGGGCATGCCCCGCAAAGGGCCCTGTTCAGGGCTGGTAAGGTAAAAGAGCTTTGAACTTTAGTAATCTAGAATAGGGTAGGGCATTTTTTTATTTTGAGGGGCTTTGTTATTTTATTAGGGGGCTTAGAGTAGGTGTAATTAGTTTAAAATTGTTGTAATATTTTTCTTATGTTTGTAAATATTTTTTTATTTTTTGTAACTTAGTTCTTTTTTATTTTTTGTACTTTAGTTAGTTTATTTCATTGTAGTTATTTGTAGGTATTGTATTTAATTAATTTATTGATAGTGTAGTGTTAGGTTTAATTGTAGGTATTTTATTTAATTAATTTATTGATAGCGTAGTGTTAGGTTTAATTGTAACTTAGGTTAGGATTTATTTTACAGGTAAATTTGTAATTATTTTAACTATTTTAGCTATTAAATAGTTCTTAACTATTTAATAGCTATTGTACCTGGTTAAAATAAATACAAAGTTACCTGTAAAATAAATATGAATCCTAAAATAGCTATAATATAATTATAATTTATATTGTAGCTATATTAGGATTTATTTTACAGGTAAGTATTTAGCTTTAAATAGGAATAATTATTTAATAAGAGTTAATTAATTTCGTTAGATTAAAATTATATTTAATTTAGGGGGTGTTAGTGTTAGGGTTAATACATTTATTAGAATAGCAGTGAGCTCAAGTCAGCAGATTAGGGGTTAATAATTGAAGTTAGGTGTCGGCGATGTTAGGGAGGGCAGATTAGGGGTTAATACTATTTATTATAGGGTTAGTGAGGCGGATTAGGGGTTAATAACTTTATAATAATAGTGGTGCGGTCCGCTCGACAGATTAGGGGTTAATAAGTGTAGGCAGGTGGAGGCGACATTGTGGGGGGCAGATTAGGGGTTAATAAATATAATATAGGCGTCAGCGATGTTAGGGCAGCAGATTAGGGGTACATAGGGATAATGTAAGTAGCGGCGGTTTACGAAGCGGCAGATTAGGGGTTAATAATAATATGCAGGGGTCAGCGATAGCGGGGGCGGCAGATTAGGGGTTAATAAGTGTAAGGTTAGGGGTGTTTAGACTCGGGGTACATGTTAGAGTGTTAGGTGCAGACGTAGGAAGTGTTTCCCCATAGCAAACAATGGGGCTGCGTTAGGAGCTGAACGCGGCTTTTTTGCAGGTGTTAGGTTTTTTTTCAGCTCAAACAGCCCCATTGTTTCCTATGGGGGAATCGTGCACAAGCACGTTTTTGAGGCTGGCAGCTTGCGTAAGCAACTCTGGTATCGAGAGTGGAAGTTGCATTAAATATGCTCTACGCTCCTTTTTTGGAGCCTAACGCAGCCTTTATGTGGACTCTCAATACCAGAGTTATTTTTATGGTGCGGCCAGAAAAAAGCCAGCGTTAGCTTTTTGGGTCGTTACCGACAAAACTCTAAATCTAGCCGTAAAGTAATTCATGAAAGTGTAATATAAAATTTAGAAAATTAAGATTACAATTAAATTTAAATTAAAACTAAATTCACAATGTGATATTTTAAATTTACTGAGGTGAAATACCCTAGTGAGGATCATATCTAAGGTTTATCGCATTAATTGAAGTTTTGTATTAAATGACAAATAAGATCCAATGCTATATGGAATAACTAATATAATAATATTGACAAATTCTATGTCAAAAATGAGTGAAAAGACCATAAATTAAGTCTGAATAGTGAAATACTGTATGAATACAAATAAATGTGAACATCCAACTGACCAGTCTTATATTATACTGTCTACATGTGAGCAAAATTGTGCTAATGATAGTGATGTCACTTATGTCTATATAGACGATAAAATAATGTGAAAACTTAAAATACAGCTAAAGCTGGATCTGGGACTTAACAAAACCAAATATGCTAATACTTGAGCTGGGGAGCACTCTGGAGGGACATGAGTAAAAATTACTATATGTATAGAGCAACTATGTTCATTACCATGACGGGTTATAGAGAAAATATATATATATGTATATAGCTATTGAAGAGAATTCAGTCCACAAAGTATCTCAGGTCAGTGATCTTATTAATACCAGTTGGGGTGCCCTTTAACTATAATGAACAGGTGCTAATTTCGTTACGTAAGCAAGTAAGCCTTTTTAAGCTGTTTGTGTTTTGACTATGTAAGTCCCTGACGAAGTGCCTCCGGGCAGGAAACGCGTCGGACGTTTGTTCTCAGTGTACCCCTGAGTCTGTTTCACCCTGTGAATGTTAATCTACTGAAAATAAAGTTCATTTTTACCTGCACCGAGGCCTACGGCTGTGATTAGTTCCAACACAGGTAATTTCACTTGTTCATCTAAACAATATACACAGTAAGCTATCATATAGCGATCGTCAAATATCTTGCATATAAATGGCCCAAGCATCACCAATTCAACCATCACCTGATCAAAGATTTGACGTTATTCAAACATCCGGCTTATATCCACCATGGATCAGCACACCGAAACCAGCATAGCCTTGTGGGCATGGCCAGTAATAGTAAAAACTACTGCATCATTCTGTGTCATATACAAGCTAACCAATCGTACCATTGCATCCATCGTTGCCATAACAACGTTCAACAGCATGTCAAAATCAACTTGTGGGCATAGCAAGTATTAGTGGCTCATAATTCATACATCCACACCTCAGAGGGAGGAACCAGCAAACCCATTGTATCGAACGTTGCAATAGCAACCATTGAATAGCAATTATGACATCCAGCACAACGAACTAATAGTAAATATAAAAAGTTAGCTATCAAGCAGCAATAATCAACCATCTTACATGATAAACCCAGGTGTCACTAATTGTACCAAAACCTTATCAAGAATCAAACAGTATTCTATATCACATAAGAATTCAATGTGTAGCAAACAAATCCTAAGTCCAACATAGCATTACCCAGAGTATTAAAGACATCTTACATAACTTATCCTATACTGTCAGTATCAACTATATATGTACTATGTGGTCTATGCTGATAAAATAGTATACTGCTAATCTAGCCCTAATAACATATAACTTAAGTCTCCCTATCAACAAAAGTGTGTATGGATACTATGGGGCTCAGAGGGATGTATATATCAATCTTAATAACTATTCCATGTGGTCCTACACTAAACTAATAGAACATCAATGAAGCCCAATATCTTATATACTCAAACCAATCAAAAAAAAAAAAAAAAAAAAAAAAAAAAAATATATATATATATATATATATATACACAAAGAGAGAGAGATAGATACACACACACAAACATATATATATATATATATATATATATATATATATATATATATATATATATATATATATATATATATATATATATATATATATATATATATATATATATGTGTGTGTAGAGAAAGGTATCTTGAATTTAGCGCATCTAATATAATCCTTTAAAAATCACCTAGCTAGTATGAGGTGATGCTACCATTAAATAGTATAAGAAAATAGTATAAGAAATATTATCTAGACAATTCTATCCTGAGAGGTATACATAGAAAGGCATATACATGGTTAATAAAAATAACAGTTTGTTAGGACTGGTAATGTCTAAACGAATGTCCAATAAGACAACTCAAGTTAATACAATAAAATAAAATGAATTAAAATGCAATGAAATAGGATAAAATAGGAGGTCATGTAAATTAAACACAAAAACATATAACACAAAAAAATGCTGAAAAAAGCTTACAAATTCTAAATAAGAGTCCACAAGCAAAAAGGCATATATCAAAAATCACCAGGGAATACTCTGTAACGGAGGCAAAGTTTATAATACACCCATATTAATATCAAAGGTGATATTTTGGTATTTAAGTGTCCGTGGTGACTTGTCAAAAAACGTTGCGATGTGAAGGATGTGAGAGTTTCTTGTCCGTTAATACATAAAGGTGGGTACTCACCAGATTTCACCTCAATCAAATGAGGTAAGTGTCTTGCCCAAAACTGTATTTGATTTTTGTGGTTTAGGTGATCTTTGGCTGAAAATGTGAGACGCTGTATCCCCCGTTCTTCCCCAACTGGTACTGAGAGTCTGTATTGAACTCCAGGATAAACGTGCATAAAACAAGGAGAAAAACTAATAGTGTATTACCGTTTATTAAAAAACAAATATACACATATATGGGAATCCTTTGTGAATATGCTTACTAGGGATAACCTCAACAGATGAGGTATGTGACAGATAAAATACTTTGTAATTCACAGTAGCAGTAAAACATGTTCCTTATAAGCATGTCAGTCGATAAGAGAGCACTACCAGGACCGGGTAGTATTATATCGCCTTATGCGTTTCGAAGTCTACCTCACTAATGGAGTACTTCTTCGTCAGAGGCATCAATAAGGGAAAACGCCGGTACTGTGTTTGATTTTTAAATGGTTTAAACTGAGTAAGTAAGAAAGACTTGACAGGCAGAGATCCAATAACAGATTTGAAACATCCCCTAAGGGTGTTAAGATACAAGAACAAAATAAAAGTTGCATAGTTATTGGCTGACACAGCACAGGAGTGAATAAGATGAGAAGGAAATTACTAGATCTTTATTGAATAATCCATTTTCTTGTCTGCAGAGAATAAATGCCTGGATGACTCAACAAATTTTCAATTTTGTTGCACATATTTATACTTTTGTTGTTTCATTAGAGCAGCTACTCCCCCTACCCCCCCCCCCAAATGTGATGAACAGTGAAAAATAAGTCTATTTTTTTATTCATCCAAATCATAATGCACTTCTAGTAAATACAGGATAAGTTTTCGATAAGCTATCAAATTGCTAAGTGCACAGGTATAATGTATTCATATTGTGTACATTTATGAGTAGTGAATATAGATTATTAATATTAGTATCATCAGTTATTTATAGGACACCAACAGATTCTGCAATGCTATAAACATTGGCATGGTATGCACGACAACATTTATTGGGATCAAGTGGGTAGACAGTTGTAGTCAGCTCTTATGAAAGGGATCTGCAAACAGCTTTGCTCAAAGACTTGCATGCTAAGAGGGCTCAAGGAGATAACAAAGGAGGAGAGCAAATGGGGTTAGGAAAGGTTAGTGTAGGTTGTATGCATCCCTAAACAGTGGATTCTTTAGGGAGCCCTTTAAACTTTCTAAACTAGGGGAAAGTGTTGTGGAGCGAGGCAAATAGTTCCATTAGATAGGGGCCCATCTTGAGAAATCCTGTAGACAGAAATGTTAGAATGTAACAAGAGAGGAGGAAAGGAGGAGGTCATGAGCAGAGCGAAGGGGGTGGGAGGGAGAGTATCTGGAGACAAGGTATGAGATATAGGGAGGAGCAGTGCAGTTGAGGGCCTTGTATTTAAGAATTTTTGTTTAATTATGGAGGCTACAGGAAGCCAGTGAAGGGAATGGCAGAGAGGTGCAGCAGATGAAGAGCAACGTGTAAGGAAGACAAGCCTTGCAGAGGCATTCATTATGGATTTAAAGGAGCTAAACATTAGCTAGAGAGAGCAGAAAGGATGGAATTGCAGTAGTCAAGGTGGGAAAGGATGATAGAGTGGATTCAAATCTTAGTTATGTCTTGTGTAAGGAAATGTAACATTTTATAGATGTTTTTTAAGGTTAAAGTGGCAGAAATTGGCCAAAGACTGAATTTAAGAATTGAAAGAAATATCTGAGTCAAGTGTGACCCCAAGATATCTGGCAAGTGGGGTATGGGTAATGATTTATTTATTGACAGTAATAGAAAACTGGGGGGGTGGAGATTTTGAAAGAAGGTGGGAAAATAAGGAGCTCAGTTTTGGCGAGATTAAGCTTAAAGTAGTAAGAGGACATCAAGGATAAGATATGAGAAAGATAGTGAGTGACACATGCTATCAAGGATGGAGATAGGTCTGGTGCAGAGATGTAGATTTGGGTGTCATCAAACAAATGATATTGAAACCTGTGGGACTTTATTAAGGAACCTAATGATGACATGTAGATTGAGAAGGGGACCAAAGACAGAGCCTTGCGGTTCCCCAACAGAAGGTGGTAAAGGGGTAGAGGATGCACCAGAGAAGGCTACACTAAATATACAGTTAGACAGGTAGGAAGAAAACCACAAGAGGGCTGTGTTTCAAATGACAAAGGATTGGAGGGTTTGGAGCAAAAGAGCGTTGTCAACAATATTAAAGGCTGCAGACAGATCAAGGAGGTGTAGCAGAGAGAAGTGTCATTTTGATTTTGCTGTAAGTAGGCTGTTGGCAACCTTAATGATTGCTGTCTTTTTGGAGTGATGGAGGTAAAATTCAGATTGCAGATAGATAGATGGATAGATAGATAGATAGATATACAATATATACATTTTCCTTAAACCTGAATAATAATATTCATCATCATCATCATAAAACTTGTTTTAGAGGGGCATATTTATCAAGCTGCGTATGGAGCTTGATGCCCTGTGTTTCTGGCAAGCCTTTAGGCTCACCAGAAACACAAGTTATAAAGCAGCGGTCTAAAGACTGCTGCTCCATAACCTGTCTACCTGCTCTAAGGCAGCGGACAGAAATCAACAGAAATCAACCCGATCGAATACGATCGGGTTGATTGACACCCCCTGCTAGCGGCCGATTGGCCATGACTCTTCAGGGGGAAGTATTGCACCAACAGTTCACAAGAACTGCTGATGCAATGATACATGCAGAGAGCATATGCTGTTGGCATTTATCGATGTGCAGCGGACATAATCCGCAATATCGGATCATGTCCGCTCGCACAATGATAATTCAGCCCCTTAAAGTCAAGATTATAGAAAGATACTGTACCTCTCAATATTGTGTTTTATCTGTATAAAAGAAAGGAGAAGTATATTATGGAATAACAATAATGTTTTTCTTTTTACTAAATAAATATGTACAATTCTAGTTGCATTTGCAGCTTATTTAGATGGCTTTTGCTACTTCAAGGTTGTACAAATCTGAAATAATAGGCAAAATTATTCTTTTGATAGAAGACTAAAATAAACTTTCAATCCATCCTTGACATTAGATTTCTATATATGGTTCATTAAAGTCAAAGTAATTTGCTCTTGATGCATACATACTCATCTACTGAAATTGTGCTTTTTACTCTATCTCTTTAAATTTCATTGCTATTTTACATTTAACATAGCATAACATTTATGTCTACATTTGAAAGTCACTATATGAAATAATATATATATATATATATTTGTAATTTTAAATGTGTTTAGATTCCTCTTTGCTAGAATACCACCAATTCACAAATCTGTATTATAAAATAATAATAATAATAATAATAATAATAATAATAATAATGATAATAATAATAAAAATAATAATAATGATTATCATTATCGTCACCATCATAATTCATTCATTAATGTTATATTAAAAAAAGTATTTTATTACCAAAATAGTTACCAAATGAGTATGGGTGTCAGAGTGTTTACCAGCAAAAACAAATTTAATTCACTTCACTCATAATAAATATCAAATGTATTTAAAAAATACTGAATCTGTGTAGTAAGAAAATATTATAAATGTATGCATCCATACAAAATTTTCAAATCATATATTTTATCTTAAATATATACTGTAGATCACAGATAATGCAAACATATTTGATCTTACTCCACAACATACCTAAAATTAGACATTTTACCTACAAATGTCACAAAAAAGCATAAATCTCTTAATAGAAAACCCTCATAAATGACGTGCATTTATACCAATCAATCATATATACATCTATTTAAAATGTCAGATGATCACATACTATCAAAATATAAAAAAGAAATCATATATTATATCAAAGTATATTCCTCAAAACTCATCATAAAAAAATGTAAATAGTGGGTCATATCAAATCTTGATACTTAAAACAATGCCTTAATAGATTAATCATTAAAATTCACCTAACCAATTCAAGGGTTTCATGTAGCCCATTAACCTTGCTTTTAATACATTTTTCCTTATTAAGAGCTCATTTCCATTGAGACTTAATCGGTTTTGTGCCCGGTTGGGAAATGCTATTGGAAGCCATTAAGCTTATCAACAGATTCTGATGGTGCGTTTTCCATCATTATTGGCTGGGGTCCGACTGTCAAAAAAAGTACACAACCCTTAGAAAATAATAAAAGCCAAAAAGCGTAAAGTTACACCCAAAATCCAATGAATGCACTAAAAGCTAAAACACTGTCCGAAGATGTTGATATAGCATAAGACATTACAGCATGCTCAACTATGTGTAAAAGAGGAAAAACAAACTTTTTTTGAGGACTAGCTCTCATTGACATATTAAAGCTTTTTAAGCAATGCAAGTGTTTCACTTTGTAAATGTATTGTTATATGTAATATTTATTGCTGGCCCACGTATAGTTCTAGTTGGAGTTATGTTTCTATTTAAATATTCATTTGTATTTACATAAAACAATATAATCAAGCACATATCTCCATAATTCCAACTAGGCCTATGCATAGGACTGCAATAAATATTACATATATCAATACATTTAAAAATTTAATAAAAGCAAAAAATGATTTTCCTTAAATAAAATTTCTTCATAAATTCAATGTATCTTAGTTTTGTGATCTACAGTACATAACTCCTGTGTCTTTCTCTCTAGAGGCGCTCACAGGTAAGTAGTGCTGTCATTAAATGTTTCACTTTTACAGTGTAAGGTCGGGATACCATAGCAATGAACTTGTGAACTTGTTATGGTGCAATTTTTTAGAAATCCAACATCAGATGGAAGCATCAACACAACACCTGAACATACCAACTGCACACACTACGCAAAATATTTCAGTGGAAACCTGGCACTAAAATCAAGCCATAAACTACTTTTAGCTATCGACATCTTTGGTAGCTTACATCCAGAGACGGAACTACAGGGGGTGCAGAGGGATTGAAACTGCGACTGTGCCCCTGAGGGTGGGGGTCCAACTTAAAAAAAAAAAATCAATAAAAAACGTTGACCTGCCACTGCCTGCACTGATATCATGTGAGTGTGACATGATGCTTCACTAGTGTCTCTGACTACAGGGGTTAGTATTTCTGTTTTACCCATTGGTGTTTATGTGTGTGTGTGTGTGTGTGTGTGTGTATGTTTGTGGAACCAGCAAATTACAGACCTTGTTACTACAGCATGGGGGGGCAGGGGGTAAACAGTGTCAGTCTATACAGTACCACTATATACAGTACGGGGGGGGGGGCTGGACCATGTCACAGACTACTGTGGTCACTTTATAAAGTACTGGGGCGGGTAGGGTCAGGCCAGCCATCTCACCAGCAGATTACAGACTGTGTCACTGACTCACTATATACAGTACTGGTGGGTTAAACAGTGTCACTATATGCAGTAATAGGGGGTCAGACCATCTCACAGACTGTGGGCACAGGGTACCTCCTTTTGCAGACATGTAATCTGATTCACATGTTTTTTTGTGTTAAATGTTAAACAAAAAGATATGTATCAAATTCACCTTTTTTTTGGGGGGGAGGGGGGGCTTCTTAGATTCTTGCCCCTCGGCCCTGTGAATTCAAGAAACGCCTCTACTTACATCTCCCTTTTACCAACTCAATGTAAACCTATACCAGTTTAGGGAATTTAGCCCTAAGCTGGTAGGGTTTTACATTATTAATTGTAAAAGATCAATACAATTATCAGCAGAATATTATATACTAAAATACAAAATGTCATTAATAAATAGGGAATATCTATACTCCAGTTACTTCCAAGGGAAAAAAAATACATGGGCTTATTTTACACATATATAAACTTTACTGATACTCTAAGATACTTTTTTTCACACCTATTTAAATTAAATTTAGGCACCTGGAAACTGTACAGCTAATAGATGTAAATGATACGTTTAAATGGACATTGTGGGGTAAATGTATCAATAGTGCTCTCTTATGCAATGCCCCCCCCCCCTGCTCTTGAGCATCCATTTGCATGAGAGCAGGGCACATCAATCACCCCCAAATAATCAAGTGTCAGGGCGATTTATCTGGCCACCTCTGAGGTGGCAGATAGGCAAAAGTAAACATGAAACCTAAATTGTTTATTTCATAATTCAGAGACTACAATTTTAAACACATTTCCAGTTTACTTTTATAATCAAATTTGCTTCATTGTCTTGATATCCTAAATTGATGGATCAGCAATAAACACCTGGGAGCTAACTAAACACATTAGGTAAGCCAATGACAGGAGGCATACATGTGCAGCCACCATTCAGCTGTTGGCTCCCAGTAGGGCATTGCTGCTCCTGAAACTACCTAGGTATACTTTCCAACAAAAAGATACCAAGAGAATTAAATTGGAAAGTTTTTTAAAATGTTATGCTCTACCTGAGTTTGTGTTTGCATGCTCACTAATGTAAGCCTGCACTGCAAAGCCTCAAAAGCTTAAAGGGACAGTCCCATTCCCATTCCCCAGTTTTGCATAAGCAACACAGTCATATTATATACTTTTTACCTCTGTGATTACCTTGTATCTAAATGTCTGCAGACTGCTCCCTGGTCACATGACTTTTCATTTATAATCTATCGACTTGCATTTTAGCCAATCAGTGCTGTGTTGTGCTAACTCTTAAATAACTCCATGAGCACAATGGTATCTATAGGCCCACATGAACTAGCAGTGTACTGTTGTGAAATGCTAATAAAAAAGCATGTGATAAGAGGCTGTCTTAAGTGGCTTTGAAACAGCCAGAAATTTAGAGGTTTAAATGTTATAAAGTATATTAATATATCACTGTTGGTTGTGCAAAGCTGGGGAATGAGTATTTAAAGGCATTATCTATCTTTTTAAACAATAACATTTTTAGTGTAGACTGTCCTTTTAATAAATATTTCCTTATGACCTGTTTTTAATAATATGAATGCTAGGTTATATTGGAATATATAGCATAGCAAGCAAATATCAATGTGTCCCATTTTCTCTGGCAACAATGAACTAAATATTAAGATATGCACAATGAAGATTTTCATTCATGTAATTGGCAAGAGTCCATGAGCTAGTGACGTATGGGATATACAATCCTAACAGGAGGGGCAAAGTTTCTCAAACCTCAAAATGCCTATAAATACACCCCTCACCACACCCACAATTCAGTTTTACAAACTTTGCCTCCTATGGAGGTGGTGAAGTAAGTTTGTGCTTGATTTCTATGATTTCTTCTATGAAAAGCGCTTCAAAGCATTTTGAAGCTCAATTCCTCTCAGAGTTCATTGTTTGTCAGAGGGATGTGAAGGGAGTATTGCCTATTGATTTTATGCTTTTCCTTGCGGGAAATCTTTTCAAAGGTTCTCTGTTATCGGTCGTAGGGATTCATCTCCTACCTCACTTTTCAGATCGACAATATACTATTATATACCATTACCTCTGTTGATACTTTTTCAGTACTGATTTGGCTATCTTCTATATGTGGATAGGTGTCTTTTGATAAGTATGTATTTATGTATTAATATAAAGTTTTAAATATATGTATTTCACTTATATTTGCCATGAGTCAGGTCTATGTATATTTCCTTTTGCAGACTGTCAGTTTCAGTTTGGGACCTACAGTACATAACTCCTGTGTCTTTTGTCAGATTGTACAGATGTGGGGTCTTCCAGAAATAGATCTGATGGCTTCTCATCTAAACAAGAAACTTCCCAGGTACCTGTCCAGGTCCAGGGATCCTCAGACGGAGATGGTGGATGCTTTAGCAGTTACTTGGTTTTACCAACCTGCTTATATCTTTCTGCCTCTAGTTCTTCTTCCAAGAGTGATCTCCAAGATCATTATGGAACAATCATATGTGTTTCTGATAGCACCAGCGTGGTCTCACAGGTTTTGGTATGCATATCTTGTTCAGATGTCCAGTTGCCAGCCTTGGTCCACTTCCTCTAAGACCAGATCTTCTGACTCAAGGGCCGTTTTTCCATCAGGATCTCAAATCGTTAAATTTGAAGTATGGAAATTGAACACTTAGGGCTCCATGTACTAAGAGGCGGGCGGACAGCTTCTTAACTCGCGAAGCTGTCCGCCCGCCTCCGCTACACACGGGCAGCGGATCTATTGATCCGCTTGCCCGTATGTATCATTACACACTCAGCGGAGTGTGTAATGCCCGCCCCTTCAGTTGCGCGACCAATCACGCGACTGAAGGGGCTGTCAATCACAGAGAGCGAGCGAGCTCTTGGTGATTTTGCTTCACCACCTAAGAGGTGGAGTAGGGTGTAGGAAGCAGCGGTCTAATGACCGCTGCTTCTTACATTGCGGGAAGCAGGCTCGCATATGCGAACCTGCCCTGCAAAGGCTCCGGAGCAGCTTTCGCTGCTTCGTACATGGAGCCCTTAGCACTTAGTCATAGAGGTTTCTCTGTCTCAGTGATTAATACTATGCTACAGGCACGTAAGTCTGTTTCAAGAAAGATTTATTATCGAGTTTGGAAGACCTATATTTCATGGTGTTTTTCTCATAAATTCTCCTGACATTCTTTTAAAATTCCTAGAATTTTACAGTTTCTTCAGTATGGTTTGGATAAAGGTTTGTCTGCAAGTATTTTGAAGGGACAAATCTCTGCTCTTTCTGTTTTATTTCATAGAGAGATTGCTAAGCTTCCTGATATTCACTGTTTTGTTCAGGCTTTGGTTCATATCAAGCCTGTTATTAAATCAATCTCTCCTCCTTGGAGTCTTAATTTGGTTTTGAAGACTTTGCAGGCTCCTCCTTTTGAGCCTATGCATTCTTTTGATATTAAACTACTTTCTTGGAAAGTGTTGTTTCTTTTGGCTATCTCTTCAGCTAGAAGAGTTTCCGAATTGTCTGTTCTCTCTTGTGAGTTTCCTTTTCTGATTTTCCATCAGGATAAGGCTCTCTTGCGGACTTTGTTTAAGTTTCTTTCTAAGGTTGTGAATTCTAACAATTGTTTTTCCTTCTTTGTGTCCTAATATATATATTTATATATATATATATATATATATATATATATATATATATATATATATATATATATATATATATATATATATATATATATATATATATATATAGCTAGTGCAGAAATATATAATTAAGAAAAATACCTAGGCAAAGCTTTTGTAACTCTTTCTTTCTACGTTTTTCTTTCTTTCCTTACTAGAGAGGAAAAAAGCAAAGCTGAAACTAAAAATTACCTAAGCTAACATTTGCAGGTTACATCATTTTCTTTTTGGCCTTCTAGTGAGTATAGAATAAGCACAATATTTACAAAAATGCAAGAAATATTTGATGCCCTTTTAAGTTGTTTTTTTTTACATTAGAGCTTTCGCTTTTGGAGACTAATTTAAAAGGGACTTTGCTACCAGGGGACAAGAAAACAGTTGGTTAACACACAAATTAGATTGTTTTAAACGTGTTGGCTGATGATACAAAGTATATCAATATATATCAGTTAGAAATACATTTAGCTCTTCAACTATTCTTTAAAAACAGTGCATCTTATTTTGTCTGAACTGTAACACATTATGCATTTAATCACATGTAAATTGTTCTTAAAGCAGTATATAGGCAGAACCAGTAGTCAAGCTAAGGACAGGATAAGGGAGCATATATTGTCTTTTGGGAATCAATTCAATAGGCTCTTTGTAGATATAGTCATTTAGGGCTAGATTGTAGTTGGATTGCAAATTTGTGCTTCCGCGAGTCCGATACCCAAGTTAAACATTTTTTTCATGTATTACAAGTTGAAAGTAAAAAAGGTGACTTTGTGGTCGCATCCTCATGCTGAAAAGTGCACAATGCACTATTGTGATCGCATTTTCGCATTTCCTCAAAGACTTTAATAGATCCTTTTTTTTATACCGAAAAACAGGCACAGCTCAAGCAATGTAAATATAAAAAAAATCCTCCGTTGCAAGTCCAAACACTTGCACAGCTCAGAGACAAATAATGAGAGAGCAAAAAAGAACTCACCACACCATCCGTGTAAGTTGTTAGGGCTAATACAGCATCGGATCATTCACCTGATATTTCAGAGTTTCCATCACTCGAGTCAGGGTCCCCGTGCCATTGGCCTCCTCGACTACCACTGCAACTGAAGCTCCCAGCGGGGTGAGTAAAGTAGTGACTACATCGTTGTTACCAGCACTTCCAGATGACGTAACACTGTGCTCTGACCTATGACGGTCTCTCGGATCAGGTGGCATTGAGGTTCAGCTGGGGGTAATACGAAGATCCATATACAGCGAAGAAAATCAGCAAACCTCAAAGCGCTCAAATAAACAGCTTTCTTTATTGAAGAAACAAAACAGCATAAAAGCAAGTATCCCTTGCAACCTGTAGAAACAAACAGTCCTACGCGTTTTGGCAGCCCTCTGCCTTATTCATGGACATAAATTGAATGACAATACAACATCCTTAAATACACCTGAGTCCTCAGGTGTGAGATAATTACAGGTTGCTAGTTTAAAGGGCACACGACCCATTATAGAATCATTATTAACAGGGATATGGAAGAGTTAACTAAATGGCAAGTTAACACAAAATCAATATCAGAATAAGATGTCATACATATCTATTGCAGAATGAAAATAATGTGCAATATAATAAATCAATGTATTTAGATATTAACTGAATTGTGAACATATCCTATTGTATCATTAATAATTCTATAACCCGAGCTAATATATGCATATTAAATATAAATAGCAGCCTCATAACCCTTGTAAATCCAAATATATTAGGTCGATCCTAAATTGATGAAATCGTATTGCCCAATTTCACTGATTAACCCCTTAAGGACAGGGCTATTTTTACATTTCTGCAGTGTTTGTGTTTAGCTGTAATTTTCCTCTTACTCATTTACTGTACCCACACATATTATATATCATGTTTCTTACCATTAAATGGACTTTCTAAAGATACCATTTTTTTCATCATATCTTATAATTTACTATAAAAAAATTATAAAATATTATGAAAAAATTGAAAAAAAAACACTTTTTCTAACTTTGACCCCCAAAATCAGTTACACATCTACAACCACCAAAAAACACCCTTGCTAAATAGTTTCTAAATTTTGTCCCGAGTTTAAAAATATTCAGGGCAATAAGTACACTATGCTATTTCCAAACCATTTTTTTTTTTCAAAATTAGCAATAGTTACATTGTAACACTGATATCTGTCAGGAATCCCTAAATATCCCTTGACATGTATGTATTTTTTTTTTAGTAGAAAACCCAAAGTATTGATTTAGGCCCATTTTGGTATATTTTATTCCACCATTTCAGCGCCAAATGCGATCAAATAAAAAAATTTGTTCACTTTTTCACAAACTTTTTCACAAACTTTAGGTTTCTCACTGAAATTATTTACAAACAGCTTGTGTAATTATGGCACAAATGGTTGCAATTGCTTCTCTGGGATCCCCGTTGTTCAGAAATACCAGACACATATGGCTTTGGCGTTGCTTTTTTGGTAATTAAAAGGCCGCTAAATGTCGCTGTGCACCACACATGTATTATGCCCAGCAGTGAAGGGGTTAATTAGGGAGCTTGTAGGGTTAATTTTAGCTTTAGCGTAGTGTAGTAGACAACCCAAAGTATTAATCCAGGCGGTGAGGTCTTCATCCATCCAGGCAGCATCTTCTATCTTCATCCAGGTGGTGCGGAGCGGGTCCATCCTTTAAGAGATCAGCTGTGGAGCGTCCTCTTCATGCGGTCACCGCCGTACACTGGATCTTCATGCAAGGAGCCTTTTCAAAATGGCGTCCCTTGCATTCCTATTGGCTGATTTGATTTTTGAAATTTAAATCAGCCAACAGGATGAGGGCTACTTAAATTCTATTGGCTGTACAAATCAGCCAATAGGATGAGAGCTACTGAAATTCTATTGGCTGATTTGAATAGCCAATAGCCGGATGTTTTCAAGGATGGACCCGCTCTGCGCCACCAGGATGAAGATAGAAGACACCACCGGGATGAATATAGAAGACCCCGCCGGGATGCAGTTAGAAGACAATGCCTGGATGAGGATAGAAGACACCGCCTGGATGAAGATAGAAGATGCCGCCTGGCAGGATGAAGGCCTCACCACCTGGATGAAAACTTCTCGCCACCTGGATGTCCAGACTTCAGAAACGGTGAGTGGATCTTTGGGGGTTGGTGTTAGGTTTTTTTTAAATCTTTTTGGGTGTTTTTTTTTAGATTAGGGTTTAGGCTTTATGTAGAAGAGCTGAATTCCATTTTCAGGGCAATGTAAAAGAGCTGAATGCCCTTTTAAGGGCAATGCCCATATAAATGCCCTTTTCAGAGCAATGGGTAGATTATGTTTTTGTTAGAGTTAGGTGTTTTATTTTGGGGGGTTGGTTGGGTGGTAGGTTTTACTAGTGGGTCTTTTTACTAAATAAACCTATTAAATGAACATGCTCTTACAGGATCCTACTCATAAGCATTATGGTAGACTGAGAGCAGATTGGAAAAAAATAGGTTTCTCTTATTTTATCTTGAAAAATATCATTTTTATTATCGTATTAAATTTATGGACAATTATTATTCCATTGCATTCATGTGGGAAAAATAGGCTAGGTCTCATTAATCACTTTAGCTTACTGTTAATTGAATAGACAAACATTTTGAGTATTCTTTTGTTCAACGCAGATGATGTCACTATTGTTTTTTATTTTTATAATAGATTTCATTTTTTAGGGTTACTATTGACACTGAGAGAACACTTTGTTATAATTGTTGTTGTTTTTGTAATACTTAACTATACTGTGAATTAAAAAAGGCCATTGCAGTATTATGTATTTGGAATGTTGTAAAAGCTTAATAAAAGTTAATTTAAAAAAACTACTTTTTAACAAGTTAAACTGTGATCACTATCCCTTCTTCTTCATCTCTCTCCTATGTAATCCAATAGGTGTCTAAAAATGGAGGAGTTGTAGTGCTTTTTTATAGTGAACAATAATGTTGCATGTTGACCATGTAGTTGATGGTTGTGATTAGGGATGTGATGTAATTTAAAAAGAGTGTGGACTGTAGGTTTTGGGAGTTGTATTTTTTCATCGAATTGGTTTTCAGTGAGAAATGGAGATAAAATATTGAGGGAGTTATCAAACTTGGCTGTGATTGACATTTGACTTAATAAGATTGTGAATGTTTTGGTTAAAAAAAAAAAAAAAATGCCAGATCCCATTATTCAGATATCCAAAGAATTTTTTTTAAAGATCGGAATTGATATAATGCTCATGGGATACTATCAGACCAAACTCAGCCAGTAGTCGTATTATCCCGGCATCGAGCCGGAATGATAGGGAATAACCCACAGCAGAGAAAGTTAGTAAGATGAGGAAGGCGGCACTCACCACAGGCAGGACAGTCCCCAGCGGCAACGGCAGAGAAGTCCAAGGCAAATTACTAGAATGGTCAGACAGGCAGGGTTTGGCAACAGTATAGCAGTCCAAGGGAACACCACTAGAATGGTCAGGCAGGGAGGGTTTGGCAACAAAGAGGCAATCCAGAACAACAGGGGTTAATAAGCAGAGTAGTTAGACAAGCAGAGTTCATCAGCAGTAATCAATCCAGCAATTCAGGTGTTAAACAGGCAGAGTAGTCAGACAGGCAGGGTTTATACATGAATAGGCTAATTGAAGCAATGATCTATCACACCCAGGAGCACACAAAGTAACACCTATACTTAGGCAGTGATAGATCATTGTGTCAGGACTTACATAGGTGCAGGATTCGCGCCACAGGCGTCCAAACTGGCATCAGGGAGAGAGGAGCGTGCAGAGATGACATCAGCGCCGCACGCATCTGGACCTGACAAAACCCCTAGCAACAAGCAAGGAAGGAGACGTTGTGCCCCTAGCAATGGCTAAATGGGTGTGGCATGACAATTGAGGCCTACATTTTAAACCTTATAAATAGGTAAAGCCATGCTTAGGAGCTTCAAGCATTCCAAATCCAGAGGAAAGCATAGCTAATGAGGAGTAGTGGTCACACAGTCAATAACCAATTGTTTCTTGCTTGAGAGTTGGACTTTACCTATATGCTTATACCTGGTTCACAATCTTTAGCTATTGGTGGTCAATATCAATTTTTTTTAATTCAGCCAACATTGTCAGTATTTTTAAGTGATCACAATCCAAAATGGATTCTGCCATTAAAAGACCCCAGTCGTTAATTGTTTTTCAATTGAAAACCTGAAAATTTGTTTTTATTAGTTCAGTTAGGTTAATAAAAAAAAATGCAATCCGAATGAAAGTGACAAGTCCAAAGGCTAATTGGCAGCTCAAAATATAACATTAGAGTTGCTTTGATATGACTTTGTTGTATATTTATATTATGTTACTTTTAAATGACATTCAAAATTAAGCTCTTATGTTCCCCAACCATCATTATATGGGGGCCGAATTATCAAGCTTCGAATGGAGCTTGATGCCCATTTCCCCACGAGTCTTCAGGCTCACTGGAAACAGCAGTTATGAAGCTGCTGTCTAAAGACTGCTGCTTCATAACTTGTCCGCCTGCTCTGAGGCTGCAGACATCAATCCACCCGATCCTACACGATCCGGCTGATTGACACCCCCTGCTAGCAGTCGATTGGCCGCAAATCTGCAGGGGGCTGCTTGTGCAATGATAAATGCCGACAGCGCATGCTGTCTGCATTTATCGATGTGCGGCGGACATGATACACTACATCGTATCATGTACGCTCGCACTTTCATAAATCGGCCCCATGGGCTCCACTTATCAGGCGGACAAGATTTGCTCCCAGTGCTGAAAATGTGTTGAAACATATTGAGATTGTATATTGTGATCATCTTAAACAGAACTGACCTGTGTTTTCTATAGGGCCTTTTTCTTTCGGTAAGCCAGTAATGTTTTTGTGGGTCCATAAAAAAATGAAAAATTATTTATAGTGATTTTCTCAAATTCAGTAAGTGCTTAACAGTGGGTTAAAACAGGCCAAAACAGATTTGATAATAGATTATGATCAAAAACAAAATTATCTGGGAGTAATGATGCAAATTTGCATGCTTTCATTTGTTAGCTTTTGCATCAGAGTGACTTTTAAAATAAACAGAACACACATATGTATCCATTTATTACAGATATCCTTTTTAACACAATGGTGTCTTTATTTAGACATTCCAGTTTAGCTTAATCTTATCATTAGTTTCTCATGAATAAAAAATAATTTTTTATATTCAGCCGCCTCATAATATGCCTATTCTATATTTGGGTATATCATTATCAATTACAGTAAGTCAAGAAATTACCCTTCAAATTACATTTTACAGTTCCAGCCCATTTATACTCACAAAGCATTTCAGAAAAGGAAAAGTGGCTGAGATGTTATTATATTACTCAGCATATGCGTCTTCTATAATAAGATTTACACTTCCAAATCTTGAAATCTTGTCATTCCAGTAAACTTGGTGCCTTGTACCACTGTAATTTTATATAGAAAAAATACATTTATTACTGTATAATGTACTGTCCTTCAGGAAATTGTATGATTCTGTTGCAAAATTGTTCCAAATAATTCTTAATATTTTACAACTAAAAGGATGAATTTTCCTGGTGTTTTGACAGCTTCCAATGAGTTTATTTGAAGCATTTTTTTTTCCGCATTGCTTTTACTTCCATTAAATATATATTGGTTGACTTCATCCTGCACTAGATCTTAATAAAACATTTATAAGTCATCATGAAGTCCTGCATCTTTTCTGTTATGCAAATTTTGTCTTTTAATATGAACAAAACTGTTTTGACACTTTTAGACTTTTTTTAACTGGATGATTTGTAATAGTAAGTAAAAGGACATTGCAGGTTGATTCAATTGAAATAGCATACTATTTACTGAAAAACGTTAGGAGTAAATTTTGTATCATACAAATCAATTTGAGAGTAATTTGACACATCTGGTATATAAAACCTTCACTTTTTTTTCATTATTGCTCATTTATTCTGACGTGTCTTACTTTGTATTCAGAAGCAATTGCTGTTTAGTTACTTAAATAGCTCACATCCACCTACCCTCAATTAACAAAGAACAATCAAACAAATTAATTGTAACAAGATCAGCATTCAGTGAAATAGTGAGACAACCAATATATTCCTAATATAATTTCACTTAACCCCTTTGTGGCTGTACTATGGTGTTCACATTGGAACAAAATACTATTAGTAAAAATGAAAAGATGCGCTAGTCAATTCAATCTGATAATTTCAAGGCCGGGATAGGATCATGGGGAACTGCTTACGCTGCTAGGTACTCCCCTCCCCAGGCTGATCCTTGGGTACATTAAAGGGGGAAGCTGCAGGATGCCGTATATGGTTGAACATTCCATGCCGTCCTGGCAGCATTAAAGGGACAGTCAACCATAGAATTTTTATTGTTTTAAAAGATAGATAATCCCTTTATTACTCATTCCCCAGTTTTGCATAACCAACACAGTTATATTAATGTACTTTTTACCTTTGTGATTACCTTGTATCTAGGAACCTTCTTCCAGCCCCCTGATCACATGACTGTGACTGTTTATTATCTATTGTCTTAAATTTAGCATTGTATTGTGCTAGATCTCAAATAACTTTCTGTGCCTGAACACAGTGTTATCTACAGTATATGGCCCATGTGTACTTTCTGTCTCTTTGTGTTGAAAAGAGATTTAAAAAGCATGTGATAAGAGGCAGCCCTCAAAGGCTTAGAAATTAGCATATGAGCCTACCTATGTTTAGTTTAAACTAAGAATACCAAGAGAAAAAAGCAAATTTGATGATAAAAGTAAATTGGAAAGTCAATTAAAATTAAAAGTCCTATCTGAATAATGAAAGTTTAATTCATACTTGACTGTCCCTTTAAAGCCCAGCTAACCTTCAAGTTAGAAGGTCAAAGGTGTTTGAATAAAAATGTGATGCAAAGGTCTTTGCCATAGAGATAAATACATATACATGTCTTAATATGTATATGTATGTTTATGTATGTATAGATAGATAGATAGATAGATAGATAGATAGATAGATAGATACATTAGTATTTATGTATTTATATGTGTATATATATTAATTTAATATATATATATATATATATATATATATATATATATATATATATATATATATATATATATATATATATATAGTTATAAATATATATTTGTGCAAAAATACATCAGATATCTATTTAAATTTACCTTTAAGAATAAATAGAACATATTCTGTTTGAATTATGAAATATGCAATATTATTTTCTTATGCTGCATTTTTAAAAAAACGCAATCGTGTTTGCGCAACTTTTGGGTGTTAGGTTTATCAGCTTTTTCAGCTCCATTGAAGCCTATGGGGTAATGCAGTTATGCATTTGTCACTTTTTAAAATTTACTTGTTACTGTGACTTTGCAAATGTGAGAGATTACGAGGCATGAGAGCAAGACAATGGAAGTGCGCGGAATGCTTCTATGCATTTGTGTGCACTGCGATATTTTGCACTCCACTTATAATATAGCCCAAAATATGTTGTAAAAGTCTTCATTCAGTAATACAAAGCCCTAGTTTTCATCCCCACACCATTCCTTAACTTTGTGGCACCATTTACAGTATCCACAAAGAGAGAAGCACATTCACAGGAACGAAACAACCAGCTCAATACCATTGTTAGCCTGTTGTATGGCGATTTACCACCTGGACGCAGCTTCTTTTAGCCCAGTAATGATTTTCACAGAGTAGAACTTTCCTGTAGTATATCAGTCTGACCAGGGCCTCCACTAGAAATTTTGAGGCCCCTGACGTAACCATTGATCAGCCCCCCCCCCTTTGACATGTGCAATTTTTGACCAAGTGACTAAAACGTATATGCACTTTATTCTTAAGTGTAGTCAAACTTGGAAATGTTGTAAAGGTAGTAACACACAAACACAGAAACACACAGACACTCATACACTGAAACATACACACACTCACACATAAGGATTCACATATAGACACTCTAGCAGACACTCAAAGAAACACACTCAGACACAGACACCTAAACAGACACTCAGCACTTGTTTACATTGACCTGACAAGTAATGAGGTAGACTACAGTTTTGTCAAAAAATGAGAATTAAAAAACAAAATATGGAGTTCTGATTATCTTTTTGTCAAGGAAGATGCCAACTAAATGATGACATCATGCAGGGGCTGAAAGGAAGGGCCCTGAACTTCCTAAACAATAAATTAAAGGTTAAATGGTGGATTGGTGACTTCTGGAAAGGTCTCAGTCTCAAAGTCTGTAGAAAGATGTGAATAATCAGTAGTAAGGTCAAAATGTCCTAAAAAGGAACAGGCAATAGACACACACACACACACACAAACTCAAACACAAATTTGCACATACACCCAAGGAAACACCGACAGAGACAGCCTCAGAAAACACACAAGAGCATACACACACACACACACAGAGAGACACCCACAGAAAACACAAAAAGACATATACACACACACACACACACAGACACCCACATAAAACACACAAAGACATACACACACAGAGAGACAACCACATAAAACACAGAAAGACATAAATACACACACACCCTCACTGAGACATCCACAGAAAACACACAAAGACATAAACACACTCTCACAGAGACACCCACAAAAAATGCACAGACAAACACACACCCTCACAGAGACACCCACAGAAAACACACACCCTCACAGAGACATCCACAGAAAACACAGACATACATACACACACCCACCCTCACAGAGACATCTACAGAAAACACAGAAACATACACACCCACCCTCACAGAGGCATCCAGAGAAAATACACAAAGACATACATACACACACCCTCACAGAGACACCCATAGAAAAACACAATATTAATATTAATAAAAAATATGTATAGAGGAGGAAACATTTCTGCATGGCTTTAAATATAGAATTTCTACAGCATTGTCAAATAATCATAAATACACAGCTGCTAAAAAAATGTGTTTTTATGGACCCCTGGCTCCACTATACAACTACTACCACACTGAAGTTACAATCCGAAATTGCACAAAGAAATAAAAAACATTTACTAAGTAAGTCCTACCTCCTCTGCAAATTAAAGTGATCTGCTGTCTGACTCAGACACACACTGTACAAACAAAGTGCCAAGTCTGTCTCACACTGTGCATAGTGGTTTAGTGCACACTCAGAAATCCTCTCAAATGCTAATACTTTACTCCTTGTAATAACATTTCCCATGCTCAATTAGCACTCTGCTGTAGTATCCACTGGTGGCTGCCAAAATTAAAAAAAAAAATATATATATATATATTTTTTTTGTTCTTGCCTTATGGGGCCCCTCTGGCCATTGGGCCCCTGACAGGAGTCACCCCTGTCACTCCCTGATGTTGGCCCTGAGTCTGATCCCACCTACTACGGTCAGTCCAGCACCAAAATACCAGGCAAAGCCTCTCTGAACAAGGAACACAGCAACAGACGATCATTTCAGCCTTCATTTAGCCTCATCAGTGAGGTGTAACCATATTCCTTTAAGCACACTGAGCAAGGAATCCATGTCTGGTTTCCCCTTTTTCCCATAGGGAGACTAAATACTCACAGGAGTGAACAGCCAGCTCAATACCATTGTTAGCCTGTTCTATGGTGATTTACCACCTGGGTGCAACTTCTTTTAGCCCAGTAATGCTTTTCACAGAGTAGAACTTTCCTGTAGTAATCAGTCTGATCCCTCCTACTATGGTCAGTCCAGCACCAAAATACCAGGCAATTCCTCTCTGAACAAGGAACACAGAAACCCCAGATGATCATTTTGGCATTCATTGGGCCTCATCAGTGAGGTGTAGCCATATTCCTCTAAGCACACTGAGCAAGGAGTTCACGTCTGGTTTCCCCTTTTTCCCATAGGGAGACTAAATACACAGAAAGAGAAGCACAATCACAGGAACGAACAACCAGTTTAATACTATTGTTAGCCTTTTCTATGGTGATTTACCACCAGGGTGCAGCTTCTTTTAGCCCAGTAATGCTTTTTCACAGAGTAGAACTTTCTTGTAATATATCAGTCTGGTCCCGCTTATTACGGCCAGTCCAGCACCAAAATTTCAGGGAATGCCTCACTGAACAAGGAACACAGCAACCCTATACAATCCGTTTGACCTTCATTTGGCCTTGTCAGTGAGGTGTAGCCATATTCCTCTAAGCACACTGAGCAAGGAGTCCACGTCTGGTTCCCCTTTTTTCCCATAGGGAGACTAAATACACACAGAGAGAAGTACACTCACAGGACCAAAGAGCTGGCTCTATACTATTGTTAGCCTGTTCTATGGCGATTTACCACCTGGGTGCAGCTTCTTTTAGCCCAGTAATGCTTTTCACAGAGTAGAACTTTCTTGTAGTATATCAGTCTGATCCCACCTATTATGGCCAGGCCAGTACCGAAATACCA
This sequence comes from Bombina bombina, assembly GCF_027579735.1. Taxonomy (NCBI): domain Eukaryota; kingdom Metazoa; phylum Chordata; class Amphibia; order Anura; family Bombinatoridae; genus Bombina; species Bombina bombina. Next base: position 859,849,589 of record NC_069503.1, on the reverse strand, counting down.
GGCAATTTCTCTCTGAACAAGGAACACAGCAACCCCAGACAATCATTTCGGCCTTCATTAGGCCTTGTCATTGAGTTGTAGCCATATTCCTTTAAGCACACTGAGCAAGGAGTTTACGTCTGGTTTCCCCTTTTCCCCATAGGGAGACTAAATACACAAAGAGAGAAGCACACTCACAGGAATGAACAACCGGCTCAATACAATTGTTAGCCTGTTCTATGGCAATTTACCACCTGGGTGCAGCTTCTTTTAGCCCAGTATTGTTTTTTACAGAGTAGAACTTTCCTGTAGTATATCAGTCTGATCCCGCCTATTACGGTCAGTCCAGCACCAAAATACAAAGACAAGAGAAGACAGATGCGCCACATGGCCCAATATTGTTTGGTCCAAAATGTATTGATAGCTGTACAAATATTGAACTCACATTTGTTTAAGCACCTCAATTAGTGCTATAGAGACAGTCTGGGATCTCTTACAGTCACCCAGGGGACCAACCTCCGGTAATGGTGTGATGTCTGTATCAAAACTACATAAAGAGACACAGGTGCCTATATGGCCTAGTATTGTCTTGACAAGGTGATCAATGTGATAAGATAAAATAGTACTCACAATAGTTGTAGCATCTCCTTTGATGTTATAGAGGCAGGATGGGATCAATGTAGTCACCCACCAGACTTATGCACAGGCCCACTGGATACAGATGGAAGTCAGGACCACCAGTAGTCAGGAAAACCCAGGGTAAGAGCCCCCCTCTCAAACAGAGGGATAGAAGGCAAGCAAACAAAATGGTAGCAAGTGTTCAGGATATAAAAAAAGTTTTATTAAAATAATAAAAACAGGGCAACGCGTTTCTCAGCTCTAGGCTGTTTCATCAGGCTTCATAAAAACATTTGAGAGTGTTCTCAAATGTTTTTATGAAGCCTGATGAAACAGCCTAGAGCTGAGAAACGCGTTGCCCTGTTTTTATTATTTTAATAAAACTTTTTTTATATCCTGAACACTTGCTACCATTTTGTTTGCTTGCCTTCTATCCCTCTGTTTGAGAGGGGGGCTCTTACCCTGGGTTTTCCTGACTACTGGTGGTCCTGACTTCCATCTGTATCCAGTGGGCCTGTGCATAAGTCTGGTGGGTGACTACATTGATCCCATCCTGCCTCTATAGCATCAAAGGAGATGCTACAACTATTGTGAGTACCATTTTATCTTATCACATTGATCACCTTGTCAAGACAATACTAGGCCATATAGGCACCTGTGTCTCTTTATGTCGTTTTGATACAGACATCACACCATTACCAGAGGTTGGTCCCCTGGGTGACTGTAAGAGATCCCAGACTGTCTCTATAGCACTAATTGAGGTGCTTAAACAAATGTGAGTTCAATCTTTGTACATCTATCAATACATTTTGGACCAAACAATATTGGGCCATGTGGCACATCTGTCTTCTCTTGTCTTTGTAGATTGCTGCTTTGGATCCCGGCCTGGATCTCTACAGATAGCTGCATTGATCTTCACCTCAGTGATTCCTCATTTTTTATCAATAGAGACTTTTTCATTATATGAAGTTATATTATATATTCCAGTGCACTGCTCAATCAATGTACATACCATATTGAGAGTTTGCTTATCTAGGTCTAATCACCTGCTTATTATTATTGTATACCAATCTATCTTTGTCTTTCTCTTAGGAGGTTGTGCTTTATATCTAGTATATCTATTTTGATGTTACAATTGTTAGATTAGATTATTGCCTTCTACACTAGCACCCCATCTTTCTCTTATGAGGTTGTGTGATATATATTTATATCTTGCCTATATTGACGGCTATAGAGGACTGACTAAGTCACTTTTATAATTATTAGGATTATAGATTATCCCCCATTAGGGCGCCCCCTCCTTTGTGGTTCCAGCACCAAAATACCAGGCAATGCCTCTCTGAACAAGACAGCAACCCCAGACAATTGTTTCAGCATTCATTGGGCCTTGTCAGTGAGGTGTAGCCATATTCCTCTAAACACACTGAGCAAGGAGTCCACGTCTGGTTTCAAAGTATCCTCATTGGCATCAGATATGTGATCTCTTATGATGCCCTTAATTAATTCCTATATGATCACATTAAATATACTATGATAACAGTTTGAATCTCCAGATATACAAAAATATTCTGACAATAGTAGCATTGCCAAACAAAGTACAAAGTATGCTTTGATAAACAACATACAATATTATAGTTCAGCATACATTGTAAATAAAGTAAGACAATTACTACTACCAGCACAAATAGCCTCAAAATGGGGAAACACTAGAACCTTAGTTAAAAAATGTTGTTTTTTGGGCCCTTAAAGGTTAATTAGTAATAAGCAATAGTAATAATAGACATGCTGCTCTATATAATAATTTTATGGACACATACATAGATTCATAGATGAACGTGCATTCTCCACTAATAAAAGGCTCCTCTGCATAAGGATTGTACACATTCTGCCCATGGCTATGTATAGACTGGCTGCTATGAGCCCCCCAGCAGTTAGGCCCTGGTGCCACTGCACTTGCTGAACCAATGTTACTTCCATCCCTAACTTAACTATAAGGTAATAATGGATTTACCTTATTAGAGATCTAGAACCAAACCTGCAGGAGATGTATTGCAGACAGATGTCAAGAAAAGGCCAAGTTGTCACCAGGTAAATGGAGTCAAACATCAAACACCAAGTAATATCCAGAAGAATGATCAGTGGAAAATGCAATGTTCAATACCAAAGTATCGGTCAGGAATCAGACATCACAACAGTAGGAGCAGGCAAAGGTTCTGTTCCAATAGTCCAGTACCAGTTTATTAGTACACAATTCCAGATACTTGCAATGGTAAAACTGGGAACATAAACCAGAACAAGCAACAGTCTCAATTAAACCAGCCCCTCTATATCTTGTTTCTCACATGCACCACGCTGCAGGGTCTTACAACCCCAACAATCTCTAAGAATATACTAACAGCAGCACTGTGTAAATTCGTCTGAATAATCCTTTATTTCAGCATAGGTGATAAAACAGACCACGTTTCGGACCACACACTCCATGCCATGACATGATTTAGTGACCCAAAACGTGGTCTGTTTTATCCCCTATGCTGAAATAAAGGACTATTGTGAAGATTTTACTCAGTGTTGCTGTTTGTATATTCTTGGAGCATAAACCAAAACGTAAGCAAGGGGTCCAAACCAGGAAAGCTGATCAGTTAAGAAAACTTCCATAAGAATAACCAAGCAAGGATTGATGTTAGTAAATGCCTTTAACCCTTCCTCTGTGAGCCTTGTTGTCAAGTCGACAGCAAAGTCATTTCCATTCCAAAGGGAACAAATAGTGCTGCCCTTAGAAAAGGTCTCACTGTCAGAAGAATAACAGAAGAAGCCTGAAGACTGTGTGCACCCATCTGACATGGGAATGCACACTGTTCAATCCCGGCCTGTCAGCAGTACTCACCTGCTGTTATTTTGTGCAGCCCTAGGATCCAGTAGCACTTAAAGCTCCTCTCTTAACTCACCCCGGATCTTAGAGATATCAAAGCCCTTTTTTTTTAATGATTCAGATAGAGCATGCGATTTAAAACAACATTCTAAATTACTTCTATTATCAATTCTTCATTCTCTTGGCATCTTTTGTTGAAAAGCAGGGACATATACTTAGGAGCCAGCCCATTTCTGGAGCACTATATGGCAGCAGTTTTGCAAGAATGTTATCCATTTGCAAGTGCAATAGGTGGCAGAACTATTTCCTGCCATGTAGGGCTCCATTGCTCATCACAAAATAACATTTTTGAGTTTCATATCCCCTTAACCCTGCTTTGTGGCCCCTACACTAAGGACCTGGGAATTTGAAAACACTAAATCATTGGATAATACATTTTTAGTGCATACATTTTCATCCAACTTACTAGTCCTGAGTCTCTAGACCAAGGGCGCAATCCGATATAGATCGTAGTTTGTGGCGCAAGCGAGGGAACCCGCATTGCCCGCAGTTTCAGCTCGCAACTCGAGCTATCCCATATACTGCGCCGTCAGATGCTAAAGTGCCGTAAGTCGGATAAACCAGCGATGTCCAGAAATCTGCGCAAGTACAAATTTCTGGCGTCGCCAGTGACTTACGGCACGTTAGAAACTGCCGGCGCCTACAAAACCTGACTAAAGTCTAAATCACCCGCACGTCTAACCCTCTATCCGCTATCCCCCCTCACTATCCTAACAATAAAATATGTATTAACCCCTAAACCGCCGCTCCCGGAGCCCGCTGCAACCTAATAAAATTATTAACCCCTAAACCGCCGCCAGCTATATTAAATCTATAACCCCCCTAAAGTGAGCCCCTAACACCGCCGCCATCTACCTTACCTACCCCCTAAAGTGAGCCCCTACCCCGCCGCTATCTATTTTAAAATTATTAACCCCTAATCTAATCCCCCTATACCGCCGCCAGCAATATTAAATTATTTAACCCCTGAAATACTAAACTATCCCTACCACTAAACCTAAGTCTAACCCTACAAATAGCCCTGAAAAGGGCTTTTTGCGTGGCATTGCCCCAAAGAATTCAGCTCTTTTGCCAGCCCTTAAAAGGGCTTTGGGCGGGGATTTGTCACAAAGTAAACTGCTCTTTTGCCTACAATCTACATCCCCCTACACCGCGGCCACCTATAATAAATGTATTAACCCCTAATCTAATCCCCCTACACCGCCGCCAGCTATATTAACTATATTAACCCTAATTATATTAGGGTTAATATAGTTAATATCGTTATTATATTATATATATATATATATATATATATAAAGTATAATAACCCTATCTAACTCTAACATCCCTAACTAAACTCTTATTAAAATAAATCTAATATTAATATTATTAATTAAAATATTCCTATTTAAATCTAAATACTTACCTATAAAATAAACCCTAAGATAGCTACAATATAATTAATAATTACATTATAGCTATGTTAGGGTTTATATTTATTTTACAGGTAAATTGTTAATTATTTTAACTAGGTATAATAGCTATTGAATAGTTATTAACTATTTAATAGCTACCTAGTTAAAATAATTACCCAATTACCTGTAAAATAAATCCTAACCTAAGTTACAAATACACCTACACTATCAATAAATTAAAGAAACTACAAATATCTATCTAAAAATACAATTAAATAAACTAAACTAAATTACAAAAAAAAACAAACACTAAATTACAAAAAAAAAAAAAAAAAAAATGATGACAAGATTTTTAAGCTAATTACACCTATTCTAAGCCCCCTAATAAAATAATAAAGCCCCCCAAAATAAAAAATTCCCTACCCTATTCTAAATTAAAAAAAGTTCAAAGCTCTTTTACCTTACCAGCCCTTAAAAGGGCCTTTTGTGGGGGCATGCCCCAAAGAAAACTGCTCTTTTGCCTGCAAAAAAAAACACAATACCACCCCCCAACATTTACAACCCACCACCCACATACCCCTAATCTAACCCAAACCCCCTTTAAATAAACCTAACACTACCCCCCTGAAGATCTCCCTACCTTATCTTCACCACGCCGGGCCGAACTTCTCATCCGACCCGGCGATGTGTTCCAGCAAGCGGCAGTGAAGTCTTCTTCCATCCGGGCGATGTGTTCCAGCAAGCGGCAGTGAAGTCTTCTTCCATCCGGGCGATGTGTTCCAGCAAGCGGCAGTGAAGTCTTCTTCCATCCGGGCAATGTGTTCCAGCAAGCAGCAGAGAGTCTTCTTCCATCGGCGATGTCTTCAAGCAAATCGGCATCTTCAATCTTCTTTCTTCGCTCCTCCGCCGCGGAGCATCCTTCCGGCACGACGACTTCCCGACGAATGAGGTTCCTTTAAATGACGTCATCCAAGATGGCGTCCGTCGAATTCCGATTGGCTGATAGGATTCTATCAGCCAATCGGAATTAAGGTAGAAAAATCTGATTGGCTGATTGAATCAGACAATCAGATTCAAGTTCAATCCGATTGGCTGAACTGGAATTCGACGGACGCCATCTTGGATGACTTCATTTAAAGGAACCTCATTCGTCGGGAAGTCGTCGTACCGGAAGGATGCTCCGCGGCGGAGGAGCGAAGAAAGAAGATTGAAGATGCCGATTTGCTTGAAGACATCGCCGATGGAAGAAGACTCTCTGCCGCTTGCTGGAACACATCGCCCGGATGGAAGAAGACTTCACTGCCGCTTGCTGGAACACATCGCCCGGATGGAAGAAGACTTCACTGCCGCTTGCTGGAACACATCGCCCGGATCGGATGAGGAGTTCGGCCCGGCGTGGTGAAGATAAGGTAGGGAGATCTTCAGGGGGGTAGTGTTAGGTTTATTTAAAGGGGGTTTGGGTTAGATTAGGGGTATGTGGGTGGTGGGTTGTAATGTTGGGGGGTGGTATTGTGGTTTTTTTTGCAGGCAAAAGAGCAGTTTTCTTTGGGGCATGCCCCCACAAAAGGCCCTTTTAAGTGCTGGTAAGGTAAAAGAGCTTTGAACTTTTTTTAATTTAGAATAGGGTAGGGAATTTTTTTATTTTGGGGGGCTTTATTATTTTATTAGGGGGCTGAATAGGTGTAATTAGCTTAAAAATCTTGTAATCTTTTTTTTATTTTTTGTAATTTAGTGTTTGTTTGTTTTTTGTAATTTAGTTTAGTTTATTTAATTGTATTTTTAGATAGATATTTGTAGTTTCTTTAATTTATTGATAGTGTAGGTGTATTTGTAACTTAGGTTAGGATTTATTTTACACGTAATTGGGTAATTATTTTAACTAGGTAGCTATTAAATAGTTAATAACTATTTAATAGCTATTATACCTAGTTAAAATAATTAACAATTTACCTGTAAAATAAATATAAACCCTAACATAGCTATAATGTAATTATTAATTATATTGTAGCTATCTTAGGGTTTATTTTATAGGTAAGTATTTAGATTTAAATAGGAATATTTTAGTTTATAATATGAATTAGATTTATTTAATAAGAATTTAGTTAGGGGTGTTAGGGTTAGATAGAGTTAATATAGTTAATATAAATACTATAGTAACTATAATAACTATATTAACCCTAATATAATTAGGGTTAATATAGTTAATATATATAATGTAATAACTATATTAACTATAATATACTTAGGGTTAATATAGATAATATAGCTGGCTAGGTAGATTAAATTAGGGGTTAATAATTTTAATATAGATGGCGGCGGTGTAAGGGGTTCACATTAGGGGATAGATCAGTTAGATGGTGGCGGTTTTAGGGGTTCACATTAGGGGATAGATCAGTTAGATGCTGGCGGTTTTAGGGGCTCACAGTAGGGGGTTAGTTTATGTAGATGGCGGCGGTTTAGGGGTTAAATACTTTATTAGGGATTGCGGCGGGGGATCGCGGTTGACAGGGAGATAGACATTGCGCATGCGTTAGGTGTTAGGTTTTATTTAGCAGATCGCGGTTGACAGGGAGATAGACATTGCGCATGCGTTAGGTGTTAGGTTTATTTAGCAGCCAGTTTAGGGAGTTACGGGGCTCCAATAGTCAGCGTAAGGCTTCTTACGGCTGCTTTTTGTGGCGAGGTGAAAATGGAGTAAGATTTCTCCATTTTCGCCACGTAAGTCCTTACGCTGTATATTGGATACCAAATTGCGTGGGTTTGGTATACCTGCCTATGGCCCAAAAAACTACGGGCGACGGCAGAAATATACGCGCGTAACTTCTAGGTTACGCCGTATATAGGATACCAAACCCGCGCAAATATTGGCGTCGCCGACTTTTGCGGGCGACGATTTTTATCGGATCGACCCCCAAGGGTCTGCAAATCACAACATCTAAATGGAATCACATATTCAAGGGTCTGCAAATCACAACATGGAAATGGAATCACATAATATTTTTCAATTTTAATTTTTGTTTACCAAAGTAGACTTGTGTAAGAGTATTGTATTATTTATATTTTAGTCAGTATTTCAAAACACAGAATGCTATGATTTGGAGACTTAAAATTCCACTAGACCCTTTCTTTGTGAGTGATTAATAAAATCAAAATGCTTAGGGAGCTTTTAGTGAATATATGTTAAGTATTAGATTGTGTTAATCAGTTTCCTTGAAAGAGATTACTATTAGACAGAGCTTTTAGCCCCCTTCACTAATACAATTACACCCTCACTGGTGACCTCTAATACTATTTTGTTTGCATTTCCAGCACTGCCACCTCACATATCACTTAAAGCTACAATACTGAACAAAAGCAGTGTCCTACTGGCACATCACATTACCACCCAGCACTAAGGGCTCGATTACAAGTGGCATGCTAACTGTTGTGCACAAGCGAAAAAGGGTTTATCGCGGCTCTTTGCACACGTCAGAAGTAGGATGCATATTAAGAGTGAAAAGTGAACGCATTTGCTCAAGCGTAATTTAATTTAACACGCGATGGGATAACGCCTCTTCAGAGCTCTGGTTCAAAGATATGAGGTCTCAAGTGTTAGAAAAAAATGACTGCAAATGGCTTTAACATATACAGTAGATACATTCATAAACATGTCTAAATATGTGTATGTAAACACACACACATATATATGTATGTTAATATGTGTGTACATATGTATTTATATGTGTATATTATGTTTTTACAGACACACATATATATATATATATATATATATATACATACATATACACACATAAGTACATCTGTATATATGTATAGATATGTTTATGTGTGTGTATATATATATATATATATATATATATATATATATATATATATATATATATATATATATATATATATATATATATATATATATATATGTGTGTGTGTGTGTGTGTGTGTGTGTGTGTGCATTGGAGCCCTATGCAGTCAAGTAGCTGAAAACATGTAAATGCATAATTATGCAATATTAATTTTTAATAAACTGTTTAACTGTGTATTTAATGTAAATATTTGACATTCCAATGTTCTTCACATAGGGTAATATGTTCTAAGTATTTTAAATAGATATTGCTATATATATATATTTCTGGCTGCAGGTCATGACCCAAACATTCCAAACACTGTTCCAGTTGTTACACTACTAGTTTTTGTCTCAGTTGGTGGCTGTGACTGAGATTCAAGAATTCAAGAAAGGAAGAAGTAGGACACTTTTTGAGTCCTTGTTTTCAGGGTTTATTTTTATTTATTTAAATTTTTTATTCAAATTAAAATAATTGTTTGCTGTCGGGTGATTTTATGTCACGGTATAGTGAAGTGAAATGTGCTGCTTGTGTTTTTTTTTTTACCTAGTAAACTTAGGGCCAGATTACAAGTGGAGTAGTAATTTATTGAGCGCCCACAAATGGGCAAATTTGGGTGCACGATAAATAACCAGTCCATACAAGTGGCTGGTTATTGTAACCTTGAGCTTGGGTAGCAATTAGCCCTCAGAAAATTAATTAATTAATTTATTTTACATAAAAAAAATACAAAACCTCCCCTTTACAATACTTGTAACCCCCACCCCCCAAAATCTACCTAAAAGACCTATCCTAGAAATGAAAAAAGAAAAAATCCTATTCTTGAAAATAAAAAACCGACCCCAGGAAAAACCCTACCTAACTTCAAAAAATGTACTCATTGTGCTTCTCTTGATTCGACATTGGGCCCTCTTCATCCAGGTTCCTGCACTGGGGGCCCATCTTTGCAGAGGCGGACTTTGGCGGCCTCTAATTATTCTTCTAATTATCCTTTTACCTTCTAATTATCATTTCTATTGGATGATTATAACTTACATTTAAAAACGTTCTTGCTAGTGGCTGATTAAAATCAGCCAATAAGGACTGATTAATTTAAATTCAGCTAATCATGATTAAGTGAAACCCTTATATATAGGGGTTATATAGGGGTTTCGTGCTTCAGAAATTTCAGCATGTGGCAGCGACCACATGAAGACCAGGGCTCCCTGAAGAGAGCCAAAGAAAAAAAGATGCCCCCAGTACCAGGAGCCGGGCAAAGAGGGGCCCAATGTAGAAGAATTGTGGAGCAGAGGCAATAGAAGAGGCCGCCTAAGCCCTCCTCCACGAAGTTGGGCCCCTGACGACTGGAACCGGGATGAAGAGGGCCCAATGTCAGACCAAGAGGAGCAGGATTTCCCAATGGTGAGTACAACTTTTGTGTTTAGTTAAGGTTTTTTGGGAGTGTTTTTTTTATTTTTAAGTTTTCTTTTTTAGGATATGTTTTTTAGGTATATTTTGTTATTTTGTGGGGTAAGGGTTACTTGCGCCTAGATTTAGAGTTCGGCATTAGCCCTCAAAACCAGCGTTAAGGTGTCCTAACGCTGGTTTTGGCCGCCCGCTGGTATTTAGAGTCAGTCAAGAAAGGGTCTAACGCTCACTTTCCAGCCGCGACTTTTACATAACGTAGATCCTATTACGCCAATTGCGTATCCTATCTTTTCAATGGGATCTTCCTAACGCTGGTATTGAGTCTTGGCTGAAGTGAGCGTTAGAACTCTAACGACAAAACTCCAGCTGCAGAAAATAGTCAGTAGTTAAGAGCTTTATGGGCTAACGCCGGTTTATAAAGCTCTTAACTACTGTGCTCTAAAGTACACTAACACCCATAAACTACCTATGTACCCCTAAACCGAGGTCCCCCCACATCGCTGCCACTCTTTTTAACCCCTAATCTGCCGACCGCACACCGCCGCCACAGACATTATCCCTATGTACCCCTAATCTGCTGCCCCTAACATCGCCGACACCTACATAATATTTATTAACCCCTAATCTGCCCCCCCCAACGTCGCTGCTACTTTACCTACACTTATTAACCCCTAATCTGCCGACCAGACCTCGCCGCTACTGTAATAAATGTATTAACCCCTAAAGCTAAGTCTAACCCTAACACCCCCCTAAGTTAAATATAAATTTAAATCTAACAAAATAAATTATTTCTTATTAAATAAATTAATCTTATTTAAAACTAAATACTTACCTGTAAAATAAACCCTAATATAGCTACAATATAACAAATAATTATATTGTAGCTATTTTAGGATTTATATTTATTTTACAGGCAACTTTGTATTTATTTTAACCAGGTACAATAGCTATTAAATAGTTATTTACTATTTAATAGCTACCTAGTTAAAATAATTACAAAATTACCTGTAAAATAAATCCTAACCTAAGTTACAATTAAACCTAACACTACACTATCAATAAATTAATTAACTAAACTAACTACAATTACCTACAATAAATCAACTAAACTAAATTACAAAAAAACCCCAGTAAATTACAAAAATAAAAAAAGATTACAAGAATTTTAAACTAATTACACCTACTCTAAGCCCCCTAAAAAAATAACAAAGCCCCCCAAAATAAAAAAATGCCCTTCCCCTAAAATAAAAAGTTAACAGCTCTATTACCTTACCAGCCCTTAAAAAGGCTTTTTACGGGGCATGCCCCAAAAAAATCAGCTCTTTTGCCTTTAAAAAAAACATACAATACCCCCCAACATTACAACCCATCACCCACATACCCCTAATCTAACCCTCCCAAACCCCCCTTAAAAACCTAACACTAAGCCCCTGAAGATCTCCCTACCTTGTATTCACCCAGCCGGGTATCACTGATCCGTCCAGAAGAGGGTCCGAAGTCTTCATCCTACCCGGCAAGTAGATGTCCTCCAGAGGGTCAGAAGTCTTCATCCTATCCGGCAAGAAGATGTCCTCCAGAGGGTCCAAAGTCTTCATCCAGGCGGCATCTTCTATCTTCTTCCATCCGGAGTGGAGCGGGTCCATCTTGAAGCAGCCGATGCGGAGCCATCCTTCCTCACCGACGGACTAACGACGAATGAAGGTTCCTTTAAATGACGTCATCCAAGATGGCGTCCCTCGAATTCCGATTGGCTGATAGGATTCTATCAGCCAATCAGAATTAAGGTAGGAAAAATCTGATTGGCTGATTGGAACAGCCAATAGAATGTGAGCTCAATCTGATTGGCTGATTGGATCAGCCAATCCGATTGAACTTGAATCTGATTGGCTGATTCAATCAGCCAATCAGATTTTTCCTACCTTAATTCCGATTGGCTGATAGAATCCTATCAGCCAATCGGAATTCGAGGGACGCCATTTTGGATGACGTCATTTAAAGGAACCTTCATTCGGACTTAGGATGTTGTTAGAAGAGGATGGATCCGCGTCGGCTGCTTTAAGATGGACCCCCTCCACTCCGGATGGAAGAAGATAGAAGATGCCACCTGGATGAAGCCTTGGACCCTCTGGAGGACATCTTCTTGCCGGATAGGATGAAGACTTTGGACCCTCTGGAGGACATCTTCTTGCCGGATAGGATGAAGACTTCGGACCCTCTTCTGGACGGATCGGTGATACCTGGCTGGGTGAATACAAGGTAGGGAGATCTTCAGGGGCTTAGTGTTAGGTTTTTTAAGGGGGGTTTGGGTGGGTTAGATTAGGGGTATGTGGGTGGTAGGTTGTAATGTTGGGGGGTATTGTATGTTTTTTTTACAGGAAAAAGAGATGATTTCTTTGGGGCATGCCCCGCAAAAAGCGCTTTTAAGGGCTGGTAAGGTAATAGAGCTGTTAACTTTTTATTTTAGAATAGAGTAGGGAATTTTTTTATTTTGGGGGGCTTTGTTATTTTTTTATTGGTCTTAGAGTAGGTGTAATTAGTTTAAAATTCTTGTAATCTTTTTTTTATTTTTTGTAATTTAGTGGGGGTTTTTTTTGTAATTTAGTTTAGTTGATTTAATTGTAGGTGATTGTAGTTAGTTTAGTTAATTAATTTATTGATAGTGTAGTGTTAGGTTTAATTGTAACTTAGGTTAGGATTTATTTTACAGGTAATTTTGTAATTATTTTAACTAGGTAGCTATTAAATAGTAAATAACTATTTAATAGCTATTGTAACTGGTTAAAATAAATACAAAGTTGCCTGTAAAATAAATATAAATCCTAAAATAGCTACAATATAATTATTTGTTATATTGTAGCTATATTAGGGTTTATTTTACAGGTAAGTATTTAGCTTTAAATAGGATTAATTTATTTAATAAGAAATAATTAATTTAGTTAGATTTTAATTATATTTAACTTAGGGGGGTGTTAGGGTTAGACTTAGCTTTAGGGGTTAATACATTTATTAGAGTAGCGGCAAGGTCGGCAGATTAGGGATTAATAAGTGTAGGTAAGGTAGCGGCGACATTGGGGGGGGGGCAGATTAGGGGTTAATAAATATAATATAGGGGTCAGCGGTGTTAGGGGCAGCAGATTAGGGGTTCATAGGGATAACGTAGGTTGCGGTGGTTAGGGGTTAATAATAATATGCAGGGGTCAGCGATAGCGGGGGCGGCAGATTAAGGGTTAATAAGTGTAAGGTTAGGGGTGTTTAGACTCGGGGTTCATGTTAGGGTGTTAGGTGCAGACTTAGGAAGTGTTTCCCCATAGGAAACAATGGGGCTGCGTTAGGAGCTGAACGCTGCTTTTTTGCAGGTGTTTTTTTCAGCTCAAACTGGCCCATTGTTTCCTATGGGGAAATCGTGCACAAGCACGTTTTTCAAGATGGCCGCTACCGTAAGCAACGCTGGTATTGAGAGTTGAAGTGGCTGTAAATTATGCTCTACGCTCCCTTTTTGGAGCCTAACGTAGCCCTTCAGAGAACTCTAAATACCAGCGTTATTTAAAAGGTGCGGGGGAAAAAAAAACGCGCGTAGCTAACGCACCCCTTTGGCCGCAAAACTCTAAATCTAGGTGTTGTTTTGTAGAGGGGATTTTTGTAAAAAATGTTTATGGAAAAGAGCTGAAATCACTTTAGGGCAATGCCCTAAGAAAGGCCCCTTTAAGGGCAATTGTAATTTATTTTAGTGTTAGGGTTTAGGATTTTTTTTTGGTTTTGAATGGGTTAGTTTTTTTTTTTGTTTTTTTTATTGAGGTTGTAAAAATGATACAGGCAAATAACATCTCAAATAAAGACAAGAAGAGGGCGCCTCATCGTGTAATCCTGTTTAGTAAGCAGAAATAGATGATAATAGTAACGCTTACCGGATAAATTGGCACCGAACTATGACCAGTGCAAATCAGCAGGCTAGCACTTAACAGTGGCTAGAACACAGTGTCCAGTTCCACTTGTAGTGACTGCCGCTGAGTTCTGATGCTGCAAAGCTGTTCCAAATTCTGATACTGCACAGCTAATTACAAATACTGGATCTTTTTCCGTGTAACTTGAGGAAATAGCATCTCAGTTTTAAAGACATAGGAGAATCACAATACAATATACATATTAAATGTCAAAATAAACATACAATCAATCGTTAAGTTATACAAATAAAAGTTAACCTCAGGTTTTCAATTAAGGAGTATCCCCTTAAAATATGATATCAAGTCAGATACAGTGATTTCCCTCAAAGGAAAATAGAGGCCTCTCTTGGACCCCCTGTAAAATAATTTAAATCAGAGTAGGGAATGTTAGGGGAAAAAAATAAAATAACAAAATGGGCCTCTATTTTGGACCCCAAATGGAAACAACTGGCTTGTAAAATAGCATACTTTATGTAGGTTTGATATATATTGAGAACATTTAATTGAACACAAAATAACATAATAACCAACTATAATGGTATTTAAGTCTTCCATTAGTTCTAATATAGATTGTAATATACACTTTTAATATAGTAGGGAGAGAGAGCATTCAAAAGGTCTATCAGCTATGAACAAATATGTTGTGCAGCTCCAATACTGAAGTACTCAGCCTAATAAATAGCGTTAACGCATATACACATAGATGACTTTAGAGGCCATGGTCTTTCACAGTAAGTCCTTATGAGCTTAAGACTATATGGGGAAATAGGTGTAGGTCTATTATAACCCAATAGCTATGTCTCGTATTAGAGGTTAGATCAATAGTAGCATATAATTATAGCTTAGATAGGTATACTCATCTTTGCCCTTAATCGGTCTCAGACTAAAAATTTGTGTTCCGTCCAATTTTTTACAGCGTACACTAGGGATTGTCTAGACATGTTTGCCATCTACCCCCTAGTGATGCAGAGAAAAGCCAGTAAATGGAATGATTCCACTCCGCCCTGGTCACCAACGGAGCACAACTATAAGTTATTACATCAGTACAACACTCTGTAGATTAAATTGTACATGATAATCAGGGTAGTATGTTTAGGTATATAAAAGGGTAACTAAGATTAGTATATATAGAATATTTAAACAACCCTGGTTAGTTAATAGTTTATATTTAATTACTGGAGAGACCCATGTAAGGTAGTACCTGTCGTTTAAATTGGAGCATTGCTGTGCTAAACTGAATCTAATCTGGATTGTTGCTGAGTCCAACTGTGGTAATGAGCTATCTTTTCTTGTTATACTTAGTAGGATGTACAGTATACGCTTTCCAGAAATAAGCATAACTATAATGCAACTACAACAATTAGTCACAGATAACAAGTATTAATAACTAACTTATAGGTAAAATTGAGTACAAAGGTTTAGACTTAAACAAATGTTAACTAACTTCTGGGTACTATAATTTGCTATCAACAGGACCTGGTGAATTAAAGTAGTTTGCTTTGCATATATAATTTCTAAAAGCCATAATACAGTTATAATAGTATTGTATGTCTCTTTCATTAACATTACAGCCTGGCAAGGG
The DNA here is from genome assembly GCF_027579735.1 of Bombina bombina. NCBI lineage: Eukaryota > Metazoa > Chordata > Amphibia > Anura > Bombinatoridae > Bombina > Bombina bombina. The sequence continues at coordinate 859,833,894 of NC_069503.1, read as the reverse complement.
CAGTGAACTCAAGTCCCTCAGGATCTGTGGCTGTAATAACCGTTTGATTTTATTGGGGCCCTTTTCAATCTAAAAGTACCCTTTCAAGGACTTAACCAATATGTAGACATAGACTCCTAGACCTAGATTTGGAGTTTGGCGTTAGCTGTGAAAACCAGCATTAGAGGCTCCTAACGCTGGTTTTAGGCTACCGCCGGTATTTGGAGTCACTCAAAATAGGGTCTAACGCTCACTTTTCATCCGCGACTTTTCCATACCGCAGATCCCCTTACGTCAATTGCGTATCCTATCTTTTCAATGGGATCTTTCTAACTCCGGTATTTAGAGTAGTTTCTGAAGTGAGCGTTAGACATCTAACGACAAAACTCCAGCCGCAGGAAAAGAGTCAGTAGTTAAGAGCTTTCTGGGCTAACGCCGGTTTATAAATCTCTTAACTACTGTGCTCTAAAGTACACTAACACCCATAAACTACCTATGCACCCCTAAACCGAGGTCCCCCCACATCACGACACTCGAATAATTTTTTTTAACCCCTAATCTGCCGACCGCCACCTATGTTATCCTTATGTACCCCTAATCTGCTGCCCCTAACACCGCCGACCCCTGTATTATATTTATTAACCCCTAACCTGCCCCCCACAACATCGCAGCCAGCTACCTACAATAATTAACCCCTAATCTGCCGACCGCAAAGCGCCGCCACCTACGTTATCCTTATGTACCCCTAATCTGCTGCCCCTAACACCGCCGACCCCTATATTATATTTATTAACCCCTAATCTGCCCCCCACAACGTCGCCTCCACCTGCCTACACTTATTAACCCCTAATCTGCCGACCGCAAAGCGCCGCCACCTACGTTATCCTTATGTACCCCTAATCTGCTGCCCCTAACACCGCCGACCCCTATATTATATTTATTAACCCCTAATCTGCCCCCCACAATGTCGCCTCCACCTGCCTACACTTATTAACCCCTAATCTGCCGACCGCAAAGCGCCGCCACCTACGTTATCCTTATGTACCCCTAATCTTCTGCCCCTAACACCGCCGACCCCTATATTATATTTATTAACCCCTAATCTGCCCCCCACAACGTCGCAGCCAGCTACCTACAATAATTAACCCCTAATCTGCCGACCGCAAAGCGCCGCCACCTACGTTATCCTTATGTACCCCTAATCTGCTGCCCCTAACACCGCCGACCCCTATATTATATTTATTAACCCCTAATCTGCCCCCCACAACGTCACCTCCACCTGCCTACACTTATTAACCCCTAATCTGCCGACCGGAGCTCATCGCTATTCTAATAAATGTATTAACCCCTAAAGCTAAGTCTAACCCTAACACTAACACCCCCCTAAGTTAAATATAATTTACATCTAGCGAAATTAATTAACTCTTATTAAATAAATTATTCCTATTTAAAGATAAATACTTACCTGTAAAATAAATCCTAATATAGCTACAATATAAATTATAATTATATTATAGCTATTTTAGGATTTATATTTATTTTACAGGTAACTTTGTATTTATTTTAACCAGGTACAATAGCTATTACATAGTTAAGAACTATTTAATAGCTAAAATAGTTAAAATAATTACAAATTTACCTGTAAAATAAATCCTAACCTAAGTTACAATTAAACCTAACACTACACTATCAATAAATTAATTAAATAAACTACCTACAATTAACCTAACACTACACTATCAATAAATTAATTAAATACAATTCCTACAAATAAATACAATTAAATAAACTAGCTAAAGTACAAAAAATAAAAAAGAACTAAGTTACAAAAAATAAAAAAATATTTACAAACATAAGAAAAATATAACAACAATTTTAAACTAATTACACCTACTCTAAGCCCCCTAATAAAACAACAAAGCCCCCCAAAATAAAAATTGCCCTACCCTATTCTAAATTACTAAAGTTAAAAGCTCTTTTACCTTACCAGCCCTGAACAGGGCCCTTTGCGGGGCATGCCCCAAGAAGTTCAGCTCTTTTGCCTGAAAAAAAAAACATACAATACCCCCCCCAACATTACAACCCACCACCCACATACCCCTAATCTAACCCAAACCCCCCTTAAATAAACCTAACACTAAGCCCCTTAAGATCATCCTACCTTGTCTTCACCTCACCAGGTATCACTGATCCGTCCTGGCTCCAAAATCTTCATCCAACCCAAGCGGGGGTTGGCGATCCATCATCCGGTGGCTGAAGAGGTCCAGAAGAGGCTCCAAAGTCTTCATCCTATCCGGGAAGAAGAGGCGATCCGGACCGGCAACCATCTTGATCCAAGCGGCATCTTCTATCTTCATCCGATGACGACCGGCTCCATCCCGAAGACCTCCACCGCGGACCCATCTTCTTCCGGCGACGTCCAACTGAAGAATGACGGTTCCTTTAAGGGACGTCATCCAAGATGGCGTCCCTCGAATTCCGATTGGCTGATAGAATCCTATCAGCCAATCGGAATTAAGGTAGGAATATTCTGATTGGCTGATGGAATCAACCAATCAGAATCAAGTTCAATCCGATTGGCTGATCCAATCAGCCAATCAGATTGAGCTCGCATTCTATTGGCTGTTCCGATCAGCCAATAGAATGCGAGCTCAATCTGATTGGCTGATTGGATCAGCCAATCGGATTGAACTTGATTCTGATTGGCTGATTCCATCAGCCAATCAGAATATTCCTACCTTAATTCCGATTGGCTGATAGAATCCTATCAGCCAATCGGAATTCGAGGGACGCCATCTTGGATGACGTCCCTTAAAGGAACCGTCATTCTTCAGTTGGACGTCGCCGGAAGAAGATGGGTCCGCGGTGGAGGTCTTCAGGATGGAGCCGGTCGTCATCGGATGAAGATAGAAGATGCCGCTTGGATCAAGATGGTTGCCGGTCCGGATCGCCTCTTCTTTCCGGATAGGATGAAGACTTTGGAGCCTCTTCTGGACCTCTTCAGCCACCGGATGATGGATCGCCAACCGCCGCTTGGGTTGGATGAAGATTTTGGAGCCAGGATGGATCGGTGATACCTGGTGAGGTGAAGACAAGGTAGGATGATCTTCAGGGGCTTAGTGTTAGGTTTATTTAAGGGGGGTTTGGGTTAGATTAGGGGTATGTGGTGGTGGGTTGTAATGTTGGGAGGGGGGGTATTGTATGTTTTTTTTTACAGGCAAAAGAGCTGAACTTCTTGGGGCATGCCCCGCAAAGGGCCCTGTTCAGGGCTGGTAAGGTAAAAGAGCTTTTAACTTTAGTAATTTAGAATATTGTAGGGCATTTTTTATTTTGGGGGGCTTTGTTGTTTTATTAGGGGGCTTAGAGTAGGTGTAATTAGTTTAAAATTGTTGTAATATTTTTCTTATGTTTGTAGATATTTTTTTATTTTTTGTAACTTAGTTCTTTTTTATTTTTTGTACTTTAGTTAGTTTATTTCATTGTAGTTATTTGTAGATATTGTATTTAATTAATGTAATGATAGTGTAGTGTTAGGTTTAATTGTAGGTAATTGTAGATATTGTATTTAATTAATTTAATGATAGTATAGTGTTAGGTTTAATTGTAACTTAGGTTAGGATTTATTTTACAGGTAATTTTGTAATTATTTTAACTAGGTAACTATTAAATAGTTCTTAACTATTTAATAGCTATTGTACCTGGTTAAAATAATTACAAAGTTTCCTGTAAAATAAATATTAATCCTAAAATAGCTACAATGTAATTATAATTTATATTGTAGCTATATTAGGATTTATTTTACAGGTAAGTATTTATCTTTAAATAGGAATAATTTATTTAATAAGAGTAAATTAATATCGTTAGATTAAAATTATATTTAATTTAGGGGGGTGTTAGTGTTAGGGTTAGACTTAGCTTTAGGGGTTAATACATTTATTAGAATAGCGGTGAGCTCCGGTCGGCAGATAAGGGGTTAATAATTGAAGTTAGGTGTCGGCGATGTTAGGGAGGGCAGATTAGGGGTTAATACTATTTATTATAGGGTTAGTTAGGCGGATTAGGGGTTAATAACTTTATTATAGTAGCGCTCAGGTCTGGTCGGCAGATTAGGGGTTAATAAGTGTAGGCAGGTGGAGGCGACGTTGTGGGGGGCAGATTAGGGTTAATAAATATAATATAGGGGTCGGCGATGTTAGGGCAGCAGATTAGGGGTACATAGGGATAATGTAAGTAAAAGGCGGTTTACGGAGTGGCAGATTAGGGGTTAATAATAATATACAGGGGTCAGCGATAGCGGGGGCGGCAGATTAGGGGTTAATAAGTGTAAGGTTAGGGGTGTTTAGACTCGGGGTATATGTTAGAGTGTTAGGTGCAGACGTAGGAAGGGTTACCGCATAGCAAACAATGGGGCTGCGTTAAGAGCTGAACGCTGCTTTTTTGCAGGTGTTAGGTTTTTTTTCCAGCTCAAACAGCCCCATTGTTTCCTATGGGAGAATCGAGCACAAGCACGTTTTTGAGGCTGGCCGCTTGCGTAAGCAACTCTGGTATCGAGAGTTGAAGCTGCGTTAAAAATGCTCTACGCTCCTTTTTTGGAGCCTAACGCAGCCTTTATGTGGACTCTCAATACCAGAGTTATTTTTATGGTGCAGCCAGAAAAAAGCCGGCGTTAGTTTTTCGGGTCGTTACCGACAAAACTCCAAATCTAGCCGCTAGTGCGTTAAATAGAGCTTAACACTTACTGACACCAGGTATTTCGTAAAATTAAGTTGGGGAAAATAAACTATATTACAAAACTGGTTCTGGAACAAATAATTTAAAGCTAAGCATAAATAGCCCTTAAATATCATATTCTGTACAGTAAACATTCAGTGAGTTCAGGCCTGAAAATTCAACAAAAGTAATTTTAAAGCAGTGCCACATGTGATTACATGGAACGCTGTGTAAGATTACTGGCAATGTAACTCCTGGCTTAGAAGAAAAGTCATACTGAAGATACTGCCAATGTCATTTTACCAGAGCTGGGCAGTAGTAGGTACCGACAGCGCTATTTAACCCACTCCAACTTTAATAGCATGCATCACAGTCTCAAAAGTGTGGAGAATGTTGTGTGTCTCATCGAAAACAGCAGAATAACTGCACGGCTTAGACCCGGCTAAAGACACAGGCAGCTTGAAGGCAGAGCGCCGTCAGAGCAGTGCACCATTTCTCACAATAACAAGTTACATAGCCATCTTCTCCTACATACCCAAAGCTCACTTCTGTGTCGGGTGTTATGCTACACTACACACATTGTGAACCTTCACCACTGAGAGTGACTATGTGTTTGACAGCATCCAGAACATTCTGGTGTTGAGTAAGAGGGCTGCAGCGAGTGGATCGAAGGTAGGTTTGACTCCTCCGGCTCATAGGATTGTTTCTTACAGTCTTGTTTAGGGATATACGAGGTTACAAAATTATTATTTATTATTATCTTAGCAATAACCTCCAAGAAAATGTTGGTGTACTTATTTCAGCAGTTGACACTCAATAAAATGTATATACGTAACAATTAAAATGTAATATTTATTCCTTTGTTCTAGATTAGTTAAATTTATAAACACCTTGAATTATATTTATGTAGAAACTATATTATGAATCAATTATACACGCTTATTCTGTTACAATATTCTATACAACAGATCATAAAAAAATATCTTTAAAATTAAAATTAAAAATTAAAATACCACAATAAAACATGGACCGCTAACTTAACAGTGCTAGTTGCAATCTAATTATAGCTTTAGAATACCTTTGATTTAAAACATTAAAAATATAGAGAAATCATATACATCACCAAATAAATCAATTTGAAGTTCAGCTTTTTCAGATAAATCCAGTTCACCTCATATGAGAAGTATTGCAATTATGGATCAAGAAAGTTAGGCCCAGGCTTGCTTTATAGAGACTGTGTTTCAAAAGGCAGCAGTTCTGAGTCAGTCAAAATTCCAGCCAAGACAAAAGACCCAAAAGACCTCTTCCTTTCTCTTGCATGAGTTTATCAAGTGATAACCCCACCCCTATTTTGTAATCATTGGTGAATGTTTTGTTTACGCACTTACCAAAGCTTGTCCCTTTGATAGGCCCTTAAAGGGACAGTAAACCTAAAAAATAATGTTATATAATTCTGCGCATAGTGCAGAATTATATAACATTATTTTACTGCTATAGTTATAAAACCCTTTTTTCCCTTTTAATATTTAAAAAACATACCTCTTTTACAGACCCGCTACCTGCTCTCTGCTGAGCGGGTCTGTTTTTTTTAGTCAGAGCATCGGGCCAGCTGTATAGTCACAGCCCGGCCCGACTGCGCCATAGCATTAAGTGAAGCTCGCTCCTGCTGTCAGACAGAGCAGGAGCGAGCTGCACTTAGTCTTATGGCGCGGTCAGGCCGGGCTGTGACTATACAGCTGGCCCAATGCGCTGACTAAAAAAAACAGACCCGCTCAGCAGAGAGCAGAGAACAGGTCTGTAAAAGCGGTATGTTTTTTAAATATTAAAAGGGAAAAAAGGGTTTTATAACTATAGCAGTAAAATAATGTTATATAATTCTGCACTATGTGCAGAATTATATCACATTATTTTTTAGGTTTACTGTCCCTTTAACAGGCCTTGTCCCTTATTGGCTTACTTGGAAATCTATGGGCTCTAACAGTCAATTTGTTTGGCTGTCATACCAGTTTTAATCCACTAAGGGGCAGCAGACAACTAGAAATGCAGTCTCATTATCAATATTGCTAACAGTAAATACAGTTTACTATATATCTTCAAATGTATATTTAATATACTCACTATTTTCTGATATTAATAAATTATATGTTCAGCATGTATGGGACAATATAATACTATTTACCCTAAGTCTTTTCATACTAAACATGAGTATATTACTTTCTTATGGCACTTAAGAGGATTTTAATATTTTTAGCATGGATCTAATTAATATTTTCTCAGTTTACAATTCTCACCTTATATCATAGACGTACCTTGTGAGTAGCAATCTGATGTAATTTCATATAGCTATATTTACATTTCATTATTATCCCATATTAATATAAACATTGCATATCTGTATATCTCTTGCTCAGTGTATAAAAACACAATTTATATATAATTTTGGGACAATTTACTGTCTTTTCCTAGGTCTGATATGGAAAAGACAATCTTGTTATTCTGACACAGTTAAAGGGACACTGAACCCAATTTTTTACTTTTGTGATTCAGATAGAGCATGCAATTTTAAGCAACTTTCTAATTTACTCCTATTATCAAATTTTCTACATTCTCTTGGTATGTTTATTTGAAAAGCAAGAATGTAAGTTTAGATGCAGGCCCATTTTTTGTGAACAACCTGGGTTGTCCTTGCTGATTGGAAAGCACCAATAAACTAGTGATGTCCATGGTTCTGAACCAAACAATTGCTGTATTCTTAGCTTTGATGCCTTCTTTTTCAAATATAGATAGCAAGAAACAAAGAAAAAATGATAATAGAAGTAAATTAGAAAGTTGCTTAAAATTGCATGCTCTGTCTTAATCATGAAAGAAAAAAAATTAGGTTCAGTATTCCTTTAAACATTTTAGATTGACTATATAGCTACTTATATAATATAATATACGTTTATACAATTTATTTGGATAGTCTGAGGCAAATATTAAATATTTGGAAACGATATAGATGGTTTGTTTAAACTTTAATTTTTCAAGACCTTTATGCTTTCAAACTACACATTTTGCTATTAAGGTTTAAGTTGTCACCAAGTCTGGGAGGATGTTTATTGAAAACTCACCATGTACAAATTTGCATCGAAGCGTGGATGGCCACTTTCCCTGTAAAACTGATTCTTCTCTGCATATACTTAAGCATCAAAAGATCAGCCCCCGACCTAGCGACTGTCATTTACAGATAGGAAATACTTCTTATAAAGGCTTCCTTTGAAGAAATCTGTTTTCACTAATTGAGCAAATGTTTTCCTTCAAAGGTTCAATTAGTGATCTATCTTCACTAATTGAACAATTGTATCATCGCTTTTGTTCTCAACTTGTCTTAAACAGTGAGGGGGCAGGGGCTGTAGTGAGACCAATTCATATCAAATTAGATATTAGCTAAAATGTTTAGTTTAGTTTCTTTAATGTTATTTCATGTTATTTCACAGGTACCCTGACACTTAGTAGCGCCATCAACTACTGTAAGGTTAGGTGGGCTATGCGGATATACCACAGCCACCTCAGCAGTGATATCCGCTCCAACATTATGGGGTCCTGATAGCTCCCTCAGATTTTTATCAAGTCTGTCGTTGATTCTTGCCTTTCCATTCCTCCTGAAAAACATTTCTGCACCAGTCAGATCAGCTGTAAGAAATCCTCTTTCAATAGATCGCAGATATCCTCTCTCCGCAATCTCAACTCGGGCTCCATCATGAAGGCACTTGAGGTAACTCTTCTATAATTCTGAGCCAAAAACAGATTAGGGTATAATACTTTGCATTTTCATGTCTATGAATAAGGCCTGATGGCCAAAACGCATAAGACAGCTTTCTTTCCCTGCTGCATCTTACTTTTATAAGATGCTTTGTATCCAGTGTTACCAATAAAGGATTTGCCCAATTTTTATCTGATCATGTGCTTAGAATGACTCGCTGGTTCTATCTGTCTTTTGTACCTATAAGACTTTGCAGTATGTTAGACTCTCAACAGAAATACCAGAGATTGTACAGCATAGAAGCTGTTGTACCCGGGTTACGGGGGGGGGTTAAGGTAAGATCTGGTCTATTACAAGGCCACCACTGCCAATCATACCATTCCAGTTCTTTAGGGCTGAGATAAAATTAACTATTTGTATCAAACTAATCAGCTTGATAACTAGAGACCAAAAGAGTTCTAGACGAGTGTGGATGGCTGATTTTGTGACCGATAAGCAGCAGATTTATCAAGTCCTCCTCTCAGCCTCTGAACGAAGCGACCATCATGGCCGCCGCCCAGAAGCGTCCCCGTGTTAGTTTTTTATGGGGCATGTAGATTAGCATTAGGCATACAGTAATGGTGTTCTTTTTTTTTTGGATGCTGTAGTTTATTATTTTATGTAACTTAGATTTTTTATTTTTTTTAGATTTTTTCATTTTAACTTAGGGGGCTTAGTTCAGAGGGGAGTTAGTTGTTTAGAGTAGGGTTAGATTGCATTTGCGGCTGTGGTGGTTTAGGTTTAATTTTTATTTTGAAACTTAGTTTTTTTATTGTAACTTAGGGGTTTTAGTTTAGAGGGGGATTAGGTGTTAGGTAAGTTTGCATTTGGGGTATGTGGCAGTATAGGGATTAATAGTTTAGTACATGCAGTGGGTATGTGGTGGTATAGGCATTTATAGGATAGATACTTGTGGTGGTCATGTGGAGGTATAGGTGTTAATAGTTTAGTACTTGTAGTGGGTATGTAATGGTATAGGGGCTAATAGGATTGATACTTAAGGTGGGTATGAGGCATTTTAGGGTTTAATAGGATAGATACCTGCAGTTGGTATGTTCTAGCATCTTGAGCAATGGCATGTAGAGTAAATGCCTCTTGACGATGCTGCTATGTCGAGAGCTTGGAACATTTTGATTACTTAAACATAGCGGTGGATCCTTTGGAATAATTTTCCGCCTCGTAGCACTTTCGATCATCAGGGCCAGAGAAAGAGAGAGAGAGAGAGTGACAAAGTGCTGGGAAAGGTGGTAAGTGTTGTGTATTTAGGACCAGGGTTCTGCACAGTCACTTGAGCAATTATATTCTGGTTTCCTTGGGATATTTGGGAGTTTAGGGTCAGATGTTTTTCTACTATGAAGCTGATTTTCCATTGGGGTCTTTCTCTGTTAGGACCTGATGATATAAACCTTTCAGCTCAGACGACATGATATAAATGTGTTCCCTAGTGAAATTCTAAAAAAGCAGGTTTTGATATACTTCTCCAAGGGTTGTTCACTGCATTTCTGTATGTGAAGGATAGACAACCCAGTGCAATATAGCACTGCATGACATGATAGTTATTCTGCATTTAAACTTTGGACATTGCATTTTATATTACTTTAAACATCAGATTATGTTTTATTACATTTAAATGTTGCACTTTATATTTTGTATTTAATTTTGTATATAAAAGTGTATGTAGGATTTTTATTTTTCAAATTCTTATTACAATTTCTGTTTAAGTTTAACTAATTAGGCTGATACTTTGTATAATTATGTGTATTTTTTACAAATTACATTGCACTTTGTATTTCTTCTATTAAAAATAAAACAAAAAAACTGACAGCTTCAGTTTCCCAGGGAGCTTTATTATTTTCTATGGGCCTGATAAGCAAAGATTCTCTAGCTTGAAGAGAAATTATATTGTAGACTTCCCAGGGCCTGAATTTAATAAGAAAAAGGGTGAATCCTGGAAGTTCTATAGAGATGAGAGATGCCTTCCTTGCGGCTAGATTACGAGTTTTGCAGTATGAGGGGTGCGGTATTAACTTACACGTTATTGTCACTGCTCACTTTCATAAACCCGGCGTTAACAGGCAAGAAGTGAGCGTAGAGCAAAATTGTGCTCCATACCACACTCCAATACCAGCACTGCTTAAGTCAGCGGTGAGCTGGTTTTACGTGCTCGTGCACGATTAGCCCATAGACATCAGTGAGGAGAGCCGGCTGAAAAAAAGTCTAACACCTGCAAAAAAGCAACGTAAAGCTCCGTAATGCAGCCCCATTGATTCCTATGGGGAAAGAAAATTTATGTTTACACCTAACACCCTAATATGAACCCCGAGTCTAAACACCTCTAATCTTACACTTATTAACCCCTAATCTGCCACCCCTGACATAGCCGACACCTATATTATACTTATTAACCCCTAATCTGCCGTCCCCAACATCGCCGACAGCTACATTATACTTATTAACCTCTAATCTACCGCCGCTGATTGGAACAGACAATAGAATGTGAGCTCAATCCTATTGGCTGATTGGATCAGCCAATAGGATTGAAGCTCAATCCTATTGACTGATTGCATCAGTCAATAGGATTTTTTCACCTTTATTTCCAATTGGCTGATAGAATTCTATCAGCCAATCGGAATTCAAGGGACGCAATCTTGGATGATGTCATTTAAAGGAACCTTCATTCGTCGTTAGTCGTCGGAAGAAGAGGATGCTCTGCGCCGGATGTCTTGAAGATGGAGCTGCTCCACGCCGGATGGATGAAGATAGAAGATGCCGTCTGGATGAAGACTTCTGCCCATCTGGAGGACCACTTCTGCCGGCTTGGATGAAGACCTCTCCCGGCTTCGTTGAGGACGTCTTGTCGCTTCGCTGAGGACTTCTCCTGGCTTCGTTGATGATGGATGTCCGTTCTTCAAAACTGTAAGTGGATCTTCGGGGGTTAGTGTTAGGTTTTTTTTAAGGGTTTATTGGGTTGGTTTTAGTTTTAGATTAGGGTTTGGGCAATTGAAAAAGAGCTAAATGCCCTTTTAAGGGCAATGCCAATACAAATACCCTTTTCAGGGCAATGGGGAGCTTAGATTTTTTTAGTTAGGATTTTTTTTGGGGGTTGGTTGTGTGGGTGGTGGCTTTTACTGTTGGGGGTTGTTTGTATTTTTTTTACAGGTAAAAGAGCTGATTTCTGTGGGGCAATGCCCCGCAAAAGGCCCTCTTAAGGACTATTGGTAGTTTAGTTTAGGCTAGGGTTTTTTTTTTTATTTTGGGGGGCTTTTTTATTTGATAGGGCTATTAGATTAGGTGTAATTAGTTTAAATATCTGATAATTTTTTATTTTTTTTTGTAATTTAGTGGGTTTTTTTGTAATTTAGGTAATTGTATTTAATTTAGTTAATTTATTTAATTCTAGTGTAATGTTAGGTGTTAGTGTAAGACAGGTTAGGTTTTATTTTACAGGTAAATTTGTATTTATTTTAACTAGGTAGTTAGTAAATAGTTAATAACTATTTAGTAACAATTCAACCTAGTTAAAATAAATACAAACTTAGCTGTGAAATAAAAATAAACCCTAAGCTAGCTACAATGTAACTATTAGTTATATTGTAGATAGCTTAGGGTTTATTTTATAGGTAAGTATTTCATTTTAAATAGGAATTATTTAGGTAATGATAGTAGGTTTTATTTAGATTTATTTTAATTATATTAAAGTTAGGGGGTGTTAGGGTTAGACTTAGGTTTAGGGGTTAATAAATTTAGAATAGTGGAGGCAACGTTGGGGGCGGCAGATTAGGGGTTAATAAATGTAGGTAGGTGGCGGCGATGTTAGGGGCAGCAGATTAGGGGTTAATAATATTTAACTAGTATTTGCGAGGTGGGAGTGCGGCAATTTAGGGGTTAATATGTTTATTATAGTGACGGCGATGTCCGGAGCGGCAGATTAGGGGTTAATAATTTTATTTTTGTGTTTGCGATGCGGGAGGGCCTCGGTTTTGGGGTTAATAGGTAGTTTATGGGTGTATTTTTTAGCACTATAGTTATGAGTTTTATGCTACAGCTTTGTAGCGTAAAACTCATAACTACTGACTTTAGATTGCGTTACGAATCTTGCAGGATAGGCTGTACCGCTCACTTTTTGGCCTCCCAAAAAAAGCTTGTAATACCGGCGCTATGGAAGTCCCATTAAAAAAAGACTTTACGCAAATTGCGTAAGTTAATTTACGGTAGGGCAAAAAAGTGTGCCATGCCCCTAAACCTGCAAGGCTCGTAATACCAGCGGTAGTGAAAAAGCAGCGTTATGAGCCTTAACGCTGCTTTTTTACTCATACCGCAAAACTCGTAATCTAGCCATTAGAAAGTAATGAGTCTCTCTGAGAAATATAAATTCAAAGGGGAGAGATACATTAACTGAAAACACCTTGGACTGATATAAAGTCTCAGTTTACAGCAAAAACAAATTAAACTGAAATGTTTTCATTACAATTTAACTTGTTTTTTTTCACTAGTTTGATATATTACTTTTTTTTGGCAGTGAAATAAAGGTAAAGGTATTGTGAATTTTGAGCAAACTCCACCTGCATATTAGTGAGACTAGCTTGTTTAACCCCTTAACTGTGCATAATGATATGTGGTAATTATCCAGACAAGTAGTTAAGTATGGATGATGACCATGTGTCATCATCCAGGGGGCACTTTCAGAGCTAATCACAGCCCCCCTACAGTAACCCCCAAATCCCTGTTGTTCGTGTTGGCAAGGACCACTCAGGGAATCCAAACATGCCAGGGACATCACCCCCCCCCCCCCCCAGAAACCAGAAAGGGAAACTGAAGCTTCATAGGATTAATGGAGCTGGAAGGGGGCTAAGTATTTAAACCACTTATTCATGGTTCCCTTAAATCCTAGAAACCCCCAAAACCCAACATTTGAAAGGAAATCACCTGCTCTTTTAAATGGTGGCATCTTGGGGGTTAAATATCTAAGTATGTATATATATATATATATATATATATCAAAGAAAGGAAATTAGACACAGTCCAATCAAAGTGTTTCCAAGCAGTGTTATAATAACTTAAAGGGACAGTCTACAACATAATTTTTATTGTTTTAAGATAGATAATCCCTTTATTACCCATTCCCCAGTTTTGCATAACCAACACAGTTATATTAATATACTTTTAACCTCTGTGATTATCTTGTATCTAAGCCTCTGCAAACTGCCCCTCTATTTCAGTTCTTTTGACAGACTCTCAGTTTAGCCAATCAGTGCCTGCTCCCAGATAACTTCACGTGCATGAGCACAGTGTTATCTACATGAAACACATGAACTAGCACCCTCTAGTGGTAAAAAAACTGTTAAAATGCATTTTGAAAAGAGGTGGCCTTCAAGGTCTAAGAAATTAGCATATGAACCTCCTAGGTTAAGCTTTCAACTAAGAATATCAAGAGAACAAAGCAAAATTGGTGATAAAAGTAAATTGGAAAATTGTTTAAAATTGCATGCCCTATCTGAATCATGAAAGATTTTTTATGGCTTAGACTGTCCCTTTAAGGCTCTGCACTAGGCGTGGTGCAGTATAGATGGACAAGATAATCATTTTCTCAATGAGCTAAACACTGTTGCAAAATGATGGCTGCATATAACCCCATTCAGTTATGTTTGTACAAAGACACGTACCTCTGGGTCTTGGCTTTCATGCTGCAAAACTGGCAAGCAAAGTTAACTGTCCTGCAAGAAGGCAGTCTGACTCCTGTATGTTGTTCTCTCCTATATATAAATATATATAAATATATATATATATATATATATATATTATGAAAAGAAAGAAAACACTGCAGTCCTTAATAGTAGTGTTGATAATCAGGTTAGGTTTAATGGTCCACAATCAAAGGGCCATAGCAGACATTAAACACCTGACATGTTTCACGCAGGCATACCTGTGCTTCATCAGAGGTGATAAATTCAGAACAGGTACAGATTTTATTATCTGTGTTTAGCCAATGAGATTGCTGAAAAATGGAACATTTTCTTTTCTATAATTAACTACTTCATGACTATATGATGGCATAGTATATTGAAAAGCACATAGTGGTTATTGACAATAATAGAGAGAGGGAATGAAGCCAATTCAAGAATAATCATAATAGTGATTGGAGTGGTTTTCCCCCAGGCGCCTTTAGACGGAGGCAAAGGGTATCAAATGGTGAGAAATTCAAATGAGTAGGAGATATACTTCACACTCTCGGTGGGTATGTTTCGTGTAATACAAATGTTTAGGGGAATATGCTGTATATAGTGGATTTCTCCACAGTTAAAATTCCCTTTAATTGGTAAGATAAAATGAACTTTAATGAACAATAAATACAAATGTACTTCAATGAACAATAAATACAAATGTGTATATATGCAAATAAAAATCTTTGATGTACATATACAAATAAAAAATCCTGTTTTGTAGTTAAATGGTAAACTCCTAGGAATATATTAAAAAACCTTCATGGATCCATGAGGAAAAAATATATAAAAACAAGCTTAAAATCACAAATGTACAAATTTACAGCAGTGATGGTGATGCACAAGGTTACAAAAATGTGGGTAATGCACTTGGCTGCACTGATCTAAACCGATAGTGTCCCAGGGGTCTTTGGTAGACCTAAGTGTGCACAGGAGTCACGAAAGAACAAAGAGTTGTAAAAACCACTCAGTGGTGGAGAACAGTCCTGGGTGATTAAGGATACATAAAGTGGTATAAACAAATGTGTTCTTAGTGATAGTGGAGACAACAAAAGTATATAAAAAGATGATCCGGTGATGTGAAAATACAAAATACAAAATAGCAAAAAAAAAAAAAAAAAAAGGTCAAAATAGTGTCAATGAGCGATGTTCATAACAAAAAAAAAAAAGTCAGTTGAAGCAGTTAAGGGTCAGTGGATAATATATATAGGGAAGCGCATAAAGCTGCAGTGAATGATATCCGATGAGGGCAAATCAAATCCTAGAAAGTTAAGTGATGTGCGTGAAAAATGTGCGCAAATAACTCCGGATATAAAAAAAACCTTAAAATATCTCCAAACGTGAAGAAAACAAATGTGAAAAAAAAATGTGAAAATGTGAAAAAATGTGAAAAAGAAGCACATCACTTAACTTTCTAGGATTTGATTTGCCCTCATCGGATATCATTCACTGCAGCTTTATGCGTTTCCCTATGGATATTATCCACTGACCCTTAACTGCTTCAACTGACTTTTTTTTTTTTGTTATGAACATCGCTCATTGACACTATTTTGACCATTTTTTTTTTTTTTGCTATTTTGTATTTTGTATTTTCACATCACCGGATCATCTTTTTATATACTTTTGTTGTCTCCACTATCACTAAGAACACATTTGCTTATACCACTTTATGTATCCTTAATCACCCAGGACTGTTCTCCACCACTGAGTGGTTTTTACAACTCTGTTCTTTTGTGACTCCTGTGCACACTTTGGTCTACCAAAGACCACTGGGACACTATCGGTTTAGATCAGTGCAGCCAAGTGCATTACCCACATTTTTGTAACCTTGTGCATCACCATCACTGCTGTAAATTTGTACATTTGTGATTTTAAGCTTGTTTTTATATATTTTTTCCTCATGGATCCATGAAGGTTTTTTAATATATTCCTAGGAGTTTACCATTTAACTACAAAACAGGATTTTTTATTTGTATATGTACATCAAAGATTTTTATTTGCATATATACACATTTGTATTTATTGTTCATTGAAGTACATTTGTATTTATTGTTCATTAAAGTTCATTTTATCTTACCAATTAAAGGGAATTTTAACTGTGGAGAAATCCACAATATACAGCAAATTCCCCTAAACATTTGTATTACACGAAACATACCCACCGAGAGTGTGAAGTATATCTCCTACTCATTTGAATTTCTCACCATTTGATACCCTTTGCCTCCGTCTAAAGGCGCCTGGGGGGAAATCCACTCCAATCACTATTAACTTTTCTGGTGGTTACTAGGGGCCATCACCCTTAGGCATATAGGGGTTAGTTGGCGCAGGTCCAATTAATATTTCCAAGAATAATCATAATACAGCTGATCTTTGCATACTAAAAAAATATATAGATATTTACATTATTTGCATGTTACTTAACATAAAAAAAATCATAAACAGATAATAATAAAGGAAATATAAAATCAAATTAAGATGAGTACAAAATAAAATAAAATTATATAAAATAGGTAACATAAACTTTATATGGCACCTATCTAGTCTATAAAGGTTTAGACTTGTATTGGCTAGATGAAGTATCCTTAGAATCTCAATATTAATAGAGGGAATTTTTTCAAAAATATTACAGTGATTAGTTATCTTATCATTAAACATTGCAGGATAAGAACCAACAGAACAGACTATTAATAGGATACAATAACATAAAAAATGCAAAGAATTACATACTATAAAACATTTTTTTTTATATATGTAAGTTTTTGGAAATAACGATTTGTAAGAATAATTAAGCAGTATTAGGACAATATATATATATATATATATATATATATATATATATATATATATATATATATATATATATATATGTTTAACACAGCATACAGTATATAATAATTACTTGAAGGAGGAAGAGATTGTAAGATCAAAATATTTAGTTTGCAAGTTAAAATAGCAATCATAAAGATATTATAGAGAAACTCTCAAGCGTTTGTTGCTATATTTATCAAATTGCAACAAAAACAAAAGCAAAAACAAAAAAGTATGTTTAAAAACTCTGGCTTTAGACAATAATCTGTACCAGAAAAATATATACATGCCTATGGTGGGATAGAGAGACTCAAATATACATATTGTGTTATGTTATATTATATTGTATTATATTATTTACCAAAGGAGTGACTTTAGTGGAAGGATATCTCTTTATTAATAAGTTTGACTGAATATTACTATGCTGAAAGAACAGAAAAAGTATACAAAATTGTTCTCATAATTTATCTTATAAATAAATCTACATCAAGCCTCTTATAAATACCTTCTGGTGCTCTAATATTGAGTTCAATAATCCAAAACACTTCCCTTTTTAGTAATAAATTGGTTCTATTGCCTCCTCTTGCAGTTTTTGATATACTATCTATACCCAAGTAAGAGAAATATTTAGTTATCCATTCCATGTTGTCTAAAATGTTTAGCCACCGGGGTTTTGGCTTCCTTATCATCCAATGATAGTAAGTGTTGTCTAATTATTTCTTTTAGGGAACTAGTAGTGATCCCAATATACTGAAGAAAACAGCATTGACATGTAATAAGATATATAACAAATTGTGTAGTACAATCTATTCTACTTCTAATGTCATACATTTTGCCAGTAACTGTTGACTTAAATGTTTTGTTCTTTTAAAGAAAGGAACAACTCTTGCATGGGATATGGCCACATTTATAAAAGCCATTTGTAGGGTTAAGCCATTTGGTCCATTCTAGTAATGTCTCCCAGTGTTTGATCTCTTCTCGCTATGTATTTAATTGTATTTGTATTGGTTATAAATTTAAATGTTTCATACATGTGTAGAATGGGTAAGTTCCTTTTGAGAATGTTGCATATCTCTGTGTTTTGTTGACTATATTTTGTTATAAAGAGGATATTATCATCTTGGATTTTAGTCTTGAAGTCTTGTCTTTTAACAAACAGTGTGGACCTATCTATTTTGGAAACTTTATGTTCCATTTGTATAAGCAATTTCTTATTGTACCCACTAAGTGTCAGTCTCTCAGTCAGCTCTCTTGCTTGTTTAAAATACATTGCAATATTTGAGCAGTTTCTACATATTCTGAGGTACTGGCCTTTGGGGATACCTTTTTTGACATGTGGGATATGACATGAATCTGCATGTGAAATTGTATTTTTCTCCAAAGGTTTTCTATAAATCGATGTTAATATTTCATAATTTGGCCCTATATTTAGATGTATATCTAAATAATCTATTTCTTTTTTATTTTGTTGGCTAGTGAAATTTAGATTATATTTGTTAGAATTCATATACTGAAGAAAATTATTTATATTCTGTATACCATCATCCTTCCATATTAATATCAAATTGTCAATGAATCTGCCGTATAGTATTATATTATCAGAAAAAGGGCAAGTGTCAGTAAAGATAAGACAGTACTCTAGCCAGCCCATGTAAATATTAGCAAAAGCTGGGGCAAATTGTGCCCCCATGGCTGTCCCACTATTTTGTAGATAATATTCATCTTTCTAAACAAAATAATTATGTGAAAGCAGAAATTCTGTAATTGTTGTGATAAATGAAATACAGTTTCTATCATATTCTGTATATCTGTGTAGCATATTGGACAGAACCTCTATACCTAGTTGATGTGGTATATTAGAATAAAGGGCTGTAACATCAATGGTCAGCCACTTGCATTGTTCATTCCATTTTATGTCAGTGAGCTGTTGTATAAGATGTGAACTGTCTCTAATGTAGCCCGGAAGGGCTAAAACTATAGGTTGGAGGACATGATCGAGCCATTCACCTTATCTTTCACAGAGAGAGCCATTACTAGCCACTATTGGACAAGATAATCATTTTCTCAATGAGCTAAACACTGTTGCAAAATGATGGCTGCATATACCCCCATTCAGTTATGTTTGTACAAAGACACATACCTCTGGGTCTTGACTTTCGTGCTGCAAAACTGGCAAGCAAAGTTAACTTTCCTGCAAGAAGGCAGTCCAACTGCTGTATGTTGTGTAAAACAAGGAAGCAAGCTCTCCGTGGCTGCTATGCTGGATGCGTCCGATCTGTAAGTGGAAAAGTTCCAGTGGGTGCCGTGCCTGAATTCTTCCTCCTTGTGACGTACAAGAGGTATGGAGAATAAAGGTAGATACTCACATTTTTCAGGGAAATGCATCTAATATCGCCACTCCCTGGAGCAGAGCTGGGTGCTCAATGTGGGATTCAGGTCCTCCTGGTTATTGATTCTATGAGTCCTTATTCTTTCCTGATCTACATATATATGCAGGCCCAGACTTGCCATAGGGCATACAGGGCAAATGCCCGGTGGGCCGGTCTCTAATGTGGGCCTTGTTGCGATATAGAGGCCCCAACCTCTCTTAATATGGGTAAGAATAGGAAAGCTGTTAAAGTCTGCCTATTTTGGCTGTTAAGCAGAAGTGCTACAGAATAACAGTTCTGGTCTATTATGGCTACCTAGTTGACAAAAGTCTAACTGATGTGGGCTGCTCTGACTTTAAATGAAGTATAAAGTAATATAAACTGCAAAGTACAAGTGTAACAACACTCTTGTATCATGCAGTGCTACATTGCACTGGGTTTAGTCTCCTTTACATACAAAAATGGAGAGAACATCCCTTAACCCCTTAACAACCACAACAAAAACAAGATTGCTTCCAGCTGCTTTCCACACCGAGGACGTGCAGGGTACATCCTCCAAAAAAGGCAGTTAACGTCTGAGGACGTACCCTGCACGTCCTCGGTGTGGAAAGCAGCTGGAAGCAATCTTGCTCGCTTCCAGCTGCTTTCCGGTTATTGCAGTGATGCCTCGATATGGAGGCATCCTGCAATAACCTTGTA
Organism: Bombina bombina; assembly: GCF_027579735.1. Taxonomy (NCBI): domain Eukaryota; kingdom Metazoa; phylum Chordata; class Amphibia; order Anura; family Bombinatoridae; genus Bombina; species Bombina bombina. The sequence continues at coordinate 859,813,828 of NC_069503.1, read as the reverse complement.
CAGCCATCCAATGCACCTGACATCGATGGACGGTATCGTTGGTGGGTGGGAGCCTGAGTGGGAGGCGGGTGGCGGCCATCGATGGCCCTGGAGATGTCGTGGGGGGCGGGATCGTGGGTGGGGATGGCCGGGCGCGTGCATGGGGAGGGAGCGGGTGGGAACCGCTACACTACAGAAACAGTTTTAGTATAATTGTTAAAAAAGGGGGAAAAAGTTGTAAAAAAAAAAAAGATCAGGCTGGTGGTGGGAGTTCGTCTGGTTGGGGGGGGGAAGCTACACTACAGAAAGCAAAAAAATAAATAAAAAAAAGCCCAACTTTTTTTTGCAAAATGGGTACTGGCATATAGCTGCCAGTACCCAAGATGGCCTCCAATAGGGCAGATGGGGAGAGTTAGAGAGCTGTTTTGGGGGGGATCAGGGAGGTTGTGGGCTAAGGGGGGATGCTACAACACAGCATATGCAAATATGCACACAAAAAAAAAAAAAAAAAAAACCTTTTCTTTTAGTACTGGCAGACTTTCTGCCAGTACTTAAGATGGCGGGGACAATTGTGGGGTGGGGGAGGGAAGGGAGCTGTTTGGGAGGGATCAGGGGGTCTGATGTGTCAGGTGGGAGGCTGATCTCTACACTAAAGCTAAAATTAACCATGCAAGCTCCCTACAAACTACCTAATTAACCCCTTTACTGCTAGCCATAATACACGTGTGATGCGCAGCAGCATTTAGCAGCCTTCTAATTACCAGAAAGCAACGCCAAAGTCATATATGTCTGCTATTTCTGAACAAAGGGGATCCAAGAGAAGCATATACAACCATTTGTGCCATAATTGCACACACTGTTTGTAAATAATTTCAGTGAGAAACCTAAAACTGTGAAAATGTTTACGTTTTTTTTTTAATTTGATCGCATTTGGCGGTAAAATGGTGGCATGAAATATACCAAAATGGTCCTAGATCAATACTTTGGGTTGTCTACTACACTAAAGCTAAAATTAACCCTACAAGCTCCCTACAAGCTCCCTAATTAACTCCTGCACTGCTGGGCCTAATACACGTGTGGTGCGCAGCAGCATTTAGCGGCCTTCTAATTACCAGAAAGCAACGCCAAAGTCATATATGTCTGCTATTTCTGAACAAAGGGGATCCCAGAGAAGTATTTACAACCATTTGTGCCATAATTGCACACGCTGTTTGTAAATAATTTCAGTGAGAAACCTAAAACTGTGAAAATGTTTACGTTTTTTTTTTAATTTGATCGCATTTGGCGGTAAAATGGTGGCATGAAATATATCAAAATGGGCCTAGATCAATACTTTGGGTTATCTACTACACTACACTAAAGCTAAAATTAACCCTACAAGCTCCCTAATTAACTCCTGCACTGCTGGGCCTAATACACGTGTGGTGCGCAGCGGCATTTAGCGGCCTTCTAATTACCAAAAAGCAATACCAAAGCCATATATGTATGCTAGTTCTGAACAAAGGGGATCCCAGAGAAGCATTTACAACCATTTGTGCCATAATTGCACAAGCTGTTTGTAAATGATTTCAGTGAGAAACCTAAAATTGTAAAAATAATTAACTTTTTTTACGGTAAAATGGTGGCATGAAATATACCAAAATGGGCCTAGATCAATACTTGGGGTTGTCTACTACACTACACTAAAGCTAAAATTACCCCAAAATGCTCCCTACATTCTCCCTAATTAACCCCTTCACTGCTGGGCATAATACACGTATGGTGCACAGTGGCATTTAGCGGCCTTCTAATTACCAAAAATCAATGCCAAAGCCATATATGTCTGCTATTTCTGAACAAAGGGGATCCCATAGAAGAATTTACAACCATTTATGCCATAATTGCACAAGCTGTTTGTAAATAATTTCAGTGAGAAACCGAAAGTTTGTGAAAAAATTTGTGAAAAAGTGAACGATTTTTTGTATTTGATCGCATTTGGCGGTGAAATGGTGGCATGAAATATACCAAAATAGGCCTAGATCTATACTTTGGGATGTCTACTAAAAAAAATATATATACATGTCAATGGATATTCAGAGATTCCTGAAAGATATCAGTGTTCTAATGTAACTAGCGGTAATTTTGAAAAAAAAAAAATGGTTTGGAAATAGCAAAGTGCTACTTGTACTTATAGCCCTATAACTTGCAAAAAAAGCAAAGAACATGTAAACATTGGGTATTTCTAAACTCAGGACAAAATTTAGAAACTATTTAGCATATGTTTTTTTTTTGGGTGGTTGTAGATGTGTAACAGATTTTGGGGGTCAAAGTTAAAATAGTGTGTTTTTTTCCATTTTTTCCTCATATTTTATAATTTTTTTTATAGTAAATTATAAGATATGATGAAAATAATGGTATCTTTAGAAAATCCATTTAATGGCGAGAAAAACAGTATATAATATGTGTGGGTACAGTAAATGAGTAAGTTGAAAATTACAGCTAAACACAAACACCGCAAAAATGTAAAAATAGCCTTGGTCCCAAACGGACAGAAAATGGAAAAGTGCTGTGGTCATTAAGGGGTTAAAAAAGCATAGCAAATTTTGCCTGTGTAGAATCTTGTGAGAGATCTTGCAGTGCCGGAGGGTTCTGTCCATTTTCTTTTAACATTTAGTGAAATTGTACTACAATTTCTCTCCAAGCAGGAGAATCTTTTATCATCAGGCCCTAAGTGAAAATGATTACACTCACTCTCTAAGGCTTGTTTGTGTTTTTAGGAAGTGACTTGAGATGCTGTAATACTGACTAAGGAGGAAACTGCTAATTACTATATCTCTCAAAACCTACCTCATCAGTGATGCAAATGAGCTAGCCTCATCATGTTTAATGCACATGTAAAGCCAACTATTGGAAATGAAAACTTCAGCCTCACCGGATCATGGCTTGTAATCAATAGTCCCCATAACCTTCTACCCTACCTTCTGTATATCAGAATACTACTAAGACTGCAGGCTCTCTAAGACCCAGTGCCCTCTAATCCTTCTGTCCCAGGGCCTTATATTCAAAACCTCGCCAGCACAAAGAGAAATCACATAAAAACTTTGTTATTTTTTAGACCTTGTATTGTAATGTTGGAGTCTCTATTTCACATAAATAAATGCATAGCAACATAAACATTTCTCAAGACAAAATTTGTGTTTCTAAATTTGTATTAATGGCCTCGCTGTGCCGACAAGACTTCTTAGAATATCTCGCTTGAGCAGTGAGGTTTTGAATATCAGGCCCCCAGATTGCCTTTTCAAATCTTGTTGTACACACAACACAGCATTACAGAATCTCTTGGCACATTATATTAAAGATAATAACAATAATAGTTTTTAACACTCACATTTAATTGTCCTTTTCTCATCTAGATTTTCAATGGCAGCCTCTGCAGGTAGGTAACCTGTAAAATATGCCTGCCTGATATCACTGTCCCTTTAAGACTGCCTTCCCTGCTACTGACAATCATGCTGGTTTGGGCAGTATCTGCATTCAACTTACCTGCCTAATTAATCATTCATGCAACTGATTCCCTCAGCCTATTTTTAAGTCTTACATATAGAGCGTCGCCCGCAAAAGTCGGGGATGCCGTTTTTTGCGCGTCTTTGGTATTCTATATACAGCGCCGCATCTAAATGCGGCACGTATATTTCACCCGTCGCTCGCAATTTTTACTCCCATAAGCTAACATGGGACCGCGTTGTAAATCGGTATCCAATATCCAGCGCAAGGCCTTACGTGGCGAAAATGGAGAAATCTTACTCCATTTTCACCTCACCATAAAATGCAGCCATAGCAGGCCTTGCGCTGAGTATGGGAGCACCGTAACTCCCTAAAATGCCTGCAAAAAAAAACCTAACACCTAACGCATGCACAATATCTATCTACCTGTCAACCGCAATCCCTCACCGCAATAACTAATAAAGTGTATTAACCCCTAAACCGCCATAGCCCACACCGCAATAAACCTATTCTATTATTAACCCCTAAACCGCCATAGCCCACATAGCCTATTAAATCTATTAACCCCTAATCTGCCGCCGCAAACGTCGTCGCCACTATAATAAAGTTATTAACCCCTAAACCTAAGTCTAACCCTAACACCCCCCCCCAACTTAATTATTATTTAAATAAATCTAAATAATATTACTATTATTAACTAAAGTATTCCAATTTAAAACTAAATACTTACCTATAAAATAAAGCCTAAGATAGCTACAATATAATTAATAATTACATTGTAGCTATTTTAGGATTTATTTTTATTTTACAGGCAACTTTGTATTTATTTTAACTAGGTACAATAGCTATTAAATAGATAATAACTATTTAATAGCTACCTAGTTAAAATAATTACAAATTTACCTGTAAAATAAAACCTAACCTAAGTTACAATTAGACCTAACACTACACTATCATTAAATTAATAAAATAAATTAACTAAAATTACCTAAAATTAAATACAATTAAATAAAATAAACTATAGTACAAAAAACAAACACTAAATTACAAAAAATAAAAAAAATACAAGAAGTTTAAACTAATTACACCTAATCTAAGCCCCCTAATAAAATAAAAAAGCCCCCAAAATAATAAAATGCCCTACCCTATACTAAATTACAACTAGCCCCTAAAAGGGCTTTTTGCAGGGCATTGCCCCAAAGTAATCAGCTCTTTTACCTGTAAAAAAAGAAATACACCCCCCCAACATTACAACCCACCACCCACACACCCCTACTCTAAAACCCACCCAATCCCCCCTTAATAAAACCTAACACTACCCCCTTGAAAATCACCCTACCTTGAGCCGTCTTCACCCAGCCGGGCACAATTGGTCATCCTATCCGGGCAGAAGTCTTCATCCAATGAGGCAGAAGAGGACATCCGGACCAGCAGAAGTCTTCATCCTATCCGGGCAGAAGAGGACAATTTTTTTTATTTTCTGTAATTTAGTGGGGATTTTTATGTACTATAGTTTATTTTATTTAATTGTATTTCATTTTAGGTAATTGTAGTTAATTAATTTATTTAATTAATTTAATGATAGTGTAGTGTTAAGTAATTGTAACTTAGGTTAGGTTTTATTTTACAGGTAAATTTGTTATTATTTTAACTAGGTAGCTATTAAATAGTTATTAACTATTTAATAGCTATTGTACCTAGTTAAAATAAATACAAAGTTTCCTGTAAAATAAAAATAAATCCTAAAATAGCTACAATGTAATTATTAATTATATTGTAGCTATCTTAGGGTTTATTTTATAGGTAAGTATTTAGTTTTAAATAGGAATACTTTAGTTAATAATAGTAATATTATTTAGATTTATTTAAATAATAATTAAGTTAGAGGGTGTTAGGGTTAGGGCTAGACTTAGGTTTAGGGATTAATAACTTTATTATAATGGCGACAACGTTGGCGGCAGCAGATTAGGGGTTAATACATTTAATAGGCTATGCGTGCTATGGCGGTTTTGGGGTTAATACTAGAATAGGTTTATTGCGGTGTGGGCTATGGCAGTTTAGGGGTTAATAATTTAGTTATTACTTGCGGTGTGGGCTATGGCGGTTTAGGGGTTAATACATTTATTATTAGGAGTGAGAGGGGGGATTGCAGAAATAGGGGTATACGTGTGGGGCTTATTTTTGGGATGCATGTTAGACAGTTACGGGAGATTTAAAATTTTAGCTAGTTTTCTTAGGCGCCGGCAGTTTCTAAAGTGCTGTAAGTCACTGGTGACTCCAGAAATTTGTACTTACGCTTATTTCTGGACATCGCTAGTTTATCAGACTTACGGCACTTTAGGAACTGCCGGGCAGGGTATATGTAATACCCCAATGCGGCGATGTGCGAGGTGAAATTATGGGCGGCATGGGTTCCCTCGCTTGCGCCGAAACGTACGCCGTATATCAGATTGCGCCCCTAATGTGCATTGCATTAGCTTTAAATTTGTGTTCCAGAACAACAGAGGTCTGTGACTGTTACTGCATGGATTTTACCAGCATATTCAAGCTACAGCCCTTCCTTTTAGCTATGCTTAAAATCATCTAATCGCAAGTATCCATATAATTTGATTTTGTTTCCTGGACACTGCTACTTAACTAACTCTGAACTTTATTCTAAATTACAAGTATGCATTTGGCTATAATCAATCTTTAATTACTACAACAGCATGTTACTCAGAACTTAATAACTATTCTCTCCTACAAATTGTCATAGCTGAAATATCCTCATCCAAATATGTTAATATATTCAGAACTCTGCATGTATGTGTTCAGGTAAAAAAACTTTCATGTGATTCTCCAAAATATGCACAAACAGTATTTCATGCCTTAAACTTGCAACTTGTCTATCACCTGTGCTGCTCTGCTTATTACTGACATACAGCTCTATATAATATTATGTACTGTGAACCTGCAACAAATCTTAGTTTGCATCTATGAGTCAATCTTCTACCAGTTTACTCTACCAGTTTACTCTAAAGCCTGAACATCCTACATTGCTATATTTTTCTCTCATGAATCCTGTAGCTACTCCTATTAACTAAAATCACAGTGAAGCCAGAATATATTGTATACATATGTTGCACTCTCCATGAATTCTACAACAACTTCTTGCAAATATGAATCATAGAATATCATCTATCCACATCCAGGATACTCTTCCTCGGGTCAGGGGTCGGTGTGTCCAAATCCCTACCACTGCCCCAAGGGTCTGTGTCCTTAGTGCATGTTCCCCCAGAATAAGACATAACCTCATCACCTCTCTCTGAAAATATCTAAGAAGAAGCAGAAATTATAGTGCTATAACTTTTCTCATCAAGATTGCATCGAAAGGAATGTGCTTACTCGGATTGAATTCCAAAAATGATGTATTAAACAGTTAAAATCATTCTACATGCTTCGGAAAATCCACCACCTTTTTCAAGAGCTTATAATTCCCAATAAAAAGCTATATTATAAGTTATAGCTTTTTATTGAAATTTATAAGCTCTTGAAAAAGGTTGTGGATCTGATGAAACCTGTAGAGCAATTTTAACTGTTTTTATTAAAGTTGCTTAAAGATATATCTTTCGTAAGTCTTAAATAAAGCATTGTTGGAATTCATCACAGCTTCCTAAAATTTGCCCTATCGTTTCTGCTTTTTCTTAGAGGTTTACTGAGAGAAGTGCCGAGGTTACCTACTTGCAGAGGCCAGCACTGCCATTGAAAACCTGTTTGAATTCTGAGGTTGGAGAAACCAGGGCTGGTTGCGATGCGAAGGGAAGTTAATTATTTCCTATTTTAATTGTATCATTAATAATATTAGGTTTTCTCATCTAGTCACCTAGCAATGCTACAATACCACAAATCTAAACCCACAGAACACTCCAAGTGCCCTGACTCCAATTGCCCTGACTAATGGAGCACTCATAACCTCATCCATGAGCCTTCTTGCCTCAGTCCCCAGTGTCCTGGTCCCTGCATACAGCTCTGCACGTTAAGTGTTTATTAGAAACGTTCATTTAATTAATTTGTGAGGATCTGAAAGCAGAAGTAGGTGGATGCTCGTGCCATTTGGATCTTTTCATAGCTGGATTGATTCGAGTGAAAGATCATCACACTAAGATTTCTGAAAATGACAGCTCCTGTCTGCGGGTTGCACATGAGCACAAAGGAGAGCTTATCTTAATTGTTTTGAAGACCTTTTTTTTTTATAAAACTCTAAATAGGTTTATAATTCAGTTTTTTAAATGAGCTGTATTTAAACAAAAGTTAAAAACAATGTAATCCCTTGAGTGCTAATGACGGCTCTGAGCCATCGCAAAGTTTTCCTCTCAGGTGCTAACGATGGCTCAGAGCCGTCACTAGCACTCCCCCGCCTTCGTGGAGTTCTGGGGACCTCCATCTACTCCCACTCTGGCGATCTGGCCTGTATAGTGACAGGCCTCACCAGGGCTTCACGTTTTGCAATGACGTCACTGTGTAACTTTATTTAAAACTGACAATTGTCAGTTACAGGGAGATGAGGGCATGCTGTTTAGATGCCTGTATCTCAGGCATCTAAGCAGCTACACCATTGTAAAGGTAATTGTCTAACCTTTCCAATGGTGTCTTTAATGTGTATAATAAAAAAGTAAAAAAAAAACATTTAAACAAAGTTTACAAAAAAGGATTTGGGGGTCTCTAAAGGCACATAAATAAAGATCAAAATTGCCCCAGAATACATATTCTAAAGATAAGGTTGTTTATTTTTGAAAAATAAATATTGGTTTCAGTATTATAGCTAAAAGATCACCATGGTAACTCGCTTTACCACAGTGATCACCTAGCTAAGAAATGTTGCATTCCCTTTTACAATACGGACTGACAGTGGTGTCACTAAGGGGTGTGGGGAGTATGTACCACACCCAGGTGACACCCACCAGGGGGTGACACCACTAGCCAGAGTGTTTTTTTTTAAAAAATATTTTAATTTTTTATTTTATTGAAATTCAAAGAAATACAATTTAGAGATGCATAGATTTTTTTTTTATTAGAGGGGCCAGCAGTTGTGAACATTAGTGGGACTGGGGAAGTTGTATAATTTAAGCGGAAATACTGGCGCTGAAAGCAGGGTAGTACACAAATACAATATACGGGTAACCTAAAAGGGTCTACCTTAGCAGGAATATAATCGTTATAAAAGTTAATAAATGGTTATAGCCTAATATATATCTAAGAAAATATATTTAATAGTGTAAAATTACAATACAATCAAGATTAAAAAATCAGTGTTAATAAAATCAGTACATATATACTAAAAAGTAATTAATGGGGCCCTTTAAATTAGTTTGAAAAAACATACAGAAAGGGGAAAGATTAACCACAAATCTATATATATATATATATATATACTGTGATTGAGGATAGAAGAAAACTATACTCAAATAAATATAAGTATAAAGATGGCAGAGATATTCAAACAGTATAAATAAAAACAAAAAGCAATACAAACAGACTTAATAACTGGACGTCCAGCGTAAAAACCAGGGGTTAAAACAGTAATAATCTGGGGTTAAAACAGTATTAACCTGAAAGTGCACTATAGTGAACAAAAACACTCGTGACTAGATGATCATACTAATAGCATTGGATCAAGCTAATGGGCGAGTGAGGTACCTTGCGCTAATCTGTGGAGCACAGATTGAATATTGTTCGTCCTGTACCTCCTCCTGAGGTGGGTGTGTACTCCTAGCGTAGTTCACTTACATCACCCTTTCTGAAAATGTCCAGTTGATTTTGGGAGGAACAGAATGTAAACGATCTCTGGGGTAATAGCAATCCTTTAGATGATGGTAGATAGTAACTTCAAGGCACTCTTATTCTGTGGTGCTTAGTGCAGGTACTAGATCATCTGGCAGTATATTCAATTTGTAGACTGGTGCGCTCCCTCAGAGGGCTGTATTCAAATTCACAGGCCTTGGGGGTAGTGAGCCAGGCGTTGGTAGTTGTCCTGTGTGCTTTTTCAACACAATAGCGATCCTTTCGGCGGCTGTATCAAGTTCACAAGCCTTAAAGGAGTTCAGCTTAGCAGTAGTTCTTCTTGTAGGAAATGAGACACAGTCATCAACCGGTTTCTCCCCTCACTTGGGGCTTTTTCAAGATGTGCTCTCATTGCTGGCAGGTATTCCTTTATAGGGCTATCCTGCATCCTTATTGGTTAGTTCAAAGGGGTGTGTGATCCCAGTTAAGGTGGAATTTGAGTTATATCCCTTAAACATTTAAGGAGGTATCTTATTGTCTCTTGTAGTTTTTTGAAAATGTCCCGTTGTTAATTTTAGTTTAACAACTAGTGTACTAAAAGTACATATTGCTCCGGAAAGGAACAACCATACGTGTAATATGGTCACATCCATGGTGTCAAGTGAAATCAACTTAAAATTATGAGTAAAGTCTGTTCAAGAGTTAGTATTTTTTGGAGTCCTCAATTTGATTAAACACATAGGTAGAGGTAAAAGACATATGTCAGTATTGTACAGGGAATATAAAGTTTTTACAGAGTTTTACATTTGATAGTTACAAACAGAAGTAAATTAGGGACAAAAAGAGAGAACTGGGGGTTCTCATTGTCTTAGAGTTAAAGTTAAACACATAGGTAAAGAATTGTTCCCATATGTGTATATGATACAGAAAATAGACAGACATTCTAGATATTTCACGTTTGGTGGATACTTATCTGATCAAGAGTCAGTATTGTTTGGGGGATGATAGTATGATTAAACACATAGTTAAAGGTTAAACACATATGTCGATATTTGTTCTCTTTTTGATAAATATTATAAAATCTTACATTTGGTACTTGCAAACGGAAGTTAATTATGAAAAAACGGTTCTTAGTGTATTAGGGGTAAAGTTAAACACATAGGTAAAAGTTAAACACATAGGTAAAAGTTAAACACATATGTGTATATGACATTGACAGACTATTCCAAAGTTTTACATTTGGTACTTGCAAACGGAAGTTAGTTATGAAAAACGGTTCTTAGTGTATTAGGGGTAAAATTAAACACATAGGTAAAAATTAAACACATATGTGTATATGACATAAAAAATGTAGACAGACTATTCCAAAGTTTTGCATTTGGTGGTTGCATACTTGGGCAAATAATGAAAGGAGGTTCCGATTGTTTTTAAAAGGCATATCTAATAGAGACCCTTAGGGGAAGTTTTAGTCAAACATAAAAGGAGCTACATCAAGTTCTGAGTTTAAGCCTAATGGGTGCAGTGTTTTCATGGTATATATCAGTTCGGCTTCCTTTTTTAGGAGCTTTGTTTCAAAATTCCCTCCTCTCCATTCTGGTTTGACTTTCAAAATCCCCCAGAATTTAAAGTCTTTAAGTCGGTTATTATGGACCTCTCTAAAGTGTCTGTATAGGTGTGTTTCCTTGTTGCCTTTTTCTATGATACAAAGGTGTTCTCTAATTCTTTTGCGGAGTGTTCTAGAGGTCTCTCCTAAATATTGCATATTACAACTACACTGTATGAGGTATATGATTCCTTTATCTGTACATCTGATAGTGTCATTTATATGGTAGGTTATTCCTGTTTGAGTTGACGTATATTCTTTGGTTTTATTTGTGTAGTGGCAGGATCTGCAGCAATGGCAGGGAAAGAAGCCTTTGACTATGTTCCCTAGTAGGTCATGTTGTTTGGACTGATTATTTGTTTTAAACTCGCTGGGGGCCAATGTGCTCTTTAGGTTCTTTGATTTTTTGTATATAAATCTTGGGTTAATAGAGATCTTATCTCCAATAATTGGATCCTCTCTAATTAGGTGCCAATGTTTTTTAATAATACGTTCGATAGTCTTATGGTCCCCATTATAGTTTGTAATGAAAGGGACAGATATATCCTCTGTTTCTTTTATGCCTATAGGATCTTCATGTCTTTTATATTTAAGTAAATCTTTTCTATCTATGTCTTTTATTTTATTGAAATTATCCTGAATTGTTATATCATCATACCCTTTGTCATTAAATTTCTTTATTAGAATTTTAGACTGTTCTTCATAGTCTATTAGGTTAGTGCAATTTTTTCTAATCCGCAGAAATTGTGCTTTTGGTATATTTTCTTTCCACTTTGAAAGGTGGCAGCTTGTAGCATGAATAAAGTTGTTGGAATCTATTTTCTTAAAGAAAGTTTTGGTATTAAATTGGTCATTGTTGGTTTCAATGTCCAGATCTAGAAACGAAATTTTATGTTTATTTATTTCGTAAGTGAACTGTAATCCCCTGTCATTCTGGTTCATGGAGGAGAAAAGTTCTAATAGTGTTTCTTCAGTGCCTTTCCAGATAATCAGAATGTCGTCAATGTACCGCTTATAGGTCACCAGATACTGCACCAAGCTATTGGTTCCCAAAAATTCGGACTCCCAATCCCCCATAAAAAGATTGGCATAGATGTACAGATAAAGGAATCATATACCTCATACAGTGTAGTTGTAATATGCAATATTTAGGAGAGACCTCTAGAACACTCCGCAAAAGAATTAGAGAACACCTTTGTATCATAGAAAAAGGCAACAAGGAAACACACCTATACAGACACTTTAGAGAGGTCCATAATAACCGACTTAAAGACTTTAAATTCTGGGGGATTTTGAAAGTCAAACCAGAATGGAGAGGAGGGAATTTTGAAACAAAGCTCCTAAAAAAGGAAGCCGAACTGATATATACCATGAAAACACTGCACCCATTAGGCTTAAACTCAGAACTTGATGTAGCTCCTTTTATGTTTGACTAAAACTTCCCCTAAGGGTCTCTATTAGATATGCCTTTTAAAAACAATCGGAACCTCCTTTCATTATTTGCCCAAGTATGCAACCACCAAATGCAAAACTTTGGAATAGTCTGTCTACATTTTTTATGTCATATACACATATGTGTTTAATTTTTACCTATGTGTTTAATTTTACCCCTAATACACTAAGAACCGTTTTTCATAACTAACTTCCGTTTGCAAGTACCAAATGTAAAACTTTGGAATAGTCTGTCAATGTCATATACACATATGTGTTTAACTTTTACCTATGTGTTTAACTTTTACCTATGTGTTTAACTTTACCCCTAATACACTAAGAACCGTTTTTTTCATAATTAACTTCCGTTTGCAAGTACCAAATGTAAGATTTTATAATATTTATCAAAAAGAGAACAAATATCGACATATGTGTTTAACCTTTAACTATGTGTTTAATCATACTATCATCCCCCAAACAATACTGACTCTTGATCAGATAAGTATGCCCCAATATGCAACCACCAAACGTGAAATAACTAGAATGTCTGTCTATTTTCTGTATCATATACACATATGGGAACAATTCTTTACCTATGTGTTTAACTTTAACTCTAAGACAATGAGAACCCCCAGTTCTCTCTTTTTGTCCCTAATTTACTTCTGTTTGTAACTATCAAATGTAAAACTCTGTAAAAACTTTATATTCCCTGTACAATACTGACATATGTCTTTTACCTCTACCTATGTGTTTAATCAAATTGAGGACTCCAAAAAATACTAACTCTTGAACAGACTTTACTCATAATTTTAAGTTGATTTCACTTGACACCATGGATGTGACCATATTACACGTATGGTTGTTCCTTTCCGGAGCAATATGTACTTTTAGTATACTAGTTGTTAAACTAAAATTAACAACGGGACATTTTCAAAAAACTACAAGAGACAATAAGATACCTCCTTAAATGTTTAAGGGATATAACTCAAATTCCACCTTAACTGGGATCACACACCCCTTTGAACTAACCAATAAGGATGCAGGATAGCCCTATAAAGGAATACCTGCCAGCAATGAGAGCACATCTTGAAAAAGCCCCAAGTGAGGGGAGAAACCGGTTGATGACTGTGTCTCATTTCCTACAAGAAGAACTACTGCTAAGCTGAACTCCTTTAAGGCTTGTGAACTTGATACAGCCGCCGAAAGGATCGCTATTGTGTTGAAAAAGCACACAGGACAACTACCAACGCCTGGCTCACTACCCCCAAGGCCTGTGAATTTGAATACAGCCCTCTGAGGGAGCGCACCAGTCTACAAATTGAATATACTGCCAGATGATCTAGTACCTGCACTAAGCACCACAGAATAAGAGTGCCTTGAAGTTACTATCTACCATCATCTAAAGGATTGCTATTACCCCAGAGATCGTTTACATTCTGTTCCTCCCAAAATCAACTGGACATTTTCAGAAAGGGTGATGTAAGTGAACTACGCTAGGAGTACACACCCACCTCAGGAGGAGGTACAGGACGAACAATATTCAATCTGTGCTCCACAGATTAGCGCAAGGTACCTCACTCGCCCATTAGCTTGATCCAATGCTATTAGTATGATCATCTAGTCACGAGTGTTTTTGTTCACTATAGTGCACTTTCAGGTTAATACTGTTTTAACCCCAGATTATTACTGTTTTAACCCCTGGTTTTTACGCTGGACGTCCAGTTATTAAGTCTGTTTGTATTGCTTTTTGTTTTTATTTATACTGTTTGAATATCTCTGCCATCTTTATACTTATATTTATTTGAGTATAGTTTTCTTCTATCCTCAATCACAGTATATATATATATATATATATAGATTTGTGGTTAATCTTTCCCCTTTCTGTATGTTTTTTCAAACTAATTTAAAGGGCCCCATTAATTACTTTTTAGTATATATGTACTGATTTTATTAACACTGATTTTTTAATCTTGATTGTATTGTAATTTTACACTATTAAATATATTTTCTTAGATATATATTAGGCTATAACCATTTATTAACTTTTATAACGATTATATTCCTGCTAAGGTAGACCCTTTTAGGTTACCCGTATATTGTATTTGTGTACTACCCTGCTTTCAGCGCCAGTATTTCCGCTTAAATTATTCTACTATCCTCCTCAGGGTTCTTAGAGAGAGACCCTTCTATACTTGGCATTAGGGTTGATATAAGCGCCAATTCTCATCTATCCTCCTTACACTGGGGAAGTTGTAGACACACTTAATTTTTTTGCCCCTTGAGCCCGCGCCACAATTTCCACAAATAGTTTTCCCAGGCTGTTTTTGCTTGTTTGTACTTTGCTCCTCCCCTGCCCAATTTCACTATGAATGTTGTGGGCATGTCGTGTGGCTTGCGAAGTTGCGCTGCTAGCCTAAACCTGTCTGCCTATCTGTTCTCATTGCTCAGTGACTTGTGGAGCAGTGGAGTCCAGTGGCCTCACTAGGGTTGGTGTCCTCCGGTGCAGTAAGTTATGGTGTCACCTCCCCCCCACCCACCAGTATGGCAAACTACTCCAATGGACAGAAAGCAGGCACACACAAATACAAAAACACAGGCACACACACATAAAAACACTCAGACACACATAAAAACACACTCAGACACACACAAAAACACTCAGGCACACACACAAAAACTCTCAGGCACACACACAAACACTTAAAAATAAATCACTAAAGAAAAAGTTTAGGCACGCAAACTTTGAAAATTCTTCTCTCTGAATCTGTTCCAAGTATGTCAGTGCACAGCCCAGGGCCGTGTGCCTACCGCTTCTTATGGCTAATCACCTCTGCACTCTGCCCACCCCCAGGCCCTCGCCCTCCCCTCCTACCTCTTCAGTGTGCACTTAGTGTAACGTAAACGTACCGGTCTGGTGGGCATCATACGTGGCTCCTACACTTTAGAGATGGTGTCAGACAGTCATGCGGTCAGGTGCCAGTCATCCCCCTCATGATTTCCCGGTTCCCGTTTAGAGAGACAGCACAGCAGTGAGTGACTCCACTGTTCCACAAGTCACTGAGCAGTGAGCAAAGATAGGCAGGCAGGTTTAGGCTAGCAGCGCAACTTTGCAAACCCCACGACATGACCACAACATTCATAGTGAAATTGGGCAGGGGAGGAGCAAAGTACAAACAAGCAAAGCAGCCGGGAAAACTATTTGTGGAAATTGTGGCACAAGCTCAAGGGGCAAAAAAATGAAGTGTGTCTACAACTTCCCCAGTCCCACTAATGTTCAAAACTGATGGCCCCTCTAGTAAAAAAAAAATATATATGCACTTACAAATAAATCTACATTGTATTTCTTTGACTTTCAATAAAATAAAAAAAATTAAACAAAAAATATATATATATATATATATATATATATATATATATTTGAAAGAAAAAAAACTCTGGCTGGTGGTGTCACCCCTTGGAGGGTGTCACCCGGGTGCGGTCCACACCCCGCTTAGTGATGCCACTGGGGGAGTCACTCACTGCTGTGCTGTCTCTCTAAACGGAACCGGGAAATTGTGAGGGGGATGCCTGGCACCTGACCGCATGACTTTCTGACACTGTCTCTAAAGTGAAGGAGCCAAGTATGATGCCCACCAGACCGGTATGGTTACGGTACACTAAGTTCACACTGAAGAGGTAGCAGGGGAGTGCGGGCGGGGTCTGGGGGTGGGGAGAGTGCAGAGGTGATTGGCCATAAGAAGCGTTAGGCACACGGCCCGGCGCTATGCACTTTTAGACTAGGAACAGATTCAGAGAGCAGAATTTTCAAAGTTTGCGCACCTAAACCTTTTCTTTAGTGCACTGTTTATCTTTCATTTGATGCTCTACTGAGCCAAGGAGCAGCTCTAGGCATGAGCTTTTTAATTAATGCAGTGCAGGTTACATATTTTGTATGTGTGTGTGACTGAGTTTTTGTGTGTGTGTCTAATTGTTTTTGTGTGTCTGATTGTTTTTGTGTGTGTGTCTGAGTGTGTTTCCGAGTGTTTGTGTGTGCATCTGAGTGTTTTTATGTGTCCAAAGAATAATGAAGTCCCAGACCGGCTCCTCCTAAAAACAGCTTTATTTCGTTCAATTAAAAAGACAATAGCAAAAAGCTAACAGCACGTAAAAAAATCACAGCTCAACCTGTCACTACCAACAGCACCTACAGGTTAAGATATAGTACAGACATATGAAGTCGGCTCCCTTTCACATCTTACGCGTTTCGGGATTACCCTTATTCATAGATACCTGAATGGAGTCCCTTGCTTTTACTTATACTCATAGCTGATTTCTCATAGGTTACCTGCTGACATACCTCCAGCATACAATTGGATCTGCTAAGCATAGCACACATGGCTGTCTAATCACTATATCAATCATACTGAATTAAAGGGACAGAATTATGTCAATTTATTTAGAGGTAACGTGTTGCTAGAACATACCATAAATCACCTATATTTGTGTGTTTGTGTATATCTATTTATGCTTATGTGACATCGTAATTGCAGATTATATTTATGTAATGGTAACTAGGTTGCAATACTGTCTCATTTGCTTTACTTTCATTTAAATTATATAAACTAGAGATCTCTATCTTTGCAATGTACTAAATCTGTTATGTGTTTATTATTTATTTTTATTTATTTCAAAAAATGAATCTTTCTATATATTGGATTGAACTTAAGTATATTGTGCTGAATAGAAATCTAACGGGTAATATAGATTGATTACAGGATAACGATTACATATCAACTCTTTCCTTTCAAAATGGTGAGATACTTGTACTCTATATCATAAGGACCACTATATCTTTCTATATCATTTTTAAAGAGCAGTAATATGACAATTATTCTTCTTTAATGCACAAGGATCCATATTCTGAGCATTTTTATATATATTGTCATATTCTATGTCCCTTTAAGACATATCCTATTGTTAAAACCTGTCCCTTTAAGACTACTTCTACTGAAAACCGGAACACCTATTTAAGGAGGGACTCAAGCAATATACAATTGCTTGATTATTGCAAGTGTGTGGTATCAGCGTCACTGAAACTTTCAGATACCATACTCCTAAATCCTGGATAAAACCTCTAAAGTACTAAAATAGCTTTTGGTTAGATTTAACTCTGATTCAAGTCTTACCTCCAAAAACAAATCTTTCTACAGCTTTCAACATAAGCTTAATCAGACCGCTTGTGTTCAAAAGTATAATCAAGAAGTTTCTCACTAGCAAACCGGAGATCTCGGCTTTCTCTGACGTCATCACTTTCAGCGTGTGCAGACGGAACACCCGACAAGCTGCTTGAACAAACACAGCTCATAAGTAAGGATATTTAGCATACACCGGAGACGTTTAAAGCCACAACGATACCAGACCAATTCAAGGAAACCGCAAGTATCATTTACTATTTATATTGTCAATAACTAAGGAACAATTATTGCATTCCCTAAAACTGACTTTATTAACACCGGAACTAACATAGGACTATAACCTCATTTGTTTGTAAAAACAGTTTCAACCAGGCTCTCTCTTCTCTTTTTTGTTACAACGGTCTCCATATAAACCTTACAATTGAACAGAACTTTTATTTGTAAGAAATCTCAGTGATATATATTACATATTGAATTTAAGATCAATCATATTTATTTCTTCACGTTACGCAAAACAGATTCTAACAAAGACTCAAAACTAATTACTATTTTCTGTGAGTACAACCTGTCCAAGTATATACCAACTTATTACTTGTGACTCCTATCTCACATCAACTTTTATTATTTACAGTTGATATTCCTAAGAGGTATCAATTCTCATTGCTCATTGAGAATTGCATAAATAGGAATACCTACACTCATACAATTTTCCTAAAAAAAGGAATTAGGGATATTGCAGAATAATCAAGCCTATTATTATTATGGATCCTGCACAAATGTCCAATGAAATTGGCTCCCTTAACCAAAAAGTTGAATTACTTGCACAAGGTCTAACTGAACTACAAACCGAGAATAACACTCTCAAACGGTTGATGAATGATTACTTTACACAGATATCTACTGATCATCCTGAACCCCAAATTAACCCACCTCAGCCATTTTCAGGGGTTCGTTCTAAATACCGTGAATTTAAGAATTCATGTATGTTATTATTTAACATGAAACCTAAAACATACAGTACTGAGAGAATCAAAGTCTGCACTACTATTTCGTATTTGAGTGGGGAACCCAGAGCATGGGCAGATCGCTTCTTCGAGTCTGGGGATCCTATATTAGATTCATTAGACAATTTTTTCACAGCTATGTCTACCTTATATGAGGATACCAATAAACAAAGCACAGCTGAACAAGCCCTGAGATCCTTAAAACAGGGTAAAAGAGCGGTAGAAGACTACATAGCCGAATTCCAACTTTGGGCTACCGACTCAGAATGGAATATAATTAGCTTGAAGAATCAATTCAGGCTGGGGCTATCGGAACACCTCAAAGATGAACTCTCCAGGATAGAGTTACCCGAAACCTTAGATGCTTTAATAAATATCTGTATCTCAATGGACCGCCGCTACAGGGAAAGAAAGCTGGAAAGACAACACCCTGAAGCATATGGAAGAAAACATTATGTTACACATTATGAAAAACCCAGCAATCCATCAGTCGCAATGGAAGTAGGTGCTATTAAAGGTCCACTATCCCAAGATGAAAAGACAAGACGTCGATTATCTAACCTATGCATGTACTGTGCAAACAAAGATCATGGTGTGTCTACATGTCCTCTTCTCCGTCAGAAGAAGGGTAAAATTTTTGACTGTATTACCACTACCTCAACAGATAAAAATACCAATTTGACTATATCTATGTCTTTACAGTGGGACCAACACCTCTACCAGAGCGAGGCTATTATTGACTCCGGAGCCTTCGGAATGTTCATAGACCAAAAAGTTGTCACTGTAAATAAAATCCCTTGTGTGTTGAAAGATATACCTGTCTATGTCAAAGTTATTGATGGTTCTAATTATTTAAAAGGGCCTATCACACATCACACCATTCCGCTTCTCACCACAACTAAAACTGGTCACAAAGAATATATAACTTATGACATTATTCCAGGTTCCATACATCCTATCATCTTGGGATACCCTTGGTTAAAAAAACATAACCCCTCAATTGATTGGTCTAATAATGAAATTAAATTTAAATCTCCCTACTGTTCACTAACCTGTTATCCATATATACAGATCCACCATGCTGAAAATGCCTTACCTTCAGAATATTCAGAATTCTCTGACGTGTTCGATTTAAAAGAGGCAGATAATTTACCCCCTCATCGTCCATATAACTGCCCAATAGACACGAAACCTGGTGCAGTCATCCCATTTGGTAGGATATTCCCCTTATCACAAAAATAGTTACAGTTCTTGAGAGAATACCTAGATGACAACCTACGAAAGGGTTTTATTTCTCCCAGTACCTCATCAGCAGCAGCTGGCATCTTTTTTGTTACAAGCAAAGATGGCACCAGACGTCCTATTATTGACTACAGAGCTCTCAATGCTATAACCATTAAGAACAGATATCCCCTTCCTCTCATCCCAGAACTTCTAGAAAGGTTAAGTGAAGCTAAAATATTCACCAAATTAGACCTAAAAGGTGCATATAACCTTATTAGGATGAAGAGCGGGGATGAATGGAAAACGGCCTTTAGGACCCGTTATGGGTTATTCCAATATAATGTCATGCCTTTCGGCCTCACAAATGCTCTAGCCACATTCCAATACTTTATAAATTATATATTTAAAGATCTCTTGGATGTGTGCGTAGTCATATATTTGGACGACATTTTAATTTACTCTAGTAACCTAAGTGAACACGTAAAACATGTTAGGTGGGTCTTAGCTAGATTGAGGGAACACCAACTATACGCTAAGATGGAGAAGTGTTGCTTCCATGTAAAGACTATAAAATTCCTAGGGTATATAATCTCACCTACCGGTATAACTATGGATCCAGAGAAGGTATCTGCCATAATCAACTGGACAATACCCACTTCTGTAAAGTCTTTACAACGATTTCTGGGGTTTGCGAACTTTTACAGACGATTTATAAAAAACTTCTCCACAATTGTCAAACCATTAACAAGACTAACAGGTAACCAAAAATTTTCATGGAACAAAGAAGCTCAAAATGCTTTTCAACTTTTAAAAAGAAAGTTCTCAACAGCCCCAATATTACAGCTTCCACATCCAGACTACCAGTACACAGTAGAGGTTGATGCATCCAATACTGGAATTGGAGCTGTTCTCTCCCAACAAAGCTTGAATAATCCAAATCTACATCCTGTCGCCTATTACTCAAGAACACTCTCTAATGCTGAACAAAACTATTCTGTTGGAGACAAAGAACTGTTAGCAATAAAATGTGCTCTGGAACATTGGAGACATTTACTTGAGGACACTTCTAAACCATTCTACATTTTCACCGACCATAAAAACCTTCAATATTTTAGGAATAATAAAACACTTTCATCAAGACAGGTTAGATGGGCACTATTCCTTGACCGTTTCGATTTTCTTATTACGTATCGACCTGGATCAAAGAATATAAAGGCCGATGCCCTTTCCAGATCACTTGTACCAATCACTGAAGATTCTGAGAAAAAATCTCATTCCTCCCCACAAAATTGTAGCTTCTACAACTACTCTACTTACAGATATATTATCAGCTTTAAACTCCGACACAGAAATTCCTTCATATTGTGAACAAGACAAAAATTCTGGATTATACTTATATAAAGGTAAAACCTACATCCCAGCATCCCTACGCAAGGAACTCCTTCAACATCACCATGACACACCACTCTCCGGACATCCTGGCATTACAAAAACCGTAGAACTCCTTCAAAGAACTTTCTGGTGGCCACATCTCAAACAAGATGTAGAGGAATTTGTGATGAAATGTAACACTTGCGCAAGAAACAAAAAAGACCACCATAAACCATTTGGGCTTATGTGTCCATTACCAATCCCTGATATTCCATGGAGTATGATAGCCATGGACTTCATCGTTGATTTACCCCCCAGTTTACAACCATTCTAGTGGTGGTAGATCATCTCACCAAATTAGCTCATTTTATACCATTAAAATCTTTACCTACTGCCATCACCACTGCTAAGATATTCATTGCACAAATTGTGAAACTTCATGGATTACCCGATTCCATTGTGTCAGACCAATTCACCTCCAGATTCTGGAAAGAATTGTGCAGAATTCTTCAAATTTCATCAAGATTTACCACTGCATTCCACCCACAATCCAATGGGTTGACTGAACGTACAAACCAAACTCTGGAACAGTATCTTCGATGTTATATCTCCCATCTCCAAGAAGATTGGGTGGAATGGTTACCACTTGCGAAATTCGCATATAATAACTCTATGAATTCCTCCATACGAACCTCACCTTTCTATGCCACTTACGGATACCATCCCAAGTCTTTTCCAGGTAGGGACCTTGTATCCATCAACCCCACTGTATCGGATTACACCCAAAACATTAAGTGCTCACTTACTCTTTTAAGAAATCATCTAGAAGAAGCCAAAACCACACAAAAGAAATACTACGATATCAAAAGGTGTACTCCTCCTACATTCAAGGTAGGAGATCGTGTTCTACTTTCCACAAAAAAACCTTAAACTCACAGTACCTTGTAAAAAACTAGCAAATCAATTCATCGTGCCCTATACAATCATAAAGGTCATCAATCCTAATGCTGTTACATTGAAACTTCCTAATACAATGAGGATACATCCGTCCTTCCATGTGTCCTTATTGAAACCCTATCTTGGTAAAGACGATGGACAAGTCAGAAATGCAAATCCTCCTGATATGACCGATCCAGATCAATCGGATTACGAAATAGAAGAAATCCTTGACTCCCGTGTACGGTGGAGAAGAGTTGAATATTTGGTACACTGGAAAGGCTATGGTCCAGAGGAAGATTCCTGGGTTCCTTACTCTGATGTTCACGCTCCACGTCTTCTTTCTGAATTTCATGCTAAATACCCGAATAAACCTGCGATTGTGGAACGGGGAAGGGCATCCTGAGAGGGGGGATCTGTCATATTCTATGTCCCTTTAAGACATATCCTATTGTTAAAACCTGTCCCTTTAAGACTATTTCTACTGAAAACCGGAACACCTATTTAAGGAGGGACTCAAGCAATATACAATTGCTTGATTATTGCAAGTGTGTGGTATCAGCGTCACTGAAACTTTCAGATACCATACTCCTAAATCCTGGATAAAACCTCTAAAGTACTAAAATAGCTTTTGGTTAGATTTAACTCTGATTCAAGTCTTACCTCCAAAAACAAATCTTTCTACAGCTTTCAACATAAGCTTAATCAGACCGCTTGTGTTCAAAAGTATAATCAAGAAGTTTCTCACTAGCAAACCGGAGATCTCGGCTTTCTCTGACGTCATCACTTTCAGCGTGTGCAGACGGAACACCCGACAAGCTGCTTGAACAAACACAGCTCATAAGTAAGGATATTTAGCATACACCGGAGACGTTTAAAGCCACAACGATACCAGACCAATTCAAGGAAACCGCAAGTATCATTTACTATTTATATTGTCAATAACTAAGGAACAATTATTGCATTCCCTAAAACTGACTTTATTAACACCGGAACTAACATAGGACTATAACCTCATTTGTTTGTAAAAACAGTTTCAACCAGGCTCTCTCTTCTCTTTTTTGTTACAACGGTCTCCATATAAACCTTACAATTGAACAGAACTTTTATTTGTAAGAAATCTCAGTGATATATATTACATATTGAATTTAAGATCAATCATATTTATTTCTTCACGTTACGCAAAACAGATTCTAACAAAGAGTCAAAACTAATTACTATTTTCTGTGAGTACAACCTGTCCAAGTATATACCAACTTATTACTTGTGACTCCTATCTCACATCAACTTTTATTATTTACAGTTGATATTCCTAAGAGGTATCAATTCTCATTGCTCATTGAGAATTGCATAAATAGGAATACCTACACTCATACAATTTTCCTAAAAAAAGGAATTAGGGATATTGCATATATATATATATATATATCTCAGACGGAGTTGCTAGTGATTTTGAAGCTTCAATCTTTGCCTAAGGTACCTCTACGAATTTGCATTCATAACAAATGTATTGGATTAAAAATTTTTATGATTAAATGTCATTTCTCAATTAAATTTTTTTATGATTAAATGTCATTTTAAAGAGGTAATACGACAATTGTTCTCCAGAGTAACACGATCAATATTATATTGTAAACATCTTTAAATATCTCAGACTGTCTTGCCAATGATGCCTAAAATACCTCCGTGGATTGGCATTCCTAACAATGTATTGGATTAAATATTCTTAATGTATAGATACATAGAAGCATTCCTGACATATGTGTTAGATTCAATGTTAAATGTATACATACATAGAATGCAGCATGAATGATATAAAACGCTGTGTTTTCCTTGGACTTTCTTCATTTTATAATGTTGCGGGTGATGTGTCTTCCTAATACTACGACGTGTTTACATCTTTTAGGGTTCCCAATGATTAATGAGGTCCCATTCAGAGTTGAACCCCTTGGGTACTCTGGTCCCTAATTTAAATATCCAGAAAGCTTCCCTTTTATAGAGAAGCTTTTCTCTGTTTCCTCCTCTTAATGGCCGTTTAACATGTTCTATTGCCTGTCATTTGAAATTTGTAACATCTTGACTATGTACATGTATAAAGTGGGATGCTAGAGCTAAACATTCCTTTTTGCATCTAATGTTACTAAGATGCTCTCTTATGCGGGATCTCACCTCTCTTGTGGTGAGCCCCACATACTGCTGTTTACATCCAATACATGAAATTAGATAAATGATAAACCCCATTGAGATAAATAATTTCATGTATTGGATGTAAACAGCAGTATGTGGGGCTCACCAGACTAAACTCTTTAAATCATTGGCAAGACAGTCTGAGATATTTAAAGATGTTTACAATATAATATTGATTGTGTTACTCTGCAGAACATTTGTCATATTACCTCTTTAAAACGACATTTAATGATAAAATTATTTAATCCAATACATTTATTATGAATGCAAATTCGTAGAGGTACCTTAGGCATAATTGAACCTTCAAAATCACTAGCAACTCCGTCTGATATATATATATATATATAAAAAAATGCTCAGAATATGGATCCTTGTGCATTAAAGAAAAATAATTGTCATATTACTGCTCTTAAAAAATGATATAGAAAGATATAGTGATCCTTATGATATAGAGTACAAGTATCTATCACCATTTTGAAAGGAAAGAGTTGATATGTAATCGTTATCCTGTAATCAATCTATGTTACCCGTTAGATTTCTATTTAGCACAATATACTTACGTTACTTACGTTCAATCCAATATATAGAAAGATACATTTTTTGAAATAAGTAAAAATAAATAATAAACACATAACAGATTTAGTACATTGCAAAGATAGAGATCTCTAGTTTATATAATTTAAATGAAGTAAAGCAAATGAGACAGTATTGCAACCTAGTTACCGTTACATAAATATAATCTGCAATTACAATGTCACATAAGCATAAATAGATATACAAAAAAACACAAATATAGGTGATTTATGGTATGTTCTAGCAACATGTTATCTCTAAATAAATTGACATAATTCTGTCCCTTTAATGCAGTATGATTGATATAGTGATTAGACAGCCATGTGTGCTATGCTTAGCAGATCCAATTGTATGCTGGAGGTATGTCAGCAGCTAACCTATGAGAAATCAGCTATGAGTATAAGTAAAAGCAAGGGACTTCATTCAGGTATCTATGAATAAGGGTAATCCCGAAACACATAAGATGTGAAGGGGAGCCGACTTCATATGTCTGTACTATATCTTAACCTGTAGGTGCTGTTGGTAGTGACAGGTTGAGCTGTGAATTTTTTACGTGCTGTTAGCTTTTTGCTATTGTCTTTTTAATTGAACGAAATAAAGCTGTTTTTAGGAGGAGCCGGTCTGGGACTTCATTATTCTTTGGATACTACTTGGACTTACCCACAGGGCTCTCCTATTACAAGACGGATATACACTGACCTCTTAACCCGGAAGTAGCGGGGATCAGACGAGTGGAGGAATGGAGAAGAAGCAAGTGTGGCGTTGTACACAGAAGGCTCAGCTCCGAGTAAGTCCACATTCATCTCCCTGACTTTATTGTGTATTGATTGCTATATACTCCGAGGGGCATGTAAAGGTGCAGTGTTACAAGTTATCCTCTATATCTAAAGTGCATGAACACTTGTTTTGTTTGTTTTTATGTGTGTCTGAGTGTGTGTGTGTCTGAGTTTTTGTATGCGTGTGTGCCTGTGTTTTTGTGTTTGTGTGTGTGTCTGCTATCTGTCCATTGGAAAAGTTTGTCTTTTCTATGAAATCATTCTTGCAGTAAAAAAAAAAAACATTACTGGTGGGTAGGGGGGGTAACACCATAACTTACCCCACCGGGTGACACCAACCTTAGTGATGCCACTGCGGACCCGTGATTACCTGGATAATATGGTTACAAATTAAAAAATGGTAGAGTAATGCTATTAAAAAAAATTAAAAAATATATTTTTATAATCAGCCTTTTAGCATGCGTGGAAGATGAGTAAAACACCCTCTTTACGCAGCTCTCTCCATCTTTTAAAATTTCTGTATTTTTTTGCAAGGAAGCTTATTTTTTTGAATATAAATTACATATTTTGTAGCGACATAACTCCTTTAAAAATATCTATTTATTTTGTAAAGAGAATTTAAAAAAAAAAAGTCTTTCAACTTTACGGGGTTATGTCTCAATCAGAGAGCTGTAGCCACCTGAGAAATTAAGAAACATTAAATAAAGTACACATTTTTGGAAAGTACTTCCTTTGGCACATAAAATGGGGGTGGGGGCTATAAGTATTGCTAGTACAAAAATAGGCAATGTAATAATAAGTGGAACATGGCCCTTTGCTAAAAATAAAATTATTTTTTTATGCAAAGCACCATATTCCATTTATTGTTGCACACCTAAATTATGTGCTAGAGATACATGTAGCCCCTCATTTGATGCACCACAGGGTGTACTTAATACAAATGTGTGCTTTGTGTACCATATTTTACATTTCCAAATGGCTAGAAATGTTTAATTGCAGACATGGCAATTTTGAAATTGTCTAAAAAAAATAGCATTTCAACTTTTTTCAACTGTGAGACTAAGTTACATTAAATAAAGTACACATTGTTGGAAAGTACATCCCTTGATGCATCAAATGAGGGGCTACATGTATTGCTAGCACAAAAATAGACAATGTAATAATAAGTGGACTATGGCTCTTTGCTTAGATTTTTTTATTTTTAGAAATGCAACTTATTCCATTTATT
This sequence comes from Bombina bombina, assembly GCF_027579735.1. NCBI lineage: Eukaryota > Metazoa > Chordata > Amphibia > Anura > Bombinatoridae > Bombina > Bombina bombina. The sequence goes on along the minus strand of NC_069503.1, from coordinate 859,787,099 downwards.
GCTGAGCACCCCAAATTCATGATAGAAATAGTTGTAGCCCCTCATTTGATGCACCAAGGGGTGTGATTTCTGCAAATCTGTGCTTTGTGTAACCCATTTTAATTTCTCAGGTGGCTAGAACTGTTAAATTGCTGAAAACAGAACAGTAGATTCTAAGATGTTGTTTTTGATAATTTCAAAAATTGACATACCAGCAATAAAATAGTGGAAAAAACTGTGACATTTTCTTAATTTCAGCTTATTTTAGAAAGGTTCCCTACTATAAATATTTATCCACACAGGTTTAATGATAGAGCTTCGAAAAATAAAATGACATACATATTATTTATTGAATCAGGAGTAAAAAAAATACACTTTTTTCACATTTTAAGCTCTATTTATTAAACCTAATGATACATACACATATAATAATAATATTTCAAATCTGCTGGGTCTGCTGAAAAAAAAACAATATATAGTTTGTATATTCGTGCAAACTTTACTTCTAAACGTGTTTAAACGTGAACTGCAACACAAAGCTCAAAACCAGCTTAGCACACAGGTGGGAAATGGCTTAGCAGCCAAAGGGTTAAACTTGTCATTACATTTCTCATTGAATTGCCCATTTAATATTAATATTTATTAAATGAAATAGCCATGTTTACAGGTAATGTGTATATATTAGTTTTTCAGTTTTTTGCCCATACCCTGTAGAGTAGTGTTTCTCAACCGCGGCCCTCAAGTAGGTCAGGTTTTTATAATAGCTGAACTAGAGCACAGGGGAAATAATCAGCTGATGGGTGAGAGCAGGCTAGTTATCATGGTTACTGACAATCTGATTATTTCTCCGGTGCTCTAGTTCAGCTGTAATGAAAACCTAGACTGTTGAGGGTACTTGAGTAACCTTGTTGAGAAACACTGCTTTAGCGCACTTTTGGTACAAAAATCAAGCAACGGTAGAAATTAAGTTTTATAACATAAGCACTCTCAATTCACAAAAGGTAGTGCTCATTTTGCGAGAAAAAAAAACAAGTATGTTTCAACACAATCTGTCTTTTTTATGTTTACTTTCATTTAACATATTTTATAAGGAGCACTATTTCATATCCCTTTAAAATGAGAAGTCACAAATGTGGCCTGATTTAATTTTTTTAGAAAGTCATCATAACTCTTATGAATGGTGAAGAAATAATGATGACAACTCTATTTCTTTTTTGAATTCAGGTTTATAGATCAACACTAATGTAAAGCAGGGGCCAGCTAGTGATCATGCATTCCTATGTGTCCCATATGTGCAAGACGTTTGCTAAAAGATCATGGAGCTTGTTCTTAATGGATATGGATATAAATGATTCACATTGACCTTACCATTTAAACAATATTTCCAATTTGACTTCTGTTATCAAATTCACCCCTTTGGTATCATTTGTTTAGTTTCAGCTCAAATGTTTGCAAGAATTGTGAAGATTCATAGATACTCACAGGGTCGCCATTATTATCATTCAGTGAATCACTGTATTTGGCCCAAACCAACATAATAAAGTGAACACCATACAAAACACATTAAGTCTAAGGTAAAAATGACTCAAGCATATAGTACCTATCTAAGCATACGTATGCCACTATAGCCTAATATAATAATTACACACAAACTTTACATGTTATAATCAAGAGAGTACCATAATTGGTAAATATAAGCATATATCTTTAAGTGAATACCTTCAGTACACAGGAATATTAGATAGCTGAAATCAAGGGTATAGCGCCATACAGCGTAATAAGTATATGCATACAATTTGAGACTGTCTCTCTGTGTAAACGGAAACAATTTACAAAAGTTTGTCTGCAGTCAGTTCCAAGTAACACCTAATGGCGGAATATAAATATAATCCTTCATACAAATGAAGATTATAACACAGCAGTTCTTACTGTAACTCGCTCCAGTAGGTGGTGTGTGTAATGATTGCAAAAGAAAAGCAAATGACACTTAGCTTTTCCGTTCTGTGTCCCAAATGCCTTTTCAAAACATGCCGCTTTCTCTGCAGCGTCTGATGTCACTGAGAAGGGGAGTGGTGTGGCCTTAGATATCCTCCAATCAGATCTGTAGATGGAGACCGCTTCCCACTTGTAGTCAGAGAATCAGCTGTACCGGCATCCAGCCGCAACCGAGAAAGAACCAGGCTTTCCCTAGGCTGATAGTCAAAAACAAGAGGCTCTTACCAAGATATACCCAAACACGCCCATATGCTTTCTCTTCTCAGTGAATAAACAGAGTAAAAATAATGTGTAAATAACACTCGCACTCAACATATATTCACCTGCATATGCTCCACAAGTGGGTGCATTCCACGCTTTTGTAGCAGTTTGTTTGAACAATAGTTTCACACAAAGCAGTCCTTTTGTATCAGGCTATATTGCTCCAAAAATAAGTGCTCCACCGGATTTACATCCGCTCTCCAGTCAGCACTTGGCACTTGGCAGGTATGCAGATAGTATTCAAGCAGTTGTCCATAGCGGCTGGGTTTGCACCCTAAACCTTATTTCACCTTAGACAGTTCATATAAACAGGAGCTTAGTCGACCTACTCCTGGTTAAACACAACAGTGTAAAAACAAAACAATACCAACAACCGTTTCACCCCCACAGCAAGTGTGTTACAGGGGTTCATCAGGGCTTAATTGAGTCCTCACCGGACTTCCTCTTATAAAGGGCTCACCTGACATTCCTCAGGTGTGCCTACTTCATAGGAGATAATTACTTAAAGGTGTATTCACATATAGAAACCTGTCATTTATCTTAAAACAAAAAAATGATTTTAAATGTTTTTTTATATATATATGAGATTGTGAAATTTCAATTTAGATTGGTCTTGCTTAATTCCTTAGCTTCCCAACACTTATATCACAACCCCCAATGGTGACACCTTATATTATAGCACATATTCTGCCTGATAATGGAAAAATCTACTACTAGCATACTCCAGCTTGTCATTAAGACCTACCGGGTATCTAGTGCCCAGTCTATATATCCATTTTGTTTCTTTCTGTAATAACACTTTCTCATTATTACCGCCTCTACCGTTTGTTATACCTTTATCTATTATAATGAATTTTAAGGATTCCACACTTCCATTATGGAAAGTGCCAAAGTGTCTTGCCACATTAAAATCATTTTCATGAAGGATGTCATCCCGATGCTCCTGTACCCGGTCCTTTACTAGCCTTTTGGTTTTACCAACGTAAAAGACCGGGCATGAGCAGTGAAGAAGATAGATTACCCCTTCCGATTTACAGTTGAAGAAAAACTTGATATCAAATACTTTGTTACCCTGAGTGGAGAATTGCTTGGTGCTATCCATGTGGGCACAGTAGACACAGTGCCCACATGGGTTGCTACCTTTTATCCCTTTATCCCTTCTCAGCCAATCAGCATTCAAGGGACCCCTCACAAATTGACTCTTTACTTAGTGATCTCTCAGACTTTGAGCTTTCCTGGCCGTCAATAATGGTCTTTCACCAATCATATCTCTAACTTTGTCATCCAAAGTGAGTATATGCCAGTGATTAGCCAATGATGATCTGATATTGGACCATTGATTATTAAACTTAGTAATAAATCTAATTTGGGTCTCATTTGACTTGACTTTCTTATTATACAAGGAATTCTCCACTCAGGGTAACAAAGTTTTTCTTCAACTGTAAATCGGAAGGGGTAATCTATCTTCTTCGCTGCTCATGCCCGGTCTTTTACAGGCTAGTAAAGGACCGGGTACAGGAGCATCAGGATGACATCCTTCATGAAAATGATACTAATGTGGCAAGACACTTTGGCACTTTCCATAATGGAATAGTGGAATCCTTAAAATTCATTACAATAGATAAAGGTATAACAAACGGTAGAGGCGGTAATAATGAGAAAGTGTTATTACAGAAAGAAACAAAATGGATATATAGACTGGGCACTAGATACCCGGTAGGTCTTAATGACAAGCTGGAGTATGCTAGTTTTCTATAGGTAGTAGATTTTTCCATTATCAGGCAGAATATGTGCTATAATATAAGGTGTCACCATTGGGGGTTGTGATATAAGTGTTGGAAAGCTAAGGAATTAAGCAAGACCAATCTAAATTGAAATTTCACAATCTCATATATATATATATATATATATATATATATATATATAAAAACATTTAAAATCATTTTTATGTTTTAAGATAAATGACAGGTTTCTATATGTGAATACACCTTTAAGTAATTATCTCCAATGAGGTAGGCACACCTGAAGAATCCGCAGCACTGGGATTGTTAACTACCAAGTCAAGAATTGACATACAGAGCGCTCTGTTGTTTTATTTGGAACTTCATGAAAACAATCCGTTTTGAAATGTAACATCGATCTTCACTTTCTAATATTAAGCTTGGCTAATTGTGTCTCTCTGCAGACACCGCTGACACGCGGATTCACAGACCACCCGGTAATCCGTGCATCTGATTGGTCCAAATCATCACGTGACCCCGCAGACGCTGCACAACCAACCAAATCACAGTATACGGAGGAGCGATACTGTTCACATGATAGGTAATCCGTTGTTCAGTAAGGGGCTAACATGTTCCATACCAATACAAATTGTACCTGTACACGGAGAAGTAAAACTGCAAATAGCTTCGTATTCTGGGTGAGTCAATTTTGTCAAGCGAATTACCAAGGGGTAAAAGCTTATCTACCTGATCGCAGATTGTCCTTTTAGCCACTAACAAGCTCTCACTTTATTGTCACATTTATCCAGCTACAGACTGACTTTGCTGCTCTCCTTGTATTCCACTGAACTTTTCTGCTTTCCTTGTATTCCACTGAACCATTGTTTTTTCGTGCTCTTGGATATTTTTTCATCTTCAAGCTCATAACGGACTTGTTGTTTTACTCCACAGTTAATTTCTATACCACCGGTGGTTTTTAAATTAATTGGTTATACAGATATGTATTTTTTAGGTTTGATTTTTATGTATTAGTGTATAATAAATATATTTTTTATTGAATATAAAAAAATTTAGCATTATATTTTTTAGCAATATATTGCATTTACCGTTGTCATCTTTTCCTCTATTTTATTAGCAGCTTTCATTAGCGCTCCCTGTATCTTAGTTTTATTGGTCATTGTTTGGAGGTACACTGGAACTAACCTCTTTCTAATTTTTAGACCCCCCTTTTTTCCTTGTATACACCTGAGGAATGTCAGGTGAGCCCTTTATAAGAGGAAGTCCGGTGAGGACTCAATTAAGCCCCGATGAACCCCTGTGACACACACTTGATTTGGGGGTGAAACGGTCGTTGGTATTGTTGTGTTTTAACACTGTTATGTTTAACCAGGAGTAGGTCGACTAAGCTCCTGTTTATATGAACTGTCTAAGGTGAAATAAGGTTTATGGTGCAAACCCAGCCACTATGGACAACTGCTTGAATCCTATCTGCATACCTGCCAAGTGCCAAGTGCTGACTGGAGAGCGGATGTAAATCCGGTGGAGCACTTATTTTTGGAGCAATATAGCCTGATACAAAAGGACTGCTTTGTGAGAAACTATTGTTCAAACAAACTGCTACAAAAGCGTGGAATGCACCCACTTGTGGAGCATATGCAGGTGAATATATGCTGAGTATGAGTGTTATTTACAAGTTATTTTTACTCTGTTTATTCACTGAGAAGAGAAAGCATATGGGCGTGTTTGGGTATATCTTGGTAAGAGCCTCTCATTTTCGACTATCAGCCTAGGGAAAGCCTGGTTCTCTCTCGGTGCAGCTGGATGCCGGTACAGCTGATTCTCTGACTACAAGTGGGGAGCGATCTCCATCTACAGATCTGATTGGAGGATATCTAAGGCCACACCACTCCCCTTCTCAGTGACATCAGACGCTACAGAGAAAGCGGCAAGTTTTGAAAAGGCATTTGGGACACAGAACGGAAAAGCTAAGTGTCATTTGCTTTTCTTTTGCAATCGTTACACACACCACCTACTGGAGCGAGTTACAGTAAGAACTGCTGTGTTATAATCTTCCTTTGCATGAAGGATTATATTTATATTCCGCCATTAGGTGTTACTTGGAACTGACTGCAGACAAACTTTTGTAAATTGTTTCCGTTTACACAGAGAGACAGTCTCAAATTGTATGCATATACTTATTACGCTGTATGGCGCTATACCCTTGATTACAGCTATCTAATATTCCTGTGTACTGAAGGTATTCACTTAAAGATATATGCTTATATTTACCAATTATGGTACTCTCTTGATTATAACATGTAAAGTTTGTGTGTAATTATTATATTAGGCTATAGTGGCATACGTATGCTTAGATAGGTACTATATGCTTGAGTCATTTTTACCTTAGACTTAATGTGTTTTGTATGGTGTTCACTTTATTATGTTGGTTTGGGCCAAATACAGTGATTCACTGAATGTGATATGGGATAATACATTTTGAAGTTTTTTGAAATATATTTTTTGTGTGCCTGTATTTATTCCCTTGCTTTTTCAAATCATTATTATATGGTTTGAAAATGTATCTTCCTGTCAAAATAAATTTTCTAATTATTGATCAAGGGTGGCACCAGAATCTTAATTGCCAGCAATATTTCCCACTCTCTCTAACACCCCTACATGTTATAAGTAAAACAAGTACTGCTTATAAAGTGGAAAAACAATTATTACACTGTTAATGTATAATTTTTGTAAGTATTTTTCTGGGAAAGTGCATGGAAATTCCTAGAGATTCTATGAGGCATATTTAACAAATGTCTGTCGGACCTGATCCGACAGTGCGGATCAGGTCCGACAGACATCGCTGAATGCGGAGAGCAATACGCTCTCCGTATTCAGCATTGCACCAGCAGCTCACAAGAGCTGCTGGTGCAACGCCGCCCCCTGCAGACTAACAGCCAATCGGCCACCAGCAGGGGGGTGTCAATCAACCCGATCGTACTCTGGTTGATTTCTGCTGATTCCTGTCCGCCTCATCAGAGCAGGTGGACAGGGTTATGGAGTAGCAGGCTCGCCAGAAACACGGGGCCTCAAGCTCCATTCAGAGCTTGATAGATAGGCCCCTATAGTTCCTTTGTAGTATCTCACCTTAAAAGGACAGTCTACACCATTGTTATTGTGTTGAAAGATAGATAATCCCTTTATTATCCATTGCCCAGTTTTGCATAACCAACACAGTTATATTAATATACTTTTTACCTCTGTAATTACCTTGTATCTAAGCATCTTCTGACAGCCCCCTGATCACATGACTTTTTATTTATTATCTATTGACTTGCATTTTAGCCAATTAGTGCTGTGTTCTGCTGATTCTTAAATAACTCAAAGGGCATGAGCACAATGTTATCTATATGGCCCACATGAACTAGCAGTCTCTTGTTGTGAAAAGCAAATAAACAAGCATGTGATAAGAGGCTTTCTTTAGTGACTTAGAAACAGGCAGAAATGTAGAGGTTTAAATGTTATAAAGTATATTAAAGGGACACTGAACCCAAATTTTCTTTCGTGATTCACTCCTATTATCAATTTTTCTTTGTTCTCTTGCTTTCTTTATTAGAAAAAGAAGGCATGTAAGCTATTTTTTTGGGTTCAGACCATGGAAAGCACTTTTTTATTGGTAGGTGAATTTACCCACCAATCAGCAAGAACAGCACAGGCTGTTCACCAAAAATGGGCCGGCATCTAAACTTACATTCTTGCATTTCAAATAAAGATACCAAGAGAATGAAAATAATTTTATAATAGGAGTAAATTAGAAAGTTGCTTACAATTACATGCTCTATCTGAATCACAATATAAATTTTTTGGGTTCAGTGTCCCTTTAATATAGCAATGTTGGTTGTGCAAAGCTGGGGAATGGATAGTAAAGGAGTTGTCAATCTTTTTAAACAATAACAATTTTAGTTTTGACTGTCCCTTTAAGTTTTGCTATTTTAAAGCTGAGGAGTTGTCTATATATTTTATTTACATTTTTCAGGTTTTCTTTTGTGCATATGTTAAATGTTATATGATATAGTGCAAATAAACTAGAAATACAACACCATCTAAATCCAAAGCGCCATAAGTCAGCATCACTTAAAGTTTAAAAGAGAGTTTTAGTTATTCATAGCTGGCTCTTTCATCGGATATACAAGTCCTTCAAAATGATTAAGGGCATGTGTGCCTAAAACGTTGTCCACTCCTTTTGTGGATCTAAAACCCAGTTATGAATAAATAACAGTCTCTTTTCAAATTAATGTGCTGTTGACTCAAACTTTGGATTTTAGAGTAAATTATTTTATCATGGGAGTTTTAATTAGTTTGTTCTGTAAGGATTTAAAGATGTTTTTTATCATAGTCCCTGTCGCAACTCACAAACGTGTAAAGCACAAATCTTTTTTTTTTTAAATGCACAATATTTGAGCTGCAATGTTGTGGCTATCTTTCCTGTGAGATCTTAGTTTTTATTTAATCTAAGCCAATGTTATAGACATGTCATATGTATGATGCTTTAGAGACATCTACCATGCACAGGGGTCTGGCTGCTTTGCCTTTAAATTCCCAAATCTATTTTTTGTTGCAGAACAGTAATGGCCAATGGTATCAGCCTTTACACCAAGTCATTTTGACAGCAAATAAAAAAAAAAAAAACTGCCATTCTTTCAATCCTATATCTGTGCTTGCCATATATCCTGGGATGGCTTTCCACTATTATTCTGTAAAATAATAATTCCATAAATTACTTCTACATATTTTTACAACTTAAAATTTTCCCCACCATCTTCTTATTAAGTTGTCTATTATATTTAGAAGATGTGTAGAATATTATCCCATGGCGTAATTTTCTCCTCAAAGCTCTGTAAGTCAAGATAATAAAGCATTTTCTTTTTGCTCTCATGGGCCTCCATTACATATCCAGCGTCGCCCGCAAAAGCCGGCAACGCCAGATTTTACGTAATTTTGGTATTACATATACGGCGTAGCATACAAGTTACGCGCGTATATTTCACCCTTTGGACGCATTTTTTTAACCATAGACTAACATAGAAAAGACGCGCAATTTGGTATCCAATATACAGCGTAAGGACTTACACGCGCAGAGAATCTACTCCATTCTTAGCTTGCCACAAATTGCAGGCGCAGGAACCCTTGCACTGACTAAAAAAGCAACATAACTCCCTGGAAGCCTTAACAAACACATACATTTAAGCAGCATCTCAAGGTTAAAGGGACAGCATACTATGATATTGTTTTTTTAAGGTTTATTTGTGTATTTGAAATAGTTTGAAGCCACAACAATATCAAATGGATTGAGTTTGTAGGTACTTTATCACATTGTGGACATATACTTGCTTATTTACTTTAAATTTTTTCTCAAAACAATCAACAATACTTGGAGGAGAGAACAATGGGAAATCATAATTGTATTACCTTCATCTCTTTATATATGGGTTTATATATGAATTTTGAATAGCAGAATTACGTGTCGCATTTTTATATGAAATTGCGGTTCATTTTTACGAGTGTTAGCCTAATTTGCATAAAAGTACTCTTTATTGACACTTTCTGTGGATAAAATACTGGCGTATGTTACTTGCGACGACTAAAATGTGTATTTGCACACATTTCAGAAGATCGCCAGTTTGTCCTACTTACGCCAGTTTAGCATCTAATGGTGCAGTATATGTAATACCCCGATGTGCGAGGTGAAATTACGGGTGGCGCAGGTTCCCACGCTTGCGCCGAAACCTGCGCCGTATATGTGATCGCGCCCATGAAGTCTGCTTAAATGGACATGAGACCCAATTTTTTTCTTTATTGATTTAGATAGAGAATACAATTTTAATATATAGAGAATACAATTTTAAACAACTTTCCAGTTTACTTCTATTTTCTAATTTGATTTATCTTGTTATTCTTTGTTGAAGAAGCAGAAATGCATTACTCGGAGCTAGTTAACACACTGGGTGAGCCAATAAGATAAAGCGTTTATGTGCAGCCACCAATCAGTAGCTCCTGAGGCTACCTAGGTATCTTATTCACCAAAGGATATCAAGAGAACAAAGGAAATTAGAGAATATAAGTAAATTGGAAAGTAATTAAAACCCACATACTCTATCTGAATCATGAAAGAAAAAAATCTGGGTTCTATGTCCCTTCCAGTGTCTTTAAGGATGTATCAGCAACGTCCTCTATTAACAGTAAATATATCACAAAGCATTATGCTCACTTTTTAAATGAAATAACTTCTTTATCTTGATGTTCCTGTCATTAAATACTATTTAGTTTAGTCTGCAGTGAGATCTTTGTTTTCTTAATACGTATTTTGTTCACTATACGCTATTAAACATTTTATGCCACACATTTGTCTGTTTTCAAAGATTTAACGTAATTACTCTTGTGAAATTCCCCACTGAGTTGCCAACCCTATTTCAGAGCTTAGTGATAACTGCAGAAACATTATCTGCAAAATAAACAGGCCACAGAGTTGAGCCCTTAGACGCAATTAAATTTGACCTTCTTTGTTCTCAGTTACCTATTTTGCTTTGCTACTTACCTTTCAACTAATACCATATTTTCATTAAACTACATTTTTAGTCCAAGACCACAAAAATGAATGAATAAAAAAAAATAGCCAGAGACTATAAAATAATTGCAAGAATCTGCAGACCACTTGTGAGCTATAATATTGTTATATAGTATTGACAGTTAAAAGCTGAGGTATTGTCCAAGTAATAGACCTTCTGAGTATCAATTGTCAGATAATTACTTACTTGTCAAGTATCTAAGTTACAGGTAAAATGTCCAGTGAAATATTAAAGGCAATGTCATCACTTTCAGAAGAGCATAGCACCATTTATTCCTAGTTATTAGTCTTGTTAAACTCACTTCATTGTGAATGTACTGTAATGTGGTGTCAGACTATTGTACTGTAGTCAATTAGTCTACTGTGATGATATAATAAAACATTTCAAGTTTGTTTGGCTTCTAGTTGTTATAAACAGCAAAATGTGTGCTGTCCTGATTGTATTTAGGTTCCAACATGGCAACCCATATTACTATGTTATAGAAACTTTCAGAGGAAAATTAGAGGAAAAGGGAATAAATGCACACTGAAATTATACTGCAAATGTTTTTTTTTTTACTATGCAAAATTAAACATTTTTATATTATGATTTCAAACTGTTTAATGTCCCTTTAACTTACCTATTACTCCAAATAAAAAAAACCATGAACATTAATAAAAAGTAACTGAAGTAATGTATTCAGCTATACTACAGTTTTGTGATAGTTACATTAATGATGATATATTGTTATAACTTGAATTAATCTTAAATAAATAAAGCTAGCAATTTACAAAATCACATTACCACTACTAACTTAAATTTGATTTTACTAACACATTATTTACTATAATTATATTGATATTATTTATACATGTAACATTTAACCCCTGTCAGTAAAAAAAATAGCCAACCTATAATATCAACCTCACTTAAAGAGACATTAAACACTAAACAAATCCTATTTAGAATGATTCATTCAACGAAAATCTGAGAATAACCAGATAGGTTTCTTTAGCTGTTTAAATATTGACAAAATAAGTGTAAAGTTTTAGTGTCTAAAAAACAATCGCCTAGATTTAGAGTTCTGCAGCCAAAGGGGTGCGTTAGCTACGCATGCTTTTTTTCCCCCGCACCTTTTAAATAACGCTGGTATTGAGAGTTTTTAGAAGGGCTGCGTTAGGCTCCAAAAAGGGAGCATACAGGCATAACTGCTTAATTGAACTAATAATCGGTTATTATATTTCTACAAACTACAGTCGGTACTTAAGTGTGGTTTTAATGATTTTTCCTATTTTAATTATTAAACCCAATAAAAGTTATATTTTAATTTAGTGTCTATTCCTATCCCCGCATTCCAACCTTGGATCAGCAACTAAGTGATTATTATTTGCAACTAACTTGCAACCTGACCTAGGAGTGCAGTCTGACTGTATGCTTTTCCTTTGTAATTCTAATATTTACAGCCACTGCAACTCTCAATACCAGCGGTGCTTACGGACACGGCCAGCTTCAAAAACGTGCTTGTGCACGATTCCCCCATAGGAAACAATGGGGCAGTTTGAGCTGAAAAAAAACCTAACACCTGCAAAAAAGCAGCGTTCAGCTCCTAACGCAGCCCCATTGTTTCCTATGGGGAAACACTTCCTAAGTCTGCACCTAACACCCTAACATGAACCCCGAGTCTAAACACCCCTAACCTTACACTTATTAACCCCTAATCTGCCGCCCCCGCTATCGCTGACCCCTGCATATTATTTTTAACCCCTAATCTGCCGCTCCGTACACCGCCGCAACCTACGTTATCCCTATGTACCCCAATCTTCTGCCCCTAACACCGCCAACCCCTATATTATATTTATTAACCCCTAATCTGCCGCCCCCAACGTCGCCGCCACCTACCTACAATTATTAACCCCTAATCTGCCGACCGGACCTCACGCTACTCTAATAAATGTATTAACCCCTAAAGCTAAGTCTAACCCTAACACTAACACCCTCCTAAGTTAAATATAATTTTATTCTAAAGAAATAAAATAATTCTTATTAAATAAATTAATCCTATTTAAAGCTAAATATTTACCTGTAAAATAAACCCTAATATAGCTACAATATAAATAATTATTATATTGTAGCTATTTTAGGATTAATATTTATTTTACAGGCAACTTTGTATTTATTTTAACCTAGGTACAATAGCTATTAAATAGTTAATAACTATTTAATAGCTACCTAGTTAAAATAATTGACAAATTACCTGTAAAATAAATCCTAACCTAAGTTACAATTAAACCTAACACTACACTATCAATAAATTAATTAAATAAACTACCTACAATTATCTACAATTAAATCAACTAAACTAAATTACAAAAAAAAACCAAGCACTAAATTACAAAAACCCCCCCCCACTAAATTACAAAAAATAAAAAAAGATTACAAGAATTTAAAACTAATTACACCTACTCTAAGCCCCCTAAAAAAATAACAAAGCCCCCCAAAATAAAAAAAATGCCCTACCCTATTCTAAAATAAAAATTGAACAGCTCTTTTACCTTACCAGCCCTTAAAAGGGCCTTTTGCGGTGTCATGCCCCAAAGAAAACAGCTCTTTTGCATTTAAATAAACATACAATACCCCCCAACATTACAACCCACCACCCACATACCCCTAATCTAACCCAAACCCCCCTTCAAAAACCTAACACTAAGCCCATGAAGATCTTCCTACCTTGTCTTCACCATGCCGGGTATCACCGATCCGTCCAGAAGAGGGTCCGAAGTCTTCATCCTATCCGGCAAGAAGAGGAGATCTGGACCGGCAAACATCTTCATCCAAGCGGCATCTTCTATCTTCTTCCATCCGGGGTGGAGCGGGACCATCTTGAAGCAGCCGACGCGGATCCATCCTCTTCTAACGACGTCCTAAGTCCGAATGAAGGTTCCTTTAAATGACATCATCCAAGATGGCGTCCCTCGAATTCCGATTGGCTGATAGGATTCTATCAGCCAATCGGAATTAAGGTAGGAAAAATGGATCAGCCAATCAGATTGAGCTCGCATTCTATTGGCTGATCGGAACAGCCAATAGAATGCGAGCTCAATCTGATTGGCTGATTGGATCAGCCAATCGGATTGAACTTGAATCTGGTTGGATGATTGGTAATTATTTTAACTAGGTAGCTATTAAATAGTTATTAACTATTTAATAGCTATTGTACCTAGTTAAAATAAATACAAAGTTGCCTGTAAAATAAATATTAATCCTAAAATAGCTACAATATAATTATTATTTATATTGTAGCTATATTAGGGTTTATTTTACAGGTAAGTATTTAGCTTTAAATAGGATTAATTTATTTAATAAGAATTATTTTATTTCATCAGATTTAAATTATATTTAATTTAGGGGGTGTTAGGGTTAGAGTTAAACTTTGCTTTAGGGGTTAATACATTTATTAGAGTAGCGGCGAGGTCCGGTCGGCAGATTAGGGGTTAATAATTGTAGGTAGGTAGCGGCAGATTAGGGGGTAATAAATATTATGTAGGGGTCGGCAATGTTAGGGGCTGCAGATTAGGGGTACATAGGGATAATGTAGGTTGCGGCGGTGTGCGGTCGGCAGATTAGGGGTTTAAAAAAATGTAATAGAGTGGCGGCGATGTGGGGGGACCTCGGTTTAGGGGTACATAGGTAGTTTATGGGTGTTAGGGTACTTTAGAGCACAGTAGTTAAGAGCTTTATGAACCGGCATTAGCCCAGAAAGCTCTTAACTCCTGACTTTTTTCTGTGGCTGGAGTTTTGTCGTTAGAGTTTTAACGCTCACTTCAGCCAAGACTCTAAATACCAGCGTTAGAAAGATCCCATTGAAAAGAAAGGATACGCAATGGACGTAAGGGGATCTGCGGTATGGAAAAGTCGCGGCTGGAAAGTGAGCGTTAGACCCTTTCCTGACTGACTCTAAATACCAGCGGGCGGCCAAAACTAGGGGTAGGACCCCCTAACGCTGGTTTTGACGGCTAACGCAGAACTCTAAATCTAGGCGAATGGGAACAGCCATGTTGTAACTTAGGTTACCTTCTCTGCTGTGGCCAATTAGGGACATTTATAAATAGGTCAATTCCATTTCTAACAGGAACTAAAAGGCTCATAATTTCACAATGGAATTACAGGAAAAGGGGAAAAAAATAATGAAAGTGTATTGCAGAGATATTTTATACATATGATTTATCATTTTATATTAATATCTCAAAGTGTTCAATGTCCCTTTAATAAAAACTGCATAAATGCAAGCTCATGTGAGCCTATGCATTTCATATTTCTATCTGCAAGTGCAAAAAAACACTGTGCTGTGTCATTTCAAATGAGTTAAATGTCATACCTTTGTTTCAGTAGTCACACAGTAGAACACTAGCCATGACTTGATGTTAAAGAGACATGAAACCCTTTTTTCTTTATTTAGAAAAAAAATATTATTTTAAATAACTTTCCATTTTACTTTGATTATTACATATTTTTCATTCTCTTAGTATCCTTTGTTGAATGAGCAGCATTGTACTATAGGAAGCTACCTGAACACATCAGTGGAAAGAATGAGAAGAGGCATATATTGTGCAGCCACCAATCAGCAGCTAGTTCCCAGTAAAACATTGCTGCTCCTGAGCCTACCTATGTATGCTTTTTAACAAATGATACCAAGAAAACAAATCAAATAAGAGAAGTAAATTGGAAAGTTATTTAAAATTGCTGCTATATCTGAATTGTGAAAGAAAATATGGGTTTCATTTCCCTTTAAGCTGCAATGCAGGTTTAACAGGGGATATGAATATAACTTCACAGTAATCATTTTTCATAATACATTCTCAAAAAAGCATGGCACAAAACACTTATTTGGGGGAAATATTTAACTTTAATATGTATATAAGCATATTCTTTCAATATACAAAAGCTACTATAGAGAAATTTGAAAATATACTTATAGGATATGTCTGCTTCCTCTTCTTATATATAAGAATATATATATTATATATATTATGCTACTCATTTATCCAGAAGAGTTTTGATTTTTAATGTGTATAACATATACATTTATTTATAAGATATACACTAACAAATTGTCACAGCAAATAAAACATTTACAATTCTAATTAGTAAATTAGTAAATATTAACTATATAAAGTTGAGAGTGAGCATCTCCAATATTGTTTCAAAAAGTAAATAAAATAGCTTTCTGCTATTTTCTGAAAATTCCTTTCACCTCATACCTTAGCTCTCTAATTTTGAATTATTAATGTTACTCTGATACATACAGAGATGAATAATAAAAAGCGTGGTTGGATTTTTTTTATTTTTTATTTTATACAGACTACACATATATATATAAACAAACACAGTCCACACAGAAAAAAAAACAAAACCATTACACACACATTTTTTCAATCAGACATATACACGTTTTATGATCTAAAGCTCTCTGGAAGTGTCATCAGTACTGTGAGGCCCTCAATTTTTTCTAGAAATGCTAATTTTAGCTTGAATGTTAATTATCATATATGCAAGGTTCTAGATATGAAGAAGCATCTACATTACAGTTAAGACAGGGGTGTCCAAACTTTGCTCTCCAGAGGTTTTGGAACTACATTTCCGATGATGCTCAGCCAGCATTTTATCTAGCTGAGCATCATGGGAAATGTAGTTCCAAAACCTCTGGAGAGCAAAGTTTGGACACCCCTGAGTTAAGATCTTTAAAAATGATTTCCCATAATTTCTCTTCAGTGCCGGTAAGTTTTTGATCATTGGGTCCCGAGTGGGCAGAGGAGAGAGAAACAGAAGGAAACAGTGAGTGACAGTAAAAAAAAAAAAAAAGAGGATGGGTAATATAGGGAGTAATGGAGAATGAATGAAAAAGGGAGTAATAGAAATGAAGATAATCTAGAGGGTAGTATAAAGAGAGAGTAAAATGTTTTAGGTAAAAGAGTGTGTATTAAAGAAAAAGAGAGAAGAGTATGAGTAGGATTTGTGAGAATGAACACACCACTTTAAAATATGTAATTAAATGAACAATGAATCTCTGTTGAATTACATTTTTCACAATTTTACAGATATATGTCTTTGTTTTCCACTTAATCAGGAAAGCATGGCAGTTTCTATAAAATCTGCCTCCCAGAGTAAAGTTCTAAAATGTGTTCTTCAATTTCACTGTGTATTTTAGTTTTAAATGAGGCACCTACAGACACAAAACCTGAGCACACAGCCACACAGTCACCCATGGGTACCCATAAGCACACACAGGCACCCATAAACATCCATATGTACAGTTGTACACACAAAACACACAAAAACAGAAACAACCCTATGGGAGCAAGTAATACACAGCATAATCACTTTAACCATTTGGAAGCAATACAACTTACACTAAAGACTATAGGAATGCCATGTTGCCATGCTTATTGCAATTGAGTGGTCACAAGGAGAGAAGGATGCTGTGATAAAGTGAGAACCTACAGTCCCCCACTATGTAGGGATATCCCTTAAGGAAAAGTGGGAAAAAACTTGCCAAGGGACTAGGCGTGTAAGTGGTAGTGCGTGTCACATACAGAACAGTTATTACAGGCATCCACAGTATAAAGGCAGTCCATATAAAAGTCAAGGGGGTCAGAGCTGTATAAAGCATTCCGAATAGCACCCCCTCCACACCAATCAAACTGTGATCCAAAATGTGCCTGGAGTCAATAATACAAGCAACGCAATGCCCCAGAGCGTGTCAGGGAATCATCCACAAAACAAATACTGCAATTGTAAGTGTAGTACAATGGGGCTTTCATGTAAAAACTGATGTACTCACAAGCAGCGTTCCAGAGCAGGAATCAAAAGTCAACGGCAGTCCTGGGCAGTCCTGGGCAAATTTACACCTCTGTGCATCTGTGGTGCCTGTCAGGTAAGCCTGTTCGCCTATCAACTGTAGTTCCCTGGGATTCCTTACACGTCCTCTCACGCTGGTGTTAAAAACTCTGAATGCACTGATCCTATACCACTGCCAATTGGCTGCTTGCCACTTGGACAAATTGCTCAAGTGCTCCAAAAAGATTCTTGTGAAAGCCGACAATCAATATATGTATGGGGGTGAAGAATCAAGAGCAAAAAGTAATGAATAAAATCCAATGCTTTATTGTCCGTTATTTAAAAGCAATAGAACTACAACATGGAAGTCTGGTAAAATAAATAGCACCTAGAAAACTAGCTTACACGTTTCGGCCGTAGCCTTACTCATAGCTTTAAAAAAATACACTCAAAGCTGTGTATTTAAAGGATTAATAGTGCTGTGATTGGTCTAAAAACAAAGGCGGTGCTGAAAGACTTAATTCAACAATAAGGTGCAGATGTGTGCTTATACCTAGTCTATTAATAATAATAGGAATAGGAATACACAATGCAGGTTGCCAAATGCCTCATGCCTGTAGTAACTGTGTATTTATGTAAATAACAAAAGATAAACTAAGTTGAAACATAGATAATTACGTGTCACATAACGCACATAGATAAAGCTCCCTGAAGGAGCATACCCTTATTCCTGAGCTAAGACACTGTATTGATTGCATAAGATAAACAGGATAAAACCTAAAGAGCTCAACTCCACTTCCTTAGTGCTAAGGTGTATCTGGCAATACTCTTAAAGGTGTATGTAAACGATACATGCTCGTATTAGATGCAGAAAAACGGTAAAATAACAAGAGTAAATTTACTACTGCATGGCAAGGCTAGTCTTTATTCCCAGTAATTAATTAAATCATAATGGGAGTTGAGGCCAACACTACAAACAAAAGTCCCAATATAGCGCTCAAACCATTGCTGCAAACTTGTACAGAACCCAATTGGTAACTGGGGTATCACTGTAGTATCAAAGTTCGAATGACACAGTTCAAAGTAGGCACAGTACCTTGATCCTCCGGTATTTGCAAACGCTGCACAAGCTCCCGGTCGCGGTCTGTCCTCTGTACGTGAACCCCTCCTTCCAATCCTTCATCACAACCAGGTGTGACCAATACGCTCCGCTCCTCTCCAAACACGGAGTTGCGGCCCCCAGGGTACCTAGTCTCCAGATGGAAAATTCAATACATCTCTCTTTTGTAGAGACGTTTCTCCCTGTCTCCCCCTCTTTTGGGGGTCAGAACCTGTTCTATAGCCTTCCATCTGAAAGTGGACAAATCTTTGTGTTGTATCAATGAGAAATGTGTCATTATAGGTGTGGTGGCTTTGGCTACGGTAATTGAACTGAAGTGTTTCCGAATGCAATATCTAATATCTCTTGTAGTGAGTCCTATGTACTGTGCCCTGAATTGGGTACACTAGATCATATAGATCACATTTGAAGATGAACAGTTTAAGCAGCGTTTGATGTCATATGTGTTGTTGTTAACAGAGGATGAAAAAGTCACAAGGTTTGCATTTCTTATGACCACATTTATACATGCCTCTGTGGACAAGCCATGAGCTAATTTCTCCCTCATTGTTTCTTAGTTGTGATGGAGATACTATTGCCTAGATTTAGAGTTCTGCGGTAGCCGTCAAAAGCTACCGCAGAACTCTAAATAGGAACAGCCAATAGAATGTGAGCTCAATCTGACTAGCTGATTGGATCAGCCAATCCGATTGAACTTGAATCTGATTGGCTGATTGAATCAGCCAATCAGATTTTCTTACTTTAATTCCGATTGGCTGATAGAATCCTATCAGCCAATCGGAATTCGAGGGACGCCATCTTGGATGACGTCACTTAAAGGAACCTTCATTCATCGGTAGTGGTCGGAAGGAAGAGGATGTTCCGCACCGGAGGTCTTGATGATGGAGCCGCTCCTCATCGGATGGATGAAGATAGAAGATGCCGATTGGATGAAGATGTCTGCCGGTCCAGATGTCCTCTTCTGCCCGGATAGGATGAAGACTTCTGCCGCTCCGCATGTCCTCTTTTGGTCCATCGGTGCCCGGCTGGGTGAACACGACTCAAGGTAGGGAGATATTCAGGGGGGTAGTGTTAGGTTTATTTAAGGGGGGTTTGGGTTAGAGTAGGAGTATGTAGGTGGTGGGTTGTAATGTTGGGGGGTGGTATTGTGTTTTAACAGCTGGTAACAGCTGGTAATAGAGCTGTTAACTTTTTTAATTTAGATTAGGGTAGGGAATTTTTTTTATTGGGGGGGCTTTCTTATTTTATTAGGGGGCTTAGAGTAGGTGTAATTAGCTTAAAATTCTTGTAATCTTTTTTATTTTTTGTAATTTAGTGTTTTTTTGGTAATTTAGTTTAGTTTATTTAATTGTAGGTAATTGTAGGTACTTGTAGTTAATTTATTTAATGTATTTATTGATAGTGTAGTTTTAGGTTTAATTGTAACTTAGGTTAGGATTTATTTTACAGGTAATTTGGTAATTATTTTAACTAGGTAGCAATTAAATAGTTATTAACTATTTAATAGCTATTGTACCTAGTTAAAATAAATACAAAGTTGCCTGTAAAATAAATATAAACCCTAAAATAGATACAATATAATTATTTGTTATATTGTAGCTATATTAGGGTTTATTTTACAGGTAAGTATTTAGCTTTAAATAGGAATACTTTAGTTAATAAGAGTTAATTTATTTCGTTAGAATAAAAATTATATTAAATTTAGGGGGGTGTTAGGGTTAGACTTAGCTTTAGGGGTTAATACATTTATTATAGTAGCGGCGAGGTCCGGTCGGCAGATTAGGGGTTAATACTTGAAGTTAGGTGGCGGCGATGTTAGGGAGGGCATATTAGGGGTTAATACAATTTATTATAGGGTTTGCGAGGCGGGAGTGCGGCGGTTTAGGGGGGAGTAGCGGTGAGGTCCGGTTGGCAGAATAGGGGTTAATAAATGTAGGTAAGGTAGCGGCAATGTGAGGGGGCAGATTAGGTGTTAATATATATAATATAGGGGTAGGCGGTGTTAGGGGCAGCAGATTAGGGGTTCATAGGGATAATGTAGGTTGGGGCGGTGTCCGGAGCGGCAGATTAGGGGTTAATAATAATATGCAGGTGTCAGCGATAGTGGGGGTGGCAGTTTAGGGGTTAATAAGTGTAAGGTTAGGGGTGTTTAGACTTGGGGTTCATGTTAGGGTGTTAGGTGCAGACTTAGAAACTGTTTCTCCATAGGAAACAATGGGGCTGCGTTAGGAGCTGAACGCTGCTTTTTTGCAGGTGTTAGTTTTTTTTTGCATCCCAAAATGCCCCATTGTTTCCTATGGGGAAATCGTGCACGAGCACGTTTTTCCAGCTAGTCGCTATCGTAAGCAATGCTGGTATTGAGAGTTGAAGTGGCGGTAAATATGTCTGTACGCTCCCTTTTTGGAGCCTAACGCAGCCATTCAGAGAACTCTAAATACCAGCGTTGTTTAGAAGCAGCGCTAGAAAAAAAAGACGCGTAGCTAACGCACCCCTTTGGCTGCAAAACTCTAAATCTAGGTGTATGTTTCCTATAGTGCTTCTGTATTGACCAATTTATCATCTGCTCGTAAAAGGCCAAAATGTTTGTGAACAATGCCACAGATCTGTTTATACTGGGCACTGTAGTTTGTCACAAATGTAGCCCCCGTATAAGGGGCTGAACTGTGAATCTTATTAGTAAGGAGCGACTTCCTCTCTATCTTGTTCCCTTCTGTTTGGGCTTTTCTGATGTCAGAATTTTTGTAGCCTCGCTGCCTTAGACGATCTACCAGTGCCTCAGATTGAATCCTAAAAGATGATTCATTAGAACAATTTCTCTTTAATCTGATTAGCTGACCCTTGGCTATCATGTAAAGGCACATGGGGAGGATGGCAACTCCTACCATGCAGTAAGGTGTTGCCCGATATTGGCTTTCTTTAGCCTAAGGTTTCAACTTTTCCCATCTCCAGGCCCCTTATTGTGATGTCCAGGTAGCTAATTTCAGTGGCATCTGTCTCAAAGGTAAATACCAAATTGAGATAGTTGAAATTAATCCAATCCACTAATTGGCGGACCCTCTCTGGTCCTCCCTTCCAGACCAAGAGCAAATCATCTATGTAGCGCCGATAGATGATAATATTATCAATAAAGGGATTACAGCGTGCATAGACGTGGGACAGCTCCCACCAACCTAGGTAGAGATTTGCATATGAAGGTGCAAATTTGGCCCCATGGCTGTCCAACGTCTCTGCAAAAAGTAGTCCCCCTCAAACTCAAAATAATTGTGAGTTAATAGAAACTCTGTTACCTGTATCACAAAGTCTTGGAAATGTACTGTGAGGTTAGTATGTTCATTGAGAAAGTAAAGGATGGCCTTGATCCCCTCAGTGTGCACCGCCTTTGTTTTTAGACCAATCACAGCACTATTAATCCTTTAAATACACAGCTGTGAGTGTATTTTTTTAAAGCTATGAGTAAGGCTATGGCCGAAACACGTAAGTTAGTTTTCTAGGTGCTATTTATTTTACCAGACTTCCATGTTGTAGTTCTATTGCTTTTAAATAACGGACAATAAAGCATTGGATTTTATTCACTACTTTTTGCTCTTGATTCTTCACCCCCATACATATATTGTAATTGAGTGTCAAATAATTAATTCTAACACAAATAAGTATTTTTAATGTCCCATTTTTACAGATATTGTGTTTAACACACAGATTATTTCAGTTGCAACAATAAAACATACACAGGAAAATGTAGTAACCAGGTATTGCAATTATAATTTTGCACATGTCGCAAGAAAATAAATTTAAAATAAAAACAAAACTAATTCTATCTGTTATTTTTGTTAATTCGTTTGTTTTTTCCCCAAAATGATTGAGCTGTGCTTCTTAAGAAAATATTTCAAACTGCAAGAAGAAAATCTATTTTGAGAGCTTCTTGCTTATTAACCCCTACTATGTCTTGCTCAAAAATTCAAAGTAATTTCATGTTTCCTTGTGTATCAAACATTTTATATTGACAGAGTGAACTAAAAAATAGACAAAGGGCTCCATGTACTAAGCAGTCAGCGAGCTACCCGCAACAAATCTCGCGTCAAAACTCGCAAACTGATATGTACAAAGTCGTCAACTATGTTCAAACTCGCATCTTTAAAATTGCGAGCGTACTTATCCGCCAAACCTCGCTACGTCTCCATTTTTCACTGTAATTAGACACATTTGACCACCAACTCGCCAAAAACGAATGTACTAAAAAATCTATTTGTCCGCTCGCTACAATTTCCGCTCCCACCTCGTTATTTTTGCCTCGCCACCTTTTAGGTGGCGGGCAAGGTACAAAACAATAGGAAAGTCAATCTAGACGCCAGTCTAGACATATATAAAAGGCAGTAATATCAGCATTGTACAGCATAACTGGCGTCTAATTTGCCTCTCATTTCCATGAACATAAATTGCGCCAAATTTGTCGACTGTAATTAAAGAGTAATCTATATTTTAAATTTGTATTGTATAGTTGTCAATCTTTATAATTATTTTTATATTAATATTTATATATTATCAGATCCAGATGAAGCCATATCCAAATTGTAAATAAATATTACAAAAATATTTGTTATCACTCTGTTATCTGTTATCGCTCTGTTAACACTCTTCAAAAAATTTTGAACAATAATAAAGTTGTTTAGATAAGTTGAACTTTTATAGGAGCAAAATTCTATTCCCGCGACTACTATGATGTTCGTGACACCTTGCATGTCACGTGTTAATAATTGGCCAGACAATTCAACTGAAAGTTAAGTACATCAGCTTAGTCGCGGCGAGCGAGGCGTCAAATTTATCAATAATCTGCCACTGCTCGCGGCGGGCTAGACTTGTCTATTTATTGGGGGATTATTAGTACATAGTGACAGCGGACACCATTTCGCCCGCGGCGAGTAACGGCGAGTTTATCCGCGTCTAAAATGACGGATGAATTGACGGCTTAGTACATGGAGCCCAAAATGTACTTACAGAAGGGACAAAGAAGGCATTTCCATTAAAAAAAAAAATGTAACAGGCAATAAAGGATGAATCTTCTATCCCAGTAACATAGAGCATTTGAGGGGTTTGTGAGGTAAAATATTTAAGGCTTCTCCATAGACAAGCACAGCACCTCCTGAGTAGTGCACGCTGCTATCAAGTTACTGCAAAACCTTCAAACATATATCCACAATCAGCAGCACTTTGAAGTTAAAAAGACCTTTATTTAAATACAAAGGGTCATATATAGAGCGACGCTTCGGACACCTAGCCCTTAATCTATATGTGACCCTTGTCATGCCATGTGTGCATCATTTTATAATATGGTTCATCATATTTTGATTGTACTAATGTTCCATGTCATTTTTTTCTTACAGGCCATGTCATTTTTTGTCAGCTGACCATGTCATCCTTAGCGACGCAGCGCTTTCATGTTGTGTCATTTTTCCAGCATAGGTATCTTTTTATTGATGCATTTGGTGTCCTACCATTGCCCATGTATAAATCTAGTTTCTTGGTCAGCTCTGTAATTTTGTGATCCTAAACTTGAGCTTGAACTTTGATCTTTACTTTGTTTTTGACCTCATCTCCAGATTATCTGTAGTAGCTGTTTTCTGTCTACCGTTGCTGACCCTGCTTTGCCTTCTGACAATTATCCTGTATCATGATTCATTGACTTTGGCTTTCCTGACTATTTTATAGATTATCCTAAGAACTGTTGTTGATCACTCTAATTCTATGTAGTGGTCGCATCCTGGGTCTCATCTAGTGTGTGGAGACATTTTTTTTTCTTTACCACTTCTCAAACCCTGGGTCCTTATCAGGACAGACATTTAACTACTGTGATAGAATACCCACACCATACACTATGGTCCCAAATTAAGTGGTTAAAGCTTTCTCTCACCAGGGATAATTGTTAGGAGTAAACCCAGCCCATCTACAAAACCTTGACTCAAAACTCAACCAGCTTACTTAGATGTTTAAAGCATATTTGTCTGTACCTAATCCACCTGCTGCTGTGTTACCTACTCCTGCTAAATGATGTTTTGAGAACGTGGCTTAGGTAAAATATTACTGGCCTATCTAATGACAATTTTAGGTCAGACATCTATTGAAAGCCAATTGCTGGCAACATACTGATAAGGGCAAACAATTGTCACCCTAAGCATGTGCCATACACTGTGGCCAAAGGCCAATTTACTTGTATAAAAAGAAATTGTACGGATAATGACAAGTTTAAGAAAGAAGCTCAGAATTTGAGTAAACGTCTACGTGAATGAGGCTACAGTAGATCCGTCATAACAAGAGCTAAGAAACAGGTAAAGAGCATAGATAGACAACAGTTATTACAAGTCAAAGTGACGTCAGATGGAAGTAGATTTGATGGAGTACAATTTTGGGTATATAGGAGCGTCAATGGCTAAGGTATACAACAGGTTATTTGTTTACACCACTAGATGTCCTAGATGTTACTCAGGACAACAAACTTCAATTTTATCATTAAAATATAAATATAGTTCACATGAAAAAGTTTGTTAAAATATTGTTTAAAAAAATTGTTTGAATAAAAAAAATTAATTCACATATATTAAAACATCAGACAAAAGGGGAGATAACAATGAATAAAAAAGAGTTTAAAACAATTAAAACTCCCAATATATCTATCGATATGATTCAAGATGAACCATTAACAACCAATACACCATCCGTAGTAGATGGACCTCAGTGTAATCAATAAACTTTTACCAATGCACTCAGAAATGAAGAAATATAAATATAAATTCTCTCGAGGTTATACATATAATGAGTTGTTATCAAAAGCGATGTTTACGCTAGGTTACTATCATTGTTGATCACAAGTGCATAATTGAAATAAGCTACATATAAAAAAGAACAAGGAAAAATTCTGATTGGATCAATACCGGTATGTCCACAAAATCGTGATAAAAAAGTGGAAAAATGTGATAAAAATGTGATGAAAAATGTATAAATAACTTCCACTAATATAAAAAAATAAAATCACAAAAAGATGAAAAATGATAGTGAGAGCAATCAAATTAATAGAAAACAATATTGAGCCAAATCCTAGTGAAGTCAAGTGTATAAAACCAAAAATATTTATGTATCCACAATTTCTAATATATCAATACGACTGATATAACAGTGTTTCAGAGTGTTATAACAGTGCTAATTACTAATTGAGTTAAACATCAACTGAAAAAACAAAAATCCAAGTGAAATTGCCAAATTTCAATAAATGTCCCAAAAACAATTGAAAGTCAAATTAATGTCCCAAATAATAATCCTAAAATTAATCCGAAAAGATCATCATCCTTTGTATTGTGAAGAGTCCGATCCAGTATCCTAGTTCGTTGTGAGACAGAGACCTATGGAAAAAGAAAGTGCACTAAACAAAAAACCTTTGGGATGTGGTCTATTGGTAAATAGATTTACCCAAATGCCATTGTCCTGGGGCTATATGAGCCTCACAAATCTTACTTTATGTCGTCTACGCATTTCGGCCCTGAAAAGAGGGCCTTTTTCAAGACATATCGAGGCTCACATACAACTAACCTTAAATACCAGGGGTTGGTGGGAGTTGCTTTTGAAAAGAGCGCCAAACAAAGTTGCATGGAATCGGATTGCCCACCACCGACGACCTCACGTTCATTTTGCAAACCAGATGTCCGTATGTTCAGTACTTCCGGTTTCTCCATTTCCGTTTTTTACGGAACCATTTTTGCTGTGGGCAAGTGAGGGCGAGCGGTAAAACCGATCTGATAATCTAAATAAGAAATATAATTAAGAAATATAAATCTAAGCTATGGATAGTTTATTTGGGCAGTTTGTTAGTTCCAAATCAAGATTAATTACATATTCCAAGATGTTTTATAGGAGATTTATAGAACTTTGTCATTTGGATCCTAATCACAACAACAAGGTCCTATTTTTATGTTAATGATGTTTGTTAACAAATTGAATTTACTATTCAATTTTCTGTATCCTCTTAGATTTTAGGCTCATATACTCCAGGAATTACATGTTGTGGCAACATACATATTGAAACAACAGATCAATTTATACAAAAGAAAATGTGTGTAAAATTACAACATAAAACCTAATTATTTACCGAAAAGCATCTCTCAGAGAAAAAATTTTTTCTTAAAAACTTTTTTAAAACCTTTAATATTAAAAACCTTTAATATAAAAAACCTTTAATATAAAAAATATACGTGAATGGTTGGACAATATAATTAAGAATAGATCTTAATTTTAGGATAAATCTGGATTTTGCGATTCCCTAAGATATGAATATTTAGTTAGATATCACAGAAATTGGAATAATCTTGCGAGATTTGTTTGATGTATATTCTAGTCTAACTAAATTTATAGGCAAGATACAGAGTAGAGAGATATCATAATAGGGGGACCAGCTTGTGGGACCTGTTTGTGGAATGTCAGATTTCAACTTATAGACACAAATTGACAACCTAAATAAAGTAGTGTTAGAAGGTCTACTTTTTACCTAAAGGAATTAGTGGAATAGTTTTGCCAGTTGGAATTAATCAAAATAGATGGACAATCTCAAAATTGGCATTAAGTCCTTTGGGGTGGATACAGTCCAGGTTGAAGATCCATTTGGATTCTATCTTCAACATTCTTAGTTCCATATCCCCTCCTCTCCAATCTTTACTTAGTTTGCATATCCCCATATATCTGAGGCTTCAATCACTTCCTCCATGTACTTCCTTGAAATGTTTGTATAGAAGCAGATCCACTTTTTTCCACTTAATTTATAACAGATGTTCCCGGATCCTGTCCCTTAATTTTCGAGTCGTCTGGCCTACATACTGTAGGCCACATCCACATTCAATCAGGTAGACCACAAATTGGTCCATGCATCTTATGGTTTGTTTGATATTAAATGACTCATTGGAGACCTTGGACTTGAAAGAATCAGTTCTTATCCCATGCCTGCATGCCTTACAAAAATGGCATGGATAGAAGCCCTATAGCTTTTTTACCCAAAACTCCCATGGAGTTTATCAATGTTTTACTTTTTGGGATGCTGGGGGCTAGGATCGACTTAAGATTATTGGCCTTCCTGTAAACAAATTGTGGATGTTCTGAAAGATGTTCACCTAAGATGTCGTTGTTCTTAAGGAGATGCCAATGTCTTTTTATTATATCTTCGATCGATTTTTTTTTCACTGTATTGAGTTATAAAGGGAACTTTCAAACCCTTGAGGGTGTTATTGTTTCGTTATGTCTTATAAGTTAAGAGGGTGTCTCTTTTTATTTTGCTTACTTCTTCAATGGTCTTATCTATGAAGGATTCGTTGTAACCCCTTTCTAGGAACCTGGTTTTGAGTGTCGAAGACTGTTTAATCCACATGTCTTTACTGGAGCAGTTCTTCTTGACCCTCATCAATTGTCCCTTGGGGATATTGCAGATCCATTTTTTGTGGAGGGGGATCCCTGGCAAAACTCCCATGGAAAATTACATAGTTGATGCAGAGTCTGCTTTTAAGCCATAATGGGTCTAAATCAACTAACATTCCCAAAGTGGCTGTCTCAAAACATCCCGGACAGAAGATAGATTGATAGTGATAGATAGGATAGATAGATATACATAGATTGATAGTTAGATAGAATCGATAGAAGAGAAATAGATATATTTGTTAGATATATAATTACCCTAATAAATTCTAATAATCAAACATGCGTTCTTGGACCCAACTAGCTTGTGTCAATTAGTACTTTTCTTAGCACTTTAATCCCTGCCCCCCCCCCCCATCGTGGGAGTTCTATATGGCCTGCCAGATTACCCTGAAAAATTATAATAATAAGACATGTGGTCTGCTACCTATTTTAACGAGGTTGTGTTTTAAGTACTACCATTCTTAGCACTTTAATCTCTGTAACTCCCCCTATTTGGTGAGGTCTATACGGCCTGGATGATTACCCATACAAAATATAATAATAAGACATCTGCTCTTGGTCTGCGACCCATGGTAACTATGTTGTGTTAATTAGTAATGTCCTTCGCATTTTAATAGCTGTTACTAATACTCACCCTATCGGTGGAGGTCTATATGGCCTGCATGATTACCCTTACAAAATATAACAACCAAACATATGTTCTGGGACCCATGGTAAGTAGGTTGTGTTATGTAGTACTGTTCTTTGCATTTTCATACCTGTTACAACACCAAATGGTGGCAGGTCTATCTGTCCTTCATGATTAGCTGCACCCAAACCCAAAAAAAAGCCGAGTGGTCTTAGACTAACACCCATGGCTAACTCTGTTGTTTCAATTAGTACTATTCTTAGCACTTTCATCCCTGTTACGGGCGGTCTACATGGCCATCATGATTAGCCGAACAAAATACTACAATCCAACCTTTGCTCAGTCTTCATAGGCCCTTCATTGTCTGTATTTTGATAGTACAGTTCTTATTATTTTTATAGCTGATACAACACCGAATGTTGTCAGCTCTATATGGCCTGCATGATTAGCTGCACCCAATACAAAAATAAATCCAAGCGGTCTTGGATTAACACCCATGGCTAACTCTGTTGTTTCAAGTAGTACTATTCTTAGCACTTTCATCTCATCATCCCTGTTACTTCCAGGACTCTCGGTGGTGGTGGTCTACATGGCCATCATGATTAGCCTAACCAAATACTACAATCCAACCTTGGATCAGTCTTCCTAAGGCCCTTCATTGGCTGTATTTTGCTAGTACTGTTCTTATTACTATGGTGGTCTACATGGCCATCATGATTAGCCTAACCAAATACTACAATCCAACCTTGGCTCGGTCTTCCTAAGGCCCTTCATTGGCTGTATTTTGGTAGTACTGTTCTTATTAGTTTAATAGCTGATACTACACCGAATGTTGTCAGCTCTATATGGCCTGCATGAATAGCCGCACCCAAAGCCAAAAAAAAGCCAAGCGGTTTTGCACTAACACCCATGGCTAACTCTGTTGTTTCAAGTTCTACTATTCTTAGCTCTTTCATCTCATCATCCCTGTTACTTCCAGGACTCTCGGTGGTGGTGGTCTACATGGCCATCATGATTAGCCTAACCAAATACTACAATCCAACCTTGGCCCAGTCTTCCTAAGGCCCTTCATTGGCTGTATTTTGGTAGTACTGTTCTTATTAGTTTAATAGCTGATACGACACCGAATGTTGTCAGCTCTATATGGCCTGCATGAATAGCCGCACCCAAAGCCAAAAAAAAGCCAAGCGGTTTTGCACTAAAACCCATGGCTAACTCTGTTGTTTCAAGTTCTACTATTCTTAGCTCTTTCATCTCATCATCCCTGTTACTTCCAGGACTCTCGGTGGTGGTGGTCTACATGGCCATCATGATTAGCCTAACCAAATACTACAATCCAACCTTGGCCCAGTCTTCCTAAGGCCCTTCATTGGCTGTATTTTGGTAGTACTGTTCTTATTAGTTTAATAGCTGATACGACACAGAATGTTGTCAGCTCTATATGGCCTGCATGAATAGCCGCACCCAAAGCCAAAAAAAAGCCAAGCGGTTTTGCACTAACACCCATGGCTAACTCTGTTGTTTCAAGTTCTACTATTCTTAGCTCTTTTATCTCATCATCCCTGTTACTTCCAGGACTCTCGGTGGTGGTGGTCTACATGGCCATCATGATTAGCCTAACCAAATACTACAATCCAACCTTGGCTCAGTCTTCCTAAGGCCCTTCATTGGCTGTATTTTGCTAGTACTGTTCTTATTACTATGGTGGTCTACATGGCCATCATGATTAGCCTAACCAAATACTACAATCCAACCTTGGCTCAGTCTTCCTAAGGCCCTTCATTGGCTGTATTTTGGTAGTACTGTTCTTATTAGTTTAATAGCTGATACTACACCGAATGTTGTCAGCTCTATATGGCCTGCATGAATAGCCGCACCCAAAGCCAAAAAAAAGCCAAGCGGTTTTGCACTAACACCCATGGCTAACTCTGTTGTTTCAAGTTCTACTATTCTTAGCACTTTCATCTCATCATCCCTGTTACTTCCAGGACTCTCGGTGGTGGTGGTCTACATGGCCATCAGGATTAGCCTAACCAAATACTACAATCCAACCTTGGCTCAATCTTCCTAAGGCCCTTCATTGGCTGTATTTTGCTAGTACTGTTCTTATTACTATGGTGGTCTACATGGCCATCATGATTAGCCTAACCAAATACTACAATCCAACCTTGGCTCAGTCTTCCTAAGGCTCTTCATTGGCTGTATTTTGGTAGTACTGTTCTTATTAGTTTAATAGCTGATACTACACCGAATGTTGTCAGCTCTATATGGCCTGCATGAATAGCCGCACCCAAAGCCAAAAAAAAGCCAAGCGGTTTTGCACTAACACCCATGGCTAACTCTGTTGTTTCAAGTTCTACTATTCTTAGCACTTTCATCTCATCATCCCTGTTACTTCCAGGACTCTCGGTGGTGGTGGTCTACATGGCCATCAGGATTAGCCTAACCAAATACTACAATCCAACCTTGGCTCAGTCTTCCTAAGGCCCTTCATTGGCTGTATTTTGCTAGTACTGTTCTTATTACTACATGGTGGTCTACATGGCCATCATGATTAGCCTAACCAAATACTACAATCCAACCTTGGCCCAGTCTTCCTAAGGCCCTTCATTGGCTGTATTTTGGTAGTACTGTTCTTATTAGTTTAATAGCTGATACGACACCGAATGTTGTCAGCTCTATATGGCCTGCATGAATAGCCGCACCCAAAGCCAAAAAAAAGCCAAGCGGTTTTGCACTAACACCCATGGCTAACTCTGTTGTTTCAAGTTCTACTATTCTTAGCACTTTCATCTCATCATCCCTGTTACTTCCAGGACTCTCGGTGGTGGTGGTCTACATGGCCATCATGATTAGCCTAACCAAATACTACAATCCAACCTTGGCCCAGTCTTCCTAAGGCCCTTCATTGGCTGTATTTTGGTAGTACTGTCATCCTTTTGAATAAAAGATTACAGTAAAGGCATTGATTTTAGAAACCCACAGATCATTATTTGCAACCGTGAATTTAGAAAAAAAAATTGATTACACAGCCGTGACACTTATTTATGCTCAGGCCTTTTTAATAAGAGGGTCCCGGAGCCTCAACCAAAACAACAGCATGAAAGAGGAGATATGTCATACTTTTGAATAAAAGATTACAGGAAAGGCATTGATTTTAGAAAGCCACAGATCATTATTTGCAACCGTGAAATTACACAAAAACATTGATTAGACAGAGGGTCCCGGAGGCTCAACCGAAACAACAGCATGAAAGAGGAGATATGTCATCCTTTTGAATAAAAGATTACAGTAAAGGCATTGATTTTAGAAACCCACAGATCATTATTTGCAACCGTGAATTTAGAAAAAAAAATTGATTACACACCCGTCACACTTATTTATGCTCAGGCCTTTTTAATACGAGGGTCCTGGAGCCTCAACCGAAACAACAGCATGAAAGAGGATATATGTCATCCTTTTGAATAAAAGATTACAGGAAAGGCATTGATTTTAGAAACCCACAGATCATTATTTGCAACCGTGAAATTAGACAAAAACATTGATTAGACAGCCGTGACACTTATTTATGCTCAGGCCTTTTTAATACGAGGGTCCCGGAGGCTCAACTGAAACAACAGCATGAAAGAGGAGATATGTCATACTTTTGAATAAAAGATTACAGGAAAGGCATTGATTTTAGAAACCCACAGATCATTATTTGCAACCGTGAAATTAGAAAAAAAAATTGATTACACACCCGTGACACTTATTTATGCTCAGGCCTTTTTAATACGATGGTCCCTGAGCCTTAACTGAAACAACAGCATGAAAGAGGAGATATGTCATACTTTTGAATAAAAGATTACAGGAAAGGCATTGATTTCAGAAACCCACAGATCATTATTTGCAACCGTGAATTTAGAAAAAAAAATTGATTACACAGCCGTGACACTTATTTATGCTCAGGCCTTTTTAATACGAGGGTCCCGGAGCCTCAACCGAAACAACAGCATGAAAGAGGAGATATGTCATCCTTTTGAATAAAAGATTACAGGAAAGGCATTGATTTTAGAAAGCCACAGATCATTATTTGCAACCGTGAAATTACACAAAAACATTGATTAGACAGAGGGTCCCGGAGGCTCAACCGAAACAACAGCATGAAAGAGGAGATATGTCATCCTTTTGAATAAAAGATTACAGTAAAGGCATTGATTTTAGAAACCCACAGATCATTATTTGCAACCGTGAATTTAGAAAAAAAAATTGATTACACACCCGTCACACTTATTTATGCTCAGGCCTTTTTAATACGAGGGTCCTGGAGCCTCAACCGAAACAACAGCATGAAAGAGGATATATGTCATCCTTTTGAATAAAAGATTACAGGAAAGGCATTGATTTTAGAAACCCACAGATCATTATTTGCAACCGTGAAATTAGACAAAAACATTGATTAGACAGCCGTGACACTTATTTATGCTCAGGCCTTTTTAATACGAGGGTCCCGGAGGCTCAACTGAAACAACAGCATGAAAGAGGAGATATGTCATACTTTTGAATAAAAGATTACAGGAAAGGCATTGATTTTAGAAACCCACAGATCATTATTTGCAACCGTGAAATTAGAAAAAAAAATTGATTACACACCCGTG
The DNA here is from genome assembly GCF_027579735.1 of Bombina bombina. NCBI lineage: Eukaryota > Metazoa > Chordata > Amphibia > Anura > Bombinatoridae > Bombina > Bombina bombina. Next base: position 859,753,878 of record NC_069503.1, on the reverse strand, counting down.
ACACTTATTTATGCTCAGGCCTTTTTAATACGATGGTCCCTGAGCCTTAACTGAAACAACAGCATGAAAGAGGAGATATGTCATACTTTTGAATAAAAGATTACAGGAAAGGCATTGATTTCAGAAACCCACAGATCATTATTTGCAACCGTGAATTTAGAAAAAAAAATTGATTACACAGCCGTGACACTTATTTATGCTCAGGCCTTTTTAATACGAGGGTCCCGGAGCCTCAACCGAAACAACAGCATGAAAGAGGAGATATGTCATCCTTTTGAATAAAAGATTACAGGAAAGGCATTGATTTTAGAAAGCCACAGATCATTATTTGCAACCGTGAAATTACACAAAAACATTGATTAGACAGCCGTGACACTTATTTATGCTCAGGCCTTTTTATTACGAGGGTCCCGGAGGCTCAACCGAAACAACAGCATGAAAGAGGAGATATGTCATCCTTTTGAATAAAAGATTACAGTAAAGGCATTGATTTTAGAAACCAACAGATCATTTATATGACCCGTGTAATAGAAAAAAACATTCATTAGACACCGGTTACACTTATTTATCCTCAGGCCTTATTAATACGAGGGTCCCGGAGTCGCAACTGAAACAACAGCATGAAAGAGGACATATGTCAATCTTTTTGAATTATAGATTACAGGAAAGGCATTGATTTTAGAAACACTGAGATAATTACTTGCAACCGGGAAATAAAAAAAAAAATTGAACAGACACCCAGTACACTTTATTATCCATAGGCCTTTTCAGCAGAGGCTCCAGGACCCTCAACAAAAACAAGAGCAGGGAGCTGGGCATAGGAGTACAATGGAGTGTGACAATAATAATCTGAAGGTGAAGATTGCATAGTTGTGGCATTTTAATTTTGTTATCGTGGGAACTTAGTACTTGCAATGACCTTGCTCTGGTGAATCCATATTGCAAATGTGTTATTTAAGGCACTGTTTGTCTATTTTTATGAATATCAGCATTTGGTAAATGAAGCTCAACTTAGGCTGGTGAGAAATGACCTTTCTTCTGGCTGTTTGCAAATGTTGTGGCTCTGGACAAACATGTGAATAAGGGGCCATCAGCCATATTCTGCACGCAACCCCTTTGATGACTGACGATAAACATGTGTCACCTGCAAGCAGAGCTCGTTACTTCTGTCTAAATCATCTTCCTGGTATGGACAGGCCACTGTTTCCCACAGCAAGTACGAATTTTGAAACACAAGATTGTCTTGAGTATGGTAGGAAACCAAAGTTTTTTTAATTCAGTACTATCACCACAAAAAATGAACTTCTTGAAGCAACAAAAATGCCAGCAATTTCATGTGCTTATGGATGACAAGGACGTCATGTCCTTTGGTGCACAGAGATGGAGATGATTTTTGCCCTCCCTGTACACTACCCAGATGTCTCAAACATCACCAGAAACACAATACAGCCACTCTTGTGAAGTTCCTGGTGTTCCGGTAGCCATCTCTTTGCGCTCCTAAAGGAATACTTTATCAGTGTTTTTGTATACATCCGACAACAGCTTCGGAGACTGTGGTGACGCACGTGTTATTTACTGTTGTTCCAGCTGTGGCAATATCAATTGGCATGAACAAGTTAAGATTTGTGGGTTGGGGAGCCTATAGCTGTTAAGGTAGGACGTGTGTTTGAGGAGCTCCAGGTCTTACAAGTTACTTTGGAGTTAGTTTTCAACCTTAATTTAATTTTCTTTTTGGGATTCATAGTCACACTTTCTGGGGCTATCCAAGAGGAGCCTGGTAAAAGCAGTAGTAGTCACCCCTTATATCAACGGGTACCGAAACCTGTTTTTTGCGTTTCCAATATTGCGCCGTACCCCAAACTAATCCTGAATGAAAAAAAATTAAAATTTGGACTAGTGACGCACATTTTATGCACGCTGTGGCAATTGCAATTTGCAATAAAAATAATCTGCTAACAACAACCACTACCTACGACCACACCTGACTCCTGAAGTCATGCTTCAGTTATTAAGTCAAGTTAAATTATTTTTTTTTCTTCTTTATTATGCGCAGCAGAGGCTCCAGGACCCTCGACAAAACCAGCAGCAGGAAAGAGGACATATGGCATCCTTTTGAAAAAAATGATTATAGGAAAGGCATTGATTTTAGAAACACAGAGATCATTAGTTGCAACCGTGAAATCACAAAAAACTTTGATTATACACCAAGTACACTTATTTATCCTTAGGCCTTTTTAGCAGAGGCTCCAGGACCCTCCACAAAACCAGCAGCATGAAAGAGGACATATGGCATACTTTAGAAAATTAGATTACAGGAAAGGCATTGATTTTAGAAACACAGAGATCATTAGTTGCAACCGTGAAATCTAAAAAAACGTAGATTATACACTCAGTACACTTATTTATCCTTAGGCCTTTTTAGAAGAGTGTCCCGGAGCCTCAACAGAAAGAACAGCATGAAAGAGGACATATGGCATCCTTTTGAAAAATAGATTATAGGAAAGGCATTGATTTTAGAAAGACAGAAAAAAAATGTTACAAACGGGAAATCTAAAAAAACATTGAATAGACACCCAGTACACTTCTTATCCTTCGGCCTTTTGAGCAGAGGCTCCAGGACACTCAACAAAACCAGCAGTAGGAAAGAGGACATATGGCATCCTTTGTGAAAAAAAGATTATAGGAAAGGCATTGATTTTAGAAACCTGGGGATAATTTGTTGCAACCGTGAATTTGAATAAAAAAAATGGTTGGATGGACACCCAGTACAATTCTTTCTCCCTAGGCCTTTTTATAAGAGGGTCCAGGACCCTCAAACAAAACACCAGCAGGAAAGGGGACATATGGCATACTTTTTAACAGTAAGAGTACAGGAAAGGCATTGATTTTAGAAACCCATAGATAATTTTTTGCAAATGTAAATTTGAATAAAAAAAATGATTCGATGGACACCCAGTACACCACTTTCTCCTTAGGCCTTTTTATAAGAGGGTCCTGGACCCTCTAAAAAAACACCAGCAGGAAAGATGACATATGGCATACTTTTGAAAATTAGATTACAGGAAAGGCATTGATTTTAGAAACACAGAGATCAGTTATATGACCCGGGAAATAGAAAAAAAACATTGATTGGACACCCAGTACACTTCTTTATCCTTAGGCCCGAGAGTGTCCCGGAGCCTCAACAGAAAGAACAGCATGAAAGAGGACATATGGCATCCTTTTGAAAAATAGATTACAGGAAAGGCATTGACTTTTGAAAGACAGAAAAAATAAGTTACAACTGTGAAATCTAAAAAAACATTGAATAGACACCCAGTACACTTCTTTATCCTTCGGCCTTTTTAGCAGAGGCTCCAGGACACTCAACAAAACCAGCAGTAGGAAAGAGGACATATGGCATCCTTTGTGAAAAAAAGATTATAGGAAAGGCATTGATTTTAGAAACCCGGGGATAATTTGAATTAAAAAAAAAGATTGGATGGACACCAGGTACAATTCTTTATCCATAATGCCTTTTTATAAGAGGGTCCAGGACCCTCAAACAAAAAACCAGCAGGAAAGAGGACATATGGCATACTTTTGAACAATAGAGTACAGGAAAGGCATAGATTTTAGAAACCCATAGAATTTTTTTTTTAAAATGTAAATTTGAATAAAAAAAATGATTCGATGGACAGCCAGTACACCTCTTTCTCCTTAGGCCTTTTTATAAGAGGGTCCTGGACCCTCAAAAAAAAACACCAGCAGGAAAGAGGACGTATGGCATCCTTTTGAACAATAGAGTACAGGTACAGCATTGATTTTACAAACCCAGAGATCATTTTGGTCCATTGTTAAATAGAAAAATAAAAATGAGTTGCCAACCAGTACACCTCTTTCTCCTTAGGCCTTTTTATAAGATGGTCCTGGACACTCAAAAAAAACACCAGCAGGAAAGAGGACATATGGCATCCTTTTGAACAATAGAGTACAGGTACGGCATTGATTTTACAAAACCAGAGATAATTTAGGTCAAATGAGAAATAGAAAATAAAAATGAGTGGACACCCAGTACACCTCTTTCACCTTAGGCCTTTTTATAAGAGTGTCCAGGACCCTCAAACAAAATACCAGCAGGAAAGAGAACATATGGCATACTTTGGAACAATAGAGTACTGGTACGGCATTGATTTGTGAAACCCACAGTGAAATAGCACCAAAAACCATGCTTGGACTCCCACTCCAGGTCGTTCACCTTCAGCTTTTTTTTAAGAGGGTCCAGCACCCTCAACAGAAACAACTGCAGGAAACACCACCACATATGCCATCCTTTTGCACAAGCGAGTACAGGTATGGCATCCATTTTAGAAACCCAAAGATAATTGAGAGGAACTAGGAACATTTTTATAAAAACTGGATGGGGCAACCATTACTACAGGTCGTTCTCCTTCAGCCTTTTTATATCATGGGCCACGACCTGCAACAGGCACAACAGCATGAAACAAAACATATGCCACCCTTTTGCACAATAGAGTACAGGTATGTCATAGATGGAACACAGAGATAATTTAGATCAACCAAGAGACGGATAAAGATGCTTGGTCGGTCCTACTCTTTCAAATTTGTTGCATTTTGCGTTCAATTGAATGGTACACCGGATATGAGTGGTGTGTAAAGTTGTAAAATTCGTAACAGTTTAATCACTAGTGTTATGTGCCTTATTTTTTTTATTTGAGTTTTGTACCCACAGAGATGCAGCAGAGGCCAGAAAAATTAGGAATGTCCAAATGACTGAAACATTGGGGTATTGTTGGAGCAACTGCTGTAGCAGCGGCCAGAAAAATCGATGTTTGAAAAACATTTATAAAGTGCCCTAAAAGCTTGTGGCTTGAACACTAGTTGTTGGCGGATAAGCCAAGCAAGTCCTCCGTCTTTATAACCAAAAAAAAAAGGCCAGCCTGTGTACCAGTTGTAGCCCAAGGCAGCTCATATCATCATCAGTAGTTTTTTATTCAAATGTATCGCCCAATGTCAGTCCCTTCGGGATCCAGCCCTCATTCATTTTTATAAAAGTGAGATAGTCAAGGCTTTTTTGACCTAGGCGACTTCTCTTCTCAGTGACAAAACCTCCTGCTGCACTAAAAGTCCTTTCAGACAGGACACTTGAAGCGGGGCAGGCCAGAAGTTCCATTGCACAGCCAGTAGTCAAGGGGTCCATCGCTCCTGAGAGTGTCGAGATCCGCAGTTAAAGCTAGGTAGTCTGCTACCTGTCGGTTGAATCTTTCTCTAAGGCTGGATCCCGAAAGGCTCTGATGGTGCATGGGAGTTAAAAAGGTACGCATGTCCTCCATCAACAAGACGTCAGGAAAGCCCCCGGTCCTTGCCGCCGTGGTTGTGGGAGGAGGAGGATTAATTTCATCTCTTCCCCTGTTACATTCCCGTGGTGCTGTGACATCACCCTTATACGCTGTATAAAGCATAGTTTTTAATTTATTATGAAAATGCTCCATCCTTTCCGACTTGCGGGAATTTGGTAACATTTCAGGCACTTTATGCTTATACCGGGGGTCGAGGAGCGTGGACACCCAGTACAGGTCGTTCTCCTTCAGCTTTTTTATACGAGGGTCCCTCAACAGGCACAACAGCATGAAAGAACCCATTTGAACAAGGTTGGATGCTGAGCTAATCATGTCGCGTTCCTCCTCCTCACTGATCTCACCGATGGTATCTTATTCCCCCCAGCCACGTACAACACCACAGGTACCAGAGAGGTGACAACAACGAGCACCCTGGGATGACTGTTGTGCTCGGTCTTCCTCCTCCTCATCCTCCCCAAAGCCACATTCCTCCTCTGACTCCTCTTCCTCACAATCCTCTTCCTGCATTGCCGCAGGTCCAGCAAGCAATGCTGATTCGGCTGTTTGTGGGGGTGATGGACACCACAACTCTTCCTCTTCCTCTTCACGCTCATCTACTGCCTGATCCAGCACTCTTCGCAGGGCACGCTCCAGGAAGAAAACAAATGGTATGATGTCGCTGATGGTGCCTTCGGTGCGACTGGCAAGGTTTGTCACCTCCTCAAAAGGACGCATGAGCCTACAGGCATTGCGCATGAGCGTCCAGTAATTTGGCAAAAATATCCCCAGCTCCCCAGAGGCTGTCCTAGCACCCCGGTCATACAAATACTCATTAACAGCTTTTTCTTGTTGGAGCAGGCAGTCAAACATTAGGAGTGTTGAATTCCACCATGTCGGGCTGTCGCAAATCAAGCGCCTCACTGGCAGGTTGTTTCGACGCTGGATATCAGACAAGTGCACCATAGCCGTGTAGGAACTCCTGAAATGGCCACACACCTTCCTGGCCTGCTTCAGGACGTCCTGTAAGCCTGGGTACTTATGGACAAATCGTTGTACAATCAGATTACACACATGTGCCATGCATGGCACATGTGTCAACTTGCCCAATTTCAATGCCGCCACTAAATTACTTCCATTGTCAGAAACAACCTTGCCAATCTCCAGTTGGTGCGGAGTCAGCCACTGATCCACCTGTGCGTTCAGGGTGGTCAGGAGTGCTGGTGCGGTGTGACTCTCCGCTTTCAGGCAAGTCAACCCCAAGACGGCGTGACACTGCCGTACCTGGGATGTAGAATAGTACCTGGGGAGCTGGGGGGGTGCCATAGATGTGGAGCAAGACGCAGAAGTTGAAGAGGACTCAGCCGAGGAAGAGGTTATGGAAGAGGATGGAGTAGGAGGAGTAGAGGAGGTAGCAGCAGGCCTGCCTGCAAATCGTGGCGGTGTCACCAACTCTTCTGCAGAGCCACACATTCCATGCTTGTCAGAAGTCAGCAGGTTTACCCAATGCACAGTGTAGGTGATATACCTGCCCTGACCATGCTTTGCAGACCAGCTATCCGTGGTCATATGGACCCTTGCCCCAACGCTGTGTGCCAGACATGCCATAACTTCCTTTCTCACAACAGAGTACAGGTTTGGGATTGCCTTTTGTGAAAAGAAATTTCTGCCAGGTACCTTCCACTGCGGTGTCCCAATAGATACAAATTTTTTGAAAGCATCAGACTCCACCAGCTTGTATGGTAAAAGCTGTTGGGCTAAGAGTTCAGACAAGCCAGCTGTCAGACGCCGGGCAAGGGGGTGACTTTGAGAAATTGGCTTCTTACGCTCAAACATGTCCTTGACAGACACCTGACTGTGGGCAGATGACCAGGAACTGCTACGTAAGAGAGACTGAGTGGAGGATGGTTGAGAGGGGGCAAGGAGGACAGCACTGGTTGACGTGGCTGAAGATGCTGGAGCAGGAGGAGGAGGGCGGCTTTCACTTTGGGTGCTGATTCTACTCATGTGTTCTTCCCATCGGCCTTTGTGATGGGAGACCATGTGCCTTCGCAAAGCAGTTGTACCTAGGTGGCTGTTGGACTACCCACGACTCAGTTTCTTTTGGCACAGGTTGCAAATGGCATCGCTGTTGTCAGAGGCAGACACACAAAAAAAATGCCACACTGCTGAGCTCTGCGATGACGGCATTCTGGTGGTGGCAACAGCATGCGTTGATGGGCGTCGGTGGGCTGTCTGGCTGACCCCTAGTGTTGGTGGTGGCGACAGGCGGCGGAGTGTCACTGGTCACTTGAGACCTGCCCAAAGCACAGCTGGACTTAGATGGTGCGTCAAGGTTAGGAGGACTAGCAGCGGAAGCTGAAGAAGATTGGGTTTCCTGTGTTAGCCATTCAACTAGGTCCTCCTCAGAAGTTTTTGCATCCCCCCTGGCACCCGGCGTCTGAACAATGTGCATATTTGTAGGGTCTAATGGAATCACAGCACCACGACCACGACCACGGAACCTGCGGGGTGGCCTGCCTCTGCCTGTCATTTTTTTTTAAATGGACACTAACAATACTATTACACCAATTGAGTGGTAGCACTGTGAAAGTGGGCACAGTATACGCTGTGAGACTGACAACAACAACAAAAAAATATTACTAGTACTGTGGCAACAAATATGATTGTTAGGCACTATTTGGCAAATGAGCCTGTCTGGCACACACGCTGGGAGAAAGGAAACTGCAATTCAATGGCACTAGGAGACTGAAGAATCACAGTCAAAAGAGTTATGATTAACAAAAATTCCAATCCTGTTACAATAAATATGAGTGGTGGCACTAATTGGCTAGTTGGGACTGGCACACAGGCAGGCAGGCAGGCAGGAGGAAAATGCAATTCAAGGGCACTAGTAGACTGCAGATTGACAGTCAAAACAGTGTTGATTGACAAATTTTGCAATACTGTTAAAAGAAATATGATTGCTAGCACTAATTGGATAGTTGGGCCTGGCACACAGGCTGGCAGGCAGTAGAAAAGTGCAATTCAATGGCACAAGCAAAATGAGGATTAAGATCAACCATCAAGATTTTTTTTATTTAAATTAGTAACTATACTGTGACAACAATTCGGATTGGTGTAAATAGTTGGCAAGACGGCCTGGCACAAAAGGATGGCAGGCAGGAGGGAGATGCAATTCAAGGACACTAGGAGACTGATTAATGACAGTCAAAACAATGATGATTGACAATTTTTGCAATACTGTTAAAAGAAATATGATTGCTGACAACAATTGGCTAGGTGGGCCTGGCTCACAGCAGGCTGCAAGGCAGGAGGAAAGTGCTATTCAATGGCACCAGCAAACTGAGGTTTCAAATCACAGCAACTATTACCAAAAAATTTAATTTTTAATTATTAGAATACTGTCACAACAAATATGATTGGTGTAAATATTTTTTAAGTAGGCCTGGCACACAGGCTTGGAAGGCTGTAGAAAAGTGCAATTCAAAGGCACGAGCAAACTGAGGGTTAAGATCATCAACAATAAAGATTTTTTTAATTTTAATTAGTAACTATACTGTGGCAAAAAATTAGGATTGGTGTAAATAGTTGGCAAGACGGCCTGGCACAAAAGGATGGCAGGCAGGAGGGAGATGCAATTCAAGGACACTAGGAGACTGATTACTGACAGTCTAAACAGTGATGATTGACAATTTTTGCAATACTGTTAACAGAAATATGATTGCTGACAACAATTGGCTAGGTGGGGTCCTGGCTCACAGCAGGCTGCAAGGCAGGAGGAAAGTGCGTTTCAATGGCACCAGCAAACTGACGATTCAAATCACAGGAACTATTACCAAAAATTTTAATTTTTAATTATTAGAATACTGTCACAACAAATATGATTGGTGTAAATATTTTTTAAGTAGGCCTGGCACACAGGCTTGGAAGGCTGTAGAAAAGTGCAATTCAAAGGCACGAGCAAACTGAGGGTTAAGATCATCAACAATAAAGATTTTTTTAATTTTAATTAGTAACTATACTGTGACAAAATATTTGGATTGGTGTAAATAGTTGGCAAGACGGCCTGGCACAAAAGGATGGCAGGCAGGAGGGAGATGCAATTCAAGGACACTAGGGGACTGATTACTGACAGTCTAAACAGTGATGATTGACAATTTTTGCAATACTGTTAACAGAAATATGATTGCTGACAACAATTGGCTAGGTGGGGGCCTGGCTCACAGCAGGCTGCAAGGCAGGAGGAAAGTGCGTTTCAATGGCACCAGCAAACTGACGATTCAAATCACAGCAACTATTAACAAAAATTTTAATTTTTAATTATTAGAATACTGTCACAACAAATATGATTGGTGTAAATATTTTTTAAGTAGGCCTGGCACACAGGCTTGGAAGGCTGTAGAAAAGTGCAATTCAAAGGCACAAGCAAACTGAGGGTTAAGATCATCAACAATAAAGATTTTTTTAATTTTAATTAGTAACTATACTGTGACAAAAAAATTAGGATTGGTGTAAATAGTTGGCAAGACGGCCTGGCACAAAAGGATGGCAGGCAGGAGGGAGATGCAATTCAAGGACACTAGGAGACTGATTACTGACAGTCTAAACAGTGATGATTGACAATTTTTGCAATACTGTTAACAGAAATATGATTGCTGACAACAATTGGCTAGGTGGGGGCCTAGCTCACAGCAGGCTGCAAGGCAGGAGGAAAGTGTGTTTCAATGGCACCAGCAAACTGACGATTCAAATCACAGCAACTATTACCAAAAATTTTAATTTTTAATTATTAGAATACTGTCACAACAAATATGATTGGTGTAAATATTTTTTAAGTAGGCCTGGCACACAGGCTTGGAAGGCTGTAGAAAAGTGCAATTCAAAGGCACGAGCAAACTGAGGGTTAAGATCATCAACAATAAAGATTTTTTTAATTGTAATTAGTAACTATACTGTGACAAAATATTTGGATTGGTGTAAATAGTTGGCAAGACGGCCTGGCACAAAAGGATGGCAGGCAGGAGGGAGATGCAATTCAAGGACACTAGGAGACTGATTACTGACAGTGTAAACAGTGATGACTGACAATTTTTGCAATACTGTTAACAGAAATATGATTGCTGACAACAATTGGCTAGGTGGGGGCCTGGCTCACAGCAGGCTGCAAGGCAGGAGGAAAGTGCGTTTCAATGGCACCAGCAAACTGACGATTCAAATCACAGCAACTATTAACAAAAATTTTAATTTTTAATTATTAGAATACTGTCACAACAAATATGATTGGTGTAAATATTTTTTAAGTAGGCCTGGCACACAGGCTTGGAAGGCTGTAGAAAAGTGCAATTCAAAGGCACAAGCAAACTGAGGGTTAAGATCATCAACAATAAAGATTTTTTTAATTTTAATTAGTAACTATACTGTGACAAAAAAATTAGGATTGGTGTAAATAGTTGGCAAGACGGCCTGGCACAAAAGGATGGCAGGCAGGAGGGAGATGCAATTCAAGGACACTAGGAGACTGATTACTGACAGTCTAAACAGTGATGATTGACAATTTTTGCAATACTGTTAACAGAAATATGATTGCTGACAACAATTGGCTAGGTGGGGGCCTAGCTCACAGCAGGCTGCAAGGCAGGAGGAAAGTGTGTTTCAATGGCACCAGCAAACTGACGATTCAAATCACAGCAACTATTACCAAAAATTTTAATTTTTAATTATTAGAATACTGTCACAACAAATATGATTGGTGTAAATATTTTTTAAGTAGGCCTGGCACACAGGCTTGGAAGGCTGTAGAAAAGTGCAATTCAAAGGCACGAGCAAACTGAGGGTTAAGATCATCAACAATAAAGATTTTTTTAATTGTAATTAGTAACTATACTGTGACAAAATATTTGGATTGGTGTAAATAGTTGGCAAGACGGCCTGGCACAAAAGGATGGCAGGCAGGAGGGAGATGCAATTCAAGGACACTAGGAGACTGATTACTGACAGTGTAAACAGTGATGACTGACAATTTTTGCAATACTGTTAACAGAAATATGATTGCTGACAACAATTGGCTAGGTGGGGGCCTGGCTCACAGCAGGCTGCAAGGCAGGAGGAAAGTGCGTTTCAATGGCACCAGCAAACTGACGATTCAAATCACAGCAACTATTAACAAAAATTTTAATTTTTAATTATTAGAATACTGTCACAACAAATATGATTGGTGTAAATATTTTTTTATTTTTTTTTTAAAAGTAAGCTTTATTGAATGAACACATATAAGATTACATCTTTTACATTCAAGATGATACATAAAACCAAAGCGATCAAGATCGCCATATCAGATAAACATAAACATATTCTGGTAATAGACTGATAAAGAATTATAATATTACAATTGGTGTGTTCACTGTTTATCATTCCACTTTGCAAAATGCCAAAAATAAACATAAGTTCCTGCGGTCGACAGCACCGGACCCGAGCATCCAATGGCCAAAAAACAACAAGGCTGCTATTCTAGTGTTAGATGCGGGTAAGTCCGGCAGTGCCAACCCCATAATGTCTCTGAAAATTTCAGTGAAGAAGAAGATGATAAGAGAAAAATAGAGACAGGAAGCAGACGGGAAGATGAAGAAAGGGGAATGTAGGGATAAGATAGTGTGGAGGTAAGAGGAGGGGGAAGAAAAAGGGTTGGGTGATGGGGAGGAGGGAAAAAAAAAAGGGAAGGGGGGGGGGGAAGGGAAGGGATAAGTCCCAATGGTCATATTAATTTTAAACTAAATAATCCAGATCTTTCATAGGTTTCACCTCAACTGCCCACCCAATCTCCAAAGTTTTCCCTGGCAGCTATATACCCCTACCCTCCCAGATCAAAATCATATATTCATGAGTCTCAAGTCTCCCAGTCTTTAGATAATGGAACCTCTCCAGGCTCAAAGGATCCCAGACCCCAGCCCTCCACTCCTCAAGGCTAGGTGTGTGTATTGATTTCCAATGTCTTGGTATGAGTCCTTTTGCACAGTTTAACATTAGGAGAAACAAATGGCGTTTCGCGGCCATGACAATTTTAGGTAGTTCATGGAATATAAGATATTTAGGGTCTGGCAGGAGAATGATCTCCAGTAGCCTGCTACATTCCCGAAACACCTCGTTCCAAAAGGGTTGTATATGAGGACACTGCCACCAGATATGCAGCATGGATCCCTCCTCCCCACAGCCCCTCCAGCACTCGCCACCTGTGTGTGGGTATATTTTTTTTAACCTCTGTGGGGTGAGGTACCAACGGCTCAGAAATTTAAAATGCATTTCTTGCAGTTTAATAGAAACCGACACATGTTTCGCTTTGCGAAATATGGATAACCATGCTTTGGGGTCAGGCCCAACGCCCAGTTCTTGTTGCCATGCTTTTATGTAAGAGGGGAGCGCATCAGCACCCCCCCAACAGCAATTTATACAAAATTGAAATGAGATAACGTGGTAGAGTTGTCGAGGTGCAAAGCACTTCAAATGGCGTTTTCTGTCTTTTCAGTAACTCTCTGTCGCGCAGAGTGCTGTAATAATGATGGAACTGCATTGCCCTGAACCAAGAGGAAAACAAGTCACAATCCCATTCAGCCAGTTCCAGTTGTGGTTTGACTTTGCCCCCCGACAATGCACCTGAAACCGCGGTCTCCGCTAGAGTATAGCAGGATCCCAGAGAGTAGGCTTTATTAGCTAATCCGTTATCTGGGTTTTCACGAACGGGCATCACAGGTGAAATGGAGGTAGAAATATACGGTTTCACCTTAATTAATTTATCCCATCTACACAACACGTCCTCAATCAGGGGATACCGTGCGAGCCAGGCAGGGCGTTGGGCAGGGCTGATCCACGCAAGAGATCCCACTTTACCCCTACAGAGGATCTCCCTATCCAAGCCTATCCAAGCTTTGTTGGGCGAACCATGGCACCACTCAACTAATCGTTGTAGCTGGATGGCCTTAAGGTATTCGCTTAGTCGAGGGACACCTGCCCCCCCCCCCGGTCTCTGGGCAGGTACATCGTCTTTTGGTTGATCCGTGGTCTTAGATCGTTCCAAATGTACGATTCAAGTGCCGACTATATTTGATGGATTAGATGGTCAGCAGACGACAGAGGGATGGCCTGCATAATATATAGTACTCTGGGTAGAATGTTCATTTTAGCCACTTGTATTCTACCCATCCAAGAGATGGTCTTATTTTTCCATGCCGCAAAATCCCGTGTGGTCTCCTCCCTGACACGTTTATAATTTAGGGACACAATTTCCCCAACCGAAGGTGCTAGTGTAATACCTAAGTATTTAAGGTGTTTTATAGCAATCTTCAGGGGGCAGCCGTCGCTATGTAATTCAAAAACCTCTCTAGGCATTGAAATATTCAAGATTTCAGATTTGGAAAGGTTAAGTGAAAAATCTGACATTTGCCCAAATCTCTCAAACTCGGTTAGCGATTCCTGCAGAGCCCCACCATTGTCGGCTAGGGTCAACAGCACATCATCGGCATACATAGCCAATTTATGCTCAATTCTCCCTGTTTTAAATCCACGTATCTCTGGGTTCTTGCGTATCTGACAAGCTAAGACCTCCATGATCAGAGCAAAGAGCAGGGGTGAGAGGGGGCACCTCTGTCTCGTTCCATTAGAGATCTGGAATGTATCCGAGAACAGTCCGTTCACACGAACCCTGGCGTTTGGGTTGGAGTATAGTGAGAATACATAATTTATAAAGTGGGCTCCGAAGCCCATTTTTTCCAGGGTGAATCGCCTAAAAGTCCAATTGACTCGATCAAAGGCCTTTTCCGCATCCGTCGACACAAGGACTAACGGAGCGGAAGTAACCTGCGCATGAGAGATCAGCTGGATCACTCTGAGAGTGTTATCCCGTGCCTCTCTTGCCGGGATGAATCCTGTTTGATCTGTAGAGACCAGATGTGGCAAAAATATCTTGAGGCGATTTGCTATGACTTTGGCCAAAATCTTGATGTCAGAATTAAGCAATGATATCGGTCTATAACTGCCAGGCAGGTTCTCTGGTTTATCCGGTTTAGGGATCACCGAGATGAATGCTTCCAGCATCGAATTTGGTAGAATAGGGGCCTCTGAAAGCCGGTGGAACACCTTGAGCATGTGAGGTATTAAGATGCCTGCAAATCTTTTATAGTAGCGCGTACCAAACCCATCAGGGCCCGGGCTTTTTCCAGCTGGGAGGCTTTTGATAGCTGCTAGAATCTCCTCCGCAGTAAAGGGTGCATCCAATTGACATGCCTGCTCAGCAGTCAAAGATGGTACTCCCGCTTTTTCGATATAGTCAGATACCTCTTGTTCAAAAGTCCGTCTGTCGTGGGACTCTACCCGCGGGTCTTCTGCTGGGTGTATGCTGTAGAGGGTTTTATAAAAGTTGCCAAGGGTATTCGCTATGGCTTGACCATCTCTATGCGTCATCCCATGTTTATCTGTGATTTCATAGATATATGAGCGCAATCTTTTCCGAGCTAGTGCTCGGGCCAATAACTTCCCTGCTTTATTACTATGCTCAAAAAAAGTTTGTCGCATAATGAGGGCTTTTTTGTGTTGCTCCTCTTGTAGGTGGCGTAACAACGCTGATCTGGCTAAAGCCAGCTCCGCATGAAGGGCCTGATCAGCGGGAAGGTCTTTATGCGCTAGTTCTCTTTGTGAAACCTGCGCCAACAGCGCGTTGTAGATTTCCCTTTTGGACCTGAGCAAAGCTGCGCTGTGTCCGATCAAATGGCCTCTGATCACACTTTTGTGGGCTTCCCACACAGTGGATCCGGCAACAGCCCCATCTGCGTTTAGGAGGAAATATTCCTCAATGTTCTTTGGTGTAAATATTTTTTAAGTAGGCCTGGCACACAGGCTTGGAAGGCTGTAGAAAACTGCAATTCAAAGGCACGAGCAAACTGAGGGTTAAGATCATCAACAATAAAGTTTTTTTAATTTTAATTAGTAACTATACTGTGACAAAAAATTAGGATTGGTGTAAATAGTTGGCAAGACGGCCTGGCACAAAAGGATGGCAGGCAGGAAGGAGATGCAATTCAAGGACACTAGGAGACTGATTACTGACAGTCTAAACAGTGATGATTGACAATTTTTGCAATACTGTTAACAGAAATGATTGCTGACAACAATTGGCTGGGTGGGGGCCTGGCTCACAGCAGGCTGCAAGGCAGGAGGAAAGTGCATTTCAATGGCACCAGCAAACTGACGATTCAAATCACAGCAACTATTAACAAAAATTTAAATTTTTAATTATTAGAATACTGTCACAACAAATATGATTGGTGTAAATATTTTTTAAGTAGGCCTGGCACACAGGCTTGGAAGGCTGTAGAAAAGTGCAATTTAAAGGCACGAGCAAACTGAGGGTTAAGATCATCAACAATAAAGATTTTTTTAACTGTAATTAGTAACTATACTGTGACATAATATTTGGATTGGTGTAAATAGTTGGCAAGACGGCCTGACACAAAAGGATGGCAGGCAGGAGGGAGATGCAATTCAAGGACACTAGGAGACTGATTACTGACAGTCTAAACAGTGATGACTGACAATTTTTGCAATACTGTTAACAGAAATATGATTGCTGACAACAATTGGCTAGGTGGGGGCCTGGCTCACAGCAGGCTGCAAGGCAGGAGGAAAGTGCGTTTCAATGGCACCAGCAAACTGACGATTCAAATCACAGCAACTATTAACAAAAATTTTAATTTTTAATTATTAGAATACTGTCACAACAAATATGATTGGTGTAAATATTTTTTAAGTAGGCCTGGCACACAGGCTTGGAAGGCTGTAGAAAACTGCAATTCAAAGGCACGAGCAAACTGAGGGTTAAGATCATCAACAATAAAGTTTTTTTAATTTTAATTAGTAACTATACTGTGACAAAAAATTAGGATTGGTGTAAATAGTTGGCAAGACGGCCTGGCACAAAAGGATGGCAGGCAGGAAGGAGATGCAATTCAAGGACACTAGGAGACTGATTACTGACAGTCTAAACAGTGATGATTGACAATTTTTGCAATACTGTTAACAGAAATGATTGCTGACAACAATTGGCTAGGTGGGGGCCTGGCTCACAGCAGGCTGCGAGGCAGGAGGAAAGTGCGTTTCAATGGCACCAGCAAACTGACGATTCAAATCACAGCAACTATTACCAAAAATTTTAATTTTTAATTATTAGAATACTGTCACAACAAATATGATTGGTGTAAATATTTTTTAAGTAGGCCTGGCACACAGGCTTGGAAGGCTGTAGAAAAGTGCAATTCAAAGGCACGAGCAAACTGAGGGTTAAGATCAACACTAAAAAAATTTTTTATTTAAATTAATAACTATACTGTCTGACTGTGACAACAATTATGATTGGTGTAAATAGTTGGCTAGACGGCCTGGCACAAAAGGCTGGCAGTGGCAGGCAGGAGGTAAATGAAATTCAATGGCCCTAGGAGACTGAATATTTGCAGTCCAAAAAATTATGTTTTTTTTTTTTTTATTACTGTTACAAGAATTGTGATTGGTGCCACTAATTGGCTACTTGGGCCTGGCAGACAGGCTCGCAGATATGAGTCGTGGATGGTAGGTAGGGCAGTAATTTAACACAGTATGCTGTGTAAGTGACAAAAACACAGGACTGATAGAAAATTAAGTTACATTACACTAGCAAAATATTTTAAAATTTTAGATTTTAATATTAAAATTATGTTAAGAAGTGCAATGCACATATGACTCTATGAGTGGTCGCACTGGCTGGCTGCTACGTAGGGCAGCAATTATAACAACAGTATGCTGTGTAAGTCAGATAGACAGTTAGACACAGGCCTGATAGAAAATACAATTAGATTACACTAGCATAATGATTTAAAGACTTTTTTTTGGAAATTTTAAGAAAAAGGTTAAGCACATACATATGAGTCGTGGCTGATAGCCTTGGAAGGGCAGCTATTAAAAACAGTAGGCTATGTATGTCGGATACACACACGCCTGATAGAAAATACTATTAGATTACACTAGAAAAATGATTGAAATTATTTTTTTGGGGGGGAAATTAAAAAAAGGTTAAACACATATGAGTCGTGGCTCATAGACTAGGGAGGGCAGCAAGTAAACACAGTAGGCTCTCTATGTCAGCAAGACACACAGGCCGGATATAAAATTAGATTTGATTACACTAGCAAACAAATTTAAACTTTTTTTTTTTTATATTAAAATTAAGGTGAAAGAAAAATAGATATGAGTGCTGGGTGGCTGCCTGGCACAGACCAATTAACCAAAAGACTGAAAAAAAAATGCTGAGTGAGCCTGACAGACACAGGCATGATAGTAAATGTAATTAGATTACACTAGAAAAATATTTTTTTGTGTTTTTTTTAAAATTAAAAATAATGTTATAAACGGATATTAACACTGCTGGCTGCTGGCTGGCACAGAGCAATGAACCAGAGTATATGCTGTGTGACACTGGCCTGATAGAAAATGAAAAAAAATTACACTAGAAAAATAATTATATTTTTGGGTTAGTTAAATTTAAACTAATGTTGTTAGGGAGATATCAGTGGTGGCAGTAGTCACAGCATATGCTGTGAGCCTTAAACACACAGCTGAAAGCCAGGCAAATGCTAATAAAAAAAAAAGAAATAAAAAAAAAAACGTCACGAAATATAGCCCTAAAAAGGGCTTTTTGGGGTGCTGTGCTTGCAGCAGAGATGAGTGGAGTCCTTCTGGACTGTAAATACACTAGCCTAGCTATGTTTTTCCTATGAATGCCAGGAGCAAAAACATAACACGTCCTATCATTAAAAAAGCAAGGTCGTTATGAGTCTAAAATGGCGGATTCCGAGTAGCTGGGAGTGTCTGTGAGGGAGTGTCTGATGTTGATTGGCTCTAATGTGTCAGGCGGCTGTGACATAAAGGGTCAAAGTTTCCACAATGATGACACATAGGGGCGGATCGCCATGTGTTCGCTCCACAAACGCGAACGCGAACAACCTATGTTCGCTGTGAACCGTTCGCGGGCGAACAGTTCGGGACATCACTATTCCTGACTGCCTTTCCAAATTATTAAGAGGTCGTCTATATATCTCTTGTATAGGAACAGGTCTGCGGCCGCCGGGCAGGATTCCCAGAATATGGTTTCCTATTTGCCCATATAGAGATTAGCGTAGCTGGGCGCTAACCTGGTCCCCATGGCAGTGCCACATATTTGACGGTAAAAGACTTTTTCACAATAAAAATAGTTGTGTTTAAGAATATGGTCTATACCATCTAATATAAACGTCCTCTGAGGTTGAGGCATGTTGTCATCTTTGTCCAAGTAATAACTTATAGATTCTAAACCTCTATCATGAGGGATTGAAGTGTACAGTGATGTCACGTCGCTTGTCACCATAATATAGCTGTCATCCCATTCCATATCCTTTAGTAGATTCAGGACTTCGGTGGAGTCTCTCAAATATGATGGTAGAGTTCTGACATATGGTTGTAACTTTCTATCGATATACTCCGATAAGTTACTTGACAAGGATCCTATGCCCGATATTATTGGTTTCCAAGGTGGATTGACCAAACTTTTGTGTATTTTGGGCAAATAGTAAAACACTGGGATCTTTGGGTGTTTTATAGTTAAATAACTGTACTATTTGTCATTGAGAATGCCCATATTGTTAGCTTCTGTGAGTAGATGGTCTATAGTTCTCTTAAAGTCACAGGTGGGGTCGGATTCCAGTATTTCATATGTCTCCTTATCTTCCAAGATTCTCTTAGATTCCTTCAGATAGTCTACTTTGTTTAGTATCACTACCCCTCCACCCTTGTCAGCTTATTTGATAACGATATCATGATTATGTTCTAATTTTGATATTATATTGAGTTGTTTTACGCTAAGGTTCCTTTTATGCCCTTTATTGGATTTTAATTTCTTAATATCATTACAAACCATAGTTTTGAATGTCTTGATGGCGGGTCCCTTACAATGGGTGGGATAGAAGCAAGACTTGGGTCTGAGGTCTGAGTGTATATATTGGTCTTCATTGGAAGATCTTGTTGTGGATGATGCATTTCTCTCTATCTGAGATCTTAAGAAGTATCTCTTCAAGGTAAGTTTTCTTGCAAACTCCTTGGTGTTGAGGTATGTCTGAAATTTATCTAAACCCCTTGATGGGGCATAGGAGAGACCTAGCCCTAATACTGTTTTTTCTTCTGGTTTTAGAATGGTGTCACTCAAATTGAAAATTCCTTTCACTTCATTATCACTCTTGTCGTCATTTAACTTTGGTTCGGCATTTCCAGATTTCAATATTGGACAGACCAATTTGGATCTATTCTTGAATCTGGACCCTGATCTTCGTCCCCGGTGTATCTTCTTTTTACTGGGGTATCTACATTTTCTAGTGTTATCTGTTTCCTCTTGCCTTTTTGTTCCCTCATTGGTGGATTGTTGTGGCCCATCCCTAAAAAAGAAGTGGATGTAGAAGCTAAATTACTGCCCTCTCTAGGGGTATCCATTGTCTCTCTTAAAGAGGAAGTGGCTAGGGGAGAGAATCTATTAGGCATTTCTCTGTAATTGTCTTTCCATTCTTGTTGTTGTCTCCTCTGACCTCCTTGAGGATAATAGTCAGTCGTCCGGTCCTGATATTCCCGCTGTCTAAATGGATTCCTTTGTTGGTTCATCATGTTCTCATTATGATTGATAAATTCTTGATCTTCGAATCGTTGTTGGTACTGTGCATAGTTATCTTTGCTGGAATAAGGCTGGTAAGGCCTATTTTGGTATCCATTGTTCCAATGTGATAGATGGTGTGCCCTTCTATATTCGTATTGAGGGGTGTTGTTGTACCCATAGCTTCCATATGGTTTATAGTGATTGCTAGAGTCCCTATGCCAATTATCCTTATGTATAAAGTTCCATCTATTGTTAGTAGATGGTCTCGAATAGCCGGTGTTGTACTTAAACTTATTATTGTGATGTTGGTTTCCTCTTTGATAATTCCATTGATCATCTTCATTATGGAACCTTCTTTGTTGTGGTCTATTAATCCTATTTTGAGGATTATTGCCAGAGGTATTGTTAACTCTCGGTCCTCCCCTTCTTTCCATATATCTATTGTTAGGATATTCCTTAGAGGGTATCTCTATCCAATCCTTCCTAGTCGGTGGCTGGGTTACAGGCAGTTGTTTCACTGGCTCTGTTATCATTGAGTCACATCCAGTAGCCATATTATTGTCAGGACTGTCTTGGACTGCATTCAGATATCTGTTTATTTTCTTAGTTTTTTTAGCGATAGTATCATCTTTGAGTTTATTTATTTTTGTATATAAGTGCTCTAGCTTTTCTTTGACAGTTTGTGAGTCTTTAAATAGTTCCATATTTTTCTCTTCGATCTGAATATCAGAGTCTATGTGTGTTAAGAGGGGGGAGTTTTGGGTAAAAAGCTATATGGCTTCTATCCATGCCATTTTTGTAAGGCATGGAGGCATGGGATAAGAACTGATTCTTTCAAGTCCAAGGTCTCCAACAAGACATGCACGGACCAGTACTTAATGCCAATTTTGAGATTATCCATTTATTTTGATTAATTCCAACTGGCAAAACTATTGCACTAATTCCTTTAGGTAAAAAGTAGACCTACTAATACTTCTTTATTTAGGTTGTCAATTTGTGTCTATAAGTTGAGATCTGACATTCCACAGACAGGTCCCACAAGCTGGTCTCCCTATTATGATATCTCTCTACTCTGTACCTTGCCTATAAATTTAGTTAGATGAGAATATACATCAAACAAATCTCACAAGATTATTCCAATTTCTGTGATATCTATTTTAGGGAATCGCAAAATCCAGATTTATCCTAAAATTAAGATCTATTCTTAATTATATGGTCCAACCATTCAAGTATATTTTTTATATTAAAGGTTTTTTATATTAAAGGTTTTTTATATTAAAGGTTTTAAAAAAAGTTTTTAAGAAAAAAAATTTTCTCTGAGAGATGCTTTTCAGAAAATAATGTTCTTTGAAAAATACAAGCTCTGAAAGGAGGTTTTATATTGTAATTTTACACACATTTTCTTTTGTATAAATGTATCTGTTGTTTCAATATGTATGTTGCCACAATATGTAAGTCCTGGAGTATATGAGCCTAAAATCTAAGAGGATACGCAAAATTGAATAGTAAATTCAATTTGTTAACAAACATTGTTAACATAAAAATAGGACCTTGTTGTTGTGATTAGGATCCAAATGACAAAGTTCTATAAATCTCCTATAAAACATCTTGGAATGTGTAATTAATCTTGATTTAGAACTAACAAATTGCCCAAATAAACTATCCATAACTTAGATTTATATATCTTAATTATATTTCTTAATTAGATTATCAGATCGGTTTTACCACTTGCCCTCACTTGCCCACAGCAAAAATGGTTCAGTAAAAACTGGAAATGGAGAAACCGGAAGTACTGAACATACGGACATCTGGTTTGCAAAACGGAAGTGTGGTCGGCTGAGGGCAATCCGATTCCATCCGACTTTGTTTTGCGTGCTTTTCAAAAGCAACTCCCACCAACCCCTGGTATTTAAGGTTAGTAGTATGTGAGCCTCGATATGTCTTGAAAAAGGCCCTCTTTTCAGGGCCGAAACGCGTAGACAACAGAAAGTAAGATTTGTAAGGCTCATATACCCCCAGGACAACGGCATTTGAGTAAGTCTATTTACCAATAGACCACATCCCAAAGGTTTTTTGTTTAGTGCACTTTCTTTTTCCATAGGTCTCTGTCTCACAACGGACTAGGATACTGGATCGGACTCTTCACAATACAAAGGATGATGATCTTTTCGGATTAATGTTTGGATTATTATTTGGGACATTAATTTGACTTTCAATTGTTTTTGGGACATTTATTGAAATTTGGGAATTTCACTTGGATTTTTGTTTTTTCAGTTGATGTTTAACTCAATTAGTAATTAGCACTGTTATAACACACGGAAACACTCTTATATCAGTCGTATCGATAAATTAGAAATCGTGGATATATATATATATTTTTGGTTTTATACACTTCACTAGGATTTGGCTCAATATTGTTTTCTATTAATTTGATTGCTATCACTATTATTTTTTTATCTTTTTGTGATTTTATTTTTTTATATTAGTGGAAGTTATTTATACATTTTTCATCACATTTTTCCACTTTTTTATAACAATTTTGTGAACATACCAGTAATGATCCAATCAGAATTTTTCCTTGTTCTTTTTTATATGTAGCTTATTTCAATTATGCACTTGTGATCAACACTGATAGTAACCTATCGTATACATTGCTTGTGATAACAATTCATTATATGTATAACCTCGAGAGAATTTATATTTATATTTCTTAATTTCTGAGTGCATTGGTAAAAGTGTATTGATTACACTGAGGTCCTTCTAATACGGAAGGTGTATTGGTTGTTAATGGTTCATCTTGAATCATATCGATAGATATATTGGGAGTTTTAATTGTTTTAAACTCTTTTTTATTCATTGTTATCTCCCTTTTTGTCTGATGTTTTAATATATGTGAATTAAAAAATTTTATTCAAACGATTTTTCAAACAATCTTTTAACAAACTTTTACATATGAACTATATTTACATTTAAATGATAAAATTGAAGTTTGTTGTCCTGAGTAACATCTAGGACATCTAGTGGTGTAAACAAATAACCTGTTGTATACCTTAGCCATTGGCGCTCCTATATACCCAAAATTGTATCTTTCTTCAGGACCTTATTAGGGGGTCTTTTTATAGTGTAGCAGGTATACTATCTTAGGCGCAGTCACTTATCTACAGTTGCCATTCCATACCTTTACCTAATTGTAAGTGACAGCAGCTGGACACAGGTCAATTTGATCATAAATGGAATCCACACTTTCAATCAGGAACTTGAGAGCTGATGTCAGCTCTGATATCAATATAGCCCTAAATAGGGACAATTCTACAGGCACCAATACTGTGATTGACATAAACACTATCTTTAAGAATTTAGAAAAAATATTAATCTCTGAGACTAAGTACAAAATTGAGATGTCATTTTTGAAAAAATGTTTGAAGCTAAATATTGTACCAAAAGGTCTGATAATTGTTAAAGAATGCTCCTTTAATACTAATTCCAAGGAATTCACTGACAATTGGAATAAAATTTTAACAGAGGCCTCCCAAGAGTTAATGAGACTCATTATCAAGTATAGGGAACTCCTCTTAACACACATAGACTCTGATATTTAAAGAGAAAAATATGGAACTATTTAAAGACTCACAAACTTTCAAAGAAAAGCAAGAGCACTTATATACAAAAATAAATAAACTCAAAGATGATAATATCGCTAAAAAATCTAAGAAAATAAACAGAGATCTGAATGCAGTACAAGACAGTCCTGACAATAATATGGCTACTGGATGTGACTCAATGATAACAGAGCCAGTGAAACAACTGCCTGTAACCCAGCCATCGACTAGGGAGGATTGGATAGAGATACCCTCTAAGGAATATCCTAACAATAGATATATGGAAAGAAGGGGAGGGCCGAGAGTTAACAATACCTCTGGCAATAATCCTCAAAATAGGATTAATAGACCACAACAAAGAAGGTTCCATAATGAAGATTATCAATGGAATTATCAAAGAGGAAACCAACATCACAATAATAAATTTAAGCACAACACCGGCTATTCGAGACCATCTACTAACAATAGAGGGAACTTTATAAATAAGGATAATTGGCAGAGGGACTCTAGCAATCACTATAAACCATATGGAAGCTATGGGTACAACAACACCCCTCAATAAGAATATAGAAGGGCACACTATCTATTACATTGGAACAATGGATACCAAATAGGCCTTACCAGCCTTATTCCAGCAAAGATAACTATGCACAGCACCAACAACGATTCGAAGATCAAGAATGTATCAATCATAATGAGAGCATGATGAACCAACAAAGGAATCCATTTAGACAACAGGAATATCAGGACCGGACGACTGACAATTATCCTCAAGGAGGTCAGAGGAGGCAATAACAAGAATGGAAAGACAATTACAGAGAAATGCCTAATAGATTCTCTCCCCTAGCCACTCCCTCTTTAAGAGAGACAATGGATACTCCTAGAGAGGGCAGAAATTTAGCTTCTACATCCACTTCTTTTTTAGGGATGGGCCACAACAATCCACCAATGAGGGAACAAAAATGCAAGAGGAAAAAGATAACACTAGAAAATGTAGATACCCCGGTAAAAAGAAGATACACCGGGGACGAAGATCAGGGTCCAGATTCAAGAATAGATCCAAATTGGTCTGTCCAATAGTGAAATCTGGAAATGCCGAACCAAAGTTAAATGACGACAAGAGTGATAATGAAGAGAAAGGAATTTTCAATTTGAGTGACACGATTCTAAAACCAGAAGAAAAAACAGTATAAGGGCTAGGTCTTTCCTATGCCCTATCAAGGTGTTTAGATAAATTTCAGACATACCTCAACACCAAGGAGTTTGTAAGAAAACTTACCTTGAAGATATACTTCTTAAGATCTCCGATAGAGAGAAATGCATCCTCCACAACAAGATCTTCCAATGAAGACCAATATATACACTCAGACCTCAGACCCAAGTCTCGCTTCTATCCCACCCATTGTAAGGGACCGGCCATTGAGACATTTGAAACTATGGTTTGTAACGATATTAAGAAATTCAAATCCAATAAATGGCATAAAAGGAATCTTAGCGTAAAACAACTCAATATAATATCAAAATTAGAACATAATCATGATATAGTTATCAAATCAGCTGGGAAATGTGGAGGGATAGTGATACTAAACAAAGTAGACTATCTGAAGGAATCTAAGAGAATCTTGGAAGATAAGGAGACATATGAAATACTGGAATCCGACCCCACCTGTGACTTTAAAAGAACTATAGCCTATCTACTCACAGAAGCTAACAATATGGGCATTCTCAATGACAAAAAGTACAGTTATTTGACTATAAAACACCCAAAGATCCCAGTGTTTTACTATTTGCCCAAAATACACAAAAGTTTGGTCAATCCACCTGGGCGACTGATAATATCGGGCATAGGATCCTTGTCAAGTAACTTTTTGGAGTATATCGACAGAAAGTTACAACCATATGTCAGAACTCTACCATCGCATTTGAGAGACTCCACCAAAGTCCTGAATCTACTAAAGGATATGGAATGGGATGACAGCTATATTATGGTGACAAGCGACGTGACATCACTGTACACTTCAATCCCTCATGATAGAGGTTTAGAATCTATAAGTTATTACTTGGACAAAGATGAATACATGCCTCAACCTCAGAGGATGTTTATATTAGATGGTATAGACCATATTCTTAAACACAACTATTTTTATTGTGAGAAAGTCTTTTACCGTCAAATATGTGGCACTGCCATGGGGACCAGGTTTGGGCAAATGGGAAACCATATTCTGTGAATCCTGCCCAGCGGGCGCGGACCTGGTCCTATACAAGAGATATATAGACAATCTCTTAATAATTTGGAAAGGCAGTCAGGAAGATCTAGAACACACACTAAAAGTTATGAATACAAACCAGTCTAATCTGAAATTTACTAACACCATTAGTTAAAATCATATAATCTTCCTAGATCTTGATATCCAGGTGGTCAATGTAAGGATTGAAACATCAACACATTTCAAAGAAGTTGGTTGGAACAACTATATTCATCAGATGAGCTGCCACCACAAAAATGGATCTCCAATATCCCCAAGGGACAATTGATGAGGATCAAGAAGAACTGCTCCAGTAAAGACATGTGGATTAAACAGTCTTCGACACTCAAAACCAGGTTCCTAAAAAGGGGTTACAACGAATCCTTCATAGATAAGACCATTGAAGAAGTAAGCAATATAAAAAGAGACACCCTCTTAACTTATAAGACATAACGAAACAATAACACCCTCGAGGGTTTGAAAGTTCCCTTTATAACTCAATACAGTGAAAGAGAAAAAAATCGATCAAAGATATAATAAAAAGATATTGGCATCTCCTTAAGAACGATGACATCTTAGGTGAACATCTTTCAGAACAGCCACAATTTGTTTACAGGAAGGCCAATAATCTTAAATCGATCCTAGCCCCCAGCATCCCAAAAAGTAAAATATCTATAAACTCCATGGGAGTTTTGGGTAAAAAGCTATATGGCTTCTATCCATGCCATTTTTGTAAGAAATGCATGCATGGGATAAGGACTGATTCTTTCAAGTCCAAGGTCTCCAACGAGTCATTTAATATCAAACAAACCATAAGATGCACAGACCAATTTGTGGTCTACCTGATTGAATGTGGATGTGGCCTACAGTATGTAGGCCAGACGACTCGAAAATTAAGAGACAGGATCCGGGAACATCTATTACAAATTAAGTGGAAAAAAGTGGATCTGCCTCTATACAAACATTTCAAGGAAGTACATGGAGGAAGTGATAGAAGCCTCAGATATATGGGGATATGCAAACTAAGTAAAGATTGGAGAGAAGGGGATATGGAACTAAGGATGTTGACGATAGAATCCAAATGGATCTTCAACCTGGACTGTATCCACGCCAAAGGACTTAATGCCAATTTTGAGATTGTCCATTTATTTTGATTAATTCCAACTGGCAAAACTATTCCACTAATTCCTTTAGGTAAAAAGTAGACCTTCTAACACTACTTTATTTAGGTTGTCAATTTGTGTTGAGATCTGACATTCCACAAACAGGTCCCACAAGCTGGTCCCCCTATTATGATATCTCTCTACTCTGTACCTTGCCTATAAATTTAGTTAGATGAGAATATACATCAAACAAATCTCACAAGATTATTCCAATTTCTGTGATATCTATTTTAGGGAATCGCAAAATCCAGATTTATCCTAAAATGTTTTTAAGAAAAAAAATTTTCTCTGAGAGATGCTTTTCAGAAAATAATGTTCTTTGAAAATTAAAGCTCTGAAAGGAGGTTTTATATTGTAATTTTACACACATTTCCTTTGTATAAATTGATCTGTTGTTTCAATATGAATGTTGCCACAATATGTGAGTCCTGGAGTATATGAGCCTAAAATCTAAGAGGATACACAAAATTGAATAGTAAATTCAATTTGTTAACAAACATCGTTAACATAAAAATAGGACCTTGTTATTGTGATTAGGATCCAAATAACAAAGCTCTATAAATCTCCTATAAAACATCTTGGAATGTGTAATTAATCTTGATTTGGAAATAACAAATTGCCCAAATAAACTATCCATAACTTAGATTTCTATTTCTTAATTATATTTCTTAATTAGATTATCAGATTGGTTTTACCGCTTGCCCTCACTTGCCCACAGCAAAAATGGTTCCATAAAAACTGGAAATGGAGAAACCGGAAGTACCGAACATACAGACATCCGGTTTGCAAAACAGAAGTGCGGTCGTCGTCGGCGGGCAATCTGATTCCATCCGACTTTGTTTGGCGCTCTTTTCAAAAGCAACTCCCACCAACCCCTGGTATTTAAGGTTAGTAGTATGTGAGCCTCGATATGTCTTGAAAAAGGCCCTCTTTTCAGGGCCGAAACGCGTAGACGACAGAAAGTAAGATTTGTGAGGCTCATATACCCACAGGACAACGGCATTTGGGTAAGTCTATTTACCAATAGACCACATCCCATTTTGTTTAGTGCACTTTCATTTTCCATAGGTCTCTGTCTCACAATGGACTAGGATACTGGATCGGACTCTGCACAATACATAGGATGATGATCTTTTCGGATTAATGTTAGGATTATTTGGGACGTTAATTTGACTTTCAATTGTTTTTGGGACATTTTTTGAAATTTGGGAATTTCACTTGGATTTTTGTTTTTTCAGTTGATGTTTAACTCAATTAGTAATTAGCACTGTTATAACACACGGAAACACTGTTATATCAGTCGTATCAATATATTAGAAATTGTGGATATATATATATATATATATATATATATATAGTTTTAGAAACTTCACTAGGATTTGGCTCAATATTGTTTTCTATTAATTTGATTGCTATCACTATCATTTTTCATCTTTTTGTGATTTTATTTTTTTATATTAGTCGAAGTTATTTATACATTTTTCATCACATTTTTGTCACATTTTTCCACTTTTTATCACGATTTTGTGAATATACCGGTATTGATCCAATCAGAATTTTTCCTTGTTCTTTTGTAGCTTATTTCAATTATGCACTTGTGATCAACAATGATAGTAACCTAGCGTATACATCACTTGTGATAACAACTCATTATATGTATAACCTCAAGAGAATTTATATTTATATTTCTTCATTTCTGAGTGCATTGGTAAAAGTGTATTGATTACACTGAGGTCCTTCTAATACGGAAGGTGTGTTGGTTATTAATGGTTCATCTTGAATCATATCAATAGATATATTGGGAGTTTTAATTGTTTTAAACTCTTTTTTTATTCATTGTTATCGCCCCTTTTGTTTGATGTTTTAATATATGTGAATTCAATTTTTTTATTCAAACGATTTTTCAAACAATCTTTTAACAAACTTTTACATGTGGACTATATTTACACTTAAATGATAAAATTGAAGTTTGTTGTCCTGAGTAACATCTAGGACATCTAGTGGTTTAAACAAATAACCTGTTGTATACCTTAGCCATTGGCGCTCATATATACCCAAAATTGTATCTTTCTTTAGGACCTTATTAGGGGGTCTTTTTATAGTGTAGCAGGTATACTATCTTAGGCGCAGTCACTTATCTACAGTTGCCATTCCATAGATTTGATGGAGTAACCTTTGTTACTTACTATAGCTCTCAGTATGACAGAGAATGTAAGATTGTTAGAATGCATTTTGGCATTCTTATAGTGGACGACCACTTATTGTCCACAGTTGAAAAGGGCATGATATGTGCTTATAGAAGAGCCAAAACTATTGCTAACTATGTATCACCTTCACAACTGACTTCTCTTGGCTATAACATAGAGGAATGTATAAATGTGGTCGTACTTGCTGTAAGCCTTGTGAAGATGCCACCATAGGAGAGAGTTTTAAATCAACTTTTACAGGGGAAGAGTTTACCATCATGAGTTGTTTAAACTGCACCAGCAAATATGTTGTGCCCTTCAGTATGTGGGTCTTATGACTTGGCATATTAATTGCTGTATAAGAGAGCACCTTTCAACAATCCATGTAGGAATAGTCAAAACTCCAGTGGTGCAACATTTCATGCAAGTACATAAAACTAATAGCAATAGTTTGGCATGGTGGGCCATTGAGCACATATCTACTGTTGACAGAGGTGGGGACAGGACCAGACTTTTGGAGAGGCAGGAGATGTACTGGATTTTCAATTTAAAGACTCAGATCCCTTGGGGATTAAATTCCAAGTATGATTTGATAAAATTTTGGCAGTAACACCTCCTGCCTCTCTGACTGACTGATTTATGCTGATTTATGAACATTCAAGCGTATGTATGTGTGTCAATGTGTGCATACATATTTTGGTATATTTGGTAATGCTACAGATGTTTGTGGTAACTGTGTATTCCATTATTGCTGACCTGATGGTTTATGGCTTGAAGGTAGGATTTGTACTTTAACATTTTGAATTTGATTTTGATTCATTTTTCTTACCTAGCCATACTAACTGGGTCTATTTACCTATTTACCCATCTATTGAAGCTTGAGGATAGTGAGTTTTTTTTTTTTACCATGTCTAAACTCTTGGTTTCTTACCTGGATAGACATTTAACTACCATGATACCCCTTTGTATTGAAATAAAGATCTTTTTAAAGTGACACTCAAGTCAAAATTAAACTTTCATGATTCAGATAGAGCATGCAGTTTTAAACAACTTTCCAATTTTCTTTCATTAACACAATGTACCCAGTCTTTTTATACAGTATTTACACTTTTTGAGTCACCAGCAGCTCCTACTGTGAATGTGCAAGTATTTACAGAATATATGTATCTGCATTTGTGATTGGCTGATGGCTGTCACACGGTACAGGAGGAGTGAAAATAGACTTTTATATATCTGAACTCATTGGAAGTTCAGATAAGGTTCTATTGTATTATTTTATGCATTTGTTGATTTTACAAATCAACTGTATTTACTGGTCCTTTAACTTCAAAGTGCTGCTAGTTGTGGATTTAAAATATTTAAGGCTACAAATTTTAACTGCTTTTGTGTGTGTGTGGCAAACGCTGGTACGTAAATTTAAGCTGTGTGCTCTGAGGGAACAGTGGACACTGACATTCCAGGCAGCTGCCCTAAGCACCCATCCCTGAAAACGGCCCTACAGGAAAGTGGGACAAATTAGTGATGTTATTTATCATAAAATATTATTCAACAAAAATTAACTAAATAAATGAAGTAAACAATAAGTGATAGCAGCTTCAGAGCACCTTCCCTGCAGGCTCACATGAACCTGCAGCTGAGAGTTAAAGGGCCATAATACCCAAAT
Organism: Bombina bombina; assembly: GCF_027579735.1. Classification (NCBI taxonomy): domain Eukaryota; kingdom Metazoa; phylum Chordata; class Amphibia; order Anura; family Bombinatoridae; genus Bombina; species Bombina bombina. The sequence goes on along the minus strand of NC_069503.1, from coordinate 859,722,993 downwards.
GTTTAAACACTTGAAAGTGATGCAGTATAGCTGTAAAAAGCTGACTAGAAAATATCACCTGAACATCACTATGTAAAAAAGAAATATATTTTACCTCAAAAGTTTCTCAGTAGCCACATCCCATTGTGAAGTACTTCTAAGCAGCAAATCAGTATGTCTGTCCCGGGACAGCTAAGGGGTTGAGCCTTGTGCACACTCATCTTATTTCCCTATTCAGTGTAAGGAAGTTTACAATTAAATCTCATGAAAGTTAAGTGAAATCTCATGAGATCACTGTAAAAGAGTTCATGACCTCAGCACTGTTGATGCTGATTGGCTGCTGTTCATTTCTTCGTTTTTTTTTTTTTTTACCTGCAGCTGGGCTGCAGCTGAAGTATAACTTTTTATACAGAACTTTCTCTGCTGAGCTGAGGAAATTGTGAGGTAAACTATCTTCCTTTTTTACATAGAGATGCTCAGGTGATATTTTCCTGTCAGCTTTTTACAGTTATACTGCATCAGTTTCAAGTGATTGGATCAGCCAATAGGATTGAAGCTCAATCCTATTGGCTGATTGCATCAGCCAATAGGATTTTTTCACCTTTAATTCTGATTGGCTGATAGAATTCTATCAGTCAATCGGAATTCAAGGGACACCATCTTGGATGACGTCCCTTAAAGGAACCTTCATTCGCCATCGTAAGAAGAGGATGCTCTGTTCTGGATTTCTTGAAGATGGAGCCGCTCCGTGCCGGATGGATGAAGATAGAAGATGCCGTCTGGATGAAGACTTCTGCTCAGTTGGATGAAGACTTCTGCCCGGTTGGATGAAGACTTCTGCCGCTTCGTTGAGGACTTCTGCCAGCTAAGTAAGTAAGTAAGTAGATCTTCGGGGGTTAGTGTTAGACTTTTTTAAGGGTTTATTGGGTGGGTTTTATTTTTAGATTAGGGCTTTTGGGTGGAAAAAGAGCTAAATGCCCTTTTAAGGGCAATGTCCCACCAAATGCCCTTTTCAGGGCAATGGGGAGCTTAGGTTTTTTTAGTTAGGATTTTATTTGGGCGGTTGGTTGTGTGGGTGCTGGGTTTTACTGTTGGGGGGTTGTTTGTTTTTGTTTACAGGTAAAAGAGCTGATTTCTTTGGGACAATGCCCAGCAAAAGGCCCTTTTAAGGGCTATTGGTAGTTTAGTTTAGGCTAGGGTTTTTTTTTTATTTTTGGGGGGGCTTTTTTTTTATTGGGCTATTAGATTAGGTGTAATTAGTTTAAATATCTGATCATTTAGGGGTTAATAATTTTATTTTAGTGTTTGCAATGCGGGAGGACATCGGTTTAGGGGTTAATAGGTAGTTTATGGGTGTTAGTGTACTTTTTAGCACTTTAGTTATGAGTTTTATGTTACAGCTTTGTAGCGTAAAACTCATAACTACTGACTTTCAGTTTACGGTATCAATCTTGGCGGGAAAAGGGTGTACCTCTAACTTTTTGGCCTCCCAGGCAGACTCGTAATACCAGAGCTATAAGAGTCCCATTGAAAAAGGACTTTTTGAAAGCTGTGGTAATAACATTGCGTTATGGCCAAAAAGTGTGCGGTGACCCTAAACCTGCAAGACTCGTAATACCAGCGGTAGTGAAAAAGAGCCTTAACGCAATCTAGCTGATTGTTAATAATAATTACTGTGCACCTGGGGCAGAAAAACTTTGAAAAGGAACACAAACTTTCTTAAAGTGGAAATGAATGTCCTTCTATATCCTTTAATGAAAAGAATATAATACAAGTTCCAACAGAGTGTCTTCTATGGTGACAACTCAAAGAAACACAGAGAGACAAAACATAGTGCAACACTGTTTCATTTTGGGGAATGAATTGAAAATCAGCTAAAGAATTACTTAAAGCTATACTAAACCCAAATTTTTTCTTTCATGATTCGGGTAGAGCATGCAATTTTGATCAACTTTCTCATTTACTCCTATTATCAATTTTTATTCGTTCTCTTGGTATCTTTATTTGAAAAAGCAGAAATCAAAGCTTTGGAGCTGGATTATTGTAGGTTCAACACCTGGGTTGCGCTTGCTGATTGGATAGCTAAATGTAACCACCAATCAACACTATCCATGGTGCTGAACCAAAACTTAGTCAGCTACAAAGCTTGCATTCCTGCTTTTTCAAATAAAGATACTAAGAGAACAAGGAAAATATGATAAAGGAAGTAAATTAGAAAGTTGATTAAAATTGCATGCTCTATCTGAATCGTGAAATAAAAAATTTGGGTTTAGTATCCCTTTAAGTAGTCTTGAGCTGCAATAAGTCTAAAATAAAAAACCTAATACAGAAAACTTTGGTGAAAACTGGAACTCTTCCAGAACTTTAATCTTTATTATATTTACATATTGTATACAGTAATTAAAAATAACTAAACAACATGCAAGTCACTCAGGTGCTATTACGGGAACTGCCACAGTTTTGAGGAGAGTAAAAGTAACATCCAAAATCCTCTGTTTAACTCAATGCATAGAAACAGATCTGTAGGTCATGTGAAACTCCTTCCCAGTGTTATGTGATCACTCCTCCAGCATACATTTCACCTTAAAGGGATAGTCTAGTCCAAAACAAACTTTCATTAGTCAGATAGGACATGTAATGTTAAACAATTTTCCAATTTACTTCTATCACCAATTTTGCTTTGTTCTCTTGGTATTCTTAGTTGAAAGCTAAATCTAGGAAGTTCATATGCTAATTACTAAGTCCTTGAAGGCTGCCTTTTAGCTCAGGACATTTTGACAGTTTTTCACCACTAGAGGATGTTTGTTCATGTGTTTCATATAGATAAAACTGTGCTCACACACTTGGAGTTCCTAGGAGCCAGCACTGATTGGCTAAAATGCAAGTCTGTCAAAAGAACTGAAATAAGGGGCAGTTTGCAGAGACTTAGATACAAGATAATCACAGAGTTAAAAAGTGTATTGATATAACGGTGTTGGTTATGCAAAACTAGATAATGGGTAATAAAGGGATTATCTATCATTTAAAACAACAAATATTCAGGTGTAGACTGTCCCTTTAAAGGCATTAAGTAGAGTAAAATTGCATAATTTACAAGTGCATAATAAAAAGAAAATGCAATAACACCTGCTCTGAATTTGAAATAAGCAGTAGATTTTTTACTGGCAATTTTTTTCTCCCAATATCTGGCCCACAGTATCATGTGACAGATATCAGCCAATCACAGACTAGTATACTATGTATACTCTGTGAGCTTGTGCACATGCTCAGTAGGGGCTTGAACCCCAGAAAGTGTCTTAAAACTGCATGTTCTATCTGAATTATAAAAGTTTATTTTGACTTCAGCGTCCCTTTAATTAACAGCTTTTCAAGGACATAATCCACGTCCATCCATTGCATTAAAAGGACCCTGTAGGTTTCTGATTGGCAAATTTAAATGTACATCCTTTTATTAAATTTTCTCCAAAACCATTTTGTTCAATAACACTCCTAATATTAATACAATTTACCCAAATGTATATATTATACAATCTATATTTTACATAACTAACACTGCACAAAAATTAAAAGCGGCAATATAAACATTTTCAAATAACAAATTTGAACACATAAAATTAAAAAAAAAAATACGGAAACTGGGGATCAAACCCTTATCTTCCCACTCTTGGTGCATCTCCTTACCCCTTAAACCACAGCAATCCTAGTGCTAATTTGTGAAAAAATGAATACTTAAATTTAAAAACACAAAAATAATATAAAATGTATACAGAACTACACTTAATCATGTAAATATGTTAAAATATAAAAATATATATGCTAAAATCTATTTTGAAAATATTATAAGGAAAAAAAAAATCAAAACTCAAAGTATTTGTTTTTACCATAAGTTCCCATTTCATATATCCATTTTATCCCAGCACTGTCAAGTGTGCTGTTAATGTCTCCCTATCTCCAATGGGGCTTTATTAAAGGGATAGTAAAGTCCAAATTAAATTTGCTTGATTCAGATAGGGCATGGCATTTTAAACAACTTTCTAATTTACTTTTATACTCAAATTTGCTTTGTTCTCTTGTTATTCTTAGTTGAAATCTAAACCTAGGTAAGCTCATATGCAAATTTCTAAGCCCTTGAAGGCTGCCTCTCATCTGAATGCATTTAACAGTTTTTCACAGCTAGAGGGCGTTAGTTTATGTGTTTCATATAGTTAACATTGTGCTCATGCACATGAAGTTATTTAAGAGTCAGTACTAATTGCCTGAAATGCAAGTCTGTCAAAAGATCTGAGATAAGGAGGCAGTCTTCAGAGGTTTTGATTACAGAGGTAATTACAGAGGTAAAAAGTATATTTCTATAACAGTGTTTGTTATGCAAAACTAAGGAATGGTAAATAAAGGGATTATCTCTCTTTTTAAACAATAACATTTTCGGTGTTTACTATCCCTTTAATTAAAGGCCCATAAATTCAGTTATTTGTGTAATGGATTTAACGTTAAATTAGTATTTAGTGCTCCATAGTGCTTGCATTTTTGTGCTACACTTTTCATCTAGAACTAAATGTATCTATGTATACGTGGCCTTTGTTAATACTAACTGGGACCTGTACAGCTTGACAATTGGGTTTGAAAACTTTGGGTTAGATTACAAGTGCGGAGCAAAGGTTTTTGTGCTAGCACAATCGCGATTTTGCAATCCATTTTCATTCCACTGATATTACGATTATTATATTGCGATAGCACAATCGCCTCTTACGCTTCAATCCTTTCCACGACCTAAAAGCTGTGGTAAACTGTTTTCTAAAAATTAAAAATTGCACAAAACACAAGAAAAATGTACTACAAAGTACACTTAAACTATTAACCCCCAAACTGCCATCCCCCACATCGCAAAGTACCTAAACAAACTATTAACCCCTAAACCACCATCCTCCCACAATGCAAAGTTATAAACTAACATCTAAACCCCCTAACCCAACACCCCTAACTTAACTGAAATTAAATACCCCTAAATTAACTAAAAAAATCCTAACTACCTTTAAAAAACAACTTACTTGTAAAATGAAATAAAAACGTAATCTTACCTTTAAAAAAAAAACAAAAAAACTAATGTTACACAAAAAAATCCCTTACCATTACAGAAAAAAAAAAACATTACAAAAAAATAAAAAAAAACTAATAGAATAGGATTAAAAAATATATTTTTGGTAATTTCTTTTTTTATTTTCTGTAATGTTAGTTTTTTTTTGTGTAATGTTAGTTTTTCAGTAATGGTAAGTTTTTTTTTTTAGTTAGGATTTTTTTAGTTAATTTAGGGGTATTTTAATTTAGGTTAAGTTAGGGGCTGTTAAGGAAAGGGGGTTTAGATGTTAGTTTATAACTTTGCATTGTGGGGGATGGTGTTTTAGGGGTTAATCATTTATTTAGGTACTTTGCAATGTGGGGGGATGGCGGTTTAGTGGTTATTAGGCAAGGGGCTTATGGTTGGGGGTTTTTCCAACTTTTTTGTCTCTATTGATTTTTATGGGGGAACACAAGCACACAAAAACTCTGCTTAGGATTTTTGAGCTTTTTGTGTTACCGCTAGTGCGAAATAAAAAAAAATTCAACTTGTCATACCAACGGAACCCAAGAAGTGCAAAAAGCCTAATACTAGCAAGGTTTTTCCTAACAATTTTTTTTTACCACACCACTAATCTAGCACTTTGATTGGTAACACGTTCTTTAAATGTACGCTGTAATAATTTATGTGCTAAGGGTTAATTAAAGAGAAAATAGCATACACTTCATTTACAAGTTTTTGTATAAAATTACAATTAATTTTTTATAATTAATAGTCCTATAACCTGGCCTTTATATAAAAGCCCTTTGAATAGCTGTAAAAAACAATTTGCATAACTCTTCTAATGGACCCCCTGGAAATAATGTAAGTTCTCAGGAAGGAAAAGCTAATTAATAATATTTTCAGATGTCTTCTGTCAAGCATTGAATATTAATTTATTCCGAAAATGATACTGCACTGTTTATACCTGTATACCTGGTATAAGTGCTTGCTAAGTGACAACTCAGAGCAATTGTTGCGCTTCCCCACCCTGTTAGCACAGCACACAGTACGCAAATAAAATGCACAGAGCAACTAAAAAGTCTTATTGAGAACTTTATCATTTCATGATAACTGGTAAGAAACGTGTTAAAGGAAATATAGAGTGTATGTTTTACATTTCTATCAAGTGAGCAGTTAAAACAGGATTGTATTTGTATTCAATACTTTTGCAATTAATTTTACTCACAACCATAGATAAAATAAAAGAGCACATTTCAACTGACGCAGAATTTACCATTATTTAAGTCACTAGAGCCTGGGAACACCTTGAATACCTAAAATTGTCCCACACGTCAAAAAGAAAACAAAATGAATAAAATCCACACCAAATTCCATTTTCAGTCAAAATATAGAGTTAACGGGGATAGTTTCAAACTTTGCCATGATTCTCCTTCAATATTAGTAGTAAAAAGCACCCAACGCAAGATGGTTCCCTAATGGAATTAGTACTTATACTTCCCGTCACTAACCCCTATTAATCCAGGGCCGCCCACAGAAAACACTTTGATCCCCATGTCCAAGTTTATCCTCTTTATAACCTAACCATCATCAAAATAAGACACAGCCTACCCTAACCGCAATAGTGCACACCACCCATTAGTGTCTTATAATTACACTATTAACCCCTAAACCGCCAAACACCCACAACGCAAACAAGTAATTAACCTATTAACCCCTAAACCTCCAACCCTCCACAACGCAAAGTATTAATCTAATATCTAAGAACCCTAACCTAACACCCCCTAAGTTAACTGGGTAGCGGGTCTGACAGATACACCAACCCTTGATGGCACACCTATAGTTCGTTTTTAAAATTATGGAAACAAATAAAGGAACTTTGTTTTAACTGAACCTTCAAGTCTCCAAGTTCAAATACTTTCTTTTTTCACCCCCTAAATTAACCCTAATTAAAATACAATTACATAAAATAAAAAAGACTATCTACCATAAAACATTCATTAAAAATTACCAAAAATAAAAAATCGAAAAATTACATGAAAATAAAAAATCCTAAAATTAAATGAAAATAAAAAACCTAAGATTAATGTAAAATAAAAAAGCTAATATTACAAAAAATAAAAAAAGATTACAGAAAATAACAAACTACATTATCCAAAATGAAAAAAGTTATTCTTAATCTAATATCCCTATTAAAAAAAGACACCCCAAAATAAAAAACCCTAATCGAACAATAAACTACCAATAGCCCTTAAAAGTATCTTTTGTAGGGCATTACCCTAAAGATACCATCTCTTTTAGAAAAAAAAAAAACTAAATCTAACAAAAAAATAATCTACCCATTCCCCCTAAAGGGGCATTTCTATGGGCATTGCCGTTAAAAGAGCAATCATCTTTTAGTGCCCATGAAAATTAAAAAAAACAACAACAAAAAACCTAACACTAACCCCGAAATAGGTACTCACCATTATTGAAGTCTAGCGATCCATCTTCTTCCAGGCATCAAAGGTCTTCCAGTGTGGCACCATCTTCCATATTCATCCCGGCGGCACAAAGGCAGAGCGGAGGCGGCACATCATCTGACTTGGAGGTCCTCTTCATGTGATCGTCCGCTGCACTTTTAATATTGAATGCAATGTACCCCTTTTATATTGGGGTACCTTGCATTACTATTGGCTGACATTTTCAAATCAGCCAATAGGATGTAAGCAGCTCTCATCCTATTGGCTAATTTGACATTTTCAGCCAATACGAATGCAAGGTACTCTAATATAAAAGGGGTACCTAGCATTAATAATTCAGTGTGTGGCGGGCGATCGCATAAAGAGGACCTCCACTTTGCTGATAGCTGCCGAGGATGACCACCGCTCTGGATCCAGGCATCAAAAGATGAATGAAGATGGATCCGCCTGGATAAAGACTTTTCTCCGCCTGGAAGAAGATGGTGAGTAAATTTTTTGGGGTTAGTGTTATTTTTTTTTTTTGTGTGGGATTTTTTTTAGATTAGGGATTTCTTTATTGTCATGGGTAGTAAAAGAGCAGATTGCCCAAGCAAATGCACCTTTAGGGGCAATGAGTAGATTAGGTTATTTTTTTAGTTAGGTCTTTTTTATTTTCGGGGTTGGGTGGGTGGGGGATTGTACTGTTAGGGGGGTTTGTATTTTTATTTCCATTGGCCTAGATTTGGAGTTTGGCATTAGCCGGGAAAACCAGCGTTAGAGGCTCCTAACGCTGGTTTTGGCCGCCCGCTGGTATTTGGAGTCAGTGATTAAAGGGTCTAACGCTCACTTTTCAGCCGCGACTTTTCCATACCGCAGATCCCCTTACGTCAATTGCGTATCCTATCTTTTCAATGGGATCTTCCTAACGCCGGTATTTAGAGTCGTTTCTGAAGTGAGCGTTAGAGCTCTAACGACAAAACTCCAGCCGCAGGAAAATAGCAGTAGTTAAGAGCTTTCTGGGCTAATGCCGGTTCATAAAGCTCTTAACTACTGTACCCTAAAGTACACAAACACCCATAAACTACCTATGTACCCCTAAACCGAGCTCCCCCCACATCGCCGCCACTCGATTAAAAATTTTTAACCCCTAATCTGCCGACCGCCACCTACGTTATACTTATGTACCCCTAATCTGCTGCCCCTAACCCCACCGAGCCCTGTATTACATTTATTAACCCCTAACCTGCCCCCCACAACGTCGCCGCCAGCTACTTACAATAATTAACCCCTAATCTGCCGACCGCAAAGCGCCGCCACCTACGTTATCCTTATGTACCCCTAATCTGCTGCCCCTAACACCGCCGACCCCTATATTATATTTATTAACCCCTAATCTGCCCCCCTCAATGTCGCCGACACCTGCCTACACTTATTAACCCCTAATCTGCCGAGCGGACCTGAGCGCTACTATAATAAATGTATTAACCCCTAATCCGCCTCACTAACCCTATCATAAATAGTATTAACCCCTAATCTGCCCTCCCTAACATCGTCGACACCTAACTTCAATTATTAACCCCTAATCTGACGACCGGAGCTCATCGCTACTATAATAAATGGATTAACCCCTAAAGCTAAGTCTAACCCTAACTCTAACACCCCCCTAAGTTAAATATAATTTAAATCTAACGAAATAAATTAACTCTTATTAAATAAATTATTCCTATTTAAAGCTAAATACTTACCTGTAAAATACATCCTAATATAGCTACAATATAAATTATAATTATATTATAGCTATTTTAGGATTTATATTTATTTTACAGGCAACTTGGTAATTATTTTAACCAGGTACAATAGCTATTTAATAGTTACCTAGTTAAAATAATAACAAATTTACCTGTAAAATAAATCCTAACCTAAGATATAATTAAACCTAACACTACCCTATCAATAAATTAATTAAATAAACTACCTACAATTACCTACAATTAACCTAACACTACACTATCAATAAATTAATTAAACACAATTCCTACAAATAAATACAATTAAATAAACTAGCTAAAGTACAAAAAATAAAAAAGAACTAAGTTACAAAAATTAAAAAAATATTTACAAACATAAGAAAAATATTACAACAATTTTAAAATAATTACACCTACTCTAAGCCCCCTAATAAAATAACAAAGCCCCCCAAAATAAAAAATTCCCTACCCTATTCTAAATTAAAAAAGGTAAAAGCTCTTTTACCTTACCAGCCCTGAACAGGGCCCTTTGCGGGACATGCCCCAAGAATTTCAGCTCTTTTGCCTGTAAAAAAAAACATACAATACCCCCCCCCCAACATTACAACCCACCACCCACATACCCCTAATCTAACCCAAACCCCCCTTAAATAAACCTAACACTAAGCCCCTGAAGATCTTCCTACCTTGTCTTCACCATCCAGGTTCACCGATCCGTCCTGAAGAGCTCCTCCGATGTCCTGATCCAAGCCCAAGCGGGGGGCTGAAGAGGTCCATGATCCGGTCAAAGTCTTCATCCAAGCGGGGCAGAAGAGGATCTTCCATCCGATTGAAGTCTTCATCCAGGCGGCATCTTCTATGGTCTTCTATCCAGAGCGAAGCGGCAGGATCCTGAAGACCTCCAGCGCGGAACATCCATCCGGCCCGACGACTGAACGATGAATGACTGTTCCTTTAAGGGACGTCATCCAAGATGGCGTCCCTCGAATTCCGATTGGCTGATAGGATTCTATCAGCCAATCGGAATTAAGGTAGGAATTTTCTGATTGGCTGATGGAATCAGCCAATCAGAATCAAGTTCAATCCGATTGGCTGATCCAATCAGCCTATCAGATTGAGCTCGCATTCTATTGGCTGATCGGAACAGCCAATAGAATGCAAGCTCAATCTGATTGGCTGATTGGATCAGCCAATCGGATTGAACTTGATTCTGATTGGCTGATTCCATCAGCCAATCAGAAAATTCCTACCTTAATTCCGATTGGCTGATAGAATCCTATCAGCCAATCGGAATTCGAGGGACGCCATCTTGGATGACGTCCCTTAAAGGAACAGTCATTCGTCGTTCAGTCGTCGGGCCGGATGGATGTTCCGCGCTGGAGGTCTTCAGGATCCTGCCGCTTCGCTCCGGATAGAAGACCATAGAAGATGCCGCCTGGATGAAGACTTCAATCGGATGGAAGATCCTCTTCTGCCCCGCTTGGATGAAGACTTTGACCGGATCATGGACCTCTTCAGCCCCCCGCTTGGGCTTGGATCAGGACATCGGAGGAGCTCTTCAGGACGGATCAGTGAACCTGGATGGTGAAGATAAGGTAGGAAGATCTTCAGGGGCTTAGTGTTAGGTTTATTTAAGGGGGGTTTGGGTTAGATTAGGGGTATGTGGGTGGTGGGTTGTAATGTTGGGGGGGGGGGTATTGTATGGTTTTTTTTACAGGCAAAAGAGCTGAAATTCTTGGGGCATGCCCCGCAAAGGGCCCTGTTCAGGGCTGGTAAGGTAAAAGAGCTTTTACCTTTTTTAATTTAGAATAGGGTAGGGAATTTTTTATTTTGGGGGGCTTTGTTATTTTATTAGGGGGCTTAGAGTAGGTGTAATTAGTTTAAAATTGTTGTAATATTTTTCTTATGTTTGTAAATATTTTTTTATTTTTTGTAACTTAGTTCTTTTTTATTTTTTGTACTTTAGCTAGTTTATTTAATTGTATTTATTTGTAGGAATTGTGTTTAATTAATTTATTGATAGTGTAGTGTTAGGTTAATTGTAGGTAATTGTAGGTAGTTTATTTAATTAATTTATTGATAGGGTAGTGTTAGGTTTAATTATATCTTAGGTTAGGATTTATTTTACAGGTAAATTTGTTATTATTTTAACTAGGTAACTATTAAATAGCTATTGTACCTGGTTAAAATAATTACCAAGTTGCCTGTAAAATAAATATAAATCCTAAAATAGCTATAATATAATTATAATTTATATTGTAGCTATATTAGGATGTATTTTACAGGTAAGTATTTAGCTTTAAATAGGAATAATTTATTTAATAAGAGTTAATTTATTTCGTTAGATTTAAATTATATTTAACTTAGGGGGGTGTTAGAGTTAGGGTTAGACTTAGCTTTAGGGGTTAATCCATTTATTATAGTAGCGGTGAGCTCCGGTCGTCAGATTAGGGGTTAATAATTGAAGTTAGGTGTCGGCGATGTTAGGGAGGCCAGATTAGGGGTTAATACTATTTATTATAGGGTTAGTGAGGCGGATTAGGGGTTAATACATTTATTATAGTGGCGCTCAGGTCCGCTCGGCAGATTAGGGGTTAATAAGTGTAGGCAGGTGTCGGCGACGTTGTGGGGGGCAGATTAGGGGTTAATAAATATAATATAGGGGTCGGCGGTGTTAGGGGCAGCAGATTAGGGGTACATAGGGATAACGTAGGTTGCGGCGGTTTACGGAGCGGCAGATTAGGGGTTAAAAAAAATATGCAGGGGTCAGCGATAGCGGGAGCGGCAGATTAGGGGTTAATAAGTGTAAGGTTAGGGGTGTTTAGACTCGGGGTACATGTTAGAGTGTTAGGTGCAGACGTAGGAAGTGTTTCCCCATAGGAAACAATGGGGCTGCGTTAGGAGCTGAACGCTGCTTTTTTGCAGGTGTTAGGTTTTTTTTCAGCTCAAACAGCCCCATTGTTTTCTATGGGGGAATCGTGCACGAGCACGTTTTTGAGGCTGGCCGCGTCCGTAAGCAACTCTGGTATCGAGAGTTGCATTTGCAGTAAAAATGCTCTACGCTCATTTTTTGGAGCCTAACGCAGCATTTGTTTGAACTCTCGATACCAGAGTTAAATTTATGGTGCGGCCAGAAAAAAGCCTGCGGAGCGTTAACAGCCCTTCTACCGCAAAACTCCAAATCTAGGCCTTAGAGAGCTGTTATCTTTATGGCAATGCCCTACAAAAGGCCCTTTTGGGCTATTGGTAGTTTATTGTTAGATTAGGGTGTGTTTTATTTTGGGGTGGCTTTTTTGTTTTTAAGGGGGATTAGATTAGGAATAATTTTTATTTTGGATAATATAGGTTTTTTTCTGTAATCTTAGCTTTTTTATTTTTTGTAATCTTTTTATTTTATTTTAATTTAATCTTATTTTTTAATTTTATGTAATCTTGTTTTTTTTTATTTTTATGTAATGTTAGGATTTAATATTTTGGATAATGTTAGTTTTTTTTAAAGAAATTTATTTTTTATTTTTAATTATATTTTAATGTAGCTATTTTTTTAATGTTGTATTTTAATTTGTGTAATGTAGGGGGTGTTAGGTTAGGGAGCTTAGTTATTAGATTAATAATTTGTGTTGTGGGGGAATGATGGATTAAGGGTTAATAACTTTATTAGGCAGTTTGGGTTTTGGGGGGTTGGCGGTCTAGGCATTAATAATCCAGATGGAGGGAGTGCTAAAGAGGCTAAAGTGGTTGAAAATATGCAAATGTAAATAGAAACTAAAGTCTATAACAATTTATTATCTAAAACATACAGACATCTAAAATAAATAACAGTAAATAACAGTAGGGTACCCTATCAATTAAAACATAATACATATAACAATAGTGAAAATAGAAGTTCAATATATAATGCCCCAAAGTTGGCAATATAAACCAATGTGCACAAAAGATTGTCCCACTTTCTAGATGAAATTCCTAATGTGTGTCCCAACAGGAAATAAGGATAAAAATAAAAGTTAAAAATAATGAAAAATGGTAATAGTGTCCTTGTTATCCTTAATAGATTCCTTAGTGGAAAAAAAAACCTGTAATGATTCCTTAGTAAAAAAAAACCTGTAATAAGAAAAAACAACATAGTGCAACATCACAAGTAACAATCCAGCCCTATATTGGAGTAAGGCTTACCGATTTAGGAAGCTCAAGCAGTTCCCTTCAAAGCATTTTGTCCCTAACGTGGGCGTTTCAAGATGGTGACTGCTCTCATTCTCTGAAATAAAAAAGCCTGTATTGGCCAATCGGGTAACTCCATTTTCCCGCCAAAACATATTGCCCTTAAACCGACCATTATATCTATTTTTGTGTTCAGCTTATTCCCTTAAACAAAATGTTTGAATTTCCAGTTCCTAGTTTTGACTTCCGGTTCCATTTTTTTTTTTTTTTTTGGTTGCGGTATTTGAACTTCCAGTTCCGGTTTTTATTTTACAGTGTATTATGGAATTGTAGTATCCTTATCGGCTCATATAGGCAGTCAGTTATTCATAATTCTTTATAACTAGGAATGGGCTTGAGTGATATCATATGTTATAAATTTATAAGAACTTTACAAGTATAACAATTTTATTTGTATTGCAAAATTTCAATAGTAAATTGAAATGTAGATATAAACCTAAGATTACTAAATTATATATGCTAAAGTGCTAAAATTAAAAAAAATTGAAGTGGGGATTAAAAGTCATGTTTACTCAAGCTTCCTAATAATACATATTGCTACTATGTGAGGAATGATTGCATTTTTATATAAAATACATTAATGTATAAAAGCTATTTTGGACAATTAAAAATAGTAATAGTTAAATACACAGAAATATCTAAATGTAAAAAATACATCAATACAAAATTGGACGGTTCTAAATTTAATATTTGGAAACATCAGCTTCAGATATATGAATCATCTTCACATTCACAATATAAAAATCTCTTATACATATAAAAAATACATAAAATTATAACACTAAACTATATATCGTATACTTAAAGTTATATCTAATGAATTAGATTAAGTATTAATGGACATTTAAAGATAAACTCCATACAAATATTTCTCAGATGATATTCAGATTATGCAAAGGGTTTGTATATGATCTTAATAACGTATATATAAACATATCCACAAAAACAGTAGATATGTATATGAATTGGTTGAAACTTGTTAGAATTATTATTAAATATAATTTTATGCAAATTCTTTATAGACATATAAGGAAAGTGACTGTGTTATACGTACAATACCAAATTATATGAGATGGAGGATTTCAAAATCAGCATTAAGGTCTCTAGGCTAGGGTATAAACAATCCATTTGGAAAATCCATTTAGCTTCAGCTTATAATAATTTCGTATTATAATCTCCTCCTCTCCATTGCCTTTTTACTTTGCAAATCCGCATATATCTCAAACTAGAGTTTTTGCTTCCGTGTTTCTCTCTAAATTGCCTGTACAGTGGTATGTCATCTCTTTCATGTTTGATGGCTAGGAGGTGTTTCCTAATACTATCCCTCACACTGCGTGAGGTCTGGAAAATATATTGTAGACCACAGCCATATCATGTAGATAACCCCTTTATCCTTGCAGCGAATTATATTATTTATTTTAAAAATCTCTTTATTAACATTGGATGAATTTTTTTTAACTTTTAATGCCATGTTTATATGCTTTACACAAGCCGCATGGAAAGAACCCTTTGAGTCTTTTCCCTTTTATGTCTATTTTATACCAATTATTTTTAGTTGATTTTACTGTGGGAGCTAGATGTGTTTTTAAGTTATTCCTTTTTCGATAAATGAATTGACGGATACCTCTCAATTTCTCACTTAAAATATTGTCATAATTCAAAAGGTTCCAGTTTTTTCAAATAATATTTTCAATCAGATATCTATTCTCGCTATATTCCGTTATGAATGGGACATAAATATTGTCTTTGTCATGAATTTTCTTCTCTTTATATGTTAAAAGAGAGTTGCTATCTATTTGACTGATGTTCTCAATGGTACTTTTTAATATGTCCTCATCATAACCTCTTTCCAATTATCTTTTTTTTCAATAGCTGTGACTGTTCCAACCATTTTTCGTTTTTGGAACAATTCTTTTTAACACAAAGTAGCTGGCTTTTTGGAATATTTGCGTTCCATAGCTTGTGGTGGCAGCTATTTTGGTAAATGTAATTATTACAATCGACCTCCTTGAAAAAGGTTGAGGTTTTTACCTTCATTTATCTCAATCTTCATATCTTAAAAGGTGATGTTAGTGTAACTGTTTTCAAAATATTGAATGAATATATTGAGGTTATAATCATTTTGGTTCATAATGTCAATATTAGTAAAGCATAGATCGGCACAAATCTGGTCCCCATTGCCATTCCACACAATTGATTATAAAATGTATTGTCAAAGTTGAATTAATTGTGTGTGAGTGTATATCGAATACCTCCTAAAATGAAATTATTTTGGATGTCTGCCATAATGTTATCTTTGTTAAGAAAAAACTTTATGGGTTCTATTCCTTCTTTGTGTGGTATACTTGTGTATAGCGATGTGGCGTCACATTTGACAAGAATATACTTTTTGTCCCAAGTGATCTTATTTAGTATATTTAACAGTTGTGTAGAATCCTTTAGGTATGAAAGTAATGTACACATATATTTCTGTAGATTTCCATTAAGATGGAAAACATAAATTATGCTTACCTGATAATTTCATTTCCATCTGTGGGAGGAGAGTCCACTGCTTCCGCCCATTTCTCTGGTGGGCGGACCTAAATTTAATTGTATTCTTCTGGTATCATTTATATCCTGATATTTCTTCTACTGTTCCTTGTTCCCTTAGAAGAATGACTGGTGGATGAGGTGAGTGGGAGAGGTATTTAAGCCTGTGGGGAATATTTATCAAAGGTCTGGTGGACCTGATCCAAAAGTGCGGATCATGTCCGACATACCTCGCTGAATGCGGAGAGCAATACGTTCTCTGTATTCAGCATTGCAACAAAAGCTCTTGTGAGCTGCTGGTGCAACACTGCCCCCTGCAGATTTGCGGCCAATCGGCCACCAGCAGGGAGGTGTCAATCAACCTGATCATACTCGATCGGGTTGATTTCTGGCGATCTCTGTTCCCCTGCACAGAGCAGGAGAACAGGGTTATGGAGCAGCGGTCTTTAGACCATTGCTTCACAACTGTTGTTTCTGGCGAGCCTGCAGGCTCAACAGAAACACAAGCCCTCAAGCTCCATCCGAAACTTGATAAATTGGCCCCTTTGGCTGGGGTGTCTTTGCCTCCTCCTGGTGGCCAGGTTCTTAATCCCCACAAGTAATGAATGAAGCAGTGGACATCCTCCCACAGATGGAAATGAAATTATCAGGTAAGCATAATTTATGTTTTCTTGGGTAATCATATTGGGTTATTGGATTAGCTAAATTATTTCCCAGATTTTTGTAATTATTACGTTGTCTTAGGTAATCATTTTGGCGTATTTTTGGTGTATATGTAAGGTGGTGATAACCCATATCCACATTTATACGGTTCAGGGGTTCCCTTGTTCTATTATTGTTTGTGTTATTCCAACTGTTCATTTTTTTTTCTATTATTGGGTTGTCTGTTATATGAAACAATCTTCCAATTTTGGTTTTCCACCATCTGTGTTTGTCTTTTATATTCCAAAATCTTAGAGGGGTCTTTGTTGTCCTTAATTACTTCCTTTGCATTCGGGTTTAAGATCTTGTTTATTTTTTTGGACTTTTTAATATAGAATAATATCATCCTTTATCTTTTTAACCCTAATGCAAAGTTGTTCTTGTTTTAATTTGTATATGTTAGTATGTTTTAAGGATTCTACCTTATTTTCCTCCATTTTTATTTCTGTGTCTATTTTCAATAACATCTGATCTCTATATTCTATTATAATTCTCATCAGTTTCTGTGAGGTTTCCAATATGGTTTTGTTCCATTTATCTAAGAGTTCTGGGTTGTCTAAATTAAATGCACAATCCTTATTAATTAATAGGCCTTTCGGGATAACTAATTCAAGGCATTTTTTTAAGAAATGAAATCTCAGCTTTATATCGGGACATCCTAAAACATGTAATGTGAAAATGGCTTAATGTAGCTTAATGAGTAAAAAAAGTGTCCAAATGTTAATCAATTGCTGCATAATTTTGCACAACTCAATATTTCCACTATCCAAGCCTATCCTAGAAGTTTTATGGATTTTGGTGTCCCACAAGGCAAATAAGTGACATTAAGCTTGTTTTTTGGGGAGCTTAATATGGCTTAACGTACAAAATTGAGCTTAGATGTTAACCAATTTCCCCAAAACTTACCACAATACATTAGTCTATGCATTCAAACATATTATCAAAATTTCAAGACATTTAATAAAACATACCAAAAGTTATTCACATTTAACTATTTTTTTACAATCCTAAAACATTTAATGTGAGCAGCTTAATGTAACAAGAGCTTAATGTACCAAAATTCACGTAAACATCAATAAACTGCCTTGAGACTTGGCACAAACTCAATTTTTCATGTTCAAAACCAATCCTAGAAGTTTCATGGATTTTGGTTTCCACAAGTCAAATGAGGGACATTAAGCTTAATTTTTGGGGAGCTTAATGGGGCTTAACGTACAAAATTGAACTTAGATGTTAACCAATTTCCCCCAAACTTCCCACAATACATTAATTTATCTATTCAAACATATTATGAAAATTTCAGGACATTTGATTAAACAAATCAAAAGTTATTTGCATTTAACTATTTTTTTACAATCCTAAAACATTTAATGTGAGCTGCTTAATGTAAAAAGAGCTTAATGTACCAAAATTTGCCTAAACATCAATCAATTGCCTTGAAACTTGGCAAAAACTCAGTTTTTCACTTTTCAAACCAATCCTAGAAGTTTCATGGATTTTGGTTTCCCACAAGGCAAATGAGTGACATTAAGCTTGTTTTTTTGGGGTGCTTAATGTGGCTTAATGTACAAAATTGAACTTAGATGTTAACCAATTTCCCCCAAACTTCCCACAATTCATTATCTGAAAATTTCAGGACATTTGATAAAACATACCAAAAGTTATTCGCATTTAACAATTTTACACCTTAACTTTAAATTAAAATTACAACATCCCTATCTTCAAATAAATTAAAACTAGCCTGTAAAATTAAAATAAACTAACTTTAAACTATTAATTAACCTACCCTAACTATTATACTACAATTACATTAAACTACCAATTAAATAAACTAAATTACATATTAAAAAACCTAACCCTACTAAAATTATTTAAATATACAATTAAACATTATTACAAAGTCCAAAGTCCAAAAAAAAAACCAAGTTACCAAAAAACAAACACTAAATTATGAAAAATAACAAACCAAATTATTAAAAATATTTTTTTACACCTAATCTAATAGCCCTATCAAAATAAAAAAGCCCCCCCAAAATAAAAAAAAACATAGCCTACAATAAACTACCAATGGCCCTTAAAAGGGCATTTTGTGGGGCATTGCCCCAAAGATATCAGCTCTTTTACCAGTAATAAAAATACAAACAACCCCCCAACAGTAAAACCCACAACCCATCCAACCAACCCCCCCCCCAATTAAAATAACTCTCTAAAATAACCTAAGCTAACCATTGTCCTGAAAGGGCATTTGTAAGGGCATTGCCCTTAAAAGGGCATTTAGCTCTTTTGCCATGCCCTGAAAAGGGCAATCATCTTTTTATGAAAAGCCCAGACCCTAAGCTAAAATAAAAACTGACCCAAAAACACCCTTAAAAAAAAAAACTAACACTAACCCCAGACGATCCACTTACAGTTATTGAAGTCCCGCTTGAAGGATCCATCCAGGAGGTGAAGTCTTCATTCAGGCGGCCTCTTCAATCTTCATCCAGCCGGGGAAGTCTTTATCCAGACCGGCGCGGAGTGGGTCCATCCTGAAGACATTCGGCGCTGAGCATCCTCTTCATACGGTTGCCGCCGTATGCTGCTAAAATCCTATTGGCTGTTCAAATCAGCCAATAGGATTAAGCTCTCATCCTATTGGCTGTTCTAATCAGCCAATATGATTGGAACAGCCAATAGGATTTTAGCAGCTTTAATTCCTATTGGCTGCTAGAAATCTTTCAGCCAATAGGAATGCAAGGGACGCCATCTTTGATCTCGTCCCTTGCATTGAAGTTCCAGTGTACAGCGTTGACCACATGAATAGGATGCTCTGTGTCGGATGTCTTCAGGATCGACCTGCTTCATGCCGGATGGATGAAGATAGAAGATGCCCTTCTTGATGAAGACTTCTTGCCGCATGGATGAAGAATTCTTGCCGCCTAGATGAGGACTTCGCCAGCTGGATGGATCCTTCAAGCAGGACTTCAAGAACTGTAACTGGATTGTTGGGGGTTAGTGTTAGGTTTTTTAAGATTTTTTTGGTGGGTTTTATTTTTACTTTTTTTTTTTAAATATTTTTTATTGAGGTTTTGCGTAACAAACATAAAACATAGAACACCTTTTGACAACAGCAAAAAAAAAGATACAAATACAATTGAATAAAATAATTTGACAATTATAAAATACACAGTGAGTAGGCTAATGGAACTTCAAATTTGTAATAATATAGTGAAAATAATTGACCAATTGAGAACACACTTTTAGACCATAAGGTCTATGAGAATAAAAGACAACTGCTGGTCGGATAGTAGCTCTGTACGAGCTTCAGTATGCAAAAGAATGAATATATAATATGGGGGGAATTTCAGTGGGTAAGCACCGCTATGTAAATGAGGGAAAGGGTGGAGGGGCGCAGCCATATATACAAGGGCAATTTAGGAAATATAGAATTATATATAATGTCAAATATTAATAATATAGAGTACAAGTGGTGAATAGACTTATAGTGCAACATTTAGGTCCTTTCTTGAAACCTTAGCCACAAGCTCAAAATACATATATCAATTAGGAAGCAATAGTATATGATAACAATAGCAATTTAACTTTTTAATCCCACAGCGTCACTGTCTAAGTAGTTACTATATACCTATTAGGATGGGGCATTAAGCTGAAGCTTGGATTAACACAAATGTAGAATGTAACAGGTAAGTACGACTATATTAATATCTAGCTTTGACACAGTGTAACAATCTATATATACATAGGAAAATGAGTAGAACGCTTGAGATAGTCGGGGGGGGGGAGGGCAGACACTCTAATTGTCTATATAGGTAATAGAAAATCAGGGAGCTATTAATTAAAATAAAGATAAAACAGCATAGTGATTGTAAGTTCCCACTGGAATAGGGCTACCAATTCCTCCTGTATTTGTTTGTTAAATTTTGTCTGGTGTCTCATCTGGTGTATTTTACTGTCCTTTTATCTTTGTTACCTATGAACAGCGCTGCGAAATCTGTTGCCGCTTTATAAATAAAGAATAATAATAATAGTGAGAGGAATCTATAGTCCTACTGTATATTTTCAGCAAAACAAATAAAAATAGATTATAATGGACTATATTAATAACATAGCGAGTATCCCATCAAGGGGATTCCAACAAGAGGACTCCAACTAGCAGACTGGACATCTCTAGAGAATGTTAATAGTTATTAGATACAGATAGGTAGGTGAGAATTCAGATGTAAATCTTCAGTCATATAAAAAGTAGACACCAAACGTTTAGAGGGTACCAGGCATTACAACGATAACAGCAGATATCAGGTTGGAGTTTGCTCATGGCTGAAAAGACATTATTAAATTAACCCTCACTAGTACAAGTATAGGCAATATCCTAGCAAGAGGTTTCTTAAGTTAAAATCCACTGGGGTTACTCTGTCAAAATAGGAAATCCTCTGCTAGCAGAGATATTTGTATTTAATAGCCAGCATATACCTCCGCAAATCAATCTTAAATAATGAATAGTTTGCAAATAAGGTATACAAAAGTCTAGACTATAATTGTAATGATATGGTCTCTGAAATATCTCAATGAATAGGAGATTAATATTGAACAATCTTGTTGCTTTTAAATAAATAATAAACTATGCCTATAAACTTAAGTAGATGGAAGTACTTATGCAAAAAGTGGGTAAGATTTTGGCCATAGTGCAATTAATAATGTGGCAAGAGCTTACGGCTTGTTTTGAGCTAGGCATTGTTCTAACTTATTCTGGTATCCCTTGCACTTAGCCTGAGAATACATAGAGATGCTAAAATAGCATTGTACAGTAACAAACTCTCAAAGCCAGTGACAGCCTATCTCACGGGCCAGTGGCTTGTAAATTACAAGAATATGGGAGACTAGTAAACGTGGTAGACCTTGCTGAATACAGTGCTTAAATCTATGAGGTATGACTAAATATAAGGACATTTTGAGCTGAGATAGGATCAATAAAGCAGATAAGCTTGTGATTATTAGTGAGCTCTGAATACGCCATCAGTCTATCGTTGTATTCTACTATTAATACATGTATAGGTGACAGATACAATAAACTGGATGGAGAGTAAGCCTCCTAATTAAAAGAGTAATAAGGAGAGGTAGGCGCAGTAGAAAAGGGTAACTAGCTACTGTATCTCAATAGTACTGCAGAACAGTTATCAGCTAGTGTGTGCATACTGTATATTAATGCATCAAACCTAAAAGTTATCATATATTAAATACATCACCTAGTCTTAAACTAGCTGAGTATAATTCCAACATATATATATACATAAACTTTTACTAACCGTTGTTTAAACGAACAAGTAAGGAAAAGAAGGCATAAGTTAAGGGGACTCAGCTTACAGGCAGATTAGAGAGGCTATATCCGTAGTAGACATTTAACAATGAAAAAGCCTCTAGAAAGCTTGTATGTGTTGACAGTGTAGCTCTCCAGTGAATGGAATTACAAATATTTTAAGTCCTACATCATGCAAACGAATGGGGTACAGCTGAGCGAGTATTACTGTGAAACACAACCATATGTGCTCTGAGTCAGCTAGGTAGACAAGTAGACAAAAAAAACATCTTAGTTGTGTACTGGGGAAGTCTTATCCCATCTTAACCGTTGCTTGCAATAAAATAAGGGAGGATGAGGATTAGAGAGAATAGGCTTGCACCAATGTCCGTAAGAGAGCGTACTACTCTAGCCGATGCCAAATCTGTGCATGCGGGGTCCCATCTCGTTCCTGTGGTCATATAGAGTCTTATAAGAGAACTGATCCTGGGGCGGCAAGTATCAGAGTTCTGTATGTCTGAAGTAAACCACATCAGAGAGATAGCCATGCCACCCATGCTGCAGTACCTATGCGCATAGTCCTATAGCCACGTAACACTGGAGCATAGCAAGGAGTTCACCAGAGGAGTCGGCCGCCCCCTCTGTAATGTACATACAATAATAATTATGGTTGCAGGCCTGAGCTCTTCTACTCTTCTCATCCCAACTTCCTTGCGCTTCTATTTGCAGGAAAAGACGGACACCACTATGTGTTGGCTTACCCGTCTGATGGCCACCGGAAGGACCTGGTGCTGTAGGTGAATTAGTATAAGGCAGCTCCCAATGCTGAGCTGTACTTGAAATCACATTGAGTGACCGGGCTGGAAGGGCATCTATATAATAAGGCAATGGCTCCTCAGAGGAGCACACGTCACCGATCGGACCAGCACTCTCCACACAAAGTTCCAAGCTAGGAGAAGAGCAAATTGGCATGGTAAACTCTGAGTGTAAAGAGACAAGCAAGTCCTCCATTTTGCTGCAATATGCTGCTTCAAATTTTTCCAGCACCATTTTGATGTCATGATAGGATTCCTCCATTGCTCGCTACGGTCTTCGTGATAATGTAGCTAATTAGATAATCCAGCTTCTCCTGTTGAAGCACATCCCCTCCTTTCCTTCTTAATCTGGCTCCACAGGGTAGATGTTATATACCAGCGACAGAGATATATAGAGTGTCCCAATAGATAGTACAGTGTCCTGTGTTTCAGAGTAGTAATTTACAGTAAAACTAAAAAAAATACCCCATTTAGTGGAATATAACTTAAGGAGCTCATATGAAACACGTCTGTTAGCTTCAACAGTTGGCTACGCCCCCAGGTTTTATTTTTTACATTAGGGTCTGGGCAGTAAAAGAGCTGAATGCTCTTTTAAGGGCAATGCCCATACAAATGCCCTTTTCAGGGCAATAGGTAGCTTAGGTTATTTTAGATAGTTTGATTTATTTGGGGGGGTTTGTTGGGTGGTTGGTTTTACTGTTGGGGGGGGTGTTTGTATTTTTTTTTAACAGGTAAATGCCCACAAAAGGCCCTTTTAAGGGACAATGGTAGTTTATTGCAGGCTAGGGTTTTTTATGTTGGGGGGCATTTTATTTTGATAGGGCTATTAGATTAGGTGTAAAAATGTTTATTTTTGATAATTTGGTTAGTGATTGTTTTTCTTGGTAACTAACGGCTAGATTTAGAGTTTGGCGTTAGCCGTCAAAACCAGCGTTAGAGGCTCCTAACGCTGGTTTTAGGCTACCGCTGGCATTTAGAGTCAGTCAGGAAAGGGTCTAATGCTCACTTTGCAGCCTCGACTTTTCCATACCGCAGATCCCCTTACGTCAATTGCATATCCTATCTTTTCAATTAAATCTTTCTAACGCCGGTATTTAGAGTCGTGGCTGAAGTGAGCGTTAGAAATCTAACGACAAAACTCCAGCCGCTGAAAAAAGTCAGTAGTTAAGAGCTTTCTGGGGTTTATAAAGCTCTTAACTACTGTGCTCTAAAGTACACTAACACCCATAAACTACCTATGTACCCCTAAACCGAGGCCCCCCCACATCGCCGCCACTCTATTAAAATGTTTTAACCCCTAATCTGCCGCTCCGTACACCGCCGCCACCTACGTTATCCCTATGTACCCCTAATCTGCTGCCCCTAATACCGCCGACCCCTATATTATATTTATTAACCCCTAATCTGCTGCCCCCGCTATCGCTGACCCCTGCATATTATTATTAACCCCTAATCTGCTGCTCCATACACCGCCGCAACCTACATTATACCTATGTACCCCTAATCTGCTGCCCCTAACACAGCCGACCCCTATATTATATTTATTAACCCCTAATCTGCCACCTCCACCTACCTACAATTATTAACCCCTAATCTGCCGACCGGACCACACCACTACTATAATAAATGTATTAACCCCTAAAGCTAAGTCTAACCCTAAACCTAACACCCCCCTAACTTAAATATAATTTAAATCTAACGAAATAAATTAACTCTTATTAAATACATTATTCCTATTAAAAGCTAAATACTTACCTGTAAAATGAATCCTAATATAGCTACAATATAAATTATAATTATATTGTAGCTATTTTAGGATTAATATTTATTTTACAGGCAACTTTGTAATTATTTTAACCAGGTACAATAGCTATTAAATAGTTAAGAACTATTTAATAGCTAAAATAGTTAAAATAATTACAAAATTACCTGTAAAATAAATCCTAACCTAAGTTACAATTAAACCTAACACTATAGTAGTGTTAGGTTTAATTGTAACTTAGGTTAGGATTTATTTTACAGGTAATTTTGTAATTATTTTAACTAGGTAGCTATTAAATAGTTATTAACTATTTAATAGCTATTGTACCTGGTTAAAATAATTACAAAGTTACCTGTAAAATAAATATTAATCCTAAAATAGCTATAATATAATTATAATTTATATTGTAGCTATATTAGGATTTATTTTACAGGTAAGTATTTAGCTTTACATAGGAATAATTTATTTAATAAGAGATAATTAATTTAGTTAGATTAAAATTATATTTAATTTAGGGGGGTGTTAGTGTTAGGGTTAGACTTAGCTTTAGGGGTTAATACATTTATTAGAATAGTGGTGAGCTCCAGTCGGCAGATTAGGGGTTAATAATTGAAGTTAGGTGTCGGCGATGTTAGGGAGGGCAGATTAGGGGTTAATACTATTTATTATAGGGTTAGTGAGGCGGATTAGGGGTTAATAACTTTATTATAGTAGCAGTGCGGTCCGCTCGGCAGATTAGGGGTTAATAAGTGTAGGCAGGTGGAGGCGACATTGAGGGGGGCAGATTAGGGGTTAATAAATATAATATAGGGGTCGGCGGTGTTAGGGGCAGCAGATTAGGGGTACATAGGGATAATGTAAGTAGCGGCGGTTTACGGAGCGGCAGATTAGGGGTTAATAATAATTTGCAGGGGTCAGCAATAGCGGGGGCGGCAGAATAGGGGTTAATAAGTGTAAGGTTAGGGGTGTTTAGACTCGGGGTACATGTTAGAATGTTAGGTGCAGATGTAGGAAGTGTTTCCCCATAGGAAACAATGGTGCTGCGTTAGGAGCTGAAAGCGGCTTTTTTGCAGGTGTTAGGTTTTTTTTCAGCTCAAACAGCCCTGGTATCGAGAGTTGCAGTTGCGTTAAATATGCTCTACGCTCCTTTTTTGGAGCCTAACGCAGCCTTTATGTGGACTCTCAATACCAGAGTTATTTTTATGGTGCGGCCAGAAAAAAGCCAGCGCTAGCTACGCGGGTCCTTACCGACAAAACTCTAAATCTAGCCGTTAGTTCTTTTTTATTTTTTGTACTTTAGTTAGTTTATTTAATTGTATTTATTTGTAGGTATTGTATTTAATGAATTTATTGATAGTGTAGTGTTAGGTTTAATTGTAGGTAATTGTAGGTATTTAATTTAATTTATTTATTGATAGTGTAGTGTTAGGTTTAATTGTAGATAATTGTAGGTATTTTATTTAATTTATTTATTGATAGTGTAGTGTTAGGTTTAATTGTAACTTAGGTTAGGATTTATTTTACAGGTAATTTTGTAATTATTTTAACTAGGTAACTATTACATAGTTATTAACTATTTGATAGCTATTATAACTGGTTAAAATAATTACAAAGTTGCCTGTAAAATAAATATTAATCCTAAAATAGCTACAATATAATTATAATTTATATTGTAGCTATATTAGGATTTATTTTACAGGTAAGTATTTAGCTTTAAATAGGAATAATTTATTTAATAATAGTTAATTTATTTCATTAGATTTAAATTATATTTAAGTTAGGGGGGTGTTAGGGTTAGGGTTAGAATTAGCTTTAGGGGTTAATACATTTATTATAGTAGCGGTGTGGTACGGTCGGCAGATTAGGGGTTAATAATTGTAGGTAGGTGGAGTCAACGTTGGGGGCAGCAGATTAGGGGTTAATAAATATAATATAGGGGTCGGCTGTGTTAGGGGCAGTAGATTAGGGGTACATAGGTATAATGTAGGTTGCGGCGGTGTACGGAGCGGCAGATTAGGGGTTAATAATAATATGCAGGGGTCAGCGATAGCGGGGGCGGCAGATTAGGGGTTAATAAATATAATACAGGGGTCGGCGGTGTTAGGGGCAGCAGATTAGGGGTACATACGGATAATGTAGGTTGCGGCGGTGTACGGAGCGGCAGATTAGGGGTTAATAATAATATGCAGGGGTCAGCGATAGCGGGGGCGGTAGATTAGGGGTTAATAAGTGTAAGGTTAGGGGTGTTTAGACTCGGGGTACATGTTAGGGTGTTAGGTGCAGACTTAGGAAGTGTTTCCCCATAGGAAACAATGGGGCTGCGTTAGGAGCTGAACGCTGCTTTTTTCAGGTGTTTTTTTTCAGCTCAAACTGTCCCATTGTTTTCTATGGGGGAATCGTGCACAAGCACGTTTTTGAAGCTAGCCGCGTCCGTAAGCACCGCTGGTATCGAGAGTTGAAGTGGCGGTAAATATGCTCTACGCTCCCTTTTTTGGAGCCTAACGCACTGAAAACGCAGCCATTCTGTGAACTCTAAATACCAGCGGTATTTAAAAGGTGCAGGGGAAAAAAAGCATGCATAGCTAACGCACCCCTTTGGCCGCAGAACTCTAAATCTAGCCGTTAGTGTTTGTTTTTTTGTACTTTAGGACTTTGTTTTAATGTTTAATTGTATATTTAAATCATTTTAGTAGGGTTAAGTTTTTTAATATGTAATTTAGTTTATTTAATTGGTAGTTTAATTTAATTTTAGTATAATAGTTAGGGTAGGTTAATTAATAGTTTAAAATTAGTTTATTTTAAATCTACAGGTAAGTGTTAATTTATTTGAAGATAGGGATGTTGTAATTTTAATTTAAAGTTAAGGGGTTGTTAGGTTTAGGGGTTAATAGCTTAATTTAGTTTTTTTGCAATGTGGGGGGCTGAAGATTTAGGGGTTAATAGGTTTAGTTAGTGGTGATGTGGGAGGCCAGAGGTTTAGGGGTTAATAAGTTTATTTAGGTTGCAGCGGTTTCGGGAGCGGAGGTATAGGGGTTGGTATAGGGGTTAATAACTTTATTTATGTTGCGGCGGGGCCGGGGAGTGGCGGGATAGGGGTTAAAAAGCTTATTTCGGTTGGGGCGGTGTCGGGGAGCAGCAGGATAGGGGTTAAACACTTTAGTATAGTTGCAGCGTTTAGTGAAATGGTATAAATAATGTTCGGAAAAAGCCGAATAGACGCGCGATCAATGACTGCTAGTTAACAACAGTCCGATGCTCAACGCCCTGTACTTGGTTCGCGTGTTTTTGACAGCTTTTTTTTATAAATAAGGAGACAGTATTGAGATCTGCCACCGCAATGTTTGCCGATGTTAGGCGAGCGTATTGATACCGGCGAATGCAACATAGTTAATGCTTTGATAGATATCCCCTTAAATGTTTTAGGATTGTAAAAAAATAGTTAAATGTAAATTACTTTTGGTATGTTTTATTAAATATCCTGAAATTTTCAGAATATATTTGAATAGATAGATTAATGTATTGTGGGAAGTTTGGAGGAAATTGGTCAAAATCTAAGTTCAATTTTGTACGTTAAGCCATATTAAGCTCCCCAAAAAAACAAGCTTAATGTCACTCATTTGCCTTGTGGGAAACCAAAATCCATGAAACTTCTAGGATAGGTTTGGAAAGTGTAAAACTGAGTTTTTGCCAAGTTTCAAAGCAATTGATTGATTTTTAAGTGAATTTTGGTACATTAAGCTCTTTTTGCATTAAAGGGACACTGAACCCAATTTTTTTTCTTTCGTGATTCAGATAGAGAGGCCTATTTATCAAATGTCTGTCGGACCTGATCCAACAGTGTGGATCAGGTCTGACAGACGTTGCTGAATACGGAGAGCAATACACTCTCCGTATTCAGCATTGCACCAGAAGCTCACAAGAGTTTCTGGAGCAATGCTACACCCTGCAGACTCGCGGCCAATGGGCCTCCAGCAGGGAGGTGTCAATCAACCTGATCGTACTCTATCAGGTTGAATTTTGTACGATAAGCCACATTAAGCTCCCCAAAAAAAAACAAGCTTAATGTCACTCATTTGCCTTGTGGGAAACCAAAATCCATGAAACTTCTAGGATAGGTTTTAAAAGTGAAAAACAAATGCCTAGATTATGAGTTTTGCGTTAACAGGGGTGTGGTGCTAACGAGCAGTTTATGCTCACCACTCACTTACAGACAGTGCTGGTATTACGGGTTTTTACAAACCCGTCGTTAACCGCAAAAAAGTGATCGTAGAGCAAAATTTTGCTCCACATCTCACCTCAAAACCAGCGCTGCTTATGTAAGCGGTGAGCTCGCTGAATGTGCTCGTGCAAGCTTTCCCCATAGGAATCTATGTGGGAGAGCCGGCTGAAAACACCTGCAAAAAAACAGCGTTTAGCTCCTAACGCAGCCCCATTTATTCCTATGGGGAAAATACATTTATGTCTACACCTAACACCCTAACATGAACCCCGAGTCTAAACACCCCTAATCTTACACTTATTAACCCCTAATCTGCCACCCCCAACGTCGCTGCCACTATATTAAAGTTATTAACCCCTAAATCTAAGTCTAACCATTACCCTAACCCCCCTAACTTAAATATAATTTAAATAAATCTAAATAAAATAACTATCATTAACTAAATTATTCCTATTTAAAACTAAATACTTACCTGTAAAATAAACCCTAAGATAGCTACAATATAACTAATAGTTACATTGTATCTAGCTTAGGGTTTATTTTTATTTTATGCAAGTTTTTATTTATTTTAACTAGGTAGAATAGTTATTAAATAGTTATTAAATATTTAATAACTACCTAGCTAAAATAAAGACAAAAGTACCTGTAAAATAAAACCTAAAATAAGTTACAATAACACCTAACACTACACTATAATTAAATAAATTAACTTAATTAAATTAAATTATCTAAAGTACAACCCCCCCCACTAAATTGCAGAAAATAATAAAAAAAATCACAAGATTTTTAAACTAATTACACCTAATCTAATCCCCCTAACAAAATAAAAAAGCCCCTCCAAAATAAAAAAAAGCCCTACCCTACACTAAATTACAAATAGCCCTTAAAAGGGCCTTTTGTGGGGCATTGCCCCAAAGTAATCAGCTCTTTTACCTTTAAAAAAATTACAAATCCCCCCTAACATTAAAACCCACCACCCACACAACCAACCTAACTATAAAACCCACCCAATCCCCCCTTAAAAAACCTAACACTAACCCCTTGAAGATAACCTTACCAGGAGAAGTCTTCATCCAACTGGACAAAAGTGTTCCTTTAGACGGGCAGAAGTCTTCATCCAGACGGCATCTTCTATCTTCATCCCTCCGGCGCGGAGTGGGTCCATCTTCAAGACATCCGACGCGGAGCATCATCTTCATCCGACGGCTCTTCTGGAATGAAGGTTCCTTTAAATGACATCATCCAAGATGGCGTCCCTTCAATTCCGATTGGCTTATAGAATTATATCAGCCAATTGGAATTAAGGTAGAAAAAATTATATTGGCTGATGCAATCAGCCAATAGGATTGAGCAAGCATTCTATTGGCTGATTGGAACAGCCAATAGAATGCTAGTTCAATCCTATTGGCTGACTGGATCAGCCAATAGGATTGAACTTCAATCCTATTGAAGTTAGGGTTAGATTTAGGGTTAGACTTAGATTTAGGGGTTAATAACTTTAATATATTGGCGGCAACATTGGGGCGGCAGATTAGGGGTTAAAAATGTAATTTTAGTGTTTGGGATGTGTGAGGGCCTCGGTTTAGGGGTTAATAGGTAGTTTATGGGTGTTAGTGTACTTTTTAGCACTTTAGTTAAGAGTTTTATGCTACGGCGTTGTAGTGTAAAACTCTTAACTACTGACTTTAAAATGCGGTAGCAGGCTTGACAGGAGAGGGTCTACCGCTCACTTTTTGGAAGACTTGTAATACCGGCGCTATGCAAGTCCCATTGAAAAAAGACAATACGCAATTGATGTAAGTGGATTTGTGGTATTTCCGAGTCTGGCAAAAAAAGTGAGCGGTACACCTGTACCTGCAGGACTCGTAATACCAGCGGGCATTAAAAAGCAGCGTTGAGACCGGCTTAACACACAACTCGTAATCTAGCCATTGCCATTAGTTTATGCCAAGTTTCAAGGCAGTTGATTGATCTTTAGGTGAATTTTGGTACATTAAGCTTTTTTTACATTAAGCTGCTCACATTAAATGTTTTAGGATTGTAAAAAAATTGTTAAATGTGAATAACTTTTGATGTGTTTTATAAAATTTCTTTAAATTTTTAGAATATGTTTGAATAGATAGATTAATGTATTGTGGGAAGTTTGGGGGAAATTGGTTAACATCTAAATTCAATTTTGTACGTTAAGCCACATTAAGCTCCCCAAAAAACAAGCTTAATGTCACTCATTTGCCTTGTGGGAAACCAAAACCAATGAAACTTCTAGGATAGGTTTGAAAATTGAAAAACTGAGTTTGTGCCAAGTTTCAAGGCAATTGATTGATTTTTAGGTGAATTTTGGTGCATTACGCTCTTTTTTATATTAAGCTGCTCACATTAAGAGGCCCATTTATCAAGCTCTGCTGCTGCCGGCCGATTGGCTGCGAGTCTGCAGGGGGCGGTGCTGCACCAGCAGCTCACAAGAGCTGCTTGTGCAATGCTGAATACGGAGAGCGTATTGCTCTGCGCATTCAGAGATGTCTGTCGGACCTGATCTATACTGTTGGATCAGGTCCGACAGACATTTGATAAATAGGCCTCTAAATGTTTTAGGATTGTAAAAAAAATGTTAAATGCAAATAACTTTTGGTATGTTTTATCAAATTTCCTGAAAATTTCAGAATATGTTTGAATAGATAGATTAATGTATTTTGGGAAGTTTGGGGGAAATTGGTTAACATCTAAGTTCAATTGTGTACGTTAAGCCACATTAAGCTCCCCAAAAAACAAGCTTAATGTCACTCATTTGCCTTGTGGGAAACCAAAATCCATGAAACTTCTAGGATAGGTTTGGAAAGTGACAAAATGAGTTTGTGCCAAGTTTCAAAGCAATTGATTGATGTTTAGGTGAATTTTGGTACATTAAGCTCTTTTTACATTAAGCTGCTCACATTAAATGTTTTAGGATTGTAAAAAAATAGTTAAATGTGAATAACTTTTGATATGTTTTATCAAATGTCCTGAAATTTTCATAATATGTTTGAATGGATAGATTAATGTACTGTGGTAAGTTTGGGGGAAATTGGTTAACGTCTAAGCTCAATTTTGTATGTTGAGCCACATTAAGCTCCCCAAAAATCAATCTTAATGTCACTCATTTGCCTTGTGGGACACCAAAATCCCTGAAACTTCTAGTATAGGCTTGGATAGTGGACCTGGCCCATTTTTTACTCATTAAGCTACATTAAGCCATTTTCACATTAAATGTTTTAGGATATCCCTTTATATCTCACTTCCGAGATTAGCAATTTTTCTAAATTTTTAAAAAGTCCTTCTATATTTATGGAGTTAGTGTTTTTTTGTTCCCTACTTTAAAATAGAGCATCTTTTATATCATGTCCCATATCTGCTCTTAAAGAACATATGGGGGGTAGATTGTCCTCCATTACAAGAATTTAGAATTTTTAGAATTACTAATATATATATATATATATATATATATATATATATATATATATATATATATATATATATATTATATATATATATTATATATATATATATATAATATGCGAAGTATATAATATAAATATAAATAAAAAACGTATAGCTAGTGTGTAAAAGTACGTCAAATATATGTAAAATAGTATGTAAAAAAGGAGTGCCAGCTTGTAATAGTAGGTATAACACAGGTTTCATAGGTGTAGGCGCTGTAGTTAACCAAACTGTACATTCGGTTTAGGGGTTAATAATTGTATTAGTTAGATTGCGATGTGGGGGTTAGGCGGTTTAGGGGTTAATAGGTTTATTAGTTATATTGCAATGTGGGGGGTTGGCGGTTTAGGGGTTAATACTTTTATAGGGGTTTTGACGTGTCAGTTTATTTTTGTTTAGACGGGTTAGATTTTTACGTGGGATTTTTTTTTAAACTTATTCGCCGGCAGTTTATATACTGCTGTTAGTCACTGGCGACTCCAGAAATGTGTATTTACGAACATTTGATCTGCATTTGATCTGCCGGCGTGGTTTATCATTTATAATTGTTACTTATGAGTATATTGCTTTGTGGATGTAATGTATAAACAACCACCACCAAGCTTCATCCTAGCACTAGAGTGTTTATTTGTCAAGCAATATTTCTCACAACATTGCTTTTGCTTCTGTACTATGACCTCAGATGTGGAAAATCCTAAGACATGTATTTAATTAAACTTTGGTAATACAGTATTAGGATTATAATGTCACTGTAAATATGAAATGGTTTATTGAATGGGATGGGAATATTGTACAGATAAAAAAACTATTTAATTAAGATATAGGATAAAATCCTAAGGGGCATATTTATCAAGCTCCGATTGGAGCTTGATGCCTTGTGTTTCTGGCGAGCCTGCAGGGTCGCCAGAAACAGCAGTTCTGAAGCAGCGGTCACAAAGACCGCTGCTTCATAACCTGTCCGCCTGCTCTGAGCAGACGGACACACATCGCCGGAAATCAACCCAATCGAGTACGATTGGGTTGATTGACACCCCCTGCTGGCGGCCCATTGGCCGTGAGTCAGCAGGGGGTGGCGTTGCACCAGCAGCTCTTGTGAGCTGCTGGTGCAATGCTGAATACGGTGAGCGTATTGCTCGCCGTATTCAGCGAGATCTGGATCAGGTCCGCCAGACCTTGATAACTTGGGGCCTATGCTACAACAGATAAAAAAGCGTGTCTTCAGAGCTCTGATTAACTGTTATGAAAGACAAAAAAAGTGGAACACAATACTTCAAAAATACATTTTAATGAACAGTTACAATCATAATACTGTCTGATAAAAAAAATATTACACAAAAAAATTATAAGGGCTCAAATAAATGCAAATGGCTTTAACCTAGAAATACATACATACATACATACATACATACATACACATGCCTAAATATGTATATGTATGTATGTGAATATGTGAATATATATATGTGTGTGTGTGTGTGTGTGTATATGACTTTATGTATTCACGTGTGTATCTATGTATTTTTTTCATTTAATTGGCAAGAGTCCATGAACTAGTGACGTATGGGATATACAATCCTACCAGGGGGGGGGGGGCAAAGTTTCCTAAAACCTCAAAATGCCTATAAAAACACCCCTCACCACACCCACAATTCAGTTTTACAAACTTTGCCTCCTATGGAGGTGGTGAAGTAAGTTTGTGCTAAGATTTCTACGTTGATATGCGCTTCTCAGCATTTTGAAGCCCGAATCCTCTCAGAGTACAGTGAATGTCAGAGGGATGTAAAGGGAGTATCACCTATTGAATGCAATGGTTTTCCTCATGGGGGATCTATTTCATAGGTTCTCTGTTATCGGTCGTAGAGATTCATCTCCTACCTCCCTTTTCAGATCGACGATATACTCTTATAATCCATTACCTCTACTGATAACCGTTTCAGTACTGGTTTGGCTATATGTGGATGGGTGTCTTTTGGTAAGTATGTTTTCATTACTTAAGACACTCTCAGCTATGGGTTGGCACTTTATGTATTTATATAAAGTTCTAAATATGTATTGTACTTATATTTGCCATGATTCAGGTCTTCAGTATATTTCCTTTGGCAGATTGTCAGTTTCATTTCTGGGAAATGCTTTTTTATGAAACATTTATTTCTTACCTGGGGTATAGTCTCTTTTTTAAATTGACTGTCTTTTAAATTCGCGAGCAGAATTAGGCTCGTGAGGGCGCAAAATGCCAAAGTTTATTGCGTCATTCTTGTCGGTCATTTCCGATGTCTTAGTTGATGCCGAGTCCTTCACAAGGTTGAGTCATCTATGACGCGAGTGTGTCGTTTTCGGATGTTATTGGCGCCAAAAAATATTTTTCTGTTTGTTGTGCATCATACTTGGCACCAAATATTTTCATTATTTAAGACCCCATTCCTATTTGCCTCTTGCCTTTTTTCTATGTCAGAGGGCTATGCTGTTTGCATTTTTCCCATTCATGAAACTGCCATATAAGGAAATCGATCATTTTGCTTTATATGTTGTTTTTTTCGCTTACATTTGCAAGATGTCTCAATCTGATCTTGTCTCAGAAATAACTGTTGGAACCCTGCTGCCTGATAACAGTTTTACCAAAGCTAAGTGCATTTGTTGTAAATTTGTGGAGGTTATACCTCCAGCTGTGGTTTGTAATAGTTGCCATGATAAACTTTTACATGCAGAGTATGTATCCAACAGTAGTAGTTCATTACCTGTTGCTGTTCCCTCAATATCTAATGCACAAGATATACCTGTTAATTTAAGAGAATTTATTTCTGATTCTATTCAGAAGGCTTTGTCTGCCATTCCGTCTTCTAATAAATGTAAAAGGTCTTTTAAAACTTCTCATAAAGTTGATGAAATTTCAAATGACCGGCAACATACTGAATTATCCTTCTCTGATGAGGATCTATCTGATTCAGAAGATCCTGCCTCAGATATTGACACTGACAAATCCTCTTATTTACTTAAAATTGAGTATATTTGTTATTTGTTAAAAGAAGTAATGATTACATTAGATATAGAGGAAACTAGTCCTCTTTATATTAAAACTAGTAAACGTTTAAATTCTGTTTATAAACCTCCTGTGGTTATTCCAGAGGTTTTTCCAGTTCCTGATGCTATTTCTAATATGATTTCTAAAGAATGGAATAGGCCTGGTACTTCTTTTATTCCTTCTTCAAGGTTTAAAAAATTGTATCCTTTGCCAGCAGTTAGATTGGAGTTTTGGGAAAAGATCCCAAAAGTTGATGGGGCTATCTCTACTCTTGCTAAACGTACTACTATTCCTACAGAAGATAGTACTTCTTTTAAAGATCCTTTAGATAGGAAACTTGAATCTTATCTAAGGAAAGATTATTTATATTCAGGTCATCTTCTTAGGCCTGCAATTTCTTTGGCTGATGTTGCAGCTGCTTCAACTTTTTGGTTGGAAACTTTAACGCAACAAGTATCGGATCATGATTTGTCTAGCATTGTTAAGTTGATTCAACATGCTAATAATTTCATTTGTGATGCCATTTTTGATATCATCAAAATTGATGTTAAATCTATGTCTTTAGCTATTTTATCTAGAAGAGCTTTGTGGCTTAAATCTTGGAATGCTGATATGACTTCTAATTCCAGATTGCTATCTCTTTCTTTCCAAGGTAATAAATTATTTGGTTCTCAGTTGGATTCAATAATTTCAACTGTCACTGGGGGGATGGGAGTTTTTTTGTCTCAGGATAAAAGACCTAAGGGTAAATCTAAAGCTTTTATCCGTTTTCGTTCCTTTCGACAAAATAAGAAACAGAAACCTAATCCTTCCCCCAAGGAATCTGTTTACAATTGGAAGCCTTCTTCAAATTGGAATAAATCCAAGCTATTTAAGAGATCAAAGCCAGCCCCCAAGTCCGCATGAAGGTGCGGCCCTCATTCCAGCTCAGCTGGTAGGGGGCAGATTAAAATTGTTCAAAGATGTTTGGACCAATTCAGTCCAAAATCATTGGATTCAGAGTATTGTCTCTGTCATGAACTCCTCAGTTCCACCTTAACTTATGTTACTACATCTCACATACCACCTTAAGAATCAATTATCTGGCTCTCTTTTCCTTTAAAAGCTTTCCATTTCCCATACACCTTTGCTGGTTTATTGAAGGTTGATACCCACTCACTCTCCAGCCTTTCTTGTTACTTGTCTAAAACAGAGTATCACTTGTTCTGTGATTAGCTCTGTCTCCTTCAACTGAAGCTACTTCTCATCTAAAGCAGAAGTCACCTGTTGCAACTGCAGCACGCACGCCACTCTAACAACTTCCAGCTTAACAGACACAGGCCGCAATCTGCAGAGAGGATCAGAGAAGCTGCACGCACACAGCTGCTAGAGCCAGGTTCCATATACAAGTGTTAGCATTGCCGTTAAGACTGTGAACTTATCTTTACCGTATGGTGTAATGTTTAACAGCGCAGCAAGCTGATACAGTATTCTTAACACTGTTTACAAATCTTTACTGCAAGGTGTATTATTTAAAGTCCCAGCAAGCTGAAACAGTAAACTTAACACTGTGAACTTATCTTTACCACAAGGTGTATTATTTAAAGGGCCAGCAAGCTGAAACAGTAAACTTAACACTGTGAACTTATCTTTACCAAAAGGTGTATTATTTAAAGGGCCAGCAAGCTGAAACATTATACTCCACACTGTGAACTTATCTTTACCGCAAGGTGTATTATTTAAAGGCACAGTATTACCTTAAAGGGGACCTCACTTATCTGTCACAAACCTATATAAACTGCTACTTATTATCTAAAAGTTTACATAGTACAAACTTATCTCTGGACCCAGATATAATTCACCTGATCTTACTACTTATAATTTTGAGGTGAATATTCCGGGCTACATTAATCCCGGTGATTAAGACTCTGTCTCCTCACTAGCAGACAGACTTAATCACATGATACATACAAACTATTTACCAGAGAATACTCATAATCAGACTAAAGAAACAGCAATCGAATTGCTGATCATTACATAATAAACCAGCCATAAAATCTATATTTGATAATGGAGCCCAGTGACCTGACATCACAAATCCATACCCTAAATCAGCGTTTGGATAGTCTGACACAGGCTTTTAGAGAGCTGCAGGTAGAAAACCAGAGTCTCAAAGCCTGTTTAAGGGAAGCATTGTCAAATAGGAACTCTGGAACTGATCATCAAGCAGAACCCCAAGTCTCCTACCTGGAGAAATTTTCTGGAGATCGTTCCACATTTAGGCAGTTTAGGAATGCATGCCTCTTGCTTTTTGACCTTCGTCCTAGGACATATGCAACTGATAGGTCCAAGGTTCTAACCATACTCTCCTATCTCAGGGGAGAACCCAGGGCCTGGGCCGACTCCTTTTATGAGACCCAGGACCCCATTCTAAATTCCCTGGATGCTTTCCTAAAGGCATTATCAGGCCTCTACGATGACCCCTACCATCAAATAACTGCAGAAAGTAAACTCAGGAACTTAAAGCAGTCTAAAGCACCGGTAGAAGAGTACATTACCAGATTTAGAATCTGGGCTAGAGATTCCCTCTGGAATGAGGTATCTCTAAAAAACCAATACCGTCTCGGACTTGCAGAGGAGATCAAGGATGAGCTCGCCAGGATTGGTATACCGGATCGTCTTGACGACCTTTATGCCCTCACGATTACAATTGACAGACGCCTTAGAGAGAGGAAGCAGGAAAGAAGCCCATCTACAGCACCTGTTCGCAGGGTACTGCCAACTCCTCCAACCGTTGGTCCACCGTCCGACCAACCCATGGACATCAGTTTTATTAGGGGTCCACTTACCCCGCAGGAAAAGGCTAGACGCCGAACTGCGAATTTATGTATGTACTGCGCAGGTACTGGTCATGCAGTTAAGGAGTGCCCTCTATTACTAAAGCAGAAGATAGGTAAGATCCATAACATAAAGCATTGTTTCCACACAAAAACCACTGCTACAGCTTACCTTACCATTCCCTTGCTTTTGCAGTGGGACCGACACAGGATAGAGTGTAACGCAATCATCGATACAGGCGCTTGCGCCAACTTTATTGATTTACGTTTGGTTGAATTAAATAAAATACCCTTTCAGTTTAAAAGCACACCTTTGCCTATAAAAGTCATTGATGGTTCGCATTTAGCATCTGGTCCAGTGTCTCAACAGACTATTCCTTGACTCGTTTCCTCTCCACCTGGTCACACTGAAACTATCTCCTTTGATATTATTTCTTCTCCCATTTACCCTATTGTTCTGGGAATCACTTGGCTTCAACTACACCAACCTGTGGTACATTGGGATACCCTCACCATTTCATTCTCCTCTCCCTACTGTGTCTCAACTTGTTTTCCAAACACTCACTTGTTCACTACTTCCTCATCTCCTATTCCTACACAATATCTTGACTTCTCTGCTGTCTTCAATAAAACAGAAGCCGAGTCGTTGCCCCCACATAGGCCTTACGATTGCCCCATAGACTTACTTCCCGGGGCAACCATTCCCTATGGCCACATCTATCCTCTTTCTAGACCTGAATTGGCTCATTTAAAAACCTATATCACTGATAATCTAAAAAAAGGTTTTATTCGCCCTTCCACCTCCCCTGCCGGTGCTGGCATTTTTTTCGTGAAAAACAAGGATGGGTCTTTACGTCCGATAATAGATTATCGGGAATTAAACAAGCGTACTAAAAAGAACAGGTACCCTTTGCCTCTCTTTCCCGAGTTAATTGAGAGGTTAAGAGGCGCCACTATTTTTACTAAACTTGATCTTAGGGGCACCTACAACCTTGTAAGAATAAGGTCCGGAGACGAGTGGCTGACTGCATTTAGGACCAGGTATGGTCTTTTCGAATATACAGTTATGCCATTCGGGTTGTGTAATGCTCCGGCAACATTCCAGAATTTCATTAATGATATCTTTAGGGACATCCTCGACACTTTCCTGGTGGTCTATCTAGACGATATTCTTATCTATTCTTCCTCTTTCTCTGAACATGTCAAACACGTCAGGTTAGTGTTATCCAGATTACAGACACATAAGCTGTATGTCGTTAGAGAAGTGTCTCTTCCATGTAAATGAAGTATCATTTCTTGGCTATCGCATTAGCAATAGCAGGATATCTATGGAGGATAGTAAAATCTCTGCCATCACCACTTGGCCTATACCTTCCAACATAAAAGAAGTCCAGCGGTTCTTAGGCTTCGCCAATTTTTACAGGCGCTTTATCTGCAATTTTGCAGCCATTGCTAGGCCACTCACTAACCTGACTAGGACTTCTAAGCCATTCATCTGGACTCCAGAAACTCAAAAGGCATTTGAACTCCTTAAATCTCTATTTGTTACTTCCCCAGTACTGCACATTCCCAACAGCAA
This sequence comes from Bombina bombina, assembly GCF_027579735.1. Classification (NCBI taxonomy): domain Eukaryota; kingdom Metazoa; phylum Chordata; class Amphibia; order Anura; family Bombinatoridae; genus Bombina; species Bombina bombina. Next base: position 859,683,343 of record NC_069503.1, on the reverse strand, counting down.
AGCACAATTCGTATTGGAAGTGGAGGCGTCCGAATACGCCATCGGATCTATTCTATCCCAGAGACTCTTACCAAAAGATCCTTTGCACCCAGTGTGCTACTTCTCCAGACTCCTTACACCTGCTGAACTCAACTATCCAGTGGGGGAAAAGGAGCTTCTCGCAATTAAGACTTCATTTGACCAGTGGAGACATTTGCTGGAGGGCGCAGAACATCCAATAGTAATTTATACGGACCATAAAAACCTACAATATCTTCAAACTAGTCGTACTTTGTCAGCTCGTCAGCTCAGTTGGAGCTTGTAGTTTTCACGATTCAATTTCACCATCACATATCGACCTGGTTCAAGAAACGGTAAGGCGGACGCTCTGTCTCGAAAAGATATTAAGCCTTCCACTGCTCATCCCAACTCAACAATAGTTCCCGTTACATCCATAATTGGTGTACTCTCACCTGATAGCACTGAATTAAAGAACCAACAACAACTGGATACAACAAAGGCTACTTACCCTCTCACCCCTGATCAAAACGGTATCCTCTGTAATAAGTCAAGATATTACATACCACCATCTCTCCGGACAAAAGTGTTATCTATAACTCATGATTCCTCCTGAGCTGGTCATTTGGGAATACATAAGACCTATGACCTTCTACAAAGGCACTTCTGGTGGCCTTCTATGAGACACTCAGTAAAACAATATATAAGTTCCTGTTCCACCTGTCAAACCTGTAAACCATCTCATCAACTCCCTCTGGGCCTATTGCAAAACATACCCTTACCAGACTATCCGTGGGCATACGTCTCTATGGATTTTATCGTTGATCTTCCAAGCTCCTGTGGCATGACTGTCATCTTTGTCGTAGTTGACCTGTTCTCTAGAATGGCCCACTTCATTCCTACAGCTTCACTTCCTACAGCACAGCAGACTGCAGATCTATTTATCAAAGAGATTGTTCGACTGCATGGCCTTCCAGTACCTGTACTCAGTGACAGAGGGTCGCAATTTACATCCAAGTTTTGGAGATCCCTATGTCAATCTCTTGGCATTCAGCAACACCTGACTACATCGTACCACCCACAAACAAATGGGCTATGTGAATGTACCAACCAATGGTTGGAGCAATACCTGAGATGTTTTTGCTCCCATAAACACGACTCTTGGGCTTCGCTCCTTCCCCAGGCTGAATTTTCTTTCAATAACAATACTAATTCATCCACAGGATTTTCACCCTTTTATGTCAACTCAGGAAGGCACCCTCGTTTTCACCCGCTACCTCCTGCAAACAGTCCCTGTCCACAAGTAAATGACTTGGTTAACTCCATTAAACAGACCTATACTGTCATACAAGAGAACATCAAGCAAGCACAAGCCACCCAGAAACGATACTATGACCTACGCCATTGTCCCCAACCCGCCTACAAAGTGGGTGACTTAGTTTGGCTCGCCACCAAAAATCTTAAATTACCTACACCCTGTAGGAAATTCAATAAACTGTTTGTGGGACCCTTCCCGATAGTGGCTATAAGCAACCCTGTCACTGTTACCCTACAACTCCCAGCAACTTACCATATACATCCCACATTTCATGTGTCACTTGTAAAACCCTGTGATCCCTCTACCCATGTCTCTCCATCTCCTCCGGAATCTCCTACACCTGACCCCGAATACGAAGTACATTCTATAGTCGACTCCCGAAGGTATCACGGTGAACTCCAATACCTTGTCCGCTGGTCGGGGTATGACTCATCTGAGGATTCCTGGGAGCCGGCATCCAATCTATCGGCTCCCCGTCTGGTGTCTGTGTTCCACCGTAGGCATCCTGATCGTCCAGCGCCTTGACACCTCCTTGAGGTTCGTTTGAGGGGGGGATGTGTCATGAACTCCTCAGTTCCACCTTAACTTATGTTACTACATCTCACATACCACCTTAAGAATCAATTATCTGGCTCTCTTTTCCTTTTAAAGCTTTCCATTTCCCATACACCTTTGCTGGTTTATTGAAGGTTGATACCCACTCACTCTCCAGCCTTTCTTGTTACTTGTCTAAAACAGAGTATCACTTGTTCTGTGATTAGCTCTGTCTCCTTCAACTGAAGCTACTTCTCATCTAAAGCAGAAGTCACCTGTTGCAACTGCAGCATGCACGCCACTCTAACAACTTCCAGCTTAACAGACACAGGCCGCAATCTGCAGAGAGGATCAGAGAAGCTGCACGCACACAGCTGCTAGAGCCAGGTTCCGTATACAAGTGTTAGCATTGCCGTTAAGACTGTGAACTTATCTTTACCGTATGGTGTAATGTTTAACAGCGCAGCAAGCTGATACAGTATTCTTAACACTGTTTACAAATCTTTACTGCAAGGTGTATTATTTAAAGGCCCAGCAAGCTGAAACAGTAAACTTAACACTGTGAACTTAACTTTACCAAAAGGTGTATTATTTAAAGGGCCAGCAAGCTGAAACAGTAAACTTAACACTGTGAACTTATCTTTACCAAAAGGTGTATTATTTAAAGGGCCAGCAAGCTGAAACATTATACTCCACACTGTGAACTTATCTTTACCGCAAGGTGTATTATTTAAAGGCACAGTATTACCTTAAAGGGGACCTCACTTATCTGTCACAAACCTATATAAACTGCTACTTATTATCTAAAAGTTTACATAGTACAAACTTATCTCTGGACCCAGATATAATTCACCTGATCTTACTACTTATAATTTTGAGGTGAATATTCCGGGCTACATTAATCCAGGTGATTAAGACTCTGTCTCCTCACTAGCAGACAGACTTAATCACATGATACATACAAACTATTTACCAGAGAATACTCATAATCAGACTAAAGAAACAGCAATCGAATTGCTGATCATTACATAATAAACCAGCCATAAAATCTATATTTGATAATGGAGCCCAGTGACCTGACATCACAAATCTATACCCTAAATCAGCGTTTGGATAGTCTGACACAGGCTTTTAGAGAGCTGCAGGTAGAAAACCAGAGTCTCAAAGCCTGTTTAAGGGAAGCATTGTCAAATAGGAACTCTGGAACTGATCATCAAGCAGAACCCCAAGTCTCCTACCTGGAGAAATTTTCTGGAGATTGTTCCACATTTAGGCAGTTTAGGAATGCATGCCTCTTGCTTTTTGACCTTCATCCTAGGACATATGCAACTGATAGGTCCAAGGTTCTAACCATACTCTCCTATCTCAGGGGAGAACCCAGGGCCTGGGCCGACTCCTTTTATGAGACCCAGGACCCCATTCTAAATTCCCTGGATGCTTTCCTAAAGGCATTATCAGGCCTCTACGATGACCCCTACCATCAAATAACTGCAGAAAGTAAACTCAGGAACTTAAAGCAGTCTAAAGCACCGGTAGAAGAGTACATTACCAGATTTAGAATCTGGGCTAGAGATTCCCTCTGGAATGAGGTATCTCTAAAAAACCAATACCGTCTCAGACTTGCAGAGGAGATCAAGGATGAGCTCGCCAGGATTGGTATACCGGATCGTCTTGACGACCTTTATGCCCTCACGATTACAATTGACAGACGCCTTAGAGAGAGGAAGCAGGAAAGAAGCCCATCTACAGCACCTGTTCGCAGGGTACTGCCAACTCCTCCAACCGTTGGTCCACCGTCCGACCAACCCATGGACATCAGTTTTATTAGGGGTCCACTTACCCCGCAGGAAAAGGCTAGACGCCGAACTGCGAATTTATGTATGTACTGCGCAGGTACTGGTCATGCAGTTAAGGAGTGCCCTCTATTACTAAAGCAGAAGATAGGTAAGATCCATAACATAAAACATTGTTTCCACACAAAAACCACTGCTACAGCTTACCTTACCATTCCCTTGCTTTTGCAGTGGGACCGACACAGGATAGAGTGTAACGCAATCATCGATACAGGCGCTTGCGCCAACTTTATTGATTTACGTTTGGTTGAATTAAATAAAATACCCTTTCAGTTTAAAAGCACACCTTTGCCTATAAAAGTCATTGATGGTTCGCATTTAGCATCTGGTCCAGTGTCTCAACAGACTATTCCTTGACTCGTTTCCTCTCCACCTGGTCACACTGAAACTATCTCCTTTGATATTATTTCTTCTCCCATTTACCCTATTGTTCTGGGAATCACTTGGCTTCAACTACACCAACCTGTGGTACATTGGGATACCCTCACCATTTCATTCTCCTCTCCCTACTGTGTCTCAACTTGTTTTCCAAACACTCACTTGTTCACTACTTCCTCATCTCCTATTCCTACACAATATCTTGACTTCTCTGCTGTCTTCAATAAAACAGAAGCCGAGTCGTTGCCCCCACATAGGCCTTACGATTGCCCCATAGACTTACTTCCCGGGGCAACCATTCCCTATGGCCACATCTATCCTCTTTCTAGACCTGAATTGGCTCATTTAAAAACCTATATCACTGATAATCTAAAAAAAGGTTTTATTCGCCCTTCCACCTCCCCTGCCGGTGCCGGCATTTTTTTCGTGAAAAACAAGGATGGGTCTTTACATCCGATAATAGATTATCGGGAATTAAACAAGCGTACTAAAAAGAACAGGTACCCTTTGCCTCTCATTCCCGAGTTAATTGAGAGGTTAAGAGGCGCCACTATTTTTACTAAACTTGATCTTAGGGGCGCCTACAACCTTGTAAGAATAAGGTGCGGAGACGAGTGGCTGACTGCATTTAGGACCAGGTATGGTCTTTTCGAATATACAGTTATGCCATTCGGGTTGTGTAATGCTCCGGCAACATTCCAGAATTTCATTAATGATATCTTTAGGGACATCCTCAACACTTTCCTGGTGGTCTATCTAGACGATATTCTTATCTATTCTTCCTCTTTCTCTGAACATGTCAAACACGTCAGGTTAGTGTTATCCAGATTACAGACACATAAGCTGTATGTCAAGTTAGAGAAGTGTCTCTTCCATGTAAATGAAGTATCATTTCTTGGCTATCGCATTAGCAATAGCAGGATATCTATGGAGGATAGTAAAATCTCTGCCATCACCACTTGGCCTATACCTTCCAGCATGAAAGAAGTCCAGCGGTTCTTAGGCTTCGCCAATTTTTACAGACGCTTTATCTGCAAATTTGCAGCCATTGCTAGGCCACTCACTAACCTGACTAGGACCTCTAATCCATTCATCTGGACTCCAGAAACTCAAAAGGAATTTGAACTCCTTAAATCTCTATTTGTTACTTCCCCAGTACTGCACATTCCCAACAGCAAAGCACAATTCGTATTGGAAGTGGATGCGTCCGAATACGCCATCGGATCTATTCTATCCCAGAGACTCTTACCAAAAGATCCTTTGCACCCATTGTGTTACTTCTCCAGACTCCTTACACCTGCTGAACTCAACTATCCAGTGGGGGAAAAGGAGCTTCTCGCAATTAAGACTTCATTTGACCAGTGGAGACATTTGCTGGAGGGCGCAGAACATCCAATAGTAATTTATACGGACCATAAAAACCTACAATATCATCAAACTAGTCGTACTTTGTCAGCTCGTCAGCTCAGGTGGAGCTTGTAGTTTTCACGATTCAATTTCACCATCACATATCGACCTGGTTCAAGAAACAGTAAGGCGGACGCTCTGTCTCGAAAAGATATTAAGCCTTCCACTGCTCATCCCAACTCAACAATAGTTCCCGTTACATCCATAATTGGTGTACTCTCACCTGATAGCACTGAATTAAAGAACCAACAACAACTGGATACAACAAAGGCTACTTACCCTCTCACCCCTGATCAAAACGGTATCCTCTGTAATAAGTCAAGATATTACATACCACCATCTCTCCGGACAAAAGTGTTATCTATAACTCATGATTCCTCCTTAGCTGGTCATTTGGGAATACATAAGACCTATGACCTTCTACAAAGGCACTTCTGGTGGCCTTCTATGAGACACTCAGTAAAACAATATATAAGTTCCTGTTCCACCTGTCAAACCTGTAAACCATCTCATCAACTCCCTCTGGGCCTATTGCAAAACATACCCTTACCAGACTATCCGTGGGCATACGTCTCTATGGATTTTATTGTTGATCTTCCAAGCTCCTGTGGCATGACTGTCATCTTTGTCGTAGTTGACCTGTTCTCTAGAATGGCCCACTTCATTCCTACAGCTTCACTTCCTACAGCACAGCAGACTGCAGATCTATTTATCAAAGAGATTGTTCGACTGCATGGCCTTCCAGTATCTGTACTCAGTGACAGAGGGTCGCAATTTACATCCAAGTTTTGGAGATCCCTATGTCAATCTCTTGGCATTCATCAACACCTGACTACATTGTACCACCCACAAACAAATGGGCTATGTGAACGTACCAACCAATGGTTGGAGCAATACCTGAGATGTTTTTGCTCCCATAAACACGACTCTTGGGCTTCGCTCCTTCCCCAGGCTGAATTTTCTTTCAATAACACTACTAATTCATCCACAGGATTTTCACCCTTTTATGTCAACTCAGGAAGGCACCCTCGTTTTCACCCACTACCTCCTGCAAACAGTCCCTGTCCACAAGTAAATGACTTGGTTAACTCCATTAAACAGACCTATACTGTCATACAAGAGAACATCAAGCAAGCACAAGCCACCCAGAAACGATACTACGACCTACGCCATCGTCCCCAACCCACCTACAAAGTGGGTGACTTAGTTTGGCTCGCCACCAAAAATCTTAAATTACCTACACCCTGTAGGAAATTCAATAAACTGTTTGTGGGACCCTTCCCGATAGTGGCTATAAGCAACCCTGTCACTGTTACCCTACAACTCCCAGCAACTTACCGTATACATCCCACATTTCATGTGTCACTTGTCAAACCCTGTGATCCCTCTACCCATGTCTCTCCATCTCCTCCGGAATCTCCTACACCTGACCCTGAATACGAAGTACATTCTATAGTCGACTCCCGAAGGTATCACGGTGAACTCCAATACCTTGTCCGCTGGTCGGGGTATGACTCATCTGAGGATTCCTGGGAGCCGGCATCCAATCTATCGGCTCCCCGTCTGGTGTCTGTGTTCCACCGTAGGCATCCTGATCGTCCAGCGTCTTGACACCTCCTTGAGGTTCTTTTGAGGGGGGGATGTGTCATGAACTCCTCAGTTCCACCTTAACTTATGTTGCTACATCTCACATACCACCTTAAGAATCAATTATCTGGCTCTCTTTTCCTTTAAAAGCTTTCCATTTCCCATACACCTTTGCTGGTTTATTGAAGGTTGATACCCACTCACTCTCCAGCCTTTCTTGTTACTTGTCTAAAACAGAGTATCACTTGTTCTGTGATTAGCTCTGTCTCCTTCAACTGAAGCTACTTCTCATCTAAAGCAGAAGTCACCTGTTGCAACTGCAGCACGCACGCCACTCTAACAACTTCCAGCTAAACAGACACAGGCCGCAATCTGCAGAGAGGATCAGAGAAGCTGCACGCACACAGCTGCTAGAGCCAGGTTCCGTATTCAAGTGTTAGCATTGCCGTTAAGACTGTGAACTTATCTTTACCGTATGGTGTAATGTTTAACAGCGCAGCAAGCTGATACAGTATTCTTAACACTGTTTACAAATCTTTACTGCAAGGTGTATTATTTAAAGGCCCAGCAAGCTGAAACAGTAAACTTAACACTGTGAACTTATCTTTACCACAAGGTGTATTATTTAAAGGGCCAGCAAGCTGAAACAGTAAACTTAACACTGTGAACATATCTTTACCAAAAGGTGTATTATTTAAAGGGCCAGCAAGCTGAAACATTATACTCCACACTGTGAACTTATCTTTACCGCAAGGTGTATTATTTAAAGGCACAGTATTACCTTAAAGGGGACCTCACTTATCTGTCACAAACCTATATAAACTGCTACTTATTATCTAAAAGTTTACATAGTACAAACTTATCTCTGGACCCAGATATAATTCACCTGATCTTACTACTTATAATTTTGAGGTGAATATTCCGGGCTACATTAATCCAGGTGATTAAGACTCTGTCTCCTCACTAGCAGACAGACTTAATCACATGATACATACAAACTATTTACCAGAGAATACTCATAATCAGACTAAAGAAACAGCAATCGAATTGCTGATCATTACAGTCTCTAAGGGGTACAGAATAGGATTCAGAGTAAGACCGCCTGTGCAAAGACTTTTTTTTCTCACGCATTACAACAAACCCAGCAAAGGCTCGGGCTTTCCTGAAGTGTGTTTCAGACCTGGATAATCATGCCAGTTCCGTTTCAGGAACAGGGTCTGGGGTTTTAGTCAAATCTATTCATTGTCCCAAAGAAAGAAAATTCATTCAGACCAGTTCTGGATCTAAAGATTTTGAATTGATATGTAAGAGTACCAACTTTCAAAATGGTGTCTATAAGGACTATTTTGCCTTTTGTTCAGCAAGGGCATTATATGTCCACAATAGGATTCATATCTTCATATTCTGATTCATCCGGATCACTATCAGTCCCTGAGATTCTCTTTTCTAGACAAGCATTACCAATTTGTTGCTCTTCCTTTTGTAGCGAAGTAGGGAAAGAAGTGGCACTAAGGACCCTTTATATGCCAAGTACAAAAAGGATCCCTCATACAAATATCCAGGGGTTAGTGAGGACAGATTTGGCAAGGTAGTACTGGCTCTTTGAAGCCTAAGGGTTAATGAGTATTGTTTTTGTAATAATTAATAAATCATAAATATTCTCAATATAAATAAGGACCTTTTAGATAGTTATATCAAGGAAAAAATGATTTCATAAAGTGATTATGAGTATTGATTAGATCAATATAAAGTACATTAATATATTCTCAGAGGACCCTTTTTAGGTTTGGTAAAGGAGACAATAAATATAAGTTGTACTGAGATAATTCAATATAGCTATAAGCTCATGTGTATTAATCAGTTGTGTGGATCGGTATAACACTTATATGTTAAATTCTTAGATGACTAAAGCTCTCTATCACTTGAGACTAGCTCGATATAAGCAGGTTACAAAAGTGTAGGAGAATAGGATTAATCTCAAACGTATACCAATCTATATAACAGACTGTAAGTGATTGATAAATAACATTTATTATGCAAAAAAATCTACACAAACACTTATAAAATATACATATACAGTTGCTTATAAAATGGAAATGGGGTAAAACTAAAATTGGACGTCCAATAGTTCAAAAAATAGAGTACTAAAATTCAGATTAGAAATCACATATAAATAACCTGCTGAGATGCAGTGTAGGCATAGAGTATGTAGATAAGAAGTTTTTAAGCGGTACTTTAAAAGTTTTTAATGCCTCTATCTACGTCTAGAAAGAGGATATTAATGTGCCACAGTGTTGATATGAATTTATCCGGTTCTCATTAAATATACTTGGAATATCACGCTGTCACTGTACTGGTACTTTGCAAATTCAAAGTCTCTGAAACTTTTCCTGGGCCCAGGTAGTCTTCCGGCATCGAGGTGTTACTGCTTCACCTTTGTTGTGTTCCGGCGTTGCAGATCTGATCCGCCTGTTGTATGTAGCAGAGGGCGGTTTTTAGTGGTGAGCCCCTGTCTTCTTCTTGTGACATAAGTCCTAACGTCAAGCTTTTTAGTTGTTGGCCCTTTTTGCCTGGTAGCAAGTTTTTATAGGCTGTGTCCAACTTTAGGATGGGCTGGTTTCCACTGGTTATATCCCTCTTTATGATCAATCCGGGTTGAGGGTCTGTAAATCCGTAAGGTGCACTGTATTATTTCACAGCTGCTCGTCAGTTGTTGGTATTGAGTAGAAAATTTAGCAATTCAGTTCGACATGTTTCACCCCTCACTCTGGGCTTTTTCAAGAATCTTCCTTTTGGCCTAGCGACAGCTCCAAGAATCTTTTCAAAGGTTATCGGTGCCCTACTCTCTGTAATCAGAGAGTGGTGTATTGCGGTGTTTCCTTATTTGGACGATATCTTGGCACTCGCTCAGTCTTTACGTTCTGCAGAATCTCACACAAATCAACTAGTGTTGTTTCTTCGAAGACATGGTTGGAGGATCAATTTACCAAAAAGTTTGTTGATTCCTCAGACAAAGGTAACCTTTTTAGGTTTCCAAATAGATTCAGTGTCCATGACTTTGTCTCTAACAGACAAGAGACATTTGAAATTCGTTGCAGCCTGTCGGAACCTTCAGTCTCAGTCATTCCCTTCAGTAGCTATGTGTATGGAAGTTTTAGGTCTCATGACTGCAGCATCAGACACGATACCCTTTGCTCATTTTCATATGAGACCTCTCCAGATTTATATGCTGAACCAATGGTGCAGGGATTATACATGGATATCACAATTGATATCCTTAAATCCCATAGTTCAACTTTCTCTGACTTGTTGGTTAGATCACCATCATTTAATTCTAGAGGCCTCTTTCGTTCATCCAACCTGAACTGTGATCACAACAGATGTAAGTCTTTCAGGTTGGGGAGCTGTTTGGGGATCTCTGACAACACAAGGGGTTTGGAAATCTCAAGAGGCAAGATTACCAATCAATATTTTGGAACTCTGTGTGATTCTCAGGGCTCTTCAGTTTTGGCCTCTGTTGAAGAGAGAACCATTCATTTGTTTTCAGATAGACAATATCACAACTGTGGCATATGTCAATCATCAGGGTGGGACTCATAGTCCTCAAGCTATGAAAGAAGTATCTTGGATACTTAATAACAACAAAGAAAAGCGGTGCTTACCCTCAGGCTATCTGGCAAATGGCTTTCTTCAGCGACCCTCCAGCGCGTCTTCAGCGTGTGCACACATAACACTCCTACGGAAGCGGATAGGAGCCAGATCCAGGCGTCCCGGTCCAATGACGTCAGAGAAATCTTCAGTAGAGCAAAAGGGAAACCGGCTAACCATCCGCCAATAAATCCAAAGAAGCGGTGCGGTAAGATGCAGTAATACTTTATTATTTACAGGTACAGACAGGCTAAAATCAAAAAGGTGGGCATGCAGAAAAAATGCACCAAGCGGAACAAGTCCGGATGGCTACAAGACAGCAAAAAACATACGCGTTTCGTGAGGGGCTTCCTCACTTGCTCACTGCTTGAAACAGAATGCTGTTCTGCAAGCATATATAGAGGGTCAATTAGATTAATTGATAATCTGTTTAGTGATTAATACCTAATTCAGTTTTTAACCCTTAAAACTATATATGCTGCATACAGACAGAATGAATACAGAGATGCAATGTTCATTTTGAAACAATGTATAAGAATGAAAATACACAACTTTAATTTTTTTTTTTTTTTTTTTTTTTTTAAATTATCACTGACATAAGAGCAATATGTAATTAGGGGTTAAGCTTTAATATATGTAGAGAAAAAAATTTACCCCTAAAATGTGTGGTTACACAAACAAATTGACATCTGATTCAACATTTAGACCAAATGGGACCCTGGAATTTGTATTGAAAATCCACCTGACCTCTTTTTTACTGAGCTGATATTCCCTATCCCCCCCTCTTTTAGAGAAGGGTACATGGTCCACAGCCTGAAAAAATGGATACTTGTTTGGGCAGAATCCAGCTCCTGTCTAATTTCTGCAGTTCATATCCCAGGTATAGACAATTGGGAAGCGGATTACCTCAGTCGTCAGACTTTACATCCGGGAGAATGTTTTCTCCACCCAGATGTGTTTTCTCAAGTTGTTCAGATGTTGGGGCTTCCAGAAATAAATCTGATGGCATCTCATCTAAACAAAAAACTTCCCAGGTACCTGTCCAGGTCCAGGGATCCTCAGGCGGAAGCAGTGGATGCATTGACACTTCCTTGGTAATATCAACCTGCTTATATTTTCCCGCCTCTAGTTGTTCTTCCAAGAGTGATCTCCAAAATCATCATGGAGCAATCGTTTGTGCTGCTGGTGGCTCCAGCATGGCCTCACAGGTTTTGGTATGTGGATCTTGTTCGGATGTCCAGTTGCCAACCTTGACCACTTCCATTAAGGCCAGACCTTCTATCTCAAGGTCAGTTTTTCAATCAGGATCACAAATCATTAAATTTGAAGGTATGGAAATTGTTGTTCCTTCCTTGTGTCCTAATCCTAAGAATTCTTTGGAGAGATCTTTAGATTCTTTGGATGTGGTGAGAGCTCTGAAATATTATGTTGAAGCTACTAAAGATTTCAGGAAGACTTCTAGTCTATTTGTTATCTTTTCTGGTTCCAGGATAGGTCAGAAGGCTTCTACCGTTTCCTTGGCCACGTGGTTAAAACTTTTGATTTATCAAGCCTATTTGGAGTCGGGTCAAGCCCCGCCTCAGAGAATTACAGCTCATTCTACTAGATTAGTTTCCACTTCATGGGCTTTTAAGAATGAATCATCAGTTGATCATATTTGCAAAGCAGCAACTTGGTCTTTGCATATATTTACTAAATTCTACCATTTTGATGTATTTGCTTCTTCGGAAGCAGTTTTTGGTAGAAAAGTTCTTCAGGGAGCTGTTTCAGTTTTATTTTGCTGCTTTTAATTTAATTTTTTTCCTCTCATTTATGAGAATTAATTTATATTTTGGGTTGTGGATTAATTTTTTCAGTGGAAAATGCCTGTTTTTATTATTATCCCTTGGCTATTGCTATCCCATACGTCACTAGCACATGGGCTTTTGCCAATTACATGAAAGAAAACATAATTTATGTAAGAACTTACCTGATAAAATTAATTTCTTTCATATTGACAAGAGTCCATGAGGCCCACCCTCCTTTTTTTTATTGTGGTTATGATTTTTTTGTATAAAGCACAATTATTTCCAAATTCCTTTGTTGATGCTTTCTACTCCTTTCTTTATCACCCCACTTCTTGGCTATTCATTAAACTGAATTGTGGGTGTGGTGAGGGGTGTATTTATAGGCATTTTGAGGTTTGGGAAACTTTGCCCCTCCTGGTAGGATGGTATATCCCATACGTCACTAGCTCATGGACTCTTGCCAATATGAAAGAAATTACTTTATCAGGTAAGTTCTTACATAAATTATGTTTTACAGACATATATACACATACAAACACATAAATACATATGTATACATATATAGACATACAGTATATATATATATATATATATATATATATATATATATATATATATATATATGCATATACAGTGTGTGTGTGTATGAGTGTGTGTGTGTGTGTGTGTGTATGTGTGTGTGTGTATATATATATATATATATATATTTACACACACACACATAGAGGGATATATAAATATTTTACCAAAAAAACCTTGATATTTTCATGTTGGTTTTTGCACATTTGAGAAAATGCGATCAATTATGCACGCAAGTAGGATCTTTAATTTTTTTGAACTTTTCTTACTCCATTGACTTCCATGGGGGAATAAGTTAACACGGTTGCAATATTTTAACCTCTGCTTTTTGCATGCACATGCTAGGTTAGCGCTTGTGCAATTTTTTTGCACGCTACCCAACACGGGCAAAAAGCTTCTTGCGCAGTTAATGCATGAGCGGGTGCAATAAATTGCGCTTCACTCATAATGTTTCCTACTTCAGATTACCTGCTATGTTTCATTAAATCCATCTTTTGCATTTATTTTGCAGTAGGGTTACACCAAATAATATAACACTGCTGAGATGAGAAAGACGCAAAGCGCCAAAAAAATAAAACTCTTCTAACAAGAACATTTCAGAGCTGCCTCTTATTCTGTTGAGTGTTTTAAATTTTAAATGGACATTCCGGTCAAAATTTAAATGCACATAGATAAATTACATCTTTGAATAGCAACATATTTGCAATATACATGTATTGGCAAAAATGTTTAAAAATGCTTCTAGTAAAGGTTATCATTGTTTTAGTGTTAACTTTTTTTCTCTACACGTGCATGTGAAGCACAGCTAGATATTCTTAGTGCACCAGAATTTTAACTACTGCAGCTGCTCAAAGCACTAATGGGGCTTGTATCATGTCAGAAATCAACAAAATTAAGTCATTGCCAATTGATGCATGCACCTTAGGCTCTCTGAGCAAGCGCTGTGTTTAAAGGGACACTCAAGTCAAAATTAAACTTTCATTATTCAAATAGAGCATGCAATTTTAAACAACTTTCCAATTTACTTTCATTAACAAAATGTGCACAGTCTTTTTATATTTAAACTTTTTGAGTCACCAGCTCCTACTGAGCATGTGCAAGAATTCACAGAATAAGTGATTGGCTTATGGCTGTCACGTGGTATGTGTATGCATTTGTGATTGGCTGATGGCTGTCACATGGTACAGGGGGAGTGGAAATAGACATAACTTTTAAAATTGTCAGAAAAAAATCTACTAATCATTTGAAGTTCAGACTAAGTGCTATTGAATTGTCTTGTTATCTTGCATTTGTTGATTATGCAAATCTACTGTGGTGGCTGGTGCACGGTGCATACTTAAATAAACTTTTGAAACAGATAAAGCTTTTATTAGAAGCATTTTGCTAATATGTGTATATAACAAACATGCTTCTATTCAAAACGGAAATGCATCCATGTGAATTCCAATTCTGACTGGAAAGTCACTTTAAATACTTATGTACTTTATGCAAGTTTTTATATCAATTTAAATCTGAATTATCCTATTCTTATACAGAAACAAAATTTTCACCAGTGTAATTACATTTCCTTCACATTCATAATAAACATTTTTTTAAATTAATATCCCTTCAAATGGATGTTCTAGCCTCTTTTATCAATTGACTATTTTGTTACAGAATACCCTGCATGAAAATCAGAATCATATTATTTTATACATTTCTTTCTTAAAGGGACACTGTACCCAAATTTTTTCTTTTGTAATTCAGAAAGAGCATGCAATTATAAGCAACTTTCTAATTTACTCCTATTATCAATTTTTCTTCGTTCTCTTGCTATCATTATTTGAAAAAGAAGGCATCTAAGCTTTTTTTTTGGTTTAAGTACTCTGGACAGCACTTTTTTATTGGTGGATGAATTTATCCACCAATCAGCAAGAACAACCCAGGATGTTCACCAAAAATGGGCCGGCATCTAAAATTACATTCTTGCATTTCAAATAAAGATGCCAAGAGAATAAAGAAAATTTTATAATAGGAGTAAATTAGAAAGTTGCTTAAAATCTCATGCTCAATCTGAATCACGAAAGAAAAACATTTGGGTACAGTGTCCCTTTAAGACACGGTGAGTACATGGAATCATTACTGTTGGGAATATCACTCCTGGCCAGCAGGAGGAGGCAAAGAGCACCACAGCAATACTCAGTCATTCTCTTTGCCTTTAGCGCAAGGAGGAGGTGAAGTTTAGGTGTCTGTTTAAAAATCCTTCTATCAAGATTTTTATTATTTTGGAAGCCTGAGCAGGTTTGCTCTGATCTTCCCTGACAAGCTGGGTCTAGCTGTACTCCATGTTAGTCCCTTCAGTAGGGCTGTGGTAGTTTTCAATAAGTTAGGAACTTGTGGGGTAGGCCTCACAGCATTTTTCTGACAAGATTGCTGCCCTCAAACAGAATGCCAGAGTAGGCTTACTCTGTTCCTTCTTTTATCCACAGGGCTCTGTGAGGAGTGGCTTCCTCTCATGCTAGGTGAGCTGTCCTCCTGTCGAACAGTTAAGGGTGCAGGTGTAAGTGCCATTTTATTTCTTAAGAAAACCCTTGCACTACAGCAGTTGATAGACTGCACCTTATGTGGGACTATGTTATTCCTGAGAGTCAGGATATCCTAAACAGGATGCAGGGCACTGTGTTTGGCGGTATCAGGACATCAGAGTCCTTGGAGAGACAGTGTATAACATTATAGGAAGCAGTGTGTTAACATTTTGGTGGCTCAGTTGGTTGGTTGGTAACTTTTGGGGGCTATATTGTGCCTTTTTTTGTTGGACCTTGCGGTCCGTATACAGAACCAAGGTTGACATCACTAGGGGCAGGGCTTCACTCTCTAGACGCAGCACGCGCTATTACTTGGCGCCTTTTCCTTATTGAGAGACTTAACGGCTTTGGTGGCCCTCTCCCTCACTGAGGAGCTGATCCGTTTTTCCTTCCATTATGTTCCGTGAAAGAGAGGAACAGGTAGGCACCTCAGCTTAGTGCTGAGGTGTAGAGGGTGCCAGAGAGGTGTTTTAGGAATTAAAAAAAAAAAAAATTGTGGGGGTCTGTAAAATTTGCTATAAGGTTATCTCCGGACTAGCGTATCTGTTATACTGATTTTTACCGTTAATATTTTGAGCAATATCAGGGACAGTAACAAATATATATTTCTAAAATTGTGATATTTATTTGCAAGATGGACCTAAAGTGTATGCCTGCTATAGAGTGCAAACTTTGCTTGATTTCCCAAGTTGAACCCCCTTTGCTTTTTAGTAGTTCTTGTATTGAAAGAACTTTAATGTATAAAGAAAGACTGTTTGTTTCTGAGCCACCATTCTCTCAAGTTGATACTGTTTAGGCAATGCCACAGTCTCTTCCTCAAGCGTCCCAACCCATATTAACATCACATGCAGTGCACTGCAGTTCCTCTCAAGCTCCTAATGGAGTGTATATGAAGGCCAAAATTGCTGCCTAGGTATCTGAGTAGGTATCTGAGGCGCTCGCTGCCATCCCCAAGCTGCAGGGGAAATGTAAGAGGAAAATTAGAGAATCAGATAGTAAGGTATCAGATCCTGTACAGGCTAACCAAGTTGCTCTTTCCTATAAGTTGGAAGAGGAGGATACTTTGGTAGCCTCTGAGGGTGAAATCTCAGATTCGGATAGTGTAATTCCTTCTTCTGATGCTCAAGTGGTTTCCTTCATATTTAAGCTTGTACACCTTAGTGTTTTATAAAAGGAGGTTTTGGCTACTTTGGATGACTCTAATACTCCTGTCGTTGTCAACCCTAAGAAATCTAGCAAATTAAATAGATACTTTGATGTTCCCTCCCCAGGGGAGGTGTTTCCAGTGCTAGATCGTGCTACGGAGATTATTTTTCTCCCTCTCCAGTCTTTAGGAAGATGTTCCCGGTGGTTGATTCTATCAAGGAACCATGGCAGATGGTCCCAAAGGTTGAAGGGGCGATTTCTACACTGGCCAAGAGGACTACTATTTATATTGAGGATAGTTGCAATTTCGAAGGACCCTATGGATAAGAAGCTGAAGGCTTTCTTAAAGAAGATGTATATTCATCAGGGTTTACTATGGCAACCGGCGGTGTGTATTGCTACATTAACAAGTGCGGCAGCCTATTGGTTTGATGCTTTGTCCGAGTCCCTCCAAGCTGAGACTCCTTTAGAGGAGATACTGGATAGGATAAAGGTGCTCAGGTTAGCCAATTCTTTTATCACTGATGCCTCTTCGCAGGTCATCAAGTTGGGAGCCAAGATATTTGGCTTTGCAATTTTAACGGTAGGGCACTGTCAGTATATTTATTAAAATCTTAGCAGTATTCTCCAAACAATGTGTGAGTATATGGCAGGGAATATATTTAACAATCTTCCTTTAGACTGAACCCACAATCAATATACTTCTACTAAGACAACAAATAAAATTAATATAAATACCTGAACTCTTTTATTTAGTTAATATCCATGAACATTTTTGAAATATATTTGCAATAAAAGGAATATGAAATAATATTATATGCGCTTGAAAACTATTTAAATATGCTATGCAAAGTTCATACACGCTTATCTTAAAAACCAGCCTTACAGTATTTACAAATCTTTTAACATCCAAGCAATACAATTTTAAACTGTGCTCTTAAGCAATAGGATAATATATATATTCTGCTATTTAACTGCAATTTATCCTAATACAAAATTAACTGACAATATCAGAACTTGCATAGATGAGCTACTTAGCCAATCAGACACAGATTTAAACAACAATACAATATATAGGCTGTGACTACCAATTTAAAATACAATATACACTTCTGAATTATTATTATATATTTGCATAGATAAACAATTTAAGATTGGGATTAGTATAACAATACATAGGCTATGAAATGCTAACTTGAAATATTTCCTTAACTCTGCTACATACAGCAATAATACATTTTTACTTTAAATGCTTGCATACAAACAGGCAGGCTAAGAGCTATTTAAGGTTATATAATACAATCTAAAAGCCCAATTTGTTCTTTACAATTCAAAAATTTTAATTTTACTGTAGTGGCTATGCATATAACTTATCTTATAAAAAACCTTGTATACATCATCAAATAAACCAGTCGATATCCGGCTTCCAATGTTTCTCAACAGGTCCAATTTTCCCTCAGAAATTCAAAATTGGGGGTAATGCATATGGAGTCCAATAGTAGGTGTGTGCTTTAATAATAACCACAGCAGTTATTCCTTCTGGATCAGCCAACAACAACCTTCTGTTCAGTCTCTATGCTGGGGTTTAAATCATCTCATTTCACCCCTCCCCGTTTTTGATTATTATCAGTCATTGGTGAATATTGGAAAGGCCCACGGCCTTGTCTTGGATTGGTTCTTTTCAACTGAACATGGATTGGTTTATTTGGTAAATGTGTTGTCAAGGTAATGCATCCTGGCAACAACCAATCATCTCATGGCTGCAATTTTGCATCATAACACTAGGTGGCAGCAGACAGTACAACACAAACAAATACAGCAAGACCATTTCTAAACATTTTTAAGCAAGTTAATTATTTTCATAAAATGGTTATTTAATCAGATTACATTCTCTGCATTAATCATATATAACCCCAATTACAGATGGTTAATATTAGGTTATTTTTTCTGATTATTCTGATACCAAATAGGTTATATTATTAACATTTTATTTTAATACTGCTAATTATTAGCTTGAAATACATTACAATTTCATCAGTATCCTGGCATTTATATATAAATAACAGCCTATTTTTATATTTCCAGATTGGTAGTATTTAAAACTCCTGATATACTGCATTCATCCAGATATAGCATGTTATATTTCTGTGTATTTCTTCCTGAATACATGAATCCTGTCTATGTAGATCTGAAATAAAAATAAATGTTAATAATCACTTCTCTTCAGGTCCATAAATATCTTTTCATGTTCTTAAACACACAGAGGCTAAGATATTCATGCCTTCAAAATATACATATATATATATATATATATATATATATATATATATCATTCGATCTTTTACTTTCCATATATATATATTTAGATGTTAATATTTGATATCACATAAATAGACATCTTATATCCATTAAAATATATATATTTTCCTGGAATTATATTTTATTTGAAATCTAACTACAGTTGTTGGAAGCATGTAAGTCATGTGTTTTCTCTGTGTTATCTTAATCACCACATCTGGTATATTCCAGGGTTAGTAACCACACAGCATGAGCCACTCAAACAAATCTGTGCTAATTACCAGTCCCTTTTGAAAAATGCCTGCATTTTTTACATCTCTTCAGATGGATCAGCATCTCCCTTGGAGGAAACCTATATATGGGCATGTATCCTGTTCTAGGTATCAGAATGCTGTCATTTAACATTGGTTCCCAGGCAATCATACAGATGGTTCCTGAAACTGTGTTAATTTTCAGTTCCTTGCTAAATTATGCAATTGCATAATTTAGCATATTGAGTATGTGAGATCTCCCAGAACCAATCCTTTGTTCTCATTTTAGCCGCGAATGTCTCCTTCAAAGTAATCTCTATGAGTCTCCTGTGCAATTGAAGAAGTGGGGGAGAACTAACCTGTCTGAAGTTAGTTCTTCTGAATGCAATGAGTTATTTTCTACTGATCAGTGAAATATCTGATCAAAGATACAGATTTATTAATCTTGAAATATATGATTAAAATATATATTTATTAACCTCATATATACCTTGACATAAATCCCCCTTTAAAATTCAAATATATGTAGGGCACATGTATTTGAATTGGATCAAATTCAGTGGTACTCGGTGAGGATATTGGCAGTATACATCATCTTAGCAGTATTCTCCAAACAATGTGTGAGTATATGGCAGGGAATATATTTAACAATCTTCCTTTAGACTGAACCCACAATCAATATACTTCTACTAAGACAACAAATAAAATTAATATAAATACCTGAACTCTTTTATTTAGTTAATATCCATGAACATTTTTGAAATATATTTGCAATAAAAGGAATATGAAATAATATTATATGTGCTTGAAAACTATTTAAATATGCTATGCAAAGTTCATACACGCTTATCTTAAAAACCAGCCTTATTTACAAATCTTTTAACATCCAAGCAATACAATTTTAAACTGTGCTCTTAAGCAATAGGATAATATATATATTCTGCTATTTAACTGCAATTTATCCTAATACAAAATTAACTGACAATATCAGAACTTGCATAGATGAGTTACTTAGCCAATCAGGCACAGATTTAAACAACAATACAATATATAGGCTGTGACTACCAATTTAAAATACAATATACACTTCTGAATTATTATTATATATTTGCATAGATAAACAATTTAAGATTGGGATTAGTATAACAATACATAGGCTATGAAATGCTAACTTGAAATATTTCCTTAACTCTGCTACATACAGCAATAATACATTTTTACTTTAAATGCTTGCATACAAACAGGCAGGCTAAGAGCTATTTAAGGTTATATAATACAATCTAAAAGCCCAATTTGTTCTTTACAATTCAAAAATTTTAATTTTACTGTAGTGGCTATGCATATAACTTATCTTATAAAAAACCTTGTATACATCACCAATTAAACCAGTCGATATCCGGTTTCCAATGTTTCTCAACAGGTCCAATTTCCCCTCAGAAATTCAAAATTGGGGGTAATGCATTTGGAGTCCAATAGTAGGTGTGTGCTTTAATAATAACCACAGCAGTTATTCCTTCTGGATCAGCCAACAACAACCTTCTGTTCAGTCTCTATGCTGGTGTTTAAATCATCTCATTTCACCCCTCCCCGTTTTTTATTATTATCAGTCATTGGTGAATATTGGAAACGCCCACGGCCTTGTCTTGGATTGGTTCTTTGCAACTGAACATGGATTGGTTTATTTGGTAAATGTGTTGTCAAGGAAATGCATCCTGGCAACAACCAAACATCTCATGGCTGCAATTTTGCATCATAACACTAGGTGGCAGCAGACAGTACAACACAAACAAATACAGCAAGACCATTTCTAAACATTTTTAAGCAAGTTAATTATTTTCATAAAATGGTTATTTAATCAGATTACACTCTCTGCATTAATCATATATAACCCCAATTACAGATGGTTAATATTAGGTTATTTTTTCTGATTATTCTGATACCAAATAGGTTATATTATTAACATTTTATTATATTAAGGCAATTTAATACTGCTAATTATTAGCTTGAAATGCATTACAATTTTATCAGTATCCTGGCATTTATATATAAATAACAGCCTATTTTTATATTTCCAGATTGGTAGTATTTAAAACTGCTGATATACTGCATTCATCCAGATATAGCATGTTATATTTCTGTGTATTTCTTCCTGAATACATGAATCCTGTCTATGTAGATCTGAAATAAAAATAAATGTTAATAATCACTTCTCTTCAGGTCCATAAACATCTATTCATGTTCTTAAACACACATAGGCTAAGATATTCATGCCTACAAAAAACATATATATATATATATATATATATATATATATATATATATATATATATATATATATATATATATATATATATAGAGAGAGAGAGAGAGAGAGTAAAGCAGCAATGAATCCCACGGACGGGCTCCATGTTGCAGCCAGGATCCAAATGAAGCAGGCACACAGGTTTTTTCTTAAACACTCCGGTTTATTGACAGTATAGTTTACCAAACGTTTCGGCTCAAGCACGAGCTTTTGTCAATGGTGTACAAAACCAAATGTGAAGAATTAGACAAAACCACACCTTAAATCCCCACCCAGCCCAAGTGATAAACCAATCAGAATGTGTATCCGTGGCGCACCCACTCGCACAAACCTCAAAATTTTGCCGGGTTCAACGTAGGCGTGGCGTGATGTCATCACGTCACCGCCATCCCAGGAGAAACCAAGGGAACATGCGTAACCATGGAAACAACACATAAACACTGATGTGGTGCGGGTGCGCAAACTGATAAAAACTCTGACAGGGAACAAATTGAAAGTCGATCAGTGAATGATCATAATAACCCTACATAGAAGTACAATAACAGAAAACTAGTAACACAGCCCTCTATACCCATGGTATCAAGGCATGGGTATACGGGGCTGTGTTACTAGTTTTTTATACTATGGGTTGCTGTAGCGTTTTGCTTTACAAGCTATGTATAAGGTTTGCTCCTGTGTTGCATATAGATAGATACCTTTTCTGTTATTGTACTTCTATGTAGGGTTATTATGATCATTCACTGATCGACTTTCAATTTGTTCCCTGTCAGAGTTTTTATCCGTTTGCGCACCCGCACCACATCAGTGTTTATGCGTTGTTTCCATGGTTACGCATGTTCCCTTGGTTTCTCCTGGGATGGCGGTGACGTGATGACGTCACGCCATGCCTATGTTGAACCCGGCAAAATTTTGAGGTTTGTGCGAGTGGGTGCACCACGGATACACATTCTGATTGGTTTATCACTTGGGCTGGGTGGGTATTTAAGGTGTGGTTTTGTCTAATTCTTCACATTTGGTTTTGTACACCATTGACAAAGGCTCGTGCTTGAGCCGAAACGTTTAGTAAACTATACTGCCAATAAACCGGAGTGTTTAAGAAAAAACCTGTGTGCCTGCTTCATTTGGATCCTGGCTGCAACACGGAGCCCATCCGTCGGATTCATTGCTGCTTTACTGTTTGTTTCTCCCTAGTGAGATCACCAGGTAGCTGACTTATTTGTGAGTGCCGTACACTTCTGCAACGTTGTATATATATATATATATATATATATATATATATATATATATATATAATTCTATCTTTTACTTTCCATATATATATATATATTTAGATGTTAATATTTGATATCACATAAATAGACATCTTATATCCATATATATTTTCCTGGAATTATATTTTATTTGAAATCTAACTACAGTTGTTGGAAGCATGTAAGTCATGTGTTTTCTCTGTGTTATCTTAATCACCACATCTGGTATATTCCAGGGTTAGTAACCACACAGCATGAGCCACTCAAACAAATCTGTGCTAATTACCAGTCCCTTTTGAAAAATGCCTGCATTTTTCACATCTCTTCAGACGGATCGGCATCTCCCTTGGAGGAAACCCATATATGGGCATGTATCCTGTTCTAGGTATCAGAATGCTGTCATTTAACATTGGTTCCCAGGCAATCATACAGATGGTTCCTGAAACTGTGTTAATTTTCAGTTCCTTGCTAAATTATGCAATTGCATAATTTAGCATATTGAGTATGTGAGATCTCCCAGAACCAATCCTTTGTTCTCATTTTAGCCACGAATGTCTCCTTTAAAGTAATCTCTATGAGTCTCCTGTGCAATTGAAGAAGTGGGGGAGAACTAACCTGTCTGAAGTTAGTTCTTCTGAATGCAATGAGTTATTTTCTACTGATCAGTGAAATATCAGATCAAAGATACAGATTTATTAATCTTGAAATATATGATTAAAATATATATTTATTAACCTCACATATACCTTGACATAAATCCCCCTTTCAAATTCAAATATATGTAGGACACGTGTATTTGAATTGGATCAAAGTCAGTGGTACTCGGTGAGGATATTGGCAGTATACATCATAGGCAGTCCTTTAAGTAGAAAGTCCCTTATTTTGAGCCTTCATGTTTATCAGTTGGGCATCTTTAAACTACAGTATGTCTTTAGTTAATTTGGGGATATGACACTTCATTCTCCCTCTATGACTTGTAGTTGGGATCTGGGATGACATGCTCGCAATTGATTGATATGGACCCATTTATCTATGAATCTTTCATTTTTGGGGATCCGTATTTTATAGGCCACTGGAGATATTTTGTCATTAATGACAAAAGGACCTTTCCATGAGGGAAGAAATTTCTTCTCCCTAACCTGATCTCTTCCAAAGTTATAAAGATAAACTTTATCATTTATTTCATATTCCTTTTTGGATGTTTTGTGATCATAATAGGTTTTAGTAGCAGTTGCGGCTCTTTCTAAATTCCTTTGAGCAAATGCAAATGCATATTGCAGGTGCTTTCTTAGGTTATCCACATATTGATGTGTATTGGCAGCGTTTATCACGTTTTGGTCTGATGTACGGTACAGCAGATGCTGAGGTAGAACCATTCTTCTACCAGTCATCAGTTGAAAAGGTGACATCTTGGTAGCACTACTTGGAGTTGCTCTTAATGCCATTAAGACTAGAGGTAGTTTTACATCCCAGTCTTTACCCGTTTCACTCACAAACATTTTGAGGATTTTAACAATGCACTGGTTGTAACGCTCTACACCACCACTTGAGGCAGCTCTATAAGCAATATGGAGCTTTCTTTTAACCCCTAGTATCTTCCACATTTTGGTCATCACTTCGCTAGTGAAGTGGGTCCCCCGATCTGACTCGATTCTTTGGGGTAAACCAAATCTGGAAAATACATGGTTAATGAGCAACGCTGCACATGTTTCAGCACTGTTGTTAGGTGCGCTAATGCACTCCACCCATTTAGTGAACAGGCATGTCACGGTTAACATGTATTTGTTACCTCTTGATGACCTTGTTACCGGACCAATAAAATAAATTTGTATATCTGACCATGGCATTACAATCCCCCTTTTCTGCAATGGCGCTCTATGCGTTGGTGCAGTGGGTTGAAACTGTGGACAGATTAAACATCCTTGACAGTAGGTTTGAACATCTTTCAATAATTTGAATGGCCTCAGCGCCTGTTAGGAACCTATATGCCTGGGGGCGGGTAACTCCTAGCAGTGACCCAAAAGTGTAATACAAAGGAAAGGATGCCTAGGCGCCTACCCTAAGGGGCTAGGTGGTGGTGTATAAAAATAGCAACTTTATTACATGTAGATAAAAAAGGTAGATAGGACAGTGATTAGTTTAAACTTCATGGATCCATGATAAATTTAAAAGGTTAAAACAGATAAACAATCAATAAAAACAATGGTAAATGCAAAAACAATAGTCAGATAATGAACATAGTTTGAGTATCTAACAGTCCCAAATGTATCCGAAATGTCTAAAAATCCAAAATATGAATAAAAGTAAGTCCAGATATACAAAAATATAAAAATATAAAAAATGAAAAGTGTCTAAAGTCAATCCAAAGTGGTGTCTACAATCCTGTGATGTGTGTGAGAAACCAAAAAAATCTTCAATAAAAACTCCAATGAAAAATATCCAATGAAAAATATAAAATATAAAATATTAAAGCCTTGAATATTAGAGTCTTGAGAAAGGCCTAGTACAGGCCGAAACGCGTAGACCAGCACTGGTAAGCCTTATTGCATTATTTGCCATTCTTTAGGACATACTGCACTATATTTTGTTTCTGCTTTTCCCCACAGGTGGATCGTTTACTGTCACTTGTTTCATTTTTGATTTTTAAACTTTTACAATAGTTTGGGACTTTGCAGCATATCGCTATATTTTGACTTTGTCACACCACCACCATTCCTTTGAACACATCACCTCATATTGGGATTTGAATATGTTTTTGGATCATATGTACTAAATACACTGAATTTGGAACACACATATTTTTTTCACACCATTTTTTCAGGCTTTAATATTTTATATTTTTCATTGGATATTTTTCATTGGAGTTTTTATTGAAGATTTTTTTGGTTTCTCACACACATCACAGGATTGTAGACACCACTTTGGATTGACTTTAGACACTTTTCATTTTTTATATTTTTATATTTTTGTATATCTGGACTTACTTTTATTCATATTTTGGATTTTTAGACATTTCGGATACATTTGGGACTGTTAGATACTCAAACTATGTTCATTATCTGACTATTGTTTTTGCATTTACCATTGTTTTTATTGATTGTTTATCTGTTTTAACCTTTTAAATTTATCATGGATCCATGAAGTTTAAACTAATCACTGTCCTATCTACCTTTTTTATCTACATGTAATAAAGTTGCTATTTTTATACACCACCACCTAGCCCCTTAGGGTAGGCGCCTGGGCATCCTTTCCTTTGAACATCTTTCAACATGTGTGGCTAAAAAGCGTAATCACGCAATATTTCATACGTGAGTTTGGCACCGCGATGACCAGATGTGGGAGCATCATGGGCATGTTGAAGCATTAGACCGCTGAACTTGGTGGGTACTACCCACTGCTGGATGCCAGTTTTGGAGGTTCTAATTAATAAACCACCCTGTAACTTGAATTGTGATCTAGATTTTATTAAGATTCTAAGATCTTCTTTGCCAATACAATCATCTTTTGAGATGGGGTTGCTTTCAGGATCATCTATGTGTTTATAGAAGATGCCTACAATGGGGTCTTCTTTTTGACTAGTGATTATGTCCTCACTAGGAGAATCCTGACTCCATTGTACCAAGTTAGGCTCACTCTGTTGTTTTGCCTGGTTTCTGGTAATGGCTTCTACCTGATTTGTACCCATTAAGTGGTCAATATTAAGGAGTTCTCCAGTTATGGCTCCTTGTTTGGCTCATGAATCCGCAAGGTCATTGCCTTCCTTATCCGGACCTAGAACTCTGGAATGACCCTTGGTCTTTTTCCAGTGTATGGTTAAATCATTGGATACCACCAGATTATCAATGTCGCAGAATAACTTGCCATGCTTGACTGGTTTGTTATTGCTTTTCTGCATGCCATTCCTTTTCCAAGTTGGCAGTTATTCAACAAAACTGTCACGCACATAATTTGAGTCAGTTATGATCACAAATTCATGAATACAATGTTCAATAGCCATTTCAATGGTTTTGAAAATAGCAGTTACTTCTGCAACTTGACTGGATCTTGGTCCAATGTTGAAACCTAGAGATATATTTGGGAATCAATTTGCCCCAGTTATACCAATGCCAGCGACTAATCTGCGCTCATTATCAATAGTGGCATGGTAAGAACAACCATCAACATACATCCAAAGTAATGTTTGACAATGGCCCTCATTGTACATTTTATATGGGGAAAGCAATTGTTCCTCCAGAAAATCATCTTCTGATAATTCTTCCCCTGGATCTCTGGCAGTACAGTCGTGGAGCTCAGCAAGCCCCTGTGCGACTGGATTATTTTTATTCTGCTTGTAGCAAATTTCTAATGGCCAGCCTTGTAAGGAAAGAGTCCACGCGGCTATTTGACAAATTCCCATCTCTTATTCTCTCACTTTGCAAATATAGCAAAGGATGGTGGGCCATTTCTACAATAATTTTCTCGCCCTGTATATAGCTGTGGAAATTTTGTAGAGCCCATACAGTAGATAAGAGGGCTTTTTCGCAATCGTTGAACTTTATTTCTACTAGGAATTGATTTTTGCTCGCATAAGCAATGGCTTTGTTCAAATTATCATGTTTTTGGTATAAAACAGCACTCATGCTTATATCTGTGTAACCTGTCTCTAAGAAGAAAGGTTTACCACCTTCAGGGTACGCTAAGCAAGGTGCTTGAGTGAGTTTTCTCTTCAGCTCTCTGATGGCTGTCTCTTGAGACTCACTCCAGTGCCATTTCACATCTTTCTTTAGAAGAAGTAGTAGTGGTTTAGCTAATTCCGCATAATTCTCAATGAATTTGCGAGAATAATTTGTCATTACCCAGGAATGATCTCAATTCCTTTAAGTTAGTTGGGTTTTTAGAATTCACTATAGCTTCCACCTTTTTCTTCTGGGGATTTAATCCTTCAGAGGTAACTTCATGTCCCAAGAAGTTTACATGAGTGCGGCACCATTGAGCTTTTTGTAGGGATAATTTGACACCTGCCCTTTTAAGTTGGCTGAGGACGTGTTTAAGCTCTGTGACGTGTTTCTGTGCTTTTGATTAAAACATCATCAACATAAGATAAGGTCCCCCTTTCCAGTGCATCAGGCATAGCCTAATGCATGAATACAGCAAATTCATGTCCAGAATTTATGTATCCCAAAGGAAGTCTTTGAAATGCATATTGGACCTTTTGGAAGGAGAATGCTAGCTTATATTGGTCCTCTTCATGTACCTTTATGGTCCAATATCCCTGTGCACAATCAATGGCAGTGAATATTTTGGATCCCTGCATTTGTGCTAGGCACTGGTCAATGTATGGTACAGGCCAGCCAGACATGTACACTTATTTGTTTAGCTGTCTTAAGTCAGCACACAAACGCCATTGTCCATTGGGCTTAAGGACACCTAGAATAGGATTATTATAAGAGCTGTGCACCTGTCTGATAATACCTCTTTCTTCCAAATTCCTTATGATCTCTGCAAGAGAATCATATGAGGCTAGGGGAAGTCTGTTTTGTTTGACAAATACAGGTGGTGTATCGGGATCTGTTTGTATTCTTGCAATCTGCAAGTCTGTAGTACCACAGTCATACGAATCCTTAGCAAAAATATCCTTGTACTCCATCAGGAGTTCTCGCAGCTGTTGGCGTTCATCATCGCTGGACCAGCCATTAGCTAAGGATATTTGCTCTTCGACTATTTGCTGAAATCCTGGAAAGATTTCAGGCTGTCCTATTTCATAGGCTTCTTCTAACCTAGAGGTGAGATACCCTTGATTATAGTTTATATTGCTCCCATGACTCTGGGAATTGGGGTAATCTTGCTGTTTGATTGGCTGATCAAACACTAGAGAGGCTTCTTCAATTTTACAGATGCCTTCCTCTGAGCTGAAGGGATAAATAGACTGAACATTAAATAGACCCTCTGGCATAGATGCAAAGGATTGTTCTATTAATTGTTCTTCAGTTAGGTATCCTTCATGTATTAGCACAATTACATTATTCTGGAATCCAAAAGTGTAATAACTTGATTCCAGTGCATATCCTATGGTAGTTCCCTTGGATAATGTTATATCCTGTGGGGTCATGTTATGCACAACCATATGTATTGGAACAGTTCCAATATTCACCATAGGAGTGTAGGTCACTGTGACACCCAGATTCTGTATTCTATGGGAGAGGCAAACCAGTGTTTCAGAAGTTTTTAATTTCTGACCTCTCTTTACCTGTAAGGGTAAAAGAAATTTATCATCCCCAGCAGGAATTATAACATCGCTAGATACCTGCATATTCACAGCATATGGCAATTGCTGGTTTGATTTCAGGGCTGCATTTTCATCCTGAAATGCTTCAGGGTCCCCCTTTAACCTGCTCCAGAGGCAAGAGTTAATCAAATCTATTTGTATGGCATATCTATGTAAGATATCATTGCCAATGTATATTTG
The DNA here is from genome assembly GCF_027579735.1 of Bombina bombina. Taxonomy (NCBI): domain Eukaryota; kingdom Metazoa; phylum Chordata; class Amphibia; order Anura; family Bombinatoridae; genus Bombina; species Bombina bombina. Next base: position 859,653,999 of record NC_069503.1, on the reverse strand, counting down.
ATTATGGGGAGTATTTAAAACTAAAAACAGGTGCTTCACTGACCTATTTCCTATAGAGATAGATAATAAGCACTTAGCTGTGATGTTATAGCTTTCAGACCTGTTATCCAGGTTGTGGACACAGTGGTCTTGGGGAGAAAGATATTTAATCACTTTAGGTTCAGCTATCTGCGCTAATAAACCTTTTCTTCTATAGCTAGCTTCCTGTTTTAAGTTTATTTTAGCATACTTGGTTTTACCAAGGTCATGCATTTGTATAGGGATAAATAGATCCTCTTTAACTCTCTCTAAATCCGTTTGAGGTATTGAGAGTGGCCTCCCCCCTTAGGGATTTTTTGATCCCCTTGTGGAGTGATATGGTTAATACATCGCCATCTAGGGAAATATTCGCTATCTTTCCAGGCGAAATTTTAAGTATTACCATCAGAGCCACTTAAAGGAGTCTGATCATCTATTTGTAGAATAGTGATTTCAGGTATAGAGTTATTCCTGAAATTAATCTTCACAGCGTCTGGTTTCTCTTCCACCAAAGACAGCTATGTCGGGTGCAATATATACCAGATTTTTCATAATTTATAGGCCTTTTAACTTGTGACCAAATTACATTATTTATGCAATCAATTATGGTGCTTAATCGCTTCAGGAGATCACTACCAATAATTAAACGATCAGTAGGCAGATCCACTATAATGACAGGGTGTCTTATGACCCTGTTCCCCAATTTAAATTTTAACCAGGCAGTACCGTAAACTTTTAGGGAGTCACCCCAACACCTATTAGAGAACCGTCAAATTCTTTTATTTTAGGTTTGTGGGGTGTTAGCTCATTTAGCTGTGTTTAGTACCTGTGGGATAAGATAGTTGCCTGTGACCCAGTGTCAATTAATCCCCTGATAGGGTTGGAGACTGAATCTTGCAGCTCAACTAATACATAATATCTTCCTGCAGTTTCTACCATTTCACACATAAAGTTGGCGTTATCATACATTTGTGGGCTTCGCCACGTGTTACCTGAGTTTGCCATGCTTTTCGATGCAGAAGAAGCTTCATACCTACCGGTCTCCTCTATGACAGGTTCGGCTGGATTCTTGTGTACTGCATCTGTGGAGATAAGGTTAAGAGAGTGCTGCAAGGGAAGAGGTTTGTTAATTTTTCCCGGATGAGGTTGCCTGTCATCACAGCTAAATTGTCCTTTTTCGGTCTGTGGGGAGAGAACATGATTAGTATCATTGATATTTATTATTACATTTTGTACATCTCTCCCCTCCCCCTCAGGTGATGCTTCAGTATTTATGACTGTGCCTGTGGTCCACTGCTGACCACTGGCTGTACCCCTAAAAAAGTATTGTTCGGTTGCTGAGCCGTAGAATTTTGACTCATAATAGCGAATTGTTCGCTCAACCGATTTAACTGGGTAAACAGCATATCTACCTGATTGTACAAGTTACCTCTACCCCTGGACCTATCTCCTGGTGCCCCATTGTAATGATTCCTGGACCATTGGGTTCCCTCAGAATCAGGGCCGCTATTTCTATTCTGGTGTGGTTGCCCCTGGGGTTCAGCTCGCTCAGTATTAGTACTTTGGGGAGTATTATATACCTGGGGTGTCTGGTTACCCTGAGAATATCTTCGCCGTCTATTGTATCTACCCTTGCGCGGATACCAATTATTTGGTGAGTATTCTCTTTGTGAGTAATTATTCACCTGATCATGTCCCCCACTTTGGTTAAAGTCTCCCTGCGCCTCAACCTGTGTAGGGGAGGGGGCAGAGTTAAACCTCTGTGGAGGTGGCCTGTTTTGACTGGCCACCTCCGCATAAGTTTTCTTTTTAGACTCCAAATTGAGGGGGCTAGGTGATACCCTAGTTTCTGCTACAATTTCGGGTTTTGACTCCTTTTTCACCCCCTGTTCACTGGACTGCTGAATAGAGTATAACTTTGTACTCTCTTTGATCAGCCATTCCAATGAGCAGTCCTCATCAAAATCTCTAGCTAAGTTGATTTTGATAGGTGTAGGCAGTGCTTCAAAAAATAAATTTACAAATTCTGAGCCATCAAATTTGGGATTATCTTCAGCCATACTGTACGCATTTTTCAATACAGAAAGGAATTTGATTGGACTCTGATTCGCACGACACTTTAAACCATATACCGCTATTTTCGCTGCAGTTTTAGTGCGATATTGCCCGAATTCTTTTCTGCATTGTCGTTTTACCCCATTACAGGAATGAATATTCATATCCTTTAGTGAAGCAAAGAATTTGTGATGTTTACTGTCAAATATCCAAGGCAGAAATTCAATTTTCAATTTCTCACTTGTAACATTCATTATAGATAACGCATTTTCAAAAGCTTCTAAATGATCAATCACAGATGTTGTTACCTTATTGGAGAATATAGGTACTGCGCGTTGTACGAAGGTGATTATTTTATGGGAATCATAGACTTTATCAGACTTACTTTGGGCTTCTCTGTTAGAGTTTCCCTCCCTGCGCCAGCTGCGCTACAGCAGTCCTCTGGATTTATATCATGAGGTGGCTGCCTATTTGGGAAATCTATTTCTGACCCATTAGGGGTCATTTGTCTGTATTGTTCTATATATTTTTGTACCGCGTCCCAGAAGCGTTCGCTAAAGGAGTTAACATTATCTGTATTATTCTCACTGTTAACATTAGGGTTTTCATTATGGCGATATGACCTTTTTAAATCGCTTAATTCTCTCTGGCTTTGAGCAAGCTGTTTATTTAAATCTTGTATCTGTGCGAGTAAGTCGATGTTATGTTTATCTAAGGTGGCTAGGTTTTGGGCAAATTCATCCATTTAATTTTTGTCTATTTTTAAATCCTCTTCGCGTCTGCGTGAGGAATGAATACTATTTTCTAGCTCCTGTATTTGCAATCATTTGTCTGTGACACAAAACGACATTTCGTCAATGATGCATATTAAAAGGGGGCAAGATTTTAGTATTAGTTCCTCTCGCTTCTTGGGAGTTTTGCATTGATTAATCATTAATAATTCCTGGAAGAATTCATTCTCTTCATTCCACATATTATTAATGGTAATATTTTTAGCTCTAGTTTCAAGCATATCCACAAAATCATTTAATTTACCAGCAATATTTAACTTCCCTTTAATGTAACTTAAGATATCTTTCTTAAGGACCTGACCTTTAGTAATGGGTATTGTAATGGGACCAATTTCATTGCTATGTATAGAATTAAATGAGTCACTCCTAGCTACAGACATTATTGTATTGGTATAGTATTTAGTTGAATTAAAACGCTAATACAATTTTTGCCAATAAAAAGAGAGAAAAAAAAATTATATTTAAAAAAAAAAATAGCATTAATTTTGAAATATGAAAAATTAATATTTCGAAATATGAAAAATTTATATTTTTGATTAACTTTGAAAATATGAAAAATTTATATTTTTGATTAATTTTTAAATATGAAAAATTAATATTTTTATTAATTTTTCAAAAATTAATCTTTAATAATATTTCAAGATATTAATATCAATCTCGAAATATGAAAATCAATATTTCAACTCTTCAAAAATTATATCTTCAAAATATTAATATCGAAATATGAATTTTTTTTTTATAATAATTTCTATTTACTACAAATATATCATATCAAATATGATGGAATATTAATAAATCTCAGAACAGTGCCTCCAATTATTATGTCAGTATATTTATGAAAATCTTAGCAGTATTCTCCAAACAATGTGTGAGTATATGGCAGGGAATATATTTAACAATCATCCTTTAGACTGAACCCACAATCAATATACTTCTACTAAGACAATAAATAAAATTAATATAAATACCTGAACTCTTTTATTTAGTTAATATCCATGAACATTTTTGAAATATATTTGCAATAAGAGGAATATGAAATAATATTATATGCGCTTGAAAACTATTTAAATATGCTATGCAAAGTTCATACACGCTTATCTTAAAAACCAGCCTTATTTACAAATCTTTTAACATCCAAGCAATACAATTTTAAACTGTGCTCTTAAGCAATAGGATAATATATATATTCTGCTATTTAACTGCAATTTATCTTAATACAAAATTAACTGACAATATCAGAACTTGCATAGATGAGTTACTTAGCCAATCAGACACAGATTTAAACAACAATACAATATATAGGCTGTGACTACCAATTTAAAATACAATATACACTTCTGAATTATTGTTATATATTTGCATAGATAAACAATTTAAGATTGGGATTAGTATAACAATACATAGGCTATGAAATGCTAACTTGAAATATTTCCTTAACTCTGCTACATACAGCAATAGTAAATGTTTACTTTAAATGCTTGCATACAAACAGGCAGGCTAAGAGCTATTTAAGGTTATATAATACAATCTAAAAGCCCAATTTGTTCTTTCCAATTCAAAAATTTTAATTTTACTGTAGTAGCTATGCATATAACTTATCTTATAAAAAAACTTGTATACATCATCAAATAAACCAGTCGATATCCGGTTTCCAATGTTCCTCAACAGGTCCAATTTCACCTCAGAAATTCAAAATTGGGGGTAATGCATATGGAGTCCAATAGTAGGTGTGTGCTTTAATAATAACCACAGCAGTTATTCCTTCTGGATCAGCCAACAACAACCTTCTGTTCAGTCTCTATGCTGGGGTTTAAATCATCTCATTTCACCCCTCCCCGTTTTTGATTATTATCAGTCATTGGTGAATATTGGAAACGCCCACGGCCTTGTCTTGGATTGGTTCTTTGCAACTGAACATGGATTGGTTTATTTGGTAAATGTGTTGTCAAGGAAATGCATCCTGGCAACAACCAATCATCTCATGGCTGCAATTTCGCATCATAGCACTAGGTGGCAGCAGACAGTACAACACAAACAAATATAGCAAGACCATTTCTAAACATTTTTAAGCAAGTTAATTAATTTCATAAAATGGTTATTTAATCAGATTACACTCTCTGCATTAATCATATATAACCCCAATTACAGATGGTTAATATTAGGTTATTTTTTCTGATTATTCTGATACCAAATAGGTTATATTATTAACATTTTATTATATTAAGGCAATTTAATACTGCTAATTATTAGCTTGAAATGCATTACAATTTTATCAGTATCATGGCATTTATATATAAATAACAGCCTAGTTTTATATTATCAGATTGGTAGTATTTAAAACTCCTGATATACTGCATTCATCCAGATATAGCATGTTATATTTCTGTGTATTTCTTCCTGAATACATGAATCCTGTCTATGTATATCTGAAATAAAAATAAATGTTAATAATCACTTCTCTTCAGGTCCATAAACATCTATTCATGTTCTTAAACACACAGAGGCTAAGATATTCATGCCTTCAATATATATATATATATATATATATATATATATATATATATATATATATATATATATATATATATATATATATATATATCATTCAATCTTTGACTTTCCATATATATATATATATAGATGTTAATATTTGATATAACATAAATAGACATCTTATATCCATTAAAATATATATATTTTCCTGGAATTATATTTTATTTGAAATCTAACTACAGTTGTTGGAAGCATGTAAGTCATGTGTTTTCTCTGTGTTATCTTAATCACCACATCTAGTATATTCCAGGGTTAGTAACCACACAGCATGAGCCACTCAAACAAATCTGTGCTAATTACCAGTCCCTTTTGAAAAATTCCTGCATTTTTCACATCTCTTCAGACGGATCGGCATCTCCCTTGGAGGAAACCCATATATAGGCATGTATCCTGTTCTAGGTATCAGAATGCTGTCATTTAACATTGATTCCCAGGCAATCATACATATGGTTCCTGAAACTGTGTTAATTTTCAGTTCCCTGCTGAATTATACAATTGCATAATTTAGCATATTGAGTGTGTGATATCTCCCAGAAACAATCCTTTGTTCTCATTTTAGCCAGGAATGTCTCCTTCAAAGTAATCTCTATGAGTCTCCTGTGCAATTGAAGAAGTGGGGGAGAACTAACCTGTATGAAGTTAGTTCTTCTGAATGCAAAGAGTTATTTTCTACTGATCAGAAATATCCGATCAAAGATACAGATTGATTAATCTTGAAATATATGATTAAAATATATATTTATTAACCTCACATATACCTTGACAGCACTATGGCTGAAATCTTGGTCAGCTGATGTTTCTTCTAAAACTAAGCTTTTGGGGATTCCTTACAAGGGAAAGACCTTGTTTGGGCCAGGGTTGGCAGAAATTATTTCCAATATCACTGTTGGTAAAGGATCCTTTTTGCCCCAAGACAAGAAGAACAAATCGAAAGTACTTCAGAGTAATTTTCATTCCTTCGTAACTTCAGAGGTAAGTCTTCCCCCTCCTCTACCAAGCAGGATCAGTCCAAGCCTTCATGGAAGCCCAGTCAGTCTTGGAACAAGGGCAAGCAATCTAAGAAACCTGCAGCTAAATCTGAAGTCAGCATGAAGGGTCTGCCCCTGATCTGGGATCGGATCATGTGGGGGGCAGACTCTCTCAATTCTCTCAAGCTTGGGGACAAATGTTTTAGACCAGTGGGCCGTGGACACAGTATCCTGGGGTTACAAGTTAGAGTTCAAGACCTTTCCTCCCAGGGCAGGTTCGACCTCTCAAGATTATCTGTAGACCAGATCAAAAGAGAGGCATTCTTGAAATGTGTACAGGATCTTTCCCTCATGGGTGTGATAGTTCCAGTCCCAATACAGGAACATGGTCATGGGTTCTACTCCAACCTGTTTGCGGTTCCCAAGAAAGAGGGAACTTTCTGGCCTATTCTTGATCTAAAGTTGCTCAACAAAAGTTGCCGTCCTTCAAGATGGAGACTATTCGTTCCATTCTTCCTCTGGTTCAGGAAGGTCAATTCATGATGACCAGAGACCTGAAGGATGCGTACCTGTATGTTCCCATTCACAAGGATCATCACAAGTTTCTGAGATTTGCCTATCTGGACAAACACTTTCAATTTATAGTGCTTCCATTTGGCCTTGCCACAACTTCCAGGATTTTCTCAAAGGTCCTGGGAGCTCTGTTGGCAGTAAGTCGGTCCCAGGGAATTGTTGTGGCACCTTATCTGGACGACATTCTTGTTCAGGCACCATATTTTTTACTAGCAAAATCTCATACAGAGATCTTGTTGTCTTTTCTTCGTTCCTATGGATGGAAGTTGAATTTGGAAAACATTTCCCTTGTTCCAGCTACAGAAGTGGTATTCTTAGGGAGCATTATAGATTCCCTTTCAATTAAAGTATTTCTGATGGAGGTCAGAAGAGCCAAGATTCTTTCCTCTTGCCTATCTCTACAGTCGGAAGTATGGCCATTAGTGGCCAAATGTATTGAGGAAATTGGTTTGATGGTGGCTTCCATGGACATAGTTCCCTTTGCTCAATTCCATTTGAGAGTCCTACAGCTATGCATGCTCAGTCAATGGAACAGGAATTATGCAGACCTATCTCAGAAGATAGTTATGGATCAACCATAGACTCTCTGCCGTGGTGGCTGTCTCAAGTTTATCTGTTCCAGGGGACATGGTTTCGGAGAGCTTCATGGGTAATTGTGACCACGGATGCCAGCCTGATGGATTGAGGAGCAGAGTTAAAGGTGCGGGGACTTTGGTCTTAGGAGGAATTTGCTCTCCCCATAAACATATTGGAGTTGAGAGCGATCATCAATGCCTTAATGACTTGGCCTCAACTGGCTTTAGCCCGGTTTATCAGGTTCCAGTTGAACAACATAAACTCAGTGGCTTACATCAACCACAAGGGGGGAACTCCTGGTCATGAAGGAGGTGGCGTGCATCATTCAGTGGGCGGAGGCTCACAATTGCTGTCTATTTGCCATCCACCTCCCAGGAGTGGACAATTGGGAAGCGGATATCCTGAGCAGACAGACTTTCCACCCCGGGGAGTGGGAGCTCCATCCAAAAGTGGCCCTTGTTCCCCTTGTTTCCGTGCAAGCCTTCAAGTCGGAAACAGCAGTTATGAAGCAGTGGTCTAAAGACCACTGCTCCATAACTTGTCCGCTTCCTCTGAGACTGCGGTCTATAATCCACCCGATCCTATATGATTGGGCTGATTGACACCCCCTGCTAGGGGCTGATTGGAATCTGCAGGGGGCGGCATTGCACAAGCAGTTATGGTGAACTGCTTGTGTAATGATAAATGATGACAGCGTATGCTGTTTATATGTTTTACAGGAAACATTCAGCGATGTCTGTCGGACATGATACACTATAGCATATCATGTCGGACAGACATCGGTAAATATACCCCTATGTCTTCTGCCCATAAATCAAAAAAATCCCCTTTTAATAAAAGGGGCTCTCATACCTCTGTCAATAACTGTTTAATAAAATAGTGGTCATTTACCTGGTTTGCATGGACATGGAACCCAACATTTTACTTTCACAATTTAGATATAGCAGCAATTTAAAACAACTTTCCAATTTACTTCTCTTATTTGCTTTGATCTATTGTTGTCATTTGTTCAAAAGCATGCATAGGTAGGCTCAGGAGCAATAATTTACTTTTGGGAGCTAGCTGGTGATTGGTGGCTGCACATATATGGCTCTTGTCCATTGCGCACCAGTACATGCAATGCTGATGCTGAGCCTAGCTAGGTTCACTGTTCTTACTCTACTGTCCCTTTAAAGGCTATTCGATCATTTATATTATAAAAAAATATTTCTAAAAATAGTGAATGTATAATTGTAGACTGAAAAGTATATTTTTTTTTAGAAGATGTCATTTCATATTTCTGACAATATGTTATTAGTTTATAATAAGATCAAAATTCCTAGGATTTAAAGAGATTTTTTTTTTACATTAAACTTATGATAAGATTGGATTTCTTATAGTTTGCTATTAAAATTAAAGGATCATTTATTTTCTATATTTATTGAGTTTTAGATTTTTCACAAATATTATTTTCAGTTTATATGTTTTACAGGAAACATGATTTTTTGTGTATGATTAATATAAATATATAAACCCATACTAAAGCCATATACATCATTAGCAATATAAATAATGCTAGTTGCAAAGCGTATGGAACACTGAAGAGTAAAGAGCTAAATATACCAGTTTGCCAAATAAGGTTCCTAACTGTTTAGTGATTAGGAAATGATTACGCACATGACCCAGGCATTTTAAGTGCCACAATACATAAGTTACCATTGGTTATCTTAATATATTACATTCCTTGTAAGAGATAAAATACGTTAACCCCTTTACTGAGACAAACAGCTCTTTCATTTTGCAGCAGAATGTCGAGTATTTTATCACTCGCACATTGTAAATGTCACTTTCAGATATAGCTTATTGCCACCTAATGGCAATTTATGTCTTGAAGAGAAGTAGTGTTGCAAACAGAAAATATTTTATATCCTTAAAAATGAATTTGCCATCCATACTTTAACCTTTTACTATTTTTCAGCTACTATTCTACTTCTATTTATTAAAAAAAAGGAGCTACATTAAAAATACACATATAAAAGCAATGAATTTAAGTACAGTACTTTACAATACAGAAACCTGATGTATTTGTTCAGCTTATATAAGGCTGATTAATCAATGATAGTTATGTATTATACAACATTATGTCATTTTCTTTGTTACACTATTTATTTTTTCCTTCAACCTTTTTGATAAATAATATTACAGTTCTTATTTATGTCTGTTCAATGAACTTATATAACAATAAAACAGTTAATTTAAAAGCCATATATCATGGGCTAGATTACAAGTGATACGCTAATGTTAGGGTGCGCAATATAAGAATATCATTGGCGTGTTAATTTGATTACAAGTTGAAAGTAAACGTGTTTGCTCATGAGCAGTAAAATTTAATGTGCGTCGGGTTAGCGTGACTAAATACCTTGGGGCATATTTATCAAAGTGCGAGCGGACATGATACGATGTAGCGTGTCATGCCCGCTGCACATCAATCAATGCCGACAGCATACACTGTCAGCATTTATCATTGCACAAGCAGTTCACCAGAACTGCTTGTGCAATACTGCCACTGCAGATTCGCGGCCAATCGGCCGCTAGCAGGGGGTGTCAATCAACCCGATCGTATTCGATCACGTTTATTTCTGTCCGCCACCTCACAGCAGGTGAAAAAGTTATGGAGCAGTGGTTTTTAGACAGCTGCTTCATAACTTCTGATTCCGGCGAGCCTGAAGACACGCCGGAAATAAGGGGCCCCTAAGTTGAAAGGGTTAGTGATAAGATAAAAATTGCACCAAAAACATAATACATACATTGCAATATATAGTTACACTCATATAAACACTATCTGATAAAAATTAGTCTTAAAAATATTAATATATTTTTTTTATATAAGTATTCAAAGGTATATGGGACATGGCAATGTACTTGACCCATATATATATATACTGTGTATGTATATATATATATATATATATATATATATATATATATACAAAACACGGAAGGGGACTGCACTCTCATACCGGACCAGGTACACATCACATGACCCTGCAACATGCTCAGCCCTGGGTGCTCACGGGCACTCACAGGAAGCTGTGCTGTCCCCAGAGTCAAAGGCAGTTAACCCCAGACAGGTCTGGGTGCAAGAACTATAGGGAAAATGACAAAACAAATTAATACAACACATAGAGAAAGTCCAGCACTCACTTACAAGCTCTCAGCTAAGATTTAAAAGCAAAAATGGAAAGGTTTGTTACCGCATCTGGCCAAATGGGACAAGCCCAGGTACCACGTCAAGGTCCTTTCCAATACCTGGGACCCTAAAACAGCCACACAATGCAAGTTCTCAAATTCAAACAAACTGGGAACAAGGGAAGGGTGCACTGTAATCACAGTATATACTGTATGTCCAAATTATAATTATACAAAAATGTGTTTTACTGTAAATATTTCACAATCCAATGTTCTTCACATACAGGAAAGTGCTATTTTTATTTTAAATATATATATATATATATATATATATATATATATATATATATATATATATATATATATTTATATATTCCACTAGAATGATCACCACATAAAGCGCAAAGATCTCCAGGATATAGTAAAACTTCCTTTATTGTAGATACAAAAGTAAACATGACAGCCTACACACAGCTGTAATAAAGCACTAGAAGTAAAAACACAGTGTCAGCGATCGAGACCACACGCAGACATGTTTCGTGCGGTTGCGCACTTGATCACTGCTTGAAAGCAATCCTGATCGCTCTTGCTTTATAGCACTTATCTTAAAGAGACACTTGTAAATATAACAGACACTGTGTTTGTTTTCACTGATTACTACCTTTCCTTTGTTGAAAAAAATCTTAGAAAGTCATTTTTTACATGATTAGTGATAATATTTGTAAACTTAGTACTAAACATTAGCTAAACTGTTTATAGTTGCCTCTATAATCCCATTTAATAAATTTAATACATTTTGTATACATTTCTTTCAATATTTTTTCTTTTTATTCTGCTTAGTTCCTAGAATATATTTTATATATTCAAAAATTAAATATTCAAAAATTAATTGAATGTAGAGATACTCAAGTTATTGTGTTTAGTAAGCTAAGGATATTGCATGAAAAGAACCTTAAAAGTAAAAAAAGGAGATACTCTAATTTAACAAACAAAGAAAAGGCAGCTTTATTAACCCTTCAGGAAAATAAAAACATAATGATCCGTCCTTCAGACAAAGGAGGAAATGTGGTCATTTTAAACACTGCAGACTATATCAAAGAAGCCAAGAGACAGTTGTCTGATCAGGAAGTATATATTAAATTAGATGGAAATCCCACAAGAGAGTTTAGGAAAGAGTTATCAAAAATAACTAAGATAGCCAAATTAAATAACATCATAACCCCTACGTTAGAAGAAGTCTTAACTCCAACCAATTCAGTAATTCCAATATTTCATTTTTTCTCTAAACTACATAAAGATCTAGTATGTCCTCCAGGACGGCCTATAATTACAGGCATCAATTCATTAAATGAACCGTTATCAGACCTGGTGGATACTTTTCTACAACCACTAGTTAAAAACTTACTCAGCTACATACAAGATAGCACATCACTTCTTAATAAATTACAGAATATCAAATGGAAAGAGAAATACAGGTTTTTAGTAGTGGATGTATCATCTTTATATACATGCATAGATCATAATTTAGGCATAACAGCCATAGAATTTTTTTTAATCAATATACTGATTATGAATCAGCAACAAAAGCATTTATACTCAATGCAATTGAATATCTCTTGTCACACAACTTTTTTATGTTTGGGTCAGATTTTTTTCTCCAAAGACGTGGAACAGCGATGGGGGCCAAGTTTGCCCCATCTTACGCCAACCTATTTATGGGTTGGTGGGAGCTGTTCCACGTCTTTGGAGAAAGAAATCCCCACAAAGAGAGGGTCATACATTTTTTCAGATATATAGATGATTTACTTTTTATTTTTGAAGGAGACACAGATCAAGTGAAAGATTTCTTTGTTTACCTTAACAATAACAGATGTGGGTTGAAATTCACAGGAGAACAAAGCACAGAGTCAATAGACTTTCTAGATCTTACGTTAAAAGCAGACATAGAACATGAAAAGATAATTTCTATACTCTATAGAAAGCCAACAGCAGGAAATACTACACTTCTATATAAATCATGTCACCCTAGACACGTGCTAAAAGGAATACCAAAGGGCGAATTTATCAGGGCTAAAAGAAATTGCTCTAATGAGGAAGATTATACTAAACAGTGTATAATTATTGAAGAAAGACTAAAACAGAGAGGATATAGTGAAGATGCCCTTAATACAGCAAAAGAAAGTGTACAACAAAAAACAAGGGAGGATTTACTTAAATATAAAAGGAAAGATGTGAAATTGAGGGATACTGAGAAACCTAGGTTTATCACCACCTATAGCACTGATTTTAAAAACATCAGTAAAATCATTAAAGACACTATCCCTGTATTATACTCAGATCCAGTATTAAAAACTATAATGAGTGAAGGTGTTGATATAATACCTAAAAGAGGAAAAACACTTTCTAATTACCTCTCTCCATCTAATCTTCCAACAAAACAAAATAAATGTTGGCTAAAAGAAAGAAAGGGATTCTTTAGATGCAGAAGAAATATATGTAAAACCTTTAATCATGTAATTGAGGGTGATAGTTTTTCTTCATCTGTAACACAGCAAGACTATAAAATCAAATACTACATAAATTGTTCATACTACACATGTAGTATATCTATTAACGTGTGACCTTTGCAAAATCAATTATGTAGGTTAAACCAAGCGAAGTATCAAAGATAGGTTCCTGCAGCACCTAAGATCAATTGAGGATGACGATACAGACACACCAGTGTCTAGGCATTTTAAAAGTCAACACAATTCAGATGTGTCTCTACTAAAGATTCAAGGTATTGATCATGTTCCTCTATGGAAACGTGGAGGAGACAGAGAAGATAAACTTAACAAACGTGAAGTCTTTTGGATTTTCACATTAAAAACGTGTAATCCACAAGGGCTAAATATGCGTAGAGACTTAGATCTATTTGTGAACTAAAATCTATCCTATTGTTCTAAAAGAGAGAAACATTTAGTATAATAAAATTGAAGGGAGAAATAATGTATAGCCACCAATGAAAAAAGTCCAAGATATATACAATTACACAAAATCCCCATTTTTGACACTGCTATAGAATTAAAATATATTTAATGCTACAATAGAATTATTTTATAAGATCTGAGTAACAACTAAACACAATAACTTGAGTATCTCTACATTCAATTAATTTTTGAATATTTAATTTTTGAATATATAAAATATATTCTAGGAACTAAGCAGAATAAAAAGAAAAAAAATTGAAAGACATGTATACAAAATGTATTAAATTTATTAAATGGGATTATAGAGGCAACTATAAACAGTTTAGCTAATGTTTAGTACTAAGTTTACAAATATTATCACTAATCATGTAAAAAATGACTTTCTAAGATGTTTTTCAACAAAGGAAAGGTAGTAATCAGTGAAAACAAACACAGTGTCTGTTATATTTACAAGTGTCTCTTTAAGATAAGTGCTATAAAGCAAGAGCGATCAGGATTGCTTTCAAGCAGTGATCAAGTGCGCAACCACACGAAACATGTCTGCGTGTGGTCTCGATCGCTGACACTGTGTTTTTACTTCTAGTGCTTTATTACAGCTGTGTGTAGGCTGTCATGTTTTTACTTTTGTATCTACAATAAAGGAAGTTTTACTATATCCTGGAGATCTTTGCGCTTTATGTGGTGATCATTCTAGTGGAATACATTACTATTTTTTTGAGACGCTGACTACAGACCGGCTCAGACTCCACAGCTGCAGATCTCAACACACTCAGACTCATTTGCTCCCCAGCGTGTTACCGGACAGCGAGCAAGTTACAGGTACCTTTGAGACATTCTCTTTTATTTCAGTCTCTGTGTGCGCTTTTACTTACAAAGTGTTCAACTATATATATTTATATATATACTGTGTGTGTGTATATATATATAGCTATATATATATATATATATATATATATATATATATATATACTGTGTGTGTGTGTGTGTATATATATATATATATATAGAGGAATTTCAGAAAACGGTCAAACAGGGGACTTTATTTAATGTTGTAGGACCCCACTTGATCTAAATCCACTCCATATAATTGGATGGAGGGACACACGATGGGGGTGATAAATATATAATCGTATTTAATAACAAATATAACACATGAAAAAATATATATATACAATTTTATTAGGGTAAAAAATATATATGTGACTATATAAAAATGAGTGATAAAAATGATAATGTTTAATATAAATGTTAAAAATAGTGAATTTAGATCAAGGGGGGGTCGTACAACACTAATTACAGTCCCCTGTTTGACCGTTTTTGTGAAATTCCTCTCAGGTTTAAAAGCTATTAAGTTAACTATTTAAGACTGCATCCACTTAAAGGATTCTACGCCGTTGATCACTGGTTCCTGTAACTCTACAGGTGAGCTATTTATATTGTCTGCTTCTGCTGGTTACACAATTGTTCTCATTGGGGATATATTTATCTCTTTGTATCCATATATACACATGTGGAACCTCTCTTGGAAGCGCTGTTAGAAACACCATCTCTACAAACTATCGGCTAGATTACGAGTTCTGTGTTAGCTTTAAAAAGCAGCGTTAAGGGGTCCTAACACTGCTTTTTAACGACCGCTGGTATTACGAGTCTGGCAGGTACAGGTGTACCGCTCACTTTTTTTCCGCAACTTTTCCATACCGCAAATCCCCTTACGTCAATTGCGTATCCTATCTTTTTAATGGGATTTGCCTAAACGCTGGTATTACAAGTCTTGGAAGAAGTGAGCGGTACAGCCTCTACCTCCAAGAATCCTACCGCATATAAAAGTCAATAGTTAAGAATTTTATGGGCTAACGCTGGAACATAAAGCTCTTAAAGAAACACTGTAGCCAAAAATTTAATTTCGTGATTCAGATTGAGCATGAAATTTTATGCAAATTTTGAATTTACTTCTATTATCAAATTTTCATCATTCTCTTGGTATCTTTATTTGAAATGCAAGAATGTAAGTTTAGATGCCGGCCCATTTTTGGTGAACAACCTGGGTGGTCCTTGCTGATTGGTGGATAAATTCCTCCACCAATAAAAAAGTGCTGTCCAGAGTCCTGAAACCAAAAAAAGCTTAGATGCCTTCTTTTTCAAAAAATGATAGCAAGAGAATGAAGAAAAATTGATAATAGGAGTAAATTAGAAAGTTGCTTAAAATTGCATGGTCTTTCTGAATTACAAATGAACAAATTTGGGTTCAGTTTCCCTTTATCTAAAGTGCTACAAAGTACACTAACACCCAGAAACTACCTTTAAACCCCTAAACCGAGGCCCCCCCACATTGCAAACATTAAAATAAAAAATTTTAACCCCTAATCTGCCGACCGGACATTGCCGCAACCTACATTATACCTATGAACCCCTAATCTGCTGCTCCTAACATCGCCGACACCTACATTATATTTATTAACCCCTAATCTGCCCCCAAATGTCGCCGCCACCTACCTACACTTATTAACCCCTAATCTGCTGACCGGACATCGCTGCCACTATAATAAATTTATTATCCCCTAAACCGCTGCACTCCCACCTTGCAAACACTATAATAAATTTTATTAACCCCTAATCTGCCCCCCCAACGTCGCCGCCACCTACCTACAATTATTAACCCCTAATCTCCCTCCCCCAACGTCGCTGCTACTATAATAAAGTTATTAACCCCTAACCCTAAGTCTAACCCTAACCCTAACACCCCCCTAAGTTAAATATAATTTAAATAAATCTAAATAAAATTACTATAATTAAATAAATGAATCCTATTTAAAACTAAATACTTACCTATAAAATAAACCCTAATATAGCTACAATATAACTAATAGTTACATTGTAGCTATTTTAAGATTTATATTTATTTTACAGGCAACTTTGTATTTATTTTAACTTGGTACAATAGCTATTAAATAGTTAATAACTATTTAATAGCTACCTAGTTAAAATAATTACAAAATTACCTGTAAAATAAATCCTAACCTAAGTTACAAATACATCTAACACTACACTATCAATAAATTAATTAAATAAATTAACTACAATTATCTAACATAAAATACAATTAAATAAACTAAACTATATTATAAAAAACAAACAAACACTAAATTACAACAAAAAAAATATTACAAGAAGTTTAATCTAATTACACCTAAAAAAGCCCCCCAAAATAATAAAATTCCCTATCCTAAACTAAATTACATAGTAATCAGCTCTTCTACCAGCCCTTAAAAGGGCTTTTTGTGGTGCATTGCCCCAAAGTAATCAGCTCTTTTACCTGTAAAAAAAAGAAATACAATACCCCCAAAAATTACAAACCACCACCCACACACCCCTACACTAAAACCCACCCAATCCCCCCTTAAAAAAAACCTAACACTACCCCATTGAAGATCACCCTACCTTGAGCCGTATTCACCCAGCTGGGCACCGATGGGGCAGAAGAGGACATCCGGACTGGCAGACATCTTCATCCAGGCGGCATCTTCTATCATCATCCTTCTGGAGCGGAGCGGAGCAATCTTCTATCCAGCCGACGCGGAGCCATCCTCTTCAATCGAAGTCCTAACGAAGAATGAAGGTTCCTTTAAATGTTGTCAACCAAGATGGCGTCCCTCAAATTCTTATTGGCTGATAGGATTCTATCAGCCAATCAGAATTAAGGTAGGAAAAATCTGATTGGTTGATTTAATCAGCCAATCGGATTGAAGTTCAATCCAATTGGCTGATTTAATCAGCCAATAGAATTGACCTCACATTCTATTGGCTGATCCCCAATAGAATACCCCTCCCCCAACATTGAAACCCACCACCCACATGGCGTCCCTTGAATTCTGATTGGATGATAGAATCCTATCAGCCAATCAGAATTAAGGTAGGAAAAATCCTATTGGCTGATGCAATCAACCAATAGGATTGACCTTGCATTCTATTGGCTGATTGGAACAGCTAATAGAATGCAAGCTCAATCCTATTGGCTGATTGGATCAGCCAATCGGATTGAACTTCAATCCTATTGGCTGATTGCATCAGCCAATAGGATTTTTCCTACCTTAATTCCGATTGGCTTATAGGATTCTATCAGCCAATTTGAATTAAAGGGACACCATCTTGGATGACGTCACTTAAAGGAACCTTCATTCAGTCGTCGGATCAAGAAGGAAGAGGATGCTCTGTGTCGGATGTCTACAAGATGGACCCGCTCCACTCCGGATGGAAGAAGATAGAAGATGCCACATGGATGAAGAGTTCTGCCGGTCTGGATGTCCTCTTCTGGCCAGATCGGATGAAGACTTCTGCCCCTCTGGAGGTCCACTTGTGCCCGGCTCAAGGTAGTGTGATCTTCAAGGGGGTAGTGTTGGGTTTTAGAGTAGGGTTGGGTGTGTGAGGTGGGTTTTAATGTTGGGGGGGTATTGTATTTTTTTTTACAGGTGAAAGAGCTGATTACTTTGGGGCAATGCCCCGCAAAAGGCCCTTTTAAGGGCTATTTGTAATTTAGTATAGGGTAGGGAATTTTATTATTTTGGTGGGCTTTTTTATTTTATTAGGGGGATTAGATTAGGTGTAATTAGTTTAAATTCTTGTAATTCTTTTTTTTTCTGTAATTTAGTGTTAGTTTTTTCAGAATTTATTTTATTTTATTGTAATTAATTGTAGGTAGTTTAGGTAATTAGTTTAATTATAGTGTAGTGTTAGGTGTAATTGTAACTTAGGTTAGGGTTTATTTTACAGGTAATTTTGTGCTTATTTTAGCTAGGTAGTTATTAAATAGTTAATAACTATTTAATAACTATTGTACATAGTTAAAATAAATGCAACGTTGTCTGTAAAATAAAAATAAATCCTAAGCTAGCTACATTGTAACTATTAGTTATATTGTATCTAGCTTAGGGTTTATTTTATTGGTAAATATTTAGTTTTAAATAGGATTAATTTATTTAATTATGTTAAATGTATTTTGTTTAATTTAAATTATATTTAAGTTAGGGGGGTTGGATTTAGGGTTAGATTTAGCTTTAGGGGTTAATACATTTAATATAGTAGCGGCGACGTTGGGGTCGGAAGATTAGGGGTTAATAAATTTAATATAGTTGCGGCAATGTTGGGGGGGCAGATTAGGGGTTAATAACTATAATGTAGGTGTCGGCGATTTTTGGGGCAGTAGATTAGGGGTTCATAAGTATAATGTAGGTGGCGGCGGTGTCCGGAGCGACAGATTAGGGGTTAATAATATAATGTAGGTGTCAGCGATAGCGGGGGATGGCAGATTAGGGGTTAATAAGTTTAAGATTAAGGGTGTTTATACTCGGGGTTCATGTTAGGGTGTTAGGTGCAGACATAACTTTTATTTCCATATAGGAAACAATGGGGCTGCGTTAGGAGCTGAACGCTGCTTTTTTGCAGGTGTTAGGTTTTTTTTCAGCCAGCTCAGCCCAATTGTTTCCCATGGGGAAATCGTGCACAAGCACGTTTTGCCAGCTTACCGCTACCGTAAGCAACGCTGGTATTGAGGTGAGATGTGGAGCTAAATTTTGCTCAACGCTCACTTTTCTGAGGCTAACACTGGCTTGCAGAAAACTCATAATACCAGTGTTGGCTTATGTGAGCTGTAAGAAAAAGAGGAGCGTTAGCACCGCACAGCCTTACCGACAAAAACTCATAATCTGGCCACTTGTTTGCTACAATTGTTTTTCAGCAAAATAAATTAATAAATTACCAATAGTAAATAGCTACCCCCCATGCTAGGTATAGATTAAAAATCTGTAACTGGCTTGCAGAAAACTCATAATACCAGTGTTGGCTTATGTGAGCGGTAAGAAAAAGAGGAGCGTTAGCACCGCACAGCCTTACCGACAAAAACTCATAATCTGGCCACTTGTTTGCTACAATTGTTTTTCAGCAAAATAAATTAATAAATTACCAATAGTAAATAGCTACCCCCCATGCTAGGTATAGATTAAAAATCTGTAACTCATTGTAACCGCTAAATATCTTTTAATAGAAAAGCTTTATATTAAATATACATAAAATAAAATACATTTATTGAAGCGCTTCAATTCATACCCACTATACATAAAATGTTACCTTGCATTTTGCCTTGTATTAAAATGTTTAAAAAAATTTATTTCTATTAAACTTTATCTGAAATGGATCTTCCAAAATAAGTTATAAAAAAAAAAAAAATGATATATAAAAAAGTTCTTTTGACCCTTCAGATTTCATGTATACTGGGCCGTTTAGGCCTTTACCATTCCTCTGGTCATGGTGCTGTGATGTTACTAAGCACTCCCAGTAGTAGTTCCACGCTTCTCTACAAACACTGGCGTCTGGTAAGTTGTCCTAAAGGGGACACTGAACCCAACTTTTTTCTTTCATGATTCAGATAGACCATGCAATTTTAAGCAACTTTCTAATTTACTTTTATTATCAATTTTCTTTGTACTCTGGCTATCTTTATTTGAAAGAGAAGGCATCTAAGCTAAGGAGCCAGCAAATTTTTAGTTCAGAACCATGGAGAGCACTTGTTTATTAGTGCTGTCCAATCATCAAGGACAACCCAGGTAGTTCACCAAAAATGGGCCGACATCTAAACTTACATCCTGCTTTTCAAATAAACATACAAAGAGAATGAAGAAAATGTGATAATAGGAGTAAATTAGAAAGTTGCTTAAAATTGCATGCTCTATCTGAATCACGAAAGAATAAAATTGGGTTCAGTGTCCCTTTAAATTAACCAACCAAAGTACCCAGCAACCAAACTCCATCCAGAACATGCATTATTTGCAAGAGCCCTTCCAGACTTGCTTCTGAACTACACTGAAGGTCACTGTCATTATGTTCACAAAATATGATTTGTTTTGAATTTTGTTTTCTTCTGTATTTGTAGATATTACTTTTTTTAAAGGTTTGTATTGAACATTAGAAGCTACACAGTTAAATACATTACGACCATGACATAAGAGATGAACAAAATTAATAATAAAACAAAATGGAGTTGTCAAGCAAAGAGAATCATGAATTTAATGCAAAGTTCAACATTAACTAGACCCTTTGATTAATTTATTTATTTTTTATTTTTATTTATAAAATATTTTACCAGGAAGGATACATTGAGATTTCTCTCATTTTCAAGTATGTCCTGGGACCACAAAAAATTGCATTGATACAAAAGGGTACAAAAACAATAATAATACACAATATATGCAAACATTTAACATAGAACTGGTAGGAAATATTTAACCATAACCATGACAGGTGCATTCTGTTTTGAGATATGTATAGAGGGATCTCTTAAAGGATATTAGGCTTGGGGAAGGTTTGAAAGTGTGCGGGAGGTCGTTCCATAATTGTGGTGCTCTGTAGGAAAAGGAGGATCGAGCTGCTTTCTTTTTGTATTGAGGCAAGCTAAATAATAATGTGCTGTTATTGGATCGGAGGTTATAGGAGGTGGGAATAGCAGGGCAGAGCATTCTGCTCAGGTAGGGTGGGAGCTTCCCAGAAAAGCTTTTAAACACAAGGCAGGAAAGATGGAGGGTGCGTCTGGATTCCAGCGACAGCCAGTTTAGTTCTTTTAGCATGTCACAATGGTGGGTCCTGTAGTTACATTGTAGCACAAAGCGACAGAACGAGTAATACAATGTATTAAGTTTATTAAGGTGAGTTTGTGGTGCAGGTGCATATACTACGTCCCCGTAATCCAAGATAGGCATCAGCAATTGCTGTACAATCTTTTCCTTTACTGTAGGGCTGAGGCAGGATTTGTTTCTGTACAGGGCACCTAGTTTTGGATAAAGTTTAGATGCAAGTTTTTCTATGTGGAGGCTAAAAGATAGATTCGGGTCTTCCATAGGCTACCTGTTGTTTGCATAGCAGTGGGACAGCTGAGATGAATGTCTGTGTTTTCTTTTAAAACTGGGGTAGATATGCTTTAAAATTAGGCTGTTGTTTGTATAGCAATGGAACAGCTGAGATGAATGTCTGTATTTTCTTTTAAAACTGGGGTAGATATGCTTTAAAATCAGGCTGTTTGCATAGCAGTGGAACAGCTGAGATGAATGCCTGTATTTTCTTTTAAAAGTGGGGTAGATAAGAGATTAAAATAAATTATAACATTCTATTATCTAGAATGGTAAGCAAAGCTGAGGTTATTGCTGGAGAGCACCATTGTGATAAATTGACCTAAGTGAGGAATGAGGAAGGAAAGAGGAGAGGGAGTAAAAGGAGAAGAGAGGGTAAGTGCAGGGAAAAGGGGAGGTACGAACATGTAGATATGACTTTAATACAGAATTAAAAATAAAGGAAAAAAAATGAACCAAAAATGGAGATAAAAAAAATATAAGGAAATAGAAGACCTTGATATTTTTGTTCCTTGTTTGATAAATCTAAGCTTAACATTTCTAGAATGGTTGTGCTTTTAACTGAGAAATTAAACATCGTCTTTAAATAAAGCTTTTTTTCCCATTAATTAAAATAAATACCTGATCCAAAGTCAGTTGGTACGCACTAAACGTCTGAAATTAAGTAAAATATGCCAAAACATTAAAGCACAATTATGTTTTGTTATTCTGAAGATTATTATAATTGAGTTCACCTCTAATTATCCCCATTTTTATAAAATGTATATTTTACTTTTACAATAAATAATTTGTGCTGAAACATTTCATGAACAGAATTGCTAAATACTTATTAAAAGCAAACTTTATTCATATGCAGAGAAAGGAACATGCAACAAGCATATGTTTAATAGTCCATTGGGAATTACATACAATTTGTAACTATTGAAAAAAAAACAAAATCCGAATCATTTGCATTTTAAGTTGTTTAAAGTTTTTTATTTCCACTGTTTTTAAAAAAAAAACATTACATTATTTGTAACTATGGTAATAGAAATTAATTAGAAAGTGAATCATGAAAGAAAATGTTGGGGTCTCATGTCTTTTTAACTGTTTTGTAAGCAAGATGTCTGATTTGCCTAAAAAGATATGGGGCTCCATTTAGCAAGCACCAATGCTGCTTTGGAGGTCCGTCGTTTCAGGATTGCTTGAAATTATAGTTAAGTAGCAGCGGTCTTAAGACTTCTGCTCCTTAACCTGTACGCCGATTAAAATAATCTCAAACTGATCAGAATGATTAACAGCCCCTGCTAGTGGCCGATTGGTGTTTTTTGCCACTCATCAACTGGGAGTAGGTTGAATCACTGCTGTGTGAAGCTGCTTTCCAAGCAAAACAACTTATGGGGTAGCACAAAAACACAAAACGGCTGTCCTGTGATAATTCTGAATTACTGTACTAACCCTAGCTAAACTACAAAGCTGTTTACACAGCAATGCTATGGCTATAAGCATATAAGAATTTTAAGTAAAAAGGTGAAGCATTTTGAACCTCATTTGCATATCTTACCAAGAATCCTTTGCTGCATTGGATACAATGTATCTAGAGGTTTTCTGTGGGGAAAAACAAGTCTAAAACATTCCTACAAGTATAAATTGATTTGTTCAGACAAGTATTACAAGGATCAGCAAAGGGTTGCATGGACTAATAATTTGCATCTACAGAGTTAACTCATTTTCAAAGATACTATTGGGTAAATATGCATTGCTTATGCTTTGGGGCATATTTAGCAAGGTCTGGTGGACCTGATCCGACCTACGCCAGCAGAGCTGCTGGTGTAACGCTGCCCCCTGCAGACTTGTGGCCAATGGGCCGCCAGCAGGGGGGTGTCAATCAACCCGATCGTACTCGATCGGGTTGTATTGTGGCGATGTCTGTCCGCCTGCTCAGAGCAGGCAGACAGGTTATGGAGCAGCGGTCTTTGTGACCGCTGCTTCATAACTGCTGTTTCTGGCGAGTCTGAAGGCTCGCCAGAAACAGGGGCCATCAAGCTCCATACGGAGCTTGTTAAATAGAGCCCTTAGAATTAACAAAAGTACGCTTACCATAATAGTCCTGTTACAGAGAATTCATAGGTATGGTGTTGCTATGCTGTCCGCTCACATTTTTCCCTGTTAATGGTATGATGTTTATGTGAGTTTGTGTTGGTGTGCCATATATATATGTGTGTGTTTGTTTGTGTGTGCTTTTATAATACCCAGGATGTCTGAACTTATCATAATTTAGAAGCAAATTTGGGAAATGCAGAATTTATGCTTCCACATTCCCTTGCGAGAGGAAACCAGATATTTCTTGCTTTTCACATTTATTTGTGAACTTAAAGGGTCAGCAAACACCTTAAAATTTGTACATAACATGTCTATTTTTGCATAATAATACAACTTTGCAATATGTTTTCATTGTTTATTTTGCCCTCCTTTTCATGTAATTTAGCTCTGAAAATTGAGCAATTTATAATACTCAGAACTTGAAATGCACCCTGTTGAGTTCCCAAGGCTAACTCTGCTAGATGCCTGTCCCTAATTGGCTTTAATGATAACAGCTGAAAATAAATACATTTTATCCTAACTGTATAATTGTTGCCTGCCTGGTAGTCTGCAAACTAAAGCCCCATTTGGCTCCTCCAAATGGTGGGTGGAGTTTGGCTAGTGAAAAATAATTGCAGATAAAAGGGATGTTAATTTGTTTTAAAAATGTTAAGACTTTGCTGATATGCTATTCTTTAGAAGCACAAGAGAAATATATTGTAATTACGATCGCCTAGATTTAGAGTTTTGCTTAGAAGGGGTGCGTTAGCTATGCGTCTTTTTTTTCTAACGCACAGAGTTTTTAACGCTGGTATTTAGAATTTAAAAACAACCTTCTAATGCAACTCCTAACACGTATATTTAATACGCGTAATCACGCCTGCGTTAGCCAGTCTTCCATAGAGATCAATGGCAAATCAAACAAACACGCTTTTTTCACCTAAAACTCGATTTCGCGAGAAATACGCACTGCTTGGTCATATGACATATACCACATAATGCACAACAAAAACACACTGCAAATGTCATAACAACAATCACAAAACATAGCACACACGTATTACACATTCAGAAGTGGGGAAAAAAATAGAACTAAACGAGGAATACGCATATACTTTACGATACGGAAATACGGAAAATAACAACAAGAAAAAATAAATGCACACTCAAGCAAAATACTCGCATTCAACATTACGAAATATTAGGACAAACATACATATACAACACTTCACTAATACGACACCATCACCAATTAACATTTACACATAATACTATTGGACAATGTTATAGAAAACGAGCACTATGACATCATCGCATTCTACACATTCCGCAAATACTAACTCAAAATGAGCATGCGCAAATTCACACAACTAATACACATTGCACGCATACTCATTACTAACAAAGCACACCTGAACACAATTTACAAGGCAAACAGGTACATCATTAAACATTTACATAGGCTATATAAGCACCACACAAGCATGGCTTCTTTGACTGTGTTGCTGGTGGGTTTTTGGAGATTTGAGATTTAGTGAGTTATTGTGAGAGTTAGTGCGAGTTAGTGTTAGTGTGACAGAGTCAGTTAGTGTTATCGTGAGTGAGTTAGTGGTAGTGTGAGTTAGTGGTAGTGTGAGTTAGTGGGAGCGTGAGTTAGTGGGAGCGTGAGTTAGTGGGAGCGTGAGTTAGTGGGAGCGTGAGTTAGTAAGAGAGTGGTAGTGAGCGACAGTTGGTTTGGGTGAGTGTGCGAGTGCTTTTTCTGTATACTTAACACATTTACACGCAAACACATTCAATACATACATACAGTTATCAATAACACTACATACACTCCATACCCCATACCCTCTCATACTACACTTCATACCCCATTCCCTGTAGTCCCATTCCCTTTCATCCCATTCCCTCTAATCCCATGCCCTATTCCCTCTAATCCCCTCCCCATCCCCTAGTTACATTTAGTTTACATATCCTCATTTTAGTCTTCTTATACATTTTGTTTGGTTAAATACTCTCTTTTATTTATATCCCTTTCACACTTTGTGTCATGATTCCACCTTAAATCCCAGCTGTCCACCTTTATTGTAGCCCTATAAAACACTATCAGTAACACCTGGTTGTTGCTTGATTATTGAAGTTGTGAGCCAGATCGTTTCCTTGTACTCTCATCCTAATCTAAATTCAAGCCTCTATCTGTACATGCTGATATTCCTAAGTTTATCACTATCTGCACATCTAATTCGAACTCTCAGTTTTGTTTCATTCAGTATTCAAGTCAACGGATCTCAGCTTCCTTTTTGGCCATAGCTGGAACTTCTGACGTCATCCCTCTCCGACTCGCGTCTGAGTCACAACCAACTAACAGACACTGTTCTGAGCCTATGCGGCACACGCTTCCCTGCACCATCCTGCAGTGTCTCTGTCACAGAGCCAGACGCCGCTCCGGTAGAACTCCTCACGCTACTCAGCTGTTCAGTAACCGCAAGTAACACCTAGGTTGCACGCTTTACCCTGAACAACTTCTCAAGTAAGTGCTATTAGTAAACAGCGCATATTGTCACTCAAGCCTGAGTCTCATTTTCAGTTTATAACGGAACTTCCATGTACTTCCTTGTCCTCTGCTATATCTATAAATAATCTCTGGAGAGTCCCCTTGTCTGTTACACAAATCTGTACTGCAATTAACCCTTAAGTATCTAGCTATAACTTGTGGGGTAAACTTATTTGAAAGCTACTAATATAAATCTGCTAATACCTTATGCATCACTCATTTAAAGTTATATGAGTTGAATATAAGGAATCAGCTACAAATCTAATATTTAAAACTGTCAGAACTCTAGTTCATGATAGAATAATCAAGCCTATAACAAATTCATTGGATTCAACTCTGAGCTATGGATCCTACAGCTATGGCTAATGAAATAACCAGTCTAAACCAGAAGGTTGAAATATTAGCTCAGGGTTTAACAGAGTTGAAAAATGAAAACAACACCTTGAAGCGTATTCTGAATGATTTTATCACGCAAAAGGCTGCTGAACACCCTGAACCAAAATTTAACCCTCCATATGTGTTTACAGGTGCACGCACTCGCTTTCGCGAAAAAATTCTTTTGAAGTTAATGATCCCATATTAGGTTCTTTGGAAGAATTCTTTAAAGCAATGGCCCTATTGTATGAAGATCAAAACACCCAACTCACTGCAGAAAACAACCTGAGAACACTGAAGCAGGGTAAAAGACCCGTTGAAGACTACGTCGCGGAGTTCCAGCTATGGGCCACGGAGTCTCAGTGGAACTCAGTCTCTCTACGCAACCAGTTCCGCCTGGGACTGTCCGAACATTTAAAAGATGAGCTTTCCCGTATTGAATTCCCTGACACCCTAGAGTCCCTCATAAAGATCTCTGGCCTAGATTTGGAGTTTGGTGTTAGCCGTGAAAACCAGTGTTAGAGGCTCCTAACGCTGGTTTTAGGCTAACTCTGGTATTTGGAGTCACTCAAAAAAGGGTCTAACGCTCACTTTTCAGCCGCGACTTTTCCATACCGCAGATCCCCTTACGTAAATTGCGTATCCTATCTTTTCAATGGGATTTTTCTAACTCCGGTATTTAGAGTCGTGGCTGAAGTGAGCGTTAGAACTCTAACGACAAAACTCCATCCGCAGGAAAAAAGTCAGTAGTTAAGAGCTTTCTGGGCTAACGCCGGTTCATAAAGCTCTTAACTACTGCACTCTAAAGTACACTAACACCCATAAACTACCTATGTACCCCTAAACCGAGGTCCCCCCACATCGCTGACACTCAATTAAATTTTTTTAACCCCTAATCTGCCGACCGCCAACTACGTTATCCTTATGTACCCCTAATCTGCTGCCCCTAACACCGCCGACCCCTATATTATATTTAGTAACCCCTAACCTGCCCCCCACAACGTCGCCGCCAGCTACCTACACTTATTAACCCCTAATCTGCCGACCGGAACGCACCGCTATTATAATAAAGTTATTAACCCCTAATCCGCCTCACTGACCCTATAATAAATAGTATTAACCCCTAATCTGCCCTCCCTAACATCGCCGACACCTAACTTCAATTATTAACCCCTAATCTGCCGACCGGAGCTCACCGCTATTCTAATAAATGTATTAACCCCTAAAGCTAAGTCTAACCCTAACACTAACACCCCCCTAAATTAAATATAATTTACATCTAACGAAATTAATTAACTCTTATTAAATAAATTATTCCTATTTAAATCTAAATACTTACCTGTAAAATAAATCCTAATATAGCTACAATATAAATTATAATTACATTGTAGCTATTTTAGGATTAATATTTATTTTACAGGCAACTTTGTAATTATTTTAACCAGGTACAATAGCTATTAAATAGTTAAGAACTATTTAATAGTTACCTAGTTAAAATAATTACAAAATTACCTGTCAAATAAATCCTAACCTAAGTTACAATTAAACCTAACACTATACTATCATTAAATTAATTAAATAAAATACCTACAATTACCTACAATTAAACCTAACACTACACTATCAATAAATTAATTAAGTACAATACCTACAATTACCTACAATTAAACCTAACACTACACTATCAATACATTAATTAAATACAAAACCTACAAATAACTACAATGAAATAAACTAACTAAAGTACAAAAAATAAAAAAGAACTAAGTTACAAAAAATAAAAAAATATCTACAAACATAAGAAAAATATTACAACAATTTTAAACTAATTACACCTACTCTAAGCCCCCTAATAAAACAACAAAGCCCCCCAAAATAAAAAATGCCCTACCCTATTCTAAATTACTAAAGTTAAAAGCTCTTTTACCTTACCAGCCCTGAACAGGGCCCTTTGCGGGGCATGCCCCAAGAAGTTCAGCTCTTTTGCCTGTAAAAAAAACAATCTAACCCAAACCCCCCTTAAATAAACCTAACACTAAGCCCCTGAAGATCTTCCTACCTTGTCTTCACCATACCAGGTTCACCGAACGTTCCTGAAGAGCTCCTCTGTTGTCCTGATCCAAGCCCAAGCGGGGGGCTGAAGATGTCCATGATCCGGTAGAAGTCTTCATCCAAGCGGGGCAGAAGAGGTCTTCCATCCGATTGAAGTCTTCATCCATCTGGAACGGAGCGGCAGCATCCTGAAGACCTCCGACGCGGAACATCCATCCTGGCCGATGACTGAACGACGAATGACGGTTCCTTTAAATGACGTCATCCAAGATGGCGTCCCTCGAATTCTGATTGGCTGATAGGATTCTATCAGCCAATCGGAATTAAGGTAGGAATATTCTGATTGGCTGATGGAATCAGCCAATCAGATTTAGCTTGCATTCTATTGGCTGATCGGAACAGCCAATAGAATGCGAGCTCAATCTGATTGGCTGATTGGATCAGCCAATCGGATTGAACTTGATTCTGATTGGCTGATTCCTACCTTAATTCCGATTGGCTGATAGAATCCTATCAGCCAATCGGAATTCGAGGGACGCCATCTTGGATGACGTCATTTAAAGGAACCGTCATTCGTCGTTCAGTCGTCGGCCAGGATGGATGTTCCGCGTCGGAGGTCTTCAGGATGCTGCCGCTCCGTTCCAGATGGATGTCGATAGAAGATGCCGCCTGGATGAAGACTTCAATCGGATGGAAGACCTCTTCTGCCCCGCTTGGATGAAGACTTCTACCGGATCCTGGACATCTTCAGCCCCCCGCTTGGGCTTGGATCAGGACATCGGAGGAGCTCTTCAGGACCGATCGGTGAACCTGGTATGGTGAAGATAAGGTAGGAAGATCTTCAGGGGCTTAGTGTTAGGTTTATTTAAGGGGGGTTTTGGTTAGATTAGGGGTCTGTGGGTGGTGGGTTGTAATGTTGGGGGGGTATTGTATGTTTTTTTTACAGGCAAAAGAGCTGAACTTCTTGGGGCATGCCCCGCAAAGGGCCCTGTTCAGGGCTGGTAAGGTAAAAGAGCTTTTAACTTTAGTAATTTAGAATAGGTTAGGGCATTTTTTATTTTGGAGGGCTTTGTTGTTTTATTAGGGGGCTTAGAGTAGGTGTAATTAGTTTAAAATTGTTGTAATATTTTTCTTATGTTTGTAGATATTTTTTTATTTTTTGTACTTTAGTTAGTTTATTTCATTGTAGTTATTTGTAGATATTGTATTTAATTAATGTATTGATAGTGTAGTGTTAGGTTTAATTGTAGGTAATTGTAGGTATTTTATTTAATTAATTTAATGATAGTATTGTGTTAGGTTTAATTGTAACTTAAGAGGGTATATATTACTGAATATAAATAGGGGGCGCCGTATAGAAAATTTTAAAGAATGGGTGCAATGTTACGTGCTGGAAAAAATGCCTTGGAAAAAGTGTGTGTCTATTTTGCAAAATATTTGTTATAAATCACAAGAAATATTTCAATTGGTAAAGTGATGTTTGTGA
Source organism: Bombina bombina (assembly GCF_027579735.1). Taxonomy (NCBI): domain Eukaryota; kingdom Metazoa; phylum Chordata; class Amphibia; order Anura; family Bombinatoridae; genus Bombina; species Bombina bombina. The sequence goes on along the minus strand of NC_069503.1, from coordinate 859,623,911 downwards.
TATATCTAAAACTAAAAAAATATATATATACGAATAAATAAACAGTTGCAAGAAAAAACTGAGTGAAGTGAGTAATAATAGTGCTAATATAATCTAGTGATATAGTACAGTGTTTGAACGTTAAAAACTAAAGCAAATAATCAAGTGATATAGTACAATGTTTGAGCGTTAGAAACTAATGCAAACCCAAAAAGTCCATTGGTGAAACAAAAAAGTCTTGTGAAAATCAAATCAACAGGCGGGTTCCGTGTAGTGAGGCTGCTTCTCTTGGTGCTGTCGGTGAATCAGAAATCTAAATGGTGAGAAGAAAAAGAGAGTGCCTCATAGTGCAGATATCTCTAAACAGGTAGAAAATATTTGGTAAACCAAAAAGCAGGTACTCACAAGTGGAGTGGCACTTTTCGTTAAAAAAGTGCAAACGAGCAGGCTGACATTCTCAGCAGTCAGCATGCTGACCAAAGCAATGTGGTGCTGGTCTGTAGATGTCTCACGGTCAAAAGACAACTTCCAATTTCCCTCTGGTAGTGTTGGATGCCGTGCTTAGCAAGGTGTTTCTTTGTTCCAGTCGGGATCGAGACCTCTTAGGCAAACAAACAGTGTGAACTGTTAAAAGATTAAAAATCACGTCTCTTTGCACATAAAAACAAAACTCAGTCCAGGCTGAGTAACTGTGAAAAAGTTTTTTATTTTTGGAGCTGATAACGCGTTTCTCGGCGGTTAGCTCCTGGTCGTTTCATCAGATCAATTGTAGATCTGTTCCCGAAACAAACGTATACCACATAAACCATTCGGATTGTTGTCTCCTCTACCCATTCCTGACACACCTTGGCATATGATATCAATGGACTTCATTGTAGATCTGCCACCATCAAGGAATCACACCTGTATCTTAGTGGTTGTTGACCATCTCACCCGTATGGGACATTTCATCCCCCAAAAGAAGATACCTACTGCTACAACCACAGCTAATTACTTCATCTCACATATTGTAAAATTACATGGACTACCTCTCTCAATAGTAACAGATAGGGGAACACAATTCACCTCCAGATTCTAATGAAGATCTCACCTAGATTCACAACAGCTTTTCACCCACAATCTAATGGTTTAAAAGAACGTCTAAACCAGACTTTAGAACAGTACCTTAGGTGCTACATTTCACAAGTCCAAGATGATTGGTCTGACTGGATCCCGATGGCAGAGTTCGCCTACAATAATTCAATCAACACTTCCACTAAAATGTTACCGTTTTATGCCTCCTATGGATTTCATCTGAGAACAATACCCACCACTACTACCACCTCTTCCTCACCATACGCTGTTGAATACTTTACCGAATTAAAAAATTCTTTACCTCTATTGAAAAAACATTTGGAGAATGCAAAAAGCAAACAAAAGCTTTACTTTGACAAAAAGCATTTACTTCCCCCTCCGTATGAAACTGGTGATCGAGTATGGTTATCTACAAAGAACCTGAAGCTGAAGGTCCCCTGCAAAAAATTGGCGAACCAATTTATCGGACCTTTCAGGATAAAGAAAATCCTCAACCCTAATGCAGTAGTTCTCCATTTACCAGGAAATCTAAGGATCCATCCATCTTTCCATGTGTCTCTCTTGAAACCTTACTCCGGACGTTCGGATTCACAGCCTGAGGACGATGTCTCTGAAGCGACTTTGTGTGCAGAGCAGTCTGAGTTTGAAGTTGAGAAGATCATGGATTCCCGCAATCGTTGAAGACGGGTGGAATATCTGGTTCGTTGGACTGGCTATGGTCCCGAAGAGGATTCTTGGATACCTCTGCGGGACATTCACGCTCCTGATTTACTGCGTGAATTCCATCTTCGTTACCCTTCCAAACCTGGATCGGTGAACCCAGGAGGGTCACCTTGAGAGGGGGGATCTGTCATGATTCCACCTTAAATCCCAGCTGTCCACCTTTATTGTAGCCCTATAAAACACTATCAGTAACACCTGGTTGTTGCTTGATTATTGAAGTTGTGAGCCAGATCGTTTCCTTGTACTCTCATCCTAATCTAAATTCAAGCCTCTATCTGTACATGCTGATATTCCTACGTTTATAACTATCTGCACATCTAATTCGAACTCTCAGTTTTGTTTCATTCAGTATTCAAGTCAACGGATCTCAGCTTCCTTTTTGGCCATAGCTGGAACTTCTGACGTCATCCCTCTCCGACTCGCGTCAGAGTCGCAACCAATTAACAGACACTGTTCTGAGCCTACGCGGCACATGCTTCCCTGCACCATCCTGCAGTGTCTCTGTCACAGAGCCAGACGCCGCTCCGGTAGAACTCCTCACGCTACTCAGCTGTTCAGTAACCGCAAGTAACACCTAGGTTGCACGCTTTGCACAAGGCGACTAGGGAGGCGAGGTATACTATGGAGGAGAAGGAGGCCCTCATAGAGGCGTATATGGGCAGGTATAAGAGGCTGCAGGCTCAGAAGACCACCCCGAGTGACAAGAGGAAGCTCTGGCGGGAGATAATGGATGCAGTTAATGCAGTGGGGGGCCATAACAGAGATATGGACTCTATTAAACATCGCTACCGGGACTGCAATATGGAGCTGAAAAAAAAAATAACCAGGGAGTACCAACATGCCACAGAGACCGGTGGCGGGCCTGCACTGACCGTTGAGTACTCCCGATGGGAGGAAATGTTGCGTCCCAGCATCTCCGAGGTGGCCATAGTCGGGATCAGAGGAATCGATACCGGGAACGCCACTCTCATCTGACGGTAAGCTCATTTAAGAATCTATTAACATCCAAAATAAAAAAATGTATTTAAGGATAAGATTAATGCTATTACGCTGTTTAACACATTATTACGTAAACGCATTCACAATGACCTTGCGATTACATTACTATCTAGGCTACAGGTTAGGTGTGCATTTAAACAGACTGAAAACAAACGCAAAAACATTCAGATTGACCAGATAGATATCACAAACACGGTTTGGAAAATGCAGACATTGCATTGATTGTTAGATTTCAATGTGGATTAATGAGGCTGCATTTGTAATTCAATTGGAAGCAAAAGCATTTACATCTTTATTTGGAAATATGCTAATATATACATTTCTTTATTTTTGCAATATACAGAGTCTGGGGAGGAGGCAGCACACCAACTACAGCCTCCTCCTTTTCCCAGGTATGAGAGTGGTGGGGATGAATTGCCACTTCGGAGAGAAATGGAAGAGGCTCCCCCTGCACAAGAAGAAGAGGCCACCCCTGAAGCAGAAGAAGAGCCCCCCTCTGAAGCAGAAGAAGAGGCCCCTGAAGCAGAAGAAGAGGCCCCTCAAGCACCAGCAGGCCGCCGTGCACAAGCAGGCTGCCATGCACAAGCAGGCTGCCGTGCACAAGCAGGCCGCTGTGCAAAACAGGAGGAGATAGCCGAGGTGCAGGTGTTACTCGATTTCATCGAACAGATGCGTGCCTACGGATGAAAAATATCCAAACTAGAAGTCAGATGACAGAAGATCTTCGTGCCATTCGAGAAGGACAAAGAGAAATTATACAGGTCCTTACAAGAGTTGAACAAGGACAAAACCAGAGTGTACATATTCTCGAAGATATGTTTAATTTCTTCCGGGAAGGCGCATGCTGGGCCATCTGCTGCTGGGCAATCTGCTGCTGGGCCATCTCATCTTGGTACTCCTCCATCTCCTTCTCACCTTGGTCATCCCAGTACTTCTCCTTCCCCTCTTCCCTCCATCTCCTTCTCACCTTGGTCATCCCAGTACTCCTCCTTCCCCTCTTCCCACAACATCTCCGATGAGAACGCGTCGGAGGGGGCAGTTGCCCCCCCACAGAGCCTCAGTCTCGTGGGAAGAGGGGAAGGAAGAGGAAGTAAGTATTTTTTGAGATATGTTTATTTTGTATTTATTTAATGTGTAATGGATAGGTATGTGATGATGTGGTTTTCATACACTTGTGGACCACACTCTGTATATAATCTGCTTCTATGGGACCGGGTCCATGGAGGCAGATTGTTTGCAGAGTGTGGGTTATAAGTGTGTGGACACCATATCATCACATACCTATCCTTGTTCATGATATTGATTGGTTTCTGTGATGTGATGTCCAAACTGTTTCCCTAATCTCAAACAAAATGACATTACAATTATACATGATGGCATATTACTGTTTGAATGCCAATAACACAGCTTAAAGGGACAGTCAGAACATTATTGTTTACAAAGAAAACACTGTATAACGCATTATCAAGTTTGAAACAAAAACACGGAGAAATACACGTGTGACTTATGTGATTACCCTTGTATCTATGCCTATGAAAAATGACCACTTATTTATGTTATTCTGACATAACACTATTTTAGACAATCAATGATCAATCCAGGGTAAATATGCTGTATGAGCTCAAGTTTTTCTATATCAAAATGCTATCAAAATGCCCTCTAGTGGTCAAAATGCATTCTGATTACATGCACTCTTCAAGCTCTAAGAAATGAGCACACAAACCTCCTAGGTTTAGCTAGCAAATAAGAATAACCAGAGAACTATGATAAATTGGTGAGAAACGTTAGAGATAATTTGTATTTTAAAAATTTTATTTTTTTATAATGAAAATCATTATTGGTTTTCAAGACTGTCCCTTTAAAAAATGACATATGCTAACATATAGTAATATTTTGTGATTGTTGGTATATCTACATGTACTTGTTAAAACAATAAATATTGGAATAGGATTTCTATTGACGTGTTAAATAAAGTCTATTTTCTTAAAGAGACATTATTGTGTTTGAATTATTTTAGCAAGACATTTTATTTACAAGGAATATGGTTTCAAGTCCTTTTATGAGTGAATAAACAAATATATGCTCACAATAATATATTTGGAGATTAACCAATGGGGAACTCATACATGACACAATAATCAACATTTGCATTAAAAGGACAGTATACAATCTTTTTCAGAGAACTGCATGTAATAGACACTACTAGAAACAACAAGATGACCACATACTGATATCAAAATCCATCAGAAAAAGGTTTAAACACTTTCTTAGAAAATCGGTTTATCTATATTGAAAAGATAGCTGGAAAGCCCATTCCAAGTGGAAAATAAGACAATACCCCTTCATTTGCATATGAAAAGACCCTTTACACAAACAGGAACAAGCTGGAGAAGGTAGCTGATGGTACTCACATCAAACTTTTAGGCTTGGCGAGGAGTCAGAAAATTACTGAAATGTTATTTGAACATAAGCAAAACTAGACATGTATTTGTTAAAAAATGGACTATATAAATAGAGATAAAAAACATATTTGTGTTTTTAAAGTGAGTGTATAATGACCCTTTAATAAAATATACGATGACGTAACATCTAGAAGAAGTAGGCATCTCATATATTTAGCATATGATAAAGATAAATGCATATTGATTACTTGATTCAAATACAATAGCGCATATTTCGGAATTCGATATGTTGAAAATTAAACACACACAGTCATTATTCCTAAAAAGGAACATATTGTTGACAAACATATTAAACAAGATGGACTATTTTCATGGATTTGCACTTGCCTCAAAATATTTTATGCAGGAAAACATTTTGCTTTCATTCGTTTATTCAACCAGACAGCCATCAAAAGAGAATGTTGTGTTCTTTATCAGCTATGGGTCAACAATGTTACATGATTCACACAATCCATACTCGCCATGGTTTTAAACTTGTCTTCTCATTCACAAACGTGGGTTACATGCAAAATCTAATATTGCGGGACTACGTAATACAATCAGACGGTTTTTACACCTTTGCATGTGACGTCTTAATTAACATAGCGCATCCTTGATCACGTAAAAACGCCATCCAATAAAAGGCGCATCCTTGATCGCGTAAATACGCCATCTAATAAAAGGCGCATCCTTGATCGTGTAAATACGCCATCCAATTAAAGGCGCATCCTTGATCCCGTAAAAACGTCAGCCAATACAAGGACTCATTGGACAGCCTGGCAGGTGATGGCTTAAGCAACATGGCGCATCCGACATCGAGTAAAAATGTCAGCCAATATAAGGACTCAGTTGATAGCTTGGCATATCAATAAGAAACGTATTTATATTTTAGAAACTAGTATGTTTCTATATTGCTAGCAAGGAATGTCACGCTAGATAACGTAATACTGTGATATATGCAATAGAATCCATTAGTGAAAATAAGGTGATATTTCATTAGAAGCAGAGGATTATTAACTAAGCTATTTAGCAAGCAGCATGGTTTAAATAGACATGAAAACAATATTTTAAGGTTACACAATTATGTACGACATTGCAATTTGAAATACATTGTAATAATAAATGAAAATCTTTTGATTATTGTGTTTCATGTCCCTTTAACTGAGAATTAATGCTAGGAGATGCATTCGGAAAATAGGGATGTGTTATATATTATATGTTAAAGGGACAGTCAACCCCAGAAATTTTGTTGTTTAAAAATATAGCTAATCCATTTATTACACATTACCCATTTTTGAACAACAAACACAGTTATATATTAATATACTTTTTACTTCTGTTATTATCTTGTATCTAAGCTTCTGCTGACTGCCCCATTATTTCTGTTCTTTTGACAGACATGCAGTTTAGACAATCAATGCTCACTCCTAGGTCACTTTACATGCATGAGCTCAATGTTATCTATATGAAACATGTGAACTAATGCCTTATAGTAGTCAAAATGTATTCAGATTAGAGGCAGTCTTCAAGGTCGAAGAAATTAGCATATGAACCTCCTAGTTTTAGCTTTCAACTAAGAATACCAAGAGAACAAAGCAAAATTGTAGATCAAAGTAAATTAGGAAGTTGGTTAAAATCGCATGCCCTATTTAAATCATGAATCATCTTTTGGGACTTGACTGTCTCTTTAACTATAGCTATGTTGCTCATCTTTAACATTTAAAAGGTACACATGATAAATACATATGTCATTGATGTTTTCAGATATGTTTATATTGTTTTGGAATAACAATAATGACACATGTATTGATCAAACGTGTCACTTATTCAAGTTGAAATATGGTCAGCCTACCTATAGCCATATATCGGAGGATAATTACATTAAAAAAATATTAATAGAAATATATTCATCATCTAAAATATGCGCATTACACACAGTGATTTATTTGGTTACACTACTACAATAAGATATAATTGAAATTTGAATACATGTACTGTCAACATTCAAATAAGAGTTTGTTTAAAATAAGATTATATGTCCTTGTTCATGTGAAAAGGAAAAAAATGCAGATCCATTCCTTAACAATTGTGGTCAGCATCACTTAAAGGGACATGAAATACAAAAAAAACATTTTCAGGATTCACAGAGAGGATACTATTTACATAAAAATAACACTTTACAGAGATCTCATTGTATCAATCCTGGGATTATTTGTTAAAGGTGCATCAATTCACCAAGGCCTAGATTTAGAGTTGGGCGGTAGCCGTCAAAACCAGTGTTAGAGGATCCTAAAGCTGTTTTTTTTCAGCCCTCTGGTATTTGGAGCCAGTCATTAAAGGGTCTAACGCTCACTTTCCAGCTGCGACTTTTCCATACCGCAGATCCCCTTACGTCAATTGCGTATCCTATCTTTTCAATGGGATCTTTCTAATGCCGGTATTTAGAGTCGTGTCTGAAGTGAGCGTTAGAAATCTAACGACAAAACTCCAGCCGCAGAAAAAAGTCAGTAGTTAAGAGCTTTCTGGGCTAACGCCGGTTTATAAAGCTCTTAACTACTGTGCTCTTAAGTACACTAACACCCATAAACTACCTATGTACCCCTAAACCGAGGTCCCCCCACATCGCCGCCACTATATTAAAATTTTTTAACCCCTAATCTGCCGACCGCACGCCGCTGCCACCTACGTTATCCCTATAAACCCCTAATCTGCTGCCCCTAACACCGCCGACCCCTATATTATATTTATTAACCCCTAATCTGCCCCCCTCACCGTTGCCTCCACCTACCTACACTTATTAACCCCTAATCTTTCCCGAGCGGACCGCACCGCTACTATAATAAAGTTATTAACCCCTAATCCGCCTCACAACCGCCTCAATAACCCTATAATAAATAGTATTAACCCCTAATCTGCCCTCCCTAACATCGCCGACACCTAACTTCAAGTATTAACCCCTAATCTGCCGATCGGAGCTCACCGCTACTTTAATAAATTTTTTAACCCCTAAAGCTAATTCTAACCCTAACCCTAAGTTAAATATAATTTTATTCTAACGAAATAAATTAACTCTTATTAAATAAATTATTCCTATTTAAAGCTAAATACTTACCTGTAAAATAAACCCTAATATAGCTACAATATAAATTATAATTATATTGTAGCTATTTTAGGATTTATATTTATTTTACAGGCAACTTTGTATTTATTTTAACCAGGTACAATAGCTATTAAATAGTTAATAACTATTTAATAGTTACCTAGTTAAAATAATTACAAAATTACCTGTAAAATAAATCCTAACCTAAGTTACAATTAAACCTAACACTACACTATCAATAAATAAATTAAATACAATTCCTACAAATAAATACAATTAAATAAACTAACTAAAGTACAAAAAGTAAAAAAGAACTAAGTTACAAAAAAATAAAAAAATATTTACAAACATTAGAAAAAAATTACAACAATTTTAAACTAATTACACCTACTCTACGTCATCCAAGATGGCATCCCTCGAATTCCGATTGGCTGATAGGATTCTATCAGCCAATCGGAATTAAGGTAGGAAAATTCTGATTGGCTGATGGAATCAGCCAATCAGAATCAAGTTCAATCCGATTGGCTGATCCGATCAGCCAATCAGATTGAGCTTGCATTCTATTGGCTGATCGGAACAGCCAATAGAATGCGAGCTCAATCTGATTGGCTGATTGAATCAGCCAATCGGATTGAACTTGATTCTGATTGGCTGATATCATCAGCCAATCAGAATTTTCCTACCTTAATTCCGATTGGCTGATAGAATCCTATCAGCCAATCAGAATTCGAGGGACGCCATCTTGGATGACGTCCCTTAAAGGAACCGTCATTCGTCGGGAAGTCGTCGGAAGAAGAAGATGGGTCCGCGGTGGAGGTCTTCAAGATGGAGCCGGTCCTCATCGGATGAAGATAGAAGATGCTGCTTGGAAGAAGATGGTTGCCGGTCCGGATCTACTCTTCGTCCCGGATAGGATGAAGACTTTGGAGCCTCTTCGGGACTTCTTCAGCCGTCGCTTGATAGAAGACTTCAGCCGGATGATGGATGTCTAGCCCCCGCTTGGGCTTGGATGAAGATTTCGGAGCCTGGAATGATCGGTGAACCTGGCATGGTGAAGATAAGGTAGGAAGATCTTCAGGGGCTTAGTGTTAGGTTTATTTAAGGGGGGTTTGGGTTAGATTAGGGGTATGTGTGTGGTGGGTTGTAATATTGGGGGGTATTGTATGTTTTTTTTACAGGCAAAAGAGCTGAATTCTTTGGGGCATGCCCCGCAAAGGGCCCTTTTAAGGGCTGGTAAGGTAAAAGAGCTTTGAACTTTTGTAATTTAGAATAGGGTAGGGCATTTTTTTTATTTTGGGGGTCTTTGTTATTTTATTAGGGGGCTTAGAGTAGGTGTAATTAGTTTAAAATTGTTGTAATTTTTTTCTAATGTTTGTAAATATTTTTTTATTTTTTGTAACTTAGTTCTTTTTTATTTTTTTGTACTTTAGTTAGTTTATTTAATTGTATTTATTTGTAGGAATTGTATTTAATTTATTTATTGATAGTGTAGTGTTAGGTTTAATTGTAGATAATTGTAGGTAGTTTATTTAATTTATTTATTGATAGTGTAGTGTTAGGTTTAATTGTAACTTAGGTTAGGATTTATTTTACAGGTAATTTTGTAATTATTATAACTAGGTAGCTATTAAATAGTTATTAACTATTTAATAGCTATTGTACCTGGTTAAAATAAATACAAAGTTGCCTGTAAAATAAATATTAATCCTAAAATAGCTACAATATAATTATAATTTATATTGTAGCTATATTAGGGTTTATTTTACAGGTAAGTATTTAGATTTAAATAGGAATAATTTATTTAATAAGAGTTAATTTATTTGGTTAGATAAAAATTATATTGAACTTAGGGGGGTGTTAGTGTTAGGATTAGACTTAGCTTTAGGGGTTAATGCATTTATTATAGTAGTGGTGAGCTCCGATCGGCAGATTAGGGGTTAATTATTGTAGGTAACTGGCGGCGACGTTGTGGGGGGCAGATTAGGGGTTAATAAATATAATATAGGGGTCGGCGGTGTTTGGGGCAGCAGATTAGGGGTACATAACTATAATGTAGGTAGCGGCGATTTACGGAGCGGCAGATTAGGGGTTAAAAAAAATATGCAGGTGTCAGCGATAGCGGGGGGGGGGGGCAGATTAGGGGTTAATATGTGTAAGGTTAGGGGTGCTTAGACTCGGGGTACATGTTAGAGTGTTAGGTGCAGACGTAGGAAGTGTTTCCCCATAGAAAACAATGGGGCTGCGTTTTTTGCAGGTGTTTTTTTTCAGCTCAAACTGCCCCATTGTTTTCTATGGGGATATCGTGCACAAGCATGTTTTTGAAGCTGGCCGCGTCCGTAAGCACCGCTGGTATCTAGAGTTGCAGTGGCGTTAAATTATGCTCTACTCTCCCTTTTTGGAGCCTAACGCACTGAAAACCCAGCCATTCTGTGAACTCTAAATACCAGCGGTATTTAAAAGGTGCGGGAGTAAAAAAGCATGCGTAGCTAACGCACCCCTTTGGCCGCCAAACTCTAAATCTAGCCACAAGAGTTTACAAATGAACACATGGATGTGAAATCAAAAATATACATATATATATATATATATATATATACAAACAGCAAGATATTTATATATATATAGAGATATATAAATTCATTACTATGCTAATCATAATCTTGCAAAGATAAAGCTTTACGAAAAGTATATCAAGAAAATGAATCAAATTAAATTGGAGATGTAAATATTAAAGTCATTTACAATTGTATTACATATATGATTCCGGAAAGACCATTATTTGGTTTCAGGTCCCTTTAAGGATTAACCACATAAACTATAGATTTCAATCAATGACATGAATAAAGAGGACAAAGAATCGTGGAATGACATGTATTTTATTAGTATGTCATAAAACATAAACAACGTTTAAAAAAAACATGTTGAAAGATCAGTAAAATTGGAGCCATTTGACAAGGTAAAAGAGTGCATTACAGTCTTTGGAGGGAGTTGACAAGGGCCAACACAGCCCCATTGGAGCCATTTGACAAGGTAAAAGAGTGCATAACAGTCCTTGGAGGGAGTTGACAAGGGCCAACACAGCCCCATTGGAGCCATTTGTCAAGGTAAAAGAGTGCATCACAGTCCTTGAAGGGAGTTGACAAGGGCCAACACAGCCCCATTGGAGCCATTTGACAAGGTAAAAGAGTGCATCACAGTCCTTGGAGGGAGTTGACAAGGGCCAACACAGCCCCATTGGAGCCATTTGACAAGGTAAAAGAGTGTATCACAGTCCTTGGAGGGAGTTGACAAGGGCCAACACAGCCCCATTGGAGCCATTTGACAAGGTAAAAGAGTGCATCACAGTCCTTGGAGGGAGTTGACAAGGGCCAACACAGCCCCATTGGAGCTATTTGACAAGGCAAAAGAGTGCATCACAGTCCTTGGAGGGAGTTGACAAGGGCCAACACAGCCCCATTGGAGCCATTTGACAAGGTAAAAGAGTGCATCACAGTCCTTGGAGGGAGTTGGCAAGGGCCAACACAGCCACATTGGAGCCATTTGACAAGGCAAAAGAGTGCAACAGGCACAACAATTAACAAAAAAGGCCAAATGGCAACAGGAAAAAACAAATCAGTAACATGTGGACGGAAGAATCTTAAGTGCGACCTTGGAGCATCTCCAGATACTCCACTTACTGGGCATCACCTTCATTGTCCTCTTCATGCTCTGCTCCAGATTCAGGCATTGACTGTAAATGCCTTATATGGCGTAGAGTCGAACGCTGAACCTGGAGCAGGGTATGAATGGTGTCACGCATCCTTCCCAGGAACAGCGAGTTCCTCAACATGGCCTGCTCTATACGCAATAGAGTTTTGAGCATGAGCCATGCTGAGTCACAACCTAAAAGAAATAAATAAAAAGGGAGTTGACAAGGGCCAACACAGCCCCATTGGAGCCATTTGACAAGGTAAAAGAGTGCATCACAGTCCTTGGAGGGAGTTGACAAGGGCCAACACAGCCCCACTGGAGCCATTTGACAAGGTAAAAGAGTGCATCACAGTCCTTGGAGGGAGTTGAAAAGGGCCAACACAGCCCCATTGGAGCCATTTGACAAGGTAAAAGAGTGCATCACAGTCCTTGGAGGGAGTTGACAAGTGCCAACATAGCCCCATTGGAGCCATTTGACAAGGTAAAAGAGTGCGTCACAGTCCTTGGAGGGAGTTGACAAGGGCCAACACAGCCCCATTGGAGCCATTTGACAAGGTAAAAGAGTGCATCACAGTCCTTGGAGGGAGTTGACAAGGGCCAACACAGCCCCATTGGAGCCATTTGACAAGGCAAAAGAGTGCATCACAGTCCTTGGAGGGAGTTGACAAGGGCCAACACAGCCCCATTGGAGCCATTTGACAAGGTAAAAGAGTGCATCACATTCCTTGGAGGGAGTTGGCAAGGGCCAACACAGCCACATTGGAGCCATTTGACAAGGCAAAAGAGTGCAACAGGCACAACAATAAACAAAAAAGGCCAAATGGCAACAGGAAAAAACAAATCAGTAACATGTGGACGGAGGAATCTTAAGTGCGACCTTGGAGCATCTCCAGATACTCCACTTACTGGGCATCACCTTCATTGTCCTCTTCATGCTCTGCTCCAGATTCAGGCATTGACTGTAAATGCCTTATATGGCGTAGAGTCTAACGCTGAACCTGGAGCAGGGTATGAATGGTGTCATGCATCCTTCCCAGGAACAGCGAGTTCCTCAACATGGCCTGCTCTATACGCAATAGAGTTTCGAGCATGAGCCATGCTGAGTCACAACCTAAAAGAAATAAATAGAAGAATATTAATGATAATTACACAACATAATATAAATCTATCAAATATACATTGGAATAAGAAAGAGAAATCATTCTTACAATCAAATATTCAATATTGCTTATCTACACATGAAATATGTTCTTCATACATAAACCATTAAAGGGACAGTTTACTCAAAAATGTTATCCCCTTTAAATTGTTTACACTGAGCCACTTTTCCAGCTTGAGTCTATTAATATTTTGAACATTATTTCCATTTTCCATACATTGTAAATTTCAATATTTTATTTATCCTATGGTATCCACACCTATCCTTAAAGCTTTTTGCCTTGAGGCCAACACGTGTAAACACAGCAAGCAGAGGAAATTATACTCCCAGTGGTTTAATAATGTAAGAAAAAGTTATATTTCTATTTTTCTATACAAGTAGTGGTGATTGGTATATGGAGTGAGATGATATTAAAGGAACACTGAACACAAATATTTTCTTTCGTGATTCAGATAGACCATGAAAAATCTTTTAAACATTTAATTTACTCCTATTATCAAATCTAATACATTCGCTTTGTATCTTTAATTTTAATGCAATAATTTAATTTTATATTTCGGACCATTTTTGGTGATCAACCTTGGTTGTCCCTGCTGATTGGTGGATAAATTAATCCAACAATAAAAAAAAAATCCACAGTTCACAATATTTTAAAAATTAGATGCCGTTCAACATAAAAATAAAGAGACCAAGAGAAATCTTAAAAATTGATGAGGAGTAAATTAGCAAGTTGATTAACATTGCATGCTCTATTTGAATCACCAAAAAATATATTTTGTGTTCAGTGTCACTTTAAATATGTTATAATGTTGATTTAGAATGATACTTACAGCTGTGCCTGGGAAGGACGATCTGACACCTAGAACAATGAAGGTTGGAATAGGGGGGAGGGATGGGATATTGCTGGTGAAGGGCTTGGATTGGGATGGCGAGGGCTGGGGTGCCGCTCTGGGGGAGCCCGTACAGCTGGGGATTCATGGGCATGGTGAGTTGGGGACTGGGCAGGTCGGGGAACTTACGGGCCAATAGACGGGGAGAGTGGCGAATGAGGACAATTCTGGGAAGGACAGGCCTGGAGGAATGGGAAGGGCCAGGAGGGTCTTGTGTCTGGGCAGGGGCCTGGGGAGGGGCCTGGGCAGGGGCTTCTACAGGGGGATGGGCAGGGGCTTCTACAGGGGGAGGGGCAGGGGCTTCTACAGGGGGAGGGGCCTGGGCAGGGTTTTCTACAAGAGGAGGGGCAGGGGCTTCTACAAGGGGAGGGGCCTGGGCAGGGGTGGGAGAATGATGCCCAGAAGTGGAGTGTCCATCTGAAATATATAATAAAATATATATTAACATCTCATACATCATGAAATCAAAGCAAGGCATTTCAACATGATTATGTTTTATATATACTTAGAAGTGGTTTTGAATTTATAAACAATGATGACATAAGGATATGGTATGCATATAGGCACTCAAATGAATAGCAAGGAGTGTCTGTCCAATAAGAAGATGCTTATTGTGATTTGTCATGGAATATGCATGTGACATCATGATGTCATTAATTACAAATCAGACATAAATGAAAACATAATTCAAGCATATGTTCATGCTGCATGATATGGAAAGGGGGGCAGTAGTGGATTCTAAAAGAAAATTAATAATCCTTTTTCAAGTGCCAAAGCTGTAGACTTTGATTTCTTCATGAGAATGTTTACAAACAATAATACATGTTGGATACATGTTGAATAGCTTTCACATACCATCAGACTCCATGGCCGCCTCTTCCTCCTCCATCCCACATGTTACATCAATATCTATAAAACATAACATGTTGTGTACACGTTAATATCAGATATTATAACATATGTTACTGTTGCTCCAAGACACACATCAATGTTGCATTAAATATATACTGAGCCAAAGTTATGATTTACATCATTTTGATGGAGTATACAAATGACATTAGATTTGTTATTCTCAATGAGTAAGAATTTCATTTTAGTGTTTGAATTTCATATAAATTCCCAAAATAAGAGTACATGGAACATTTGAGAGTTCTCATGTGTGTATCACTCCATGATTGTTGTCCAAATTCATAATAAAAACAAACATATGTTATCCATCTTCTGAACAACAAAGGCGTAGACTAAGAAGCTTTGAGATATTAATCTTTCAATATTAAAAAAAAATTCCAGATATAATCATAGTACTAAATTATATGTTTTATTCAAATGTAATGATTCATCAAAATCATGATCATAATATAGATTACAAATACACCTTCAATGACATATGAATGAGTCAATGGACTTACCAGAATGCTTTGAAAGCATTTCATCGTCAGTGCTGGATCCCCCTGGGCTCCTCACAAGAACTATATCTATGAATGATATAGATATCTATTAGTGAACACAGTTTGAACATCACTAAATCACATCATTATCGATTTTTAAGAATAATATACTTAGAAATGAGAACAATAGAGCACTAATCTGAAGAATAAATGCATGAGTGAATCAAGGTTATTCTGAATAAAAAGATGTCTTTAACATATGTTTAATTTCTGACTATATTAGACAGACAATTCATCTCATATGATTATATTGCATATCTAAATATACCCATTGATTAATGTTTTTAAACGAATACACACAAACAACATTTGGAATAAAAACGGGTGATAAATAGAACCCAAGCCATGTGTGACATCGATCCATTTGTGCAATGTACACTAATCTTGTTTAGGACACAACACATATTGATCACAATGCAAAACAGAAGTTATTCATCAAAATATGTAATCATGGTGCTGTTAGGGTATGCTTACATCTATAAAGTAAGTCCAAGACTGAATATGTCATTTAGATATCAATATTGTTTCATCCAAACAATGGAATGAGGAATGAATCGATTGATTATTAAAGGGACACTGACATCAATTTTGTTAAAACAATGATTTTAAAATAAAATGAATGTTTTATTTAATTTGACATTTACTCCTATTATATATTTTTTTTGTTTAGTTTTGTTTTTAATGCAGCTAAGAAATTGTTTTGTTCATTAAATATTGCTCATTGAAGGTATACAACAATCATCAAGAACAACCCAGGTTGGTCACCAAAAATGGACCTGCATCTAAAATTACATTCTTGCTTTTCAAATTAAGATAACAAGAGAATGTTGAAAATATGATTATAGGAGTAAATAATACATTTGATTGATATTGTATGCTCTATGTGAATGACAACAGAAATAATATGTGGTCAGTGTCCCTTTAAGATTTAAATATCTTATTGTGTCAATTTTGCTGTTAAGGAATTTTCGACAACATATGTTGATGTAATGAATGGTATTGAGCATGCAATAACAATAAAAACTGTAATTTAAGGATATCATCAATATTCTTTAATTAGCTTCTCTTAAAGGGACATGAAGCGCAAAATGTGTTATTGGATTAATTTGTCAATAAAATCCAGCCTGTGATTTATAAATATTTGTGAAAATCACGTGTCTAAATCCGTCATTTGAAAATTTTGTTTTCATGTCCCTTAAATGATAACAACCCAAAAACGTATGTAATGTATATTTTTAAAATATTAGCATATGCAAAAATGTGTGATTGTTGTCAAAATATATCAAAACAATGACAAGCAATACACAGGGGCAAAATATAAATTTCCAATGAAACTAATCTAACAGTAAAATGAACATATCAAGAATAGAAGAGATATATTCAAATTGACATAATTTCTTTTTTTTTTAAACAATTTTTATTGAAGTCAAAAACAAATACAACATATAGGGTATGCCCCAGAACAATTACAAATAAGTGTGTACACATTATAATAATTAGAAAGGTATGGCAGAAAAAAAACATGTAGAAAAAGCATTATGTATCCAAATATCACAAGCGGTAGTATAAAATTTGGGCTATCTATAGGGGGACTTCAGTTTTCTAATAGGGTATCATAAATGTAATATGAACAGGAATGGTCCTCTCCGAGCCATGTAAAAAGTAAGTTAGGGTTTCTGTTCAGGTAAGATTGCGGCCAGGGAGGAGTTAGCTCTATAGCTTCATAGGGAGGGGAATGCAGCGGGCGAGAGCCGCTCAAAATAGAGTTGGGGGGGGAATGGGGGGGGGGGGCGGAGCCAGTTAGCATGTTGAGTTTATAAATGTATTAGGGTCCTAAAGCTTTTAAAATACTCCACTCATGGGGCTATCCCCTATTTACGCCCCGAGTAAATTTAATCTAGGAAATGGAGAAAGTAAAAATAAGGGTAGTTTCCTATATAGGATGTGAGCAGGGGGAAGTATTTATATATATGCAGAACAGAGGACCGCTACCTGAACCCCTCTCCTGGGGAGATGCCAGCTATAGGCGATGTGGGTAAAAGGAATAGGGATATGACCCGCAGGTGTAAAATGCCGGCGGGAAAGGGAGGAGAGGGGTCAGATGGAGGAGATAGATGAGTGGGTATAAATGTAGAGGAATACCACTAAATGTGTATTAATACTATAGCGATATTCCTATAATTAAATACTGATGTAACTAGGGGTGGACTACATAAAATAACTATTCAGTAAAAAACATAATCATGTGGTCAGATAAAGGGGAAACATTTTAGTACAAGGTATATATAAATATATGGTAGACTAGTCCCTATAACATCTACACTATCTGAGTTCTAAACTATAGAAACCTTAAAGATTGCAATTATACATTGAAATATATGTGTGACCATATAGGAACATTAGTGAAAACTCCTGGCGCAATATATATGAGATGATAAATATTGATTGTAGATGAGTTGTTCCAAGCTGTTGTGTGCTTTTATAATGCTCACGTAAGGTAACCTAGATTGTACAGTAACCAGTTTAGAGCCTAAATTCCTAGGTGACAATGACCCTTTTTATTACCCGGAGTTGTGTTATATAGCTCTTAAACATGATGATGTAAACCCTGAATGGTGGCTGCCGCGGCTGCACAGATTATAAATATACTAAAACGGCCCTATAAGGGAATTTCTCTATAAGCCTTGAGGGGGAGTAGCCATAGACAATACTTAATATCTCACGTGTGTAAGGCGTACAAAAAGCTATGGCTTCAGTATATTAATATATATATCCAAAATTAAGGTACATAGTAAGTAGAGTTACCCTAAAACATCTCTGAAACCCACATTTAAACTACAAAATATGAGCTAACTTGCAGGGAACATCTCCTATTGGGTAGATGTATAGGGGAATGCTTTAGGCGTGTGGTTTTAATGTTAGTAAACAGAACCTCTGTCTATAGGTAAATATCAGTTTAGGTAATATAATGTGGCTACAACCTATGTTACACTAGATAAATATTGATTATAACATGTAATTCTTCAGTGGAGTATAGACACTAGGCAATAACTTTCATAACCCATATATATAGCAGGGGCCAACAATAGTAGATAAGGAAATAACCCAGTTGTTAGTTGATGGTAAGAGTCTATAGCTTCAGAGGCCCTGATGGGAGATATTAAAGGGTGGGATGTCACAGCACTAATTCCAGGTTTAGCATTCATATATACAACAGGGATTCACATACATAAAGAAATGACTCAAATGTCAGTAGATAGAGAGTAACTTAAACTTCAGATTCCCTAATGGGTGGCATTTGAGGAAGAAGGTATCCTCTATATGAGGAAACCTTCTGTTTATAAGTTAAACAAACATAAGTGGTATGACAAGTTGGTTACTGATAAAAAGTAAAGAAAAAAAAAGGAGGGATAATAAACTTAGTTGTATGTGATGTCAGGTATCAACATTTTTCCCTTCCTTTTCCTTATGTCTAAACCGGCACTTTAAATAGGGTGGAAGGGGAGAGATAAAGAAGAACAAAAGCAGATAAAACAATTTCTTGGTACAAGGGCTCCTACTTTCCGACCAAATACTAAAACTCCACTTAGTAAACAAGCACAGCAGCGTTTAAAGATCGTAACTGAACCAGCTAATAAGAGTGCAAACATAGAAATAATAACAATGGATAAAACATAAGTTTTAACGCACTATGTAGTCTGACAATTGTAGGCTTGTTTGCTTCTCTGTCCTAGCCTACCCCTGATCGTCTCTGGCTTCGCAAAAGATCCAGCAGGAGTGGTTTACAGGTTGGGCTATGCTGGGGAGTATGAAGTATCGGAGCTCCGTTACACGAAAGTACCTCAGCAGATCTCACATGTTTGAAGTTCTCATCGTTAGCTCCCTGGAGCCAGATTTGTAAATACCAGTCTGCTGTGACTCGTTTTCCAAGAGGCACCGGTTTTCTGAATTGTTGCTGGGAATCTGCCTTAGGGCTCTTGTGATGCGGCCATCCGCTGGCAGGCTGAACCAAAGCTCCTTCAATCTCAAAGTCCTCACCCTCCATACTACCGTAAATAACAGCCACATCATCCGGTATGAGGTTAGTGATTGTCTGAGCTGTAGATATAGATGTGTCGGGTTCTGTAGAGAATGGGTGATCCAAAGCTATGAGGGTAGGTGGTTCAATAAGTATTCCCCTGGACTCCGGCTGTTGTTTTACAGGGACCTCGTGGGCCCTCTCAGAAGTAGATTGAATCTCTAAGCCATATTTGCTGACGTTCTGTGGATTGGGCGCAATCTGGCGCTCGGATGTCCCCGCACTGTTTACTATTTCAGGGATTCAAATTGACATAATTTCTGATTTGTACTACAATGTAATAAAAAAATGGATTTTTGATTTTTAATTTTAAATAACCAGAAAAGATAATTAGAGTATCCATATAAATATCGATAAATTTGAATGTATTATGTTATGTAATGTTATGTCCATGTTTCAAAGACAAATTCCAATTAAAATGAGACATACCATAATCTGACGAACCCTGGCCCGAGGGTCCAGCACCAACATCCATATCTGTAAAATATTCAATGAGGATTGGATATCATTAATACTAATCAGGACATGTATCTAAAAAAGTTTAAAATACATTTACATTGACAAACTAATAATCTCTTTTTATTCACATGAGTTAATTGTTTCCTCAATTAATGTCTCAATAAATCGATCCTATATTTTTATTTTCAAAACTTTATGTTGTTGACTGTAGCTTTAATTAATTTCTTGTCTTGTTGCATTATCATCAATTGATATCTATATTTCATTGTTTATTCTTTTGCTCTTGCTAGTATATTTTGTATAATGTAGAAGATTGTAAATAAGGATACTGTATTCTTCACATATATACTAATTAACGTATACATTTGACCAACATGTGCAAAGCGATGCCAGTTACAGCAAACACATGTTCACGTATGTGCGCAATTCTATCTTTCGTGATCATTGCGCAATGATTCTATGCGGAATTGCGCATCCATGAATCAGAATTAATTTGGATATAGTAGTGTGATGAGTATCATTTCATAACAACTTATGATATATTTACAATTGGGTATATTTGTTAATATTGAACAATAACAAATAATATTTATAACTGGGTTATGATTCAAGAGTCAATGTATGAAATGGCGGATGCTCGGGATTTCACGGATGCGCA
Organism: Bombina bombina; assembly: GCF_027579735.1. Lineage (NCBI taxonomy): Eukaryota > Metazoa > Chordata > Amphibia > Anura > Bombinatoridae > Bombina > Bombina bombina. Next base: position 859,603,213 of record NC_069503.1, on the reverse strand, counting down.
ATTCAATTTTAACTCTGTGACGCATATTCTGGATAGCGCAAGAAACAACACTCCTATTTCATGTGTGACAAATCTAAAACCAGATATCTGAACATCATATGTAGCGTATGTTGTGAGATCTATAATGGTTGAATATATGACTATCTACACATTTCTTAAAAGTCTAATCAAATATTAATATATTATATAAAGTAGGATATTTACCTTGTTCAGCCTCCATTTCAACTCCTCCAAGGCCACCGAACGGAGAAGCAGCTGCACTGGCCCCCGGCTCCTGAGTTTTGGATCCAGCAGCTGTGAGGGAAGAAGAAGAGGCCGAGGATGGAGAGGATCAAAATCCTTTGGGGACCCGGAGACTGAGGAGGTTGCATAAAGTGACCTCATAAGGGAGTAGGTAGAGTTTCCGTTCTGGATCAACTTTCTTTCCATCTCTTTTCCAGACTTGTACCCACTCCCTTATGAGGCCCACTTTTTTTTGCAGACGCAACCTCATATCTCTGCATGATCTGATCCTGGCTCCTCTGGACGCCCTTCACCAATTGAACCTTATGGTGATTGACTCCCAGAGGGCCTTCTTAACATGCGCATCTGTCGACCTCTTCTGGTTCCCAAACAGCTGTGGATAAAACTTCTGGATGGCATGGATCAGTGCAGCACTCTCCTGCTGCACTGTGTCATACCTGCTGAGTTTTGTAATATAATAATAATTATAATAATAATATATATACACGCCTGCAGGCATTAGAGAACTAACAAAGATGGCAATGTGTAATGGACTTTTATATGGTAGAAGTAAACATGAGATGCACCATGTGACATATTATCTGTACATCTGATTGGATAACATTTTTAAATATTGTTATCATGTCTGTGAGACCATCCTGACTCAAGTTGTGTTTGTGTGATGAACTCTGATTGGCCGTTTCTTAATGTTTCATATCTTAGTAACTTCCATACACATACCTCCTGGTGGTGCTGTTACTTCATTTTTCATATAGACTTATTTGTAACTCATGGGTCTGTCATGTGGATATGTGTGACGCAGATTTAATATATGTGATCCGTTAAATATTAATGTTTAAATTATCATAAAAATCTAACACTGTCACATTATTAAATGTTGTAGACATTTCTCTGTTTAATATCGTTCTGTTTCTTTAATACAAATACGTTGGATTAATACACATTTAACATTGTATGTATTTATTGTTCATTAAATCAATTTTGTGACTTATTGTGAAGTATTGACATTGCTCTATTAAATGTATTTATAATGCACATCGATTGTGTGCTATTGCGTGACATTAGACTAGAATGTGTACAGATGCGAATCTCATGTTGCAAGATACGTTTCCCACGCAACATTTCTGAAATGCGCAATTTCTGGTTCAAATGTCCGTAACTTGGATAATCTTTTTAGAAATGTTAAACTACACGTTTGTTTCTTATTAATAAATACACCTCAAGCTTGTATTTGTCTGAACTGCTCATATATGTTATTGTGCAATGGTGTCTTTATTTTTAAAGAGACATTACAACAAAATAATTTTAACAAATGATCTGTAGATAGAAAAAATGTATAGACTTTAAAATGTAACTCAATTTATCTTTTGATTTAGATATCCTTAACAGAAGAAATTTCAATGCACATGGTTGAGCCAATCAGATAAGGCATCTCTGTGCATCCACCAATCTTCATCTACTGAGCCTATCTCGATATGCTTTTCAAGAAAAGTATGTCAATATAATTAGATAATAGAAGTAAAAGACACTCTTTAAATCTCAAAATGATATTTTGTGTTCATGTCCCTTTAAGGAGACATTTACCAATAATGCTTTAAAGATCATAAACCTATGTACCCCCCTTTCTCAAACTTAGTATAACATGTGACTAAAGCATATTTAGATTACCTTCTGGATTGTTTTCCCCACTGTGAATGAAATATAGTCTAATGGCTGTATTTCGCCATCTTCAGCTTAAAGGGACATTAAGCTATATGTTCTTTACGTATTTCGATGGATAATAGAATATTAAAACAACTTCATATTTAGTTTTATTCTCTCATTAGCTTTTAAAAATATATATTCTTGGCTGAAAAACATAGCTAGATAGGCTCTTTTGATGCTTATTGTTGGTTGCACATAGATGCCTTATGTCATTGTCTAAGCCATGTGCATTGATATTTATTTTTCAAAGTATATTTAAAGACTGAATGTAATTAGATAATAGTACATTAAAAATATTTTACAAATTAATTTGTATTGGTTAAAATTCAATACACAATATATTTTTGGAATGTCCCTTTAAGGACCAAACCATTAGGAATATGTTGATTTAACATTGTAGAAATAAACTAAAGGGGAATGAAAATACATATAGATATGTGATATCTAAACAAGAGGTAAGATGAATAATTTTGTGAAATTATATTACAAACTAGCTATAGTTAAATGAGCCTTCAAATGACTCCACTAGAACAGAAAAGTAATCAATATGGCATACAATAACTAGCTTGTGCTAAATATGAAATTAACTGACTTACCATTTTCAAAAATTTTAAAACTATATTTATTAGAATAATTTTTTGTACAGTATACCTAAGGAAGATACAAGATCTTATAAAACAAAGTGAACATTCAACTACACTGCCACTTTAATGTAAGTTAACCACTTTCCCTTCTTAAAAGTGAAAATAACAAAGTTGTTATGTCGAATTCTGACTACATATCCTCATAAATATTTTCAAATTTTACCATCTATAAATTACACAATAAAAGCATCGATGGATTTCACTCCCAAATTAATTTATAAAAGCTACTTGACTTTAACATTCTCTGAATAAGTGGATTTTCGATAATTAATTCAATACATGAGGCCTAATTTTATATCATGCATGTGCTTGTCAAATAGACAACTACCCGTCATGGGAGTCAATTTTTTTTTTTACTTGTCAGATTAGCTGGATATATTTATTATAATCTGTTTGTTAAAAAGATGGTCTTTAATAAAAAAAAAAAAAAAAGTTTAGTATTACAAAATATTTATTGTCAATAATTTTTTTTTTTAAATCACAAAAATAAATCGAATAAGTGTAATTCATCACAGATGAAACTGTGAAAAATAAAAATAAAAAAACATTAGTTATTTCATACACACATGTCTTAAAATATTCATTAAATAAAATAACTTTAAAATATCTTGTGTCTATGCTCTAACTTTTATAAAATATTTCTAGATATTTTTTATTATAAATTTTTTTTTTAAAAAATCTATACCTATCCATCATTTAAAATACCATTATATTGTGAGATCAATATTACATTTAAATATCAGCATTTACAATTATACCAAATAATGCATATAACATTTTAAATAATAAAAATACATATATGTATGCTGAACATAAATGTAAAATTTCATGTCCATTCAAATACCTCTATATAAACTATAATATGTATTCCTTTGTCTGATTGTTCATAATTGGATTCTTCTGTATCACAAAGTAGGGGTAATGTATGTAAGCTACAAATATTCTAATATAGGACATGTATGTTTTCATAATTTTTAACATTCTTTCTCCTGTGATTCTTAACTAGCATGCATTGGGCAAACCAACCTGGATTATGCATGGTCTTTGAAAGTCAATTCTCTTGAAAATAAAAGTTTATCTTCAATAGGTGTCTTATTCATCATTTCCTAAATAGAGGATTGTGAAATACCATCTAAAAATAAAAAAATAATCTAAGTGTCTCCAATAGGATGCCTCCACAGCCTTAATCCATCAAATTGTTGCCACTTACCATGTGAACGTGTCTTTGTATGGTTTTCCAGGTCAGCACATTTGAAAGACAATGCCAGACATGATCCCATTGGTATTCTTCACTTTCAATCTTGGATTCTTCACTTTCAATCTTGAATTCTTCACTTTCAGTCTGGGAATTCTTCACTTTCAGTCTGGGAATTCTTCACTTTCAGTCTTGGAATTCTTCACTTTCAGTCTTGGAATTCTTCACTTTCAGTCTTTAGATGAAGTCATCTCCCTAATGGCAGAAAAAGTGTGAATAAAAATATTAATACAAGTGTGTGAATTAGTTCTGCACCCCTCTCCCACCCCCTATTTCTTAAACGATTTCTGTCACTAGCTTACTAAGCGTGTGTAGCATCTTGTGTTATGTTCTATCAATCAAGTGTGAAGATGAGTCATATTGAGCAGACCGAACCTCTAATGTGTGACTTTGAATCTGACTTTGAACCATAGTCATGCTAGAGGATCCCTTTCTGAGTATCCACATTTTAAGTAATGTGTAAACTAAATACTAGTTTTGAAGATGTATGCCATATGATGTATTTTCGTGCCAAATTCCAGACAGCCACAGTCCATACATTTATACTTACTAGCTGATGTTGTCTTTAAAAGCCAGGTGGCAAAGTCGTTACAGGACCCAATGACCAGAGCATCAACTAGATTAATAAATTAAAAATTTGGAATCATTTGATGAACAATCCTGACATGTTTGCACAATTCTCTACTTGTCATTTCCCTAGAATTCACACATATTCACAATACTGCAATCTAACATATTATTTACCATCTGAAGTGGCGGTTGATGATGTCTGCTCTGACATTGAGCCCCTCATCCCAGAATGGCCCCTCTAGAACAGACTCGTCCTCCTCATCTCTGAGGAAGTTTTTGGGTGCCTGGACGGCCTGCAGCATCCCAGCGCGCTGTGCAATATTATGCAGGACGCTGCAGGCTATAACAATCTTCGCCATCTTCCTAGTGCTTTACTGGAGGGCTCCTCCCGACCTGTCAAGGCATCTGAATCTCATTTTGAGGAGCCCAAACATCCTCTCAACTACAGCCCTAGTCCGCTTGTGCGCCCTATTATAGCACTCCTGAGCTTCATCAGTAGGGTTACGTAACGGCGTAATGAGCCAAGGCCGGCTCATGTAACCAGAATCACCTATAAATTATGAACAGAACAAAATGAAAATATTTTTTGCAAATTTTATTTATATTAAAACAATTTTTTTGTGCATACGAAAATCCAATAACAAATGTTTTAATTTAAAAATAATAATCTTGTTAAATCTTATTCTCTATCTGACCATTTCAGCTAAGACATGCTACATATGCGTATTTTGCATAAACAAGACCTTTGTTAAAATAAAAAATAAATGGTTAAATTGCATTCTCTATCTGCCCATTTAAGCTAGAACATGCTACATATCTGTTTTGAGCTAAAACTAGACATTTGCGGAAATAGACAATGACATGGTTAAATTGCAGTCTCTATCTCACCATTTCAGCTAAGACATGCTACATATGCGTATTTCGCATAAACAAGACCTTTGCTAAAATAAAAACAAAATGGTTACATTGCATTCTCTATCTGCCCATTTAAGGTAAGACATGCTACATATCTGTTTTGAGCTAAAACTAGACATTTGCGGAAAGAGACAATGACATGGTTAAATTGCAGTCTCTATCTGACCATTTCAGCTAAGACATGCTACATATGCGTATTTTGCATAAACAAGACCTTTGCTAAAATAAAAAATAAATGGTTAAATTGCATTCTCTATCTGCCCATTTAAGCTAGAACATGCTACATATCTGTTTTGAGCTAAAACTAGACATTTGCGGAAAGAGACAATGACATGGTTAAATTGCAGTCTCTATCTGACCATTTCAGCTAAGACATGCTACATATGCGTATTTTGCATAAACAAGACCTTTGCTAAAATAAAAAATAAATGGTTAAATTGCATTCTCTATCCGCCCATTTAAGCTAGAACATGCTACATATCTGTTTTGAGCTAAAACTAGACATTTGTGGAAATAGACAATGACATGGTTAAATTGCAGTCTCTATCTGACCATTTCAGCTAAGACATGCTACATAGGCGTATTTCGCATAAACAAGACCTTTGCTAAAATAAAAACAAAATGGTTACATTGCATTCTCTATCTGCCCATTTAAGGTAAGACATGCTACATATCTGTTTTGAACTAAAACTAGACATTTGCGGAAAGAGACAATGACATGGTTAAATTGCAGTCTCTATCTGACCATTTCAGCTAAGACATGCTACCTATGCATATTTTGAATAAACCAGACCTTTGCTAAAATAAAAACAAAATGGTTACATTGCATTCTCTATCTGCCCATTTAAGCTAGAACATGCTACATATCTGTTTTGAGCTAAAACTAGACATTTGCGGGAAAGAGACAATGACATGGTTAAATTGCATTCACTATCTGACCATTTCAGCTAAGACATGCTACATATGCGTATTTCGCATAAACAAGACCTTTGCTAAAATAAAAAATTAATGGTTAAATTGCATTCTCTTTCTGCCCATTTAAGCTAGAACATGCTACATATCTGTTTTGAGCTAAAACTAGACATTTGCAGAAAGAGACAATGACATGGTTAAATTGCATTCTCTATCTGACCATTTCAGCTAAGACATGCTACATATGCATATTTTGCATAAACAAGACCTTTTCTAAAATAAAAATAAAAGGTTAAATTGCATTCTCTATCTGCCCATTTAAGCTAGAACATGCTACATATCTGTTTTTGAGCTAAAACTAGACATTTGCGGAAATAGACAATGACATGGTTAAATTGCAGTCTCTATCTGACCATTTTAGCTAAGACATGCTACATATGCATATTTCGCATAAACAAGACCTTTGCTAAAATAAAAACAAAATGGTTACATTGCATTCTCTATCTGCCCATTTAAGGTAAGACATGCTACATATCTGTTTTGAGCTAAAACTAGACATTGGCGGAAAGAGACAATGACATGGTTAAATTGCATTCTCTATCAGGCCATTTAAGCTAGAACATGCTACATATCTGTTTTGAGCTAAAACTAGACATTTGCTGAAAGATAAAGAAATGGTTAAATTGCATCCTATAGCTGCACATTACACTAACAGTTTAAGACTACAGTGGCAATTGTCTAACTAATTAACCATGTTGTGCACAAATACTCATAAACGAGATACCCAGGGGGAAATTGTCTGTTCTCAAACTGCCGCCACAGGGAGGAGAGAGGATGCGGGCATCATGACAAGCCCCGCCCAAATTCACACACACCTGCATAATCCGCATACGTGTGCATCACAAACATACTGCACTTTGAGGCTATGGAAATGTTTGCGATTTCGGAAGGGCAAGTCATTAGCTGGAGCAGGCAGCACAATGTGGGTGCAATCTATTGCTCCCAAGACATTGGGCAATTCAGCGATAGCAAAGAATTCCCTCTTCAAGTACCTCCAATCACCATCATTCTGAGGGAATCCTATGTAATGCTTACTGATATGTACCATGGCATCCAGAAAGTGATCAAACACCACTGAGAATGTACCTTGAGACAGGCCATGCATGTACATCTCTCCTGATTGAAAACTCCCGGAGGCCAGGATGTATAGACAACTTAGCCTCTTAGTGATACCAGGGACAGCAGTTCCAGATGAGGTTTAAGAAAATTGTAAAGGCCAATGAGCTGTTCGCGATTGAGCCTATACTTGTCATAAACCTCGAAGTCACTCATGTTTTCCAAGGTGGGTCTTACCCTGTAGACACGAGGACCTCTAACCAAACGAGCCCTTTGTCTCACTCGGAGCCGCCGAGGCTGCCTGATTCTATTAACCGCTACTTGTGCAACAGCACCACCAGCAGCATCTATCAGATCGTCATCCATATTTGCCAAGCTTAGCAGCACAAAGCCAAACAGCAGAGCAAACACAACGCAAGGAGTAACAAGGTATGCAAAAACACAGAAGCGAATTGATACAATGTCGATCACAAGGGACGCTTTGGCCATGTTGTTTGGGGGATTTATAGTGCAATTAGTCCAATGGTAGTGAGTTTGTAATGATTGCTGATTGTATTCACTTGTTTGTATGTGAGCGGCGCGAATGCTTTCAAAGTGGGTGTTTTTTTTAGGTGTTTGCTGAAATGTTGTTTTCCAACAATGAATATCAATGTGAAAGTATAAAATGTAACACATACAGTGCATGTTTGTAATGTTTGTTCATATGTGTAATAAATATTTATTAAACGCGATCTTATAGTAAAAAGCACACGTCCCCGCTAACATGAATGAAAGTGCATAGTTGTGTATGAGCAAAAGAGGTACAAGAAGCGCAAACAAGCTTGAGTATTTTATTATAGACAAATATTTAAAATAAACATAGTAACTTACACTTAAGTAAGCAGATGTATTCCCCGGTTAAAATCAGAAACAGCGGCAGTCTGAGTCCTGAACAAGCAGGCAGAAATATGTCCAGATGTAGCGGTGGACCGCCGAACAGAAAGTCGGCGTCTGACGTCACTGCGAGATACAGGATCTGGAGCGTCCCCCTTTAGGCCTCAACCTCTCAGCTGTCAAAACTGTCTGAAGAGACAAGTCACCCTTCGTGAGATCCCTACGCGTTTCGTCCGGACCCGGCCGGACTTTTTCAAGGGTAAAGTTTGTAAAAAGTTCCAATGTGGTGATTCAGAGGGATATCGCATAACCAATTTATACACAGAGCAAGAGCGCCCTCTGATGGTATATAGTACACAAAACACCCTATTACATGATAAAATAAAATAAACGACCCAAAAACAATATTGAAATATATGAAACATAATACACACAGAGATCAATATTATGCAATCATGATATAAAAAACATATATACATAATCATCCTAATAAACAAACAAAACAGATTATGAAACAAAATTAATCTTCAAAAAAATCACTATAACCATAAGTAAACACTCCACTGGTAAAATTTGATATACATAAATTAATTGTCAAGAATCACAATACATTCAAAAATTTGTCCAGACATAATTAAATAAATAAAGATAATCACATTTAAATATCATATAAAATAATATATAAAAAATATAAATATATATATATATATATACACACTGTGCTATAAAAAAAAATCTGTAGTATTGTATATATAAGTGATTGGCGAGATATCAATATTGTACGCGTCCCATTAAAATCGCACTAATAATTCTGAACTTCCGTCTGTCATCTGTAGTATTTTATATATAATTAATAGGCACGATGTCAATATTGTACGCGTCCCTTTAAAATAGCAATAATACTGAAGATCTTCCGTCTGACATCTGTAGGATTGTATATATAAGTGATTTGTGAGATGTAAATATTGTACGCGTCCCATTAAAATCGCACTAATAATTCTGAACTTCCGGCTGTCATCTGTAGTATTGTATATATAAGTGATTGGCGAGATATCAATATTGTACGCGTCCCATTAAAATCACACTAATAATTCTGAACTTCCGTTTGTCATCTGTAGTATTGTATATATAAGTGATTGGCACGATGTCAATATTGTACGCGTCCCACTAAAATCGCACTAATAATTCAGAACTTCCGGCTGTCATCTGTAGTATTGAATATATAAGTGATTTGCGAGATGTCAATATTGTACCCGTCCCATTAAAATTGCACTAATAATTCTGAACGTCCGGCTGTCATCTGTAGTATTGTATATATAAGTGATTGGCGAGATATCAATATTGTACGCGTCCCATTAAAATCGCCATAATAATGATGCTCCAAACTGTTGTTTATGTATATGTTGTATTGTAGTATTGAGTGCTAAAGTTCTGAAAGGGGCGGTACAGTCCTAAAGCTGTAATGTGTATGGTTGAATCTTCTAATGACGTCATCATATTATCAACCTGCCTGTGTAGTTATGAAATCCTCATTGTGTTGTTGTATTTGACTACATTGTTATTGTGTGTTGATTAAAATATAAATGTTTGCTTTGTGCTTGCGTGATGCGTGTTATGTACATATACGTATATATTGTGATTGTGTCCCACATATGCTGACTTCTATAAAGCAGTGTAGCATTGTTGTTCCTTCCCAAAAAGTGACATCTGTAATCTGTTCCAATGATGTTCTTATTGTACGTAATTCCTAATGGTATATTGTGAGCGAATCATGATGTTAAAGGTACAGTAAAATCCCTATTTTCTGTTTCCTAATTCATAGAGAGAATGTAATGTGTTTTTCACCCATCATATGAATGCACATGTATGAGTGAATGGTGTAAAAGTAAAGTATGTGCATCCATGAATGATCATGTGTTAAGCCTATGTAGATATGCTGTTGCTGCAAACATATGAGTTGAATAAATGAAATGCTATAATAAAGGTAAGTAAGAGGTGTTTCCAATTGTCTACTGTTTGTGAATCCTGAAATGTTCCAATTATTTTTCTGTCCGTTTAAATCTGATGTAATTGTTGAAAATGTTTGTTACTAGTGATGGTGATTTGTAGTTGATATAATGTAAAAGTATCAAACAATTTAATGTTGTTGTGAATTTCCCATAAGTAAACTCCGTAAGTCCAAAGGGAAATAGTCATTTCTTGATCTATTTGTCATAGCGGGGCTAACACAGAAAAACATGAGTTATTTTCCGAATTCTAGCGCTGGCATTTAGAGTTTTCTTGTCTACGCTTTTTGCGTGCATTAGGGAAATCTGTCTGTCTCGTGCACGAACACGTCTTCCCCATAGAAGTCAATGGAGGCTAAAAATTTGTGTGTAAATAAAATCCAAGACTGGTTTTGAGTGTAAAGTGAGTGACGTTGTGGTCTTGTGTGAAAAAGTAGCTAAATCGTATTTATTTCGTAATCAAAATCTTCTTTGTGTATGTAATGTGGTGTATATTGTTTGTATGTATCGATGAGTGTATGTATGTGATAATATTATTAGTTAGATGTAGCTATATGAGTATCTTTTCCCGTCTGTCAATGTAAGTCAATGGCAAAATGGATTTGTGTTGTTTTTTTCTAACACCCGAGATCTCGCAACTTTGATCCTTTCTATTTTGACGAGAAAATATTAAAAATGAAAAAAAAATATAGTGTAGTGTTTGTATGAGTGCAAGTGTACTTTGTGTAATATTTGTTTTGTGATTCGTGGATGTTAATTTTGGCGTTAGATGTTAACTACTGGGTCTGGGTTGTCGGTAATGATTTCAGCGTTAGGAAATTTTTGAGTGTCGGTAAGTAAACTCTAAATACCAGCGGGCAGTAAAAAGCAGCGTTAGGAGCCCTTTACGCTGGTTTTGACGCTAACGCAAAACTAAATCTAGGTGAATGTGTTTACTGTCCCTTTAAAGTCTGGCTATAACATATTTGTAGCTATTTAATTTTCCCTTTTTTTTTTTTTTACATTTAATTACTCATTACTTCTGTATTTCTAAGACCCATAAATAAATATGGTACATAAACTGTAAGTCTCTTTTGTAAGTGTTGGTAACTTATATGAACATGTATTCTTTAACCTAGTAATGAGCTGATCTATCTCTTGAGCTGCCTATACTCTTCGTAAGTTCTTAACTAGTTTTACATTTTAAAATTACATCACCTAGAGAGGAAAGTTAGTCCATCAAAGACACAGGTTAAATGAATTTGCAAACATGCTTTATATAGAAATGATCTTCACTTTACATTTAATTGTCCATAAATCATGAACAAAGCTTAACTGTGAATTGTCTTAGTAAGCACAAAATTATTTGGCTAAAAATAAAAATAGTAAAAAATAAAGTCATAAACACCTTCTGTTGTGAAGCTTAATACACCTTTTTAAAGGGACACTGAACCCACATTTTTTTCTTTTGTGATTCAGAGCATGACATTTTAAGCAACTTTCTAATTTACTCCTATTAGCAATATTTCTTCGTTCTCTTGCTATCTTTATTTGAAGGAAAAAAAATCTAAGCTTTTTTGGTTCAGTACTCTGGATTGCACTTTTTTATTGGTGGATGGATTTATCCACTAATCAGCAAGAACAACCCAGGTTGTTCACCAAAAATGGGCCAGCATCTAAACTTACATTCTTGCATTTCAAATAAAGATACTAAGAGAATGAAGAAAATTGAAAACAGGAGTAAATTAGAAAGTTCTTAAAATTTCATGCTCTATCTGAATCACGAAAGAAGAAATTTGGGTTCAGTGTCCCTTTAATGTTCTGTCCCCAGCATTATCTTTATATTGTATTTATATCATATTGTAAAGACAAATCTTGGTCCATCATTGGCACAGTAGAATGTTGTTTAAACAAAAACAGCTTTCCATTCATATTACCATCTACACATATTTGTTATTGCTTAAAAAATGAGCTCTTATAATGTTCAAATGTCATCTATGTTCCTTATTATAAGGGTTTTATTTCAAAATATGAAAATATCTTCAGAACTCTATAGTGAAAATATAACTTTTAGTGAATATATAATCCAACTATTCCGATTTTGTACATGGCAACATTACTCAATCTCTCTATCTTCCCATCTGTCTGTCCATCCATTGTGACTTGACTAGACTCTTAGAACTATGTACAATCCAGACCTCAAATATAAATTAAGTAAACTTATAATAAAATAGCTTTCAAGATAACCTTAATGTTTGGTATAAGGCTAAATCAGGGATTTTCAAACCATACCTCAGGCTTCCCTAACAGGCCAGATTTCGAGGATATCTGAACTGGAGCACAGGTGAAATAATCAGCTGATTAGTAAACTTGCAGCCAGATTACGAGTTTTGCGATAAAAGGGGTGCGGTACTAACTTGCACGTTATTGTCACCGCTCACTTACCTACAGCGCTGGTATTACAGGTTTTTGTAAAACCAGCATTAAAAGTCAAGAAGTGAGCATAGAGCAAAATTGTGCTCCATACCGCACTCCAATACCAGCGCTGCTTAAGTCAGCAGTGAGCTGGTTGTACGTGCTTGTGCCCAATTTCCCCATAGACATCAATGGGGAGACCCGGTTGAGAAAAAATCTAACACCTGCAATAAAACAGTGTAAAGCTCAGTAATGCAGCCCCATTGATTCCTATGGGGAAACACATTTTATGTTTACACCTAACATCCTAACATGAACCCTGAGTCTAAACACTCCTAATCTTACTTATTAACCCCTAATCTGCCGCCCCCGACATCGCCGACCCCTACATTATGCTGATTAATCCCTAATCTGCCGCTCTGGACATCGCTGCCACTATAATAAACATATTAACCCCTAAACCGCCGCACTCCCGCATCGCAAACACTAGTTAAATAGTATTAACCCCTAATCTGCCGTCCCTAACATCGCGGCCACCCACCTACATTTATTAACCCCTAATTTGCTGCCCCCAACGTCACCACCACTATTCTAAATTTATTAACCCCTAAATCTAAGTCTAACCCTAACACCCCCTAATTTAAATATAATTAAAATAAATCTAAATAAACCTACTATTAATAACTAAATAATTCCTATTTAAAAATAAATACTTACCTGTAAAATAAACCCTAAGCTAGCTACAATATTACTAATAGTTACATTGTATCTAGCTTAGGGTTTATTTTTATTTTACAGGCAAGTTTGTATTTATTTTAACTAGGTAGAATAGTTACTAAATAGTTATTAACTATTTAATAACTACCTAGCTAAAATAAATACAATTTTACCTGTAAAATAAAACCTAACCAAAGTTACACTAACACCTAACACTACACTACAATTAAATAAATTACCTAAATTAAATACAATTAACTAAATTAAATACAATTACCTAAATTACAAAAACAAACAAACACTAAATTACAAAAAATAAAAAACAAATTACAAGATATTTAAACTAATTACACCTAATTTAATAGCCCTATCAAAATAAAAAAGCCCCCCCAAAATAAAAAAAACCCTAGCCTAAACTAACTACCAATAGCCCTTAAAAGGGCCTTTTGCGGGGCATTGCCCCAAAGAAATCAGCTCTTTAACCTGTAAAAAAAAAAAATACAACCATCCCCCCAACAGTAAAACCCACCACCCACACAACCAAACCCCTCAAATAAAACCCTAACTAAAAAACCTAAGCTCCCCATTGCCCTGAAATGGGCATTTGGATGGGCATTGCCCTTAAAAGGGCATTTAGCTCTATTGCAGCCCAAAGACCTAGCCTAAAAATAAAACCCAGCCAATAAACCCTTAAAAAAAACTAACACTAACCCCCGAAGATCCACTTACAGTTTTGAAGATCAGACATCCATCCTCAACGAAGCTGGGAGAAGTTGAAATTGGCTGATAGAATTCTATCAGCCAATCAGAATTAAGGTAGAAAAAATCCTATTGGCTGATGCAATCAGCCAATAGGATTGAACTTCAATCCTAATGGCTAATCCAATCAGCCAATAGGATTGAGCTCGCATTTTAACCTTAATTCCGATTGGCCAATCGGAATCTAAGGGACGCCATCTTGGAACCTTCATTCGTGGGGTAGCCGTCGGAAGAAGAGGATGCTCCCCACTGGATGTCTTGAAGATGGACCCGCTCCGCGCCGGATGGATGAAGATAGAAGATGCCATCTGGATGAAGACTTCTGCCCGGCTTTGTTGAGGACTTCTTGCTGCTTCAATGAGGACTTCTCCCGGCTTTGTTGAGGATGGATGTCGGATCTTCAAAACTGTAAGTGGATCTTCAGGGGTTAGTGTTAGGTTTTTTTTAAGGGTTTATTGGGTGGGTTTTATTTTTAGGTTAGGGCTTTGGGCGGCAATAGAGCTAAATGCCCTTTTAAGGGCAATGCCCATCCAAATGCCCTTTTCAGGGCAATGGGGAGCTTAGGTTTTTTTTAGTTAGGGTTTTATTTGGGGGGTTTGGTTGTGTGGGTGGTGGGTTTTACTGTTGGGGCGGTTGTTTGTATTTTTTTTACAGGGAAAAGAGCTGATTTCTTTGGGGCAATGCCCCGCAAAAGGCCCTTTTAAGTGCTATTGGTAGTTTAGTTTAGGCTAGGGTTTTTTTTATTTGGGGGGGCTTTTTTTATTTTGATAGGACTATTAGATTAGGTGTAATTAATTTAAATATCTTGTCATTTGTTTTTTTATTTAGTGTAATTTAGTGTTTTTTTGTAATTTAGGTAATTGTATTTAATTTAGTTAATTGTATTTAATTTAGGTAATTTATTTAATTGTAGTGTAGTGATTGGTGTTAGTGTAACTTAGGTTAGGTTTTATTTTAAAGGTAAATTTGTATTTATTTTAGCTAGGTAGTTATTAAATAGTTAATAACTATTTAGTAACTATTCTACCTAGTTAAAATAAATACAAACTTGCCTGTAAAATAAAAATAAACCCTAAGCTAGATACAATGTAACTATTAGTTATATTGTAGCTAGCTTAGGGTTTATTTTACAGGTACGTATTTATTTTTAAATAGGAATTTTTTAGTTATTAATTGTAGGTTTTATTTACATTTATTTGAATTATATTAAAGTTAAGGGGTGTTAGGGTTAGGTTTAGACTTAGGTTTAGGGGTTAATAAATTTAGTATAGAGACATTGGGGGCAGCAGATTAGGGGTTAATAAATGTAGGTAGGTGGCGGCGATGGTAGAGACAGCAGATTAGGGGTTAATAATATTTAACTAGTGTTTAAGTTGTGGGAGTGCAGCGGTTTAGGGGTTAATATGTTTATTTTAGTGGTGGCGATGTCAGGAGCGGCAGATTAGGTATATATATATATATATATATATATATATATATATATACTGTGTATATGCTATTAAATTGTAAGCATTATACACATGCACAAACATGAGTAACACCATCTGATATAGATAACTGGCAGAGTGTGTGTATGTATGTATATATACACACACACACACATAAAAATGGGTGGAGCCATCTGAGGGGCGGGGCTAGTGCTCCCCCATCTTCAAAAGTCACAAGCCACCACTGATTGCAGCATGTGTAGTTCTTAAGTGTCTGAGTTAATAAGTTTAGGGACTTAAAACAAGGAGTAAGACAAAGGAGTGGACAACATTGAAACAAGTACTTTCTAATCTTCCTACATTTCTCTACAAACTTGCAACACTTTCTCCTGTTTGTCTTTACATTCTCCTCCCTTCTCCTTAAAGTCACATCTCTTCCTTTCACAAACAGCACTCAGACCATTCATATCTCTCCTTCTCTTCTACCTCCCCCCTCTACAACACACATAAACTCTTTTAATATCTTACATTCCTCAGACAGCCATGCTCCACTGATTTTAAAGGGACACTGAACCCAAATTTTTTATTCCATGATTCAGATAGAGCATGACATTTTAAGCAACTTTCTAATTTACTCCTATTATCATTTTTTCTTTGTTCTCTTGCTATCTTATTTGAAAAGCAAGAATGTAAGTTTAGAAGCCGGACCATTTTTGGTTCACAACATGGGTTGTACTTGCTGATTGGTGGCTAAATGCTGTCACAGCTCTTCCTTTCACAAGCAGCACTCAGACCATTCATATCTCTCCATCTCTTCTACCTTCCCCCTCTACAACACATATGAACTCTATTACTATCTTACATTCCTCAGCCAGCCATGCTCCACTGTCTTTAAAGGGACACTGAACCCCAAATTTTTATTTCGTGATTCAGATAGAGCATCACATTTTAAGCAACTTTCTAATTTACTTCTATTATCATTTTTTCTTCATTCTCTTGGTATCTTTATTTCTTCCACACTTTCTCTCTTGTAATGTCCCTTCTCTCATCTTAGGGGACTTCAACATACCCGTTGAAAATCCTAACATGCCTGCTGCCTCTAAACTTATATCCCTTACCACCTCTTTTGGCCTGTCCAGTGGACAACCTCTCCAAACCACTGTAAAGGTCAATTGACCTGATCTTCACCAATCACTGTGCCGGTTTAAACTTCTCTAACTTCCCCTTTCCTCTCTCTGGCCACCATCTACTGACTTTCTCTCTATTACTCTACCTGCTGCATCTTTGCAAGCCCAAAAAACAGCTACCTTACAGGAATTTAAATGATATGGATATCACAGACTTTTCCACTCAACTGAATTCTCTACTCTCTAACATATCTTCCCTCACTTGCCCAAACCTTGTGGCCTTACAGTATAATTCAGCACTAAAATCAACACTTGACAAAGTTGCAGCCTCCACTGTTAACCATACATCATTAATTTGACTACAACCATGGGACAGCAAACAGACCCGATGTCTTCAGCAATGTTCACAGGCTGTTGAATTGCAGCGGAGGAAATCAGGCACCCGTGCTGATTACCTGCATTATAAATTCATCCTTAAGTCATACAACTCTGCCTTCAGCCTGGCCAAACAAGTCTATTTCTCCTCTGTTAGTGAAAAACTCACGCATCCAAACACAGAAAACTGTTCTCAACCTTTAACTCCCTTCTACGTCTTCCTGCACCTCTGCCCACTACCAAACTCACTGCTCAGAGTATTGCTGATCACTTCAAAAATAAAATTGACACTATTAGAAAAGGCATGTACACCTCACACCCCTTAAACTCAGACCCCTACCTACTTTCCTCCTGTAACAGAGAAAGAAGTCTCCATACTCCTATCCTCATCTCATCTCACAACCTGCCCACTTGATCCTATTCTTTCACAACCTCTTCCCTATCTTTCTGCTTCACTAAACCCTACCCTAACTTACCTATTTAACCAGTCTCTCACCGCTGGCATATTTCCTGATACATTTAAGCATGGGTCAATCACACCTATCCTAAAAAAGGACTGGTCTATTATTGCGTAACTCAATTTTTCACTAACTCTTTACTTGATCCACTACAATCTGGTATCTCTCTAGTTAAACAGAAACCACTCTCACTAAAGTAACTGATGACCTGTTATCAGCAAAGGGCCACTAATACTTACTAATTCTTTTTGACCTATCCGCTGCTTTCAACACAGTTGACCATTCTCTCCTCCTAAAAATCCTACATGCATTTGGCATCTGAGACACAGCCCTCTCTTGATTTGCTTCATATCTCTCAAACAGCTCATTTTCAGTTTCCTTTAACAGCATATCTTCTGATCCTTTGCCTCTCTCAGTTGTAGTACCACAAGGCTCTGTCTTGGGTCCCTTGCTTTTCTCTCTCTATATAGCCCCCTTTGAAAACTTATATCCTCCTTGGGGCTTTAATACCACTTATATGCTGATGATACCAAAATCAATCTTATCTTGTCTGATATCTCTCACTCTTTGCTCAAAAAATTACCAACTGTTTCTCTACAATTTGCTCTTGGATGTCCTCACACTACCTCCAACTCAATTTGTCCAAAACTTAGTTGCTTCTTACTCTCCCCCCATTTTGAGACATCCGATTCCTGACATTTCTCTGATAGACTCTTTTCTCAACACCAACCCCCCAGGTCCACTGTCTTGGGGTAACACTTGACTCAGAACTCACATTCACCTATACAAGCACTTAACAAAAGCTGCTGTGCACACCTACACAACATTTCTAGAATTTGTCGCTTCCTTACTAAAAATACTAATTCATTCTCTCATTTTGTTACACATTGACTATTGCAATCTACTTCTAAATGGCCTTCCAAAACACTACCTCTCCCCACTCCAATCTATCATGAATGCTTCAGCTTACAAAGCACTAAACAAGCTCACTCCCAACTATATTCCCTCTCTCATCGCCAAATATTCCCTGACCTGTCCCTTTCGATCAACCTCTGACCTACGTCTCTCCACTTCTATTATCTCTACATCCCACTCCCGTGTCCAAGACTTCCCATGTGCTGCTCCTGTCCTCTGGAACTCTCTAACCCACTCCATAAAACTGTCTAGAACCTTTTATAGCTTCAGACACTCCTTGAAAACACACCTATTTAGAGAGGCTTATCATCTCTCCTCGGTTTTTAATCCTAAATAAAATAATTCTTGAACTTCCTGATTCACTGCTGCAACTACAATTCATGTGACAAACTACTCAAACTGTATATCTCTTCCCCCTCAACCTGTAAACTGTAAGTTCTCCGGAGAAGGGCCTCTTCTAGATTTGATTAGTCTGTTATGTTTTGTATTTTCTCACAAATCCTTGTCATTGTATACCCCTATCTTTGTACCTAGCGCTATGCAAGTTTGTGGCGCTATACAAATAAATGATAATAATAATAATATTCTCTCATAGGAGTCAAGGGAGCAATAAGAATTGAAATCACCTTACTCTCGTGCAAACCTGATTGTATATTCTCAAGTGCCCTAACCCAATATGAAAATAAGAATATTTCACATTAAAAAGTTCTTCACATAGCAGAATATGTTCTATTTGTTCATTAATAAATATATCTACATATATCTGATGGTATTCTGGTATAATATATATTTTATATATATATATGGATATATACAGATAAATATAAGAATATCAATTTATTAATACATAGGGCTAGATTACAAGTTGAGAGCTATTGTTAGTGTGAGGAAAGTCAACGTTATTGTGTGATCACTGTGTTCTTTAAGTTCAAATCCATATTACATGGGGCGCGCTGTTCAAATTACCACAAATTCGTTTGCGCAAACTCACGGTAATTTATGCATCCCATATTTTCTATGGGTAGTTTTGAATAGTAATGTACGCTTGCAATACAAGTTGAGAGTAAATGTGATTGTGTTACCGCTCAAAGAGTTTGTCCTGAAGAAACAGTTGCATTCAAGTACACTATTAACCCATAAACCGCTCCCCAACATCGCAAACTACCTCCCTACTCTATTAACCCCTAAACTGCCACCCTCCACATCACAAACTATCTCTTTACACTATTAACCCCTAAGCCACCACCCCTCACATCACAAACTACCTCCCTACATTATTAACCACATAAGCAACCACCCCCCCACCGCAAAGTAACTTTCTACACTATTAACCCCTAAGCTGTGACCCCCCAAGCACAAATATACCCACTAACATCTAAACTCTGTAACCTTAAACCCCTAGGTTACCCCAATATAGATTAACTTTATATAAAAAAAATATCTTTAAAAACAAACTAAAAACTTACCTAAAATTTAAAAAAAAACAATCTAATCATTCAAAGTTCTCCTCTTTGCGCAAGTAGACTTAGCACTCAAGCAATAACCATTTACTTTCTACTTGTAATATGAGCACTAACTGACTTGTGCAAAGAGCAGAAGTCGAGTGGTGTCAAAGTGCTAGCGGGAGCGGTAATTACCGATCCATTCGTATTCTAGCCCATAGAAAATTTTCTGCAATATGCAGAACATTGGAATAAATATTTACAGTAAATACATAGCTACGTCCAAACTATATATAGGTGTACAGTAGACACCTGCACCTAGGTGTACACTTATCTTGTCTGAGAACACAATTAAAGTGACTTTATTTGAAAATAATTCCTACTGGAGTGCACTTTTCTTGCCGCTTATGATTAACGTTTGTTGCACCCTGGGTTATTACCACTGCATGTCTGAAGTGCGATCTGTTTTGCAATATAAAAATATATATATATATATATGGGGCATACAAGTAGAATGTAATAGTATCATTGACACTGATCTGAATACAAGCGGTACTCAAGTATGCGCTAGTCAGGGAAAAGGAAATAGGTAGCAGCTGTTAAAAACTAGAACATTAAAGGGTTAACCCCGATGATGTTAGAGTAAAAATGTATGTACAAGGGGATAACAGCACTCATAAATCCTTATATTAACAAAGCAATATGGAATAGGTAAATTGATATATATGTTAGTTATTACAATATCAACAATAATTAAATATGGGAAACCAAAAGCAAAAAAGTCTATCAAATGATCTTTATGTGAAGTGTATCCGCTTACCAGAATTTACCTCAATCATATGAGGTAACTTGCCGCACTGGAAGGGGTGTTCAGTTCCTTGATGTTGATGAATCCGGAGTGCCAGTAAATGCTTCTAGTGTCTCATCCACCTCTTGGAGTATGTAGAAGGTTTTCCTCCAATAAGTTCCTCCCAGGATGAATATGGATGTACCAGCCACCTCTTGGAGTATGTGATCTTGTACTTTCTCACAGGCAGATGTACCCAAGAAAACAAGAATCATACATAGTGTAATACTGTTTTATTATGTAAAAAGAGGTAAAAACAAGCAAATATTGAACTCACATAAAGGTCACTCTGTCCTATTGTAGTACACAGGGTAGTAAGAATGGCAGTCCCAGTATCCTCAATAGGAGGGTCAGAATCAATAGCTGTCCAGTACAGTCCGGTATAGTTACCAAGCAGCAATTATAAAAATAGTGCAATAAAACAATCCAAAGAGTGTTTCCCAAATAAAGCAAGAAAACCCTGTTCAAAATACCCTAACGCGTTTCAAAGGCTCACAATTCCTTCTTCTTCAGAGGGGTAACGAGTGTTCCTGATGGCGTCCATTTGTACTAACAGAGCGGCGGCACGCCCCCTACGTCTATTGGACAATTGCCATCCAGGCATTACGTGTATTCATGTAAGTCAGTATTCAGTGATATGCGCAAGTGCCCATGTGCATTTATGCCATTCCTATATTCTTAATCTAAATGCTCTGATTTATAAGAGACGTGTAGACAACTGAGTATATAAGGCTATTCAAGTTGGGGATAAGCTAAAATCAAAGGTATATGAAAAGTGCTATATGTTATGCACGAAACAATACTTAATACAGTTACAAGAAATGGATGCATAATTATAGGAAGTACAACAAACATGCTTTAAGTGTCTGAATAGATCAATAATATATTTATATATATATATATATATATATATATAATATGATGACAACTATTAAAAACATAAATAAATGAAAATATTACTACAGTTAAAACAGATACAGTAAAAACCAGGTATTAATATAAATAAATGAATAAATAAGTTCATATACAGCATAAATTGATAAGCTGTTATTTTTTTTAAAAAAGTAATTTTTTTACAAATACATAAAACACTGAGTTAAAAGTATGTGTGAGTATAAAAAGGATATGAGTAGAGTGGCGAACTATCCATTATTTCCGAGATAATATAACCATAATCTATATAGTGTAGTCATAAGGGATCTATATAGAGGGTTTATCACTATAGACTGTCTCTAAATCTCTATGGTTAATATAGATGACCCTTAACAAGAGAAAAGGGAGGTAGGTCCTCTTAATAAGTACAATAGGTAATGTGCAAATGAAATTATTACATGTAAAATAAAGATTGAGAAACCAAATAAAGATAGAACTTATTTATGTTTGGTTCGTTTTTTGTTCTTGTTTTTATATATATACACCTCAATTAATAGTGTTCTACTTTGTCCAGTTAAAGGGATATGGGCAGTAATTGAAGAAGATGTACCACATAGTTACATTATTGTACTATAAATGCTGCTATGTCAATATCTTTGTTGAGACCATTTGGAATCATGGTGCCCAATTTATGTATCCACTGGGTCTCCCTACGTCTCAGATGTAATTCCCTGCTTATACCACTTGGTGGTTCTTTAATGTGTTCCAGTACGGTACTGCTAAGGCTTGTAGGATCTAAATTGTGTTTCAGTCAGAAATGGTTGGATACACTGTGTTTTTTAAGACCACTCTCTATATTTCTGATATGTTCAAGCAGCCTTATCTTGTATGGTCTAATCATGCGGCCCACGTATTGGAGTTTACACTCACACTCCACCATATAGACTACATTTTCTGTTTTGCAATTTGTGATTGTTTCAATTTCAAAAGTATTTTTATTTGTGGTGGAAGTAATGTATTTGATAGGTTTATTTCTATTGCAATGATGTTTGCAGGATTCACAATTTAGTCTATTGCATTTAAAGAATCCTCTAGTTTTGGTTTGTAGCCAATTGGTGGTTTTGCTTACATTGGATTCTTTTTCTGATCTCCGTTTACTTGGTGCAAGTGTGGATCTTAAGTTCATGCCCTTTCTGAATACAAGTCTTGGTTTTGCTTTGGTCACCTCACTAAGGCCTAGATTTGGAGTTCGGCGGTAGCCGTCAAAACCAGCGTTAGAGGCTCCTAACGCTGGTTTTGGCCGCCCGCTGGTATTTGGAGTCAGTCATTAAAGGGTCTAACGCTCACTTTTCAGCCGCGACTTTTCCATACCGCAGATCCCCCTACGCCATTTGCGTATCCTATCTTTTCAATGGGATCTTCCTAACTCCGGTATTTAGAGTCGTTTCTGAAGTGAGCGTTAGAGCTCTAACGACAAAACTCCAGCCGCCTGAAAATAGCAGGAGTTAAGAGCTTTCTGGCTAACGCCGGTTCATAAAACTCTTAACTACTGTACCCTAAAGTACACTAACACCCATAAACTACCTATGTACCCCTAAACCGAGGTCCCCCCACATCGCCGCCACTCGATTAAAATTTTTAACCCCTAATCTGCCGACCGCCACCTACGTTATACTTATGTACCCCTAATCTGCTGCCCCTAACCCCGCCGACCCCTATATTATATTTATTAACCCCTAACCTGCCCCCCACAACGTCGCCGCCAGCTACCTACAATAATTAACCCCTAATCTTCCAACCGCAAAGCGCCGCCACCTACGTTATCCCTATGTACCCCTAATCTGCTGCCCCTAACACCGCCGACCCCTATATTATATTTATTAACCCCTAATCTGCCCCCCTCAACGTCGCCGACACCTGCCTACACTTATTAACCCCTAATCTGCCGAGCGGACCGCACCGCTACTATAATAAAGTTATTAACCCCTAACCCGCCTCACTAACCCTATAATAAATAGTATTAACCCCCTAATCTGCCCTCCCTAACATCGCCGACACCTAACTTCAATTATTAACCCCTAATCTGACGACCGGAGCTCACCGCTACTATAATAAATGGATTAACCCCTAAAGCTAAGTCTAACCCTAACACTAACACCCCCCTAGCTTAAATATAATTTACATCTAACGAAATAAATTAACTCTTATTAAATAACTTATTCCTATTTAAAGCTAAATACTTACCTGTTAAATAAATCCTAATATAGCTACAATATAAATTATAATTATATTATAGCTATTTTAGGATTAATATTTATTTTACAGGCAACTTTGTAATTATTTTAACCAGGTACAATAGCTATTAAATAGTTAAGAACTATTTAATAGTTACCTAGTTAAAATAATAACTAATTTACCTGTAAAATAAATCCTAACCTAAGATATAATTAAACCTAACACTACCCTATCAATAAATTAATTAAATAAACTACCTACAATTACCTACAATTAACCTAACACTACACTATCAATAAATTAATTAAACACAATTCCTACAAATAAATACAATTAAATAAACTAGCTAAAGTACAAAAAATAAAAAAGAACTAAGTTACAAAAAATAAAAAAATATTTACAAACATAAGAAAAATATTACAACAATTTTAAACTAATTACACCTACTCTAAGCCCCCTAATAAAATAACAAAGACCCCCAAAATAAAAAATTCCCTACCCTATTCTAAATTAAAAAAGTTACAAGCTCTTTTACCTTACCAGCCCTGAACAGGGCCCTTTGCGGGGCATGCCCCAAGAATTTCAGCTCTTTTGCCTGTAAAAGAATAAATACAATACCCCCCCCCCCAACATTACAACCCACCACCCACATACCCCTAATCTAACCCAAACCCCCCTTAAATAAACCTAACACTAAGCCCCTGAAGATCTTCCTACCTTGTCTTCACCATCCAGGTTCACCGATCCGTCCTGAAGAGCTCCTCCGATGTCCTGATCCAAGCCCAAGCGGGGGGCTGAAGAGGTCCATGATCCGGTCAAAGTCTTCATCCAAGCGGGGCAGAAGAGGATCTTCCATCCGATTGAAGTCATCATCCAGGCGGCATCTTCTATGGTCTTCCATCCGGAGCGAAGCGGCAGGATCCTGAAGACCTCCAGCGCGGAACATCCATCCGGACCGACGACTGAACGACGAATGACTGTTCCTTTAAGGGACGTCATCCAAGATGGCGTCCCTCGAATTCCGATTGGCTGATAGGATTCTATCAGCCAATCGGAATTAAGGTAGGAAAATTCTGATTGGCTGATGGAATCAGCCAATCAGAATCAAGTTCAATCCGATTGGCTGATCCAATCAGCCAATCAGATTGAGCTCGCATTCTATTGGCTGTTCCGATCAGCCAATAGAATGCAAGCTCAATCTGATTGGCTGATTGGATCAGCCAATCGGATTGAACTAGATTCTGATTGGCTGATTCCATCAGCCAATCAGAAAATTCCTACCTTAATTCCGATTGGCTGATAGAATCCTATCAGCCAATCGGAATTCGAGGGACGCCATCTTGGATGACGTTCCTTAAAGGAACAGTCATTCGTCGTTCAGTCGTCGGTCCAGATGGATGTTCTTGGATAAGGACATCGGAGGAGCTCTTCAGGACGGATCGGTGAACCTGGATGGTGAAGACAAGGTAGGAAGATCTTCAGGGGCTTAGTGTTAGGTTTATTTAAGGGGGGTTTGGGTTAGATTAGGGGTATGTGGGTGGTGGGTTGTAATGTTGGGGGGGGGTATTGTATTTATTCTTTTACAGGCAAAAGAGCTGAAATTCTTGGGGCATGCCCCGCAAAGGGCCCTGTTCAGGGCTGGTAAGGTAAAAGAGCTTGTAACTTTTTTAATTTAGAATAGGGTAGGGAATTTTTTATTTTGGGGGGCTTTGTTGTTTTATTATGGGGCTTAGAGTAGGTGTAATTAGTTTAAAATTGTTGTAATATTTTTCTTATGTTTGTAAATATTTTTTTATTTTTTGTAACTTAGTTCTTTTTTATTTTTTGTACTTTAGCTAGTTTATTTAATTGTATTTATTTGTAGGAATTGTGTTTAATTAATTTATTGATAGTGTAGTGTTAGGTTAATTGTAGGTAATTGTAGGTAGTTTATTTAATTATTTTATTGATAGGGTAGTGTTAGGTTTAATTATATCTTAGGTTAGGATTTATTTTACAGGTAAATTTGTTATTATTTTAACTAGGTAACTATTAAATAGTTCTTAACTGTTTAATAGCTATTGTACCTGGTTAAAATAATTACAAAGTTGCCTGTACAATAAATATTAATCCTAAAATAGCTATAATATAATTATAATTTATATTGTAGCTATATTAGGATTTATTTTACAGGTAAGTATTTAGCTTTAAATAGGAATCATTTATTTAATAAGAGTTAATTTATTTCGTTAGATAAAAATTATATTTAAGTTAGGGGGGTGTTAGTGTTAGGGTTAGACTTAGCTTTAGGGGTTAATACATTTATTAGAATAGCGGTGAGGTCCGCTCGGCACATTAGGGGTTAATAATTGAAGGTAGGTGTCGGCGATGTTAGGGAGGGCAGATTAGGGGTTAATACTATTTATGATAGGGTTAGTGAGGCGGATTAGGGGTTAATAACTTTATTATAGTAGCGGTGCGGTCCGCTCGGCAGATTAGGGGTTAATAAGTGTAGGCAGGTGTCGGCGACGTTGAGGGGGGCAGATTAGGGGTTAATAAATATAATATAGGGGTCGGCGATGTTAGGGCAGCAGATTAGGGGTACATAGGGATAACGTAGGTTGCTGCGGTTTACGGAGCGGCAGATTAGGGGTTAAAAAAAATATGCAGGGGTCAGCGATAGCGGGGGCGGCAGAATAGGGGTTAATAAGTGTAAGGTTAGGGGTGTTTAGACTCGGGGTACATGTTAGGGTGTTAGGTGCAGACGTAGGAAGTGTTTCCCCATAGGAAACAATGGGGCTGCGTTAGGAGCTGAACGCTGCTTTTTTGCAGGTGTTAGGTTTTTTTTCAGCTCAAACAGCTCCATTGTTTCCTATGGGGGAATCGTGCACGAGCACGTTTTTTAGGCTGGCCGCGTCCGTAAGCAACTCTGGTATCGAGAGTTGCATTTGCGGAAAAAATGCTCTACGCTCCTTTTTTGGAGCCTAACGCAGCATTTGTTTGAACTCTCGATACCAGAGTTAAATTTATGGTGCGGCCAGAAAAAAGCCCGCGGAGCGTTAACAGCCCTTTTACCGCCAAACTCCAAATCTAGGCCCAAGTAAAGTATCTTTTTTTAGAACATGCCAGTGTTTGTTTAGGATTGTCTTAATGTTGTTAGCTCCTTCATTGTAAGCGGTGATCATTAATGGTATATCTTTCTTTTTTTCGTGTTTCTTTCTTATTTGTTTTCAACATTGTCTTTCTATCCATACCCTTTACTTTTTATAAATGATTTTTTTGTATATTATCCACTTTATAACCTTTGCTAAGGAGTTTCCCTTCTAGAATCTTGGATTCTCTTATGAAGTCTTCCTCCTTTGAGCAGTTCCTTTTTATTCTTTGGAACTGCCCATATGGGATACTCTTTATCCATGCTGGATGGTGACTACTGCAAGCGTCAAGATAACTGTTACTGTCAGTGGGTTTTCTATATAATTTCGTTTGAATGTTGTTGTTTTCATGATATAGTATTAGATCTAGGAATTCAATTTCCACAGAACTAATCTTATCTGTAAAGGATAGATCGAAATCATTGATGTTCACAAAATTAATAAATTCTTTGAATATATTTAAATCCTCACCTTCCCAAATTATTATAATATAATCGATGAAATGGAAGAAAGCTTTAATATTATTTGCATAGGGGTTGTTGTTCCATATAAAGTTGTCTTCCCTCAGACCCATATAGAGGTTGACATAGCTAGGGGCAAATTTATAATTTAGTCTCCATAGCCATGCCCCCTACTTGTAGATAGAAATCATTATTGAAGTTAAAATATTTTTCTCTAAAATGATTTTGACAGATTCTTTAATAAAGTTAATTTTAGTATTTTCCAAATTAGTCAGTCTAGTAAGCCAATGTCCCACTGACTCTATACCTTTAGTATGTGGGATATTGGTATAGAGTGAACTTACATCTAATGTTACCCAATGGTAATTATCATTCCACTTTGTACCTAACAATTTGCATATGATATTTGGAGTATCCCTAATGTATGATTTCAGTTTCGGCATCAACGGTTGGAGATAAGAGTCTATAAATTCGGATAATTTGGTTGTTAGAGACCCAGTCCCGGAGATGATTGGTGTTCCTGGGGGTGTTCTTGAGTCTTTATGAATTTTGGGTAGATGATAAAATGTGGCGATTTTGGGTGTATTGACAGATAAGAATTGGAATTCATGCTCGTTAAGGATCCCTTCATGTTTTGCAGTATCTAACAGGTTCCTATATTCGAGTAGGTATATTTTAGTTGGTTCACTTTTTAGTGGTTTGTAGATGTTGGTATCCCCTAATAATCTATTAGCTTCTTTGACATAATCTACTCTGTCTTGAAGAATAATTCCTCCCCCCTTGTCAGCTTCCCTTAATACAATATCTTCATCATCTTTAATCTGTTTAAGGGTTATTTTCTCTTTTTTTTGTTAGGTTATCTCTTTTTATTTTGTATGTTTCACACACACATGTAAGAAATCTTCCTGCACCAACTTTTAAAACACTGGTATATAGTTTCCCTTAGATTGTGTAGGAAAAAATGTTGATGTAGGTTTGAAATTGGAGTATAGAGGGTATTTGACTATAGATGTCATAGTAGTGGATGTATCCTCAGTGTTAGTAACTGTGTTATATTTCACAAGGAGTGACTCTATATTAATGAGTGTTTCCAAGACATTGTCATCTAGTGTATTTATGTCCACAGTATTTAAGTCCACCAATCTATCTTTTTTCGCTTTCTGAAAAAAGAAATTGGTCCTTAAGTGGGTGCAAAGGCTAAACCCTTCTTAAGAATGTTAGATTCTTCTGTGGATAATGTCTTTTTAAAACAAAGATTAAATATTTTTACTTCAGTATTAGAATCACTCGACAATGTTTTTACATTTTTGTGGATTTTATTATTTTTAGATTGTACTCCTCTCCCTGCTCCTTCATCTTCTCTTCTCTTTTTTTGTTGGTGATTCCCTGTAATACTGGTTCTGGATCTTGTAATGGTGTGATTGATAGTATGTGTGATGAGGAGGGCGTAGATGGTAAGTCTGTGTTGGTGTGCCCTGTGCACATCTTGTAATCATGCCTCTTGTTCCAATGTGTGGGATTGTGATTTTGGCCCTGATTGATGTGTATTTCATTTGGTTGTGGACAATGTCCTAAACAATGTGGGTTAGGGTTATTATCCCTATATTCCCTATTATTGGTCATAGGAGGTCTATTAGTAAAGGTTTATTTTATTTATATTTATTTGGATTCTTATTGTGTGGGGTAATATTATTACCTACTGTAGGGTGGATTTCTTATTATCCTCCTGATAAATTAATGAAAAGCTTGGTGAGTCAATTTGTTCAAAGTTTTCATCTTCTCTTTTGTTTGTGGATTTATTACTTCCCCTTCCATACCACTCATTTCATAAGTAAACCCCTGATTTTGAGGAATATTGTTATCTTCTATTATTTTATTTTTGTGTAGATTTAGATATTTGAGAAATGTATCTCTTTTTCTGTTTTCCACAGTTTTCTCATATCTCAGAATCTTATTTTATTTTCCCTATCAAGTTCGTTGTAGTAGACATCTCCCTTAAAGTTATTTGATCTTTGTCTGATGTCAGTTATATGTTCAGTAAGGATATCTACCTTCTTATCCCTATATTTAATAAAAATACTCATAAGTGTAGTATAACATTTATGCAAGGCAGAATCCCACTCTGATAGTAACTCAATTTCAGTGTCTTCAAATATAGGTGTTTTTACTAATTGGAGACCCTGGGGTACAATGTTGTATTTAATATATCTTTCAAGATTAAAACTATCATACCAATTTTGTAGCTTTTTTTTTGCTCGGATTTGTAATTTCTAAATTAGTTTCCAAAGTAATCTGTTCTTCATTTATAGACAGATTTCTTGGTTTGTTTTTAGGATCAAAGTAGGCCCCATATTCTAAGTCCATCATTATGTAGTTATGGATCTTACAGGGGTTATTTTGTTAGAAAAGGTTGTGTGAACAAATGTGTATAGTAGTTGTTAGTATTATAGATTATAATGCAATTCAAATCTAAACCAGCTGCAGAGAGTACCAGTATTTCTAAATCTAGAAAGAAGTAGAAAACAAAAAATGGAGCATACAAGTAGAATGTAACAGTATCATTTATGTTTATTTGGGAAACACTCTGTGGATTGTTTTATTGCACTATTTTTATTATTGTTGCTTGGTAACTATACCGGACTGTACCGGACAGCTATTGATTCTGACCCTCCTATTGAGGATACTGGGACTGTCATTCTTACTACCCTGTGTACTACAATAGGACAGAGTGACCTTTATGCCTTTTAACATACCTCATAGTGTTTGAGGACATTAAATGTGAGTTTAATATATTTGCTTGTTTTTACCTCTTTTTACATAATAAAACAGTATTACACTATGTATGATTATTGTTTTCTTGGGTACATCTGCCTGTGAGAAAGTACAAGATCACATACTCTAAGAGGTGGCTGGTACATCCATATATATCCTGGGAGGAACTTATTGGAGGAAAACCTTCTACATACTCCAAGAGGTGGATGAGACACTAGAAGCATTTACTGGCACTCCAGATTCATCAACATCAAGGAACTGAACACCCCTTCCAGTGCGGCAACTTACCTCATATGCTTGAGGTAAATTCTGGTAAGGGGATACACTTCACATAAAGATCATTTGATAGACTTTTTTGCTTTCTGAAATGCTATATACGAAAGGGAAAATTGGTTTCCCATATTTAATTATTGTTGATATTGTAATAACTAACATATATATCAATTTACCTATTCCATATTGCTTTGTTAATATAAAGATTGATATATATACAGTATATATATATATATATATATATATATATATATATATACTCACCGGCCACTTTATTAGGTACACCCTGCTAGTACCAGATTTGACCCCCTTTTGCCTTAAGAACTGCCTTAATTCTTCGTTGCATAGATTCAACCAAATTTTGGTCCATATTGACATGATAGCATCACGCAGTTGCTGCAGATTTAACGGCTGCTCATCAATGAGGCAAATCTCCCATTCCACCACAACACAAAGGTGCTCTATTGGATTGAGATCTGGTGACTGTGGAGGCCATTGGAATACAGTGAACTCTTAGTCATGTTCAAGAAACCAGTTTGAGATGATTGTAGCTTTGTTGCTTGGTACATTATCCTGCTGGAAGTAGCCATCAAAAGATGGATACACTGTAGTCATAAAGGGATGGACATGGTCAGCAACAATACTCAGGTAGGTGATGGAGTTTAAATGATGCTCAATTGGTAATAAGTGGCCCAAAGTGTGCCAAGAAAATATCCCCCAAACCATTACACCCCACACCACCACCAGCCTGAAACGTTGATACAAGGCAGGATGGATCCATGCTTTCATGTTGTTTACACCAAATTCTGACTCTACCATCTGAATGCTGCAGCTGAAATCGAAACTCATCAGACCAGGCAACGTTTTTCCAATCTTCTATTATCCAATGATGGTGAGCCTGTGTGAATTGTAGCCTCAGTTTCCTGTTTTTAGCTGACAATAGTGGCACCCGGTGTGGTCTTCAGCTGCTGTAGCCCATCTGCTTCAAGGTTAGTCTTGTTTTGCGTTCAGCGATGGTATTCTGCATACCTTGGTTGTAGCCAGTAGTTATTTGAGTTATTATTGCCTTTCTATCATCTTGAACAAGTCTGCCAATTCTCCTCTGACCTCTGACATCAACAAGGCATTGTCATCCACACAACTGCCACTCACTGTTTTTTTTTTTTTTTTTTTACTGACCATTCTCTGGTATCAGTAAATAAGCAGTTTTTGAAATACTCAGATCAGCCCGTCTGGCACCAAAAACCATGCCACGTTCAAAGTCACTTCAATCTCCTTTCTTCCCCATTCTGATGTTTGTTTGAACTTCAGCAAGTCGTCTTCACCATGTCTAGATGCCTAAATGCATTGAGTTGCTGCCATGGGATTTGCTGATTAGCAATTTGTGTTACCAAGCAATTGAACATGTGTACCTAAAAAAATGGCTGGTGAGTGTGTGTATATATATATATATATATATATATATATATAAGAGTGAGGTTTGGACAAGCGCACAAGAAAAGCACACCTAGTGAAGCCTGTTTACAACAAAGAATTCACAGCACAAGTATAATTAGCCACTCACGTGATTTAACCTCATCCAGTATGAGGTATAGATAAAACACTTTTGTTATAGTTGGTATCTATATAACTATAGCAAAGGTGTCTTATCTATACCTCATACTGGATGAGGTTAAATCATGTGAGTGGCTAATTATACTTGTGCTGTGAATTCTTTGTTGTAAACAGGCTTCACTAGGTGTGCTTTTCTTGTGCGCTTGTCCAAACCTCACTCTTTCAGAAATCCCTTGGGGAGGATCCGCTTTCTTAAGAGGACACTCTCATCACCGGACGAAGCAGCAGAGAGATCAAAGGAACTTGGGAACTGTCACACGAGCTGTTACAATCTGACCTTGCTGTGAACAGCCTACTAATTTCAAAAACTAACTTTCTGGACTAGGTCTGTATCCTAGTGATACTATTCACAGACTTATCTGTGTACATATTGATAAGCTGTTAAAACCTATATACTGCATCTATATTGTATTAATATACTATATAATATATTTGTCAAGGTATTTGAAATATTATTAAATAATATATAGAAGTATATTTGTCTTTATTTGGTAAGTCTGTGGATGTGCACACTGTTTGTAGAACAAAGGATTGTTTCTGGGAGATCTCACACACTCAATATGCTAAATTATGCAATTGTATAATTTAGCAAGTAAATGAAAATTAACATAGTTTCAGAAACCCTCTGTATGATTGCCTGGGAACCAATGTTTTTCAAAAGGGACTGGTAATTAGCACAGATTTGTTTGAGTGGCTCATGCTGTGTGGTTACTAACCCTGGAATATACAAGATGTGGTGACACAGACATTGCGTCTGGGTTAAGATAACACAGAGAAAACACATGACTTACATGCTTCCAACAACTGTAGTTAGATTTCAAATAAAATATAATTCCAGAAAAAAAAAATATATTTTAATGGATATGAGATGTGTATTTATGTGATATCAAATATTAACATCTAAATATATATATATGTATATATTTTGAAGGCATGAATATCTTAGCCTCTGTGTTTTTAAGAATATAAATAAATATTTGTGGACCTGGAAAGAAATAATTAATGACACTTATTATTTATTTCAGATGGAATGACTGCATGAGATGAAATAAGTCATATCATATGAATGTGCAATAAATGTTTATAAAGTTTTAAATACATCTCTTAAAATATAGTGAGATGAAGATATGGAAGTTACTTTGATGTGATATGACTATGAAATATAAACTTTCTGTTAGGCTAAATGAAATATAAATTATTTTAATATAATGTTAGATGTATTTGATGTTTCATATCAAAATGATCAGAAAATTCATTAAGATATAACTTATCCAAAACAAATATTATAAATAATTGCTATAAAAAGTTATGGTCTGATTAAATAATCATTTTATAAAAGTAATTAAGTTGTTTAAAAAATGTTTGAAATTTTTTCATTTGTATGCCTGCTGCCACCTAGTGTTATGATTCTAAATTGCAGCCATGAGATGATTGGTTGTTGCAAAGAATGCATTTCCTTGACAACACATTTACCAAATAAACCAATCCATGTTCAGTTGCAAAGAACCAATCCAAGACAAGGCCGTGGGCGTTTCCAATATTCACCAATGACTGATAATAACCAAAAACGGGGAGGGGTGAGATCAGATGATTTAAACCCCAGCATAGAGACTGAACAGAAGGTTGTTGTTGGCTGATCCTGAAGGAAGTAACTACTGTGGTTATTATTAAAGCACACACCTACTATTGGACTCCATATGCATTATCCCCAAATTTTGAATTTCTGAGGTGAAATTGGATCTGTTAAGAAACATTGGAGACTGGATTGCTGTTTATTTGGTGAAGTATATATTGTTCTAATTTTTAAAAACTTGAAACAAAAAGGGAACTGGTGAGAGCATAGTCAACTTGTATTTAATAGATTTAGAGAACAGTCTGCATTTTTACTAGTATTCAGCCTGTGTATGGTTAAACAAATTTTTGCTACTAAATTGTTTCATCTATGCAAATATATAATAATAATTCAGAAGTGTATATTGTATTTTAAATTGGTAGTCGTAAGCCTAGGTATTGTTTAAATTTGTGTCTGGTAGACTAAGTGATTTATCTATGAAAGTTCTGGTGTTTTAAGTCAATATTGTATTAGGATAAATTGCAGTTAAATAGCAGAATATATATATTATCCTATTGTTTAAGTTAGCACTGTAAATCATATTGCTGAATGTTTGTTAGCTGCTATTTTAGATCTCATTGTAATATTTTAAATGCAGTCTGAATGAAAGGTTGGTTTTAAAGATAAGCGTGTATAAACTTTGCATAGCATATTTTAATAGTTTTCAAGCGCATATAATATTATTTCATATTCCTTTTATTGCAAATATATTTCAATATGTTCATGGATATTAACTAAATAAAAGAATTCAGATATTTATATTAATTGTATGGTCTACTAGGTGCATGTTGATTAAGGGTTTCTATTTTTAAGGAAAATTATTGTTTGTATTGTGTCATAACCCTGCTATAAGCTGATATATTATTTGGATAGCACTACTAAGATTTTCATAAATATACTGACATAATAATTGGAGGCACTGTTCTGAGATTTATTAATATTCCATCATATTTTATATAATATATTTGTAGTAAATAGAAATTATTATAAAAGAAAAAAAAATTCATATTTCGATATTAATATTTTGAAGATATAATTTTTGAAGAGTTGAAATATTGATTTTCATATTTCGAGATTGATATTAATATCTTGAAATATTATTAAAGATTAATTTTTGAAAAATGTATAAAAATATTAATTTTTCATATTTAAAAATTAATCAAAAATATTAATTTTTTATATTTTCAAATTTAATCAAAAATATTATTTTTTCATATTTCGAAATATAAATTTTTCATATTTAAAAATTAATACTATTTTTTTTTTAATATACATTTTTTTTTCTCTCTTTTTATTGGCAAAAATTGAATTAGCGTTTTAATTCAACTAAATACTAAACCAATACAATAATGTCTGTAGCCAGGAGTGACTCATTTAATTCTATACATAGCGATTAAATTGGTCCCATTACAATACCCATTACTAAAGGTCAGGTCCTTAAGAAAGATATCTTAAGTTACATTAAAGGGAAGTTAAATATTGCTGGTAAATTAAATGATTTTGTGGATATGCTTGAAACTAGAGCTAAAAATATTACCATTAATAATAATATGTGGAATGAAGAGAATGAATTCTTCCAGGAATTATTAATGATTAATCAATGCAAAACTCCCAAAAAGCGATAGGAACTAATACTAAAATCTTGGCCCCTTTTAATATGCATCATTGACGAAATGTCGTTTTGTGTCACAGACAAACGATTGCAAATACAGGAGCTAGAAAATATTATTCATTCCTCATGCAGACGCAAAGAGGATTTAAAAATAGCCAAAAATAAAACAGATGAATTTACCCAAAACCTAGCCACCTTAGATAGACATAACATCGACTTACTCGTACAGATACAAGATTTAAATAAACAGCTTGCGCAAAGCCAGAGAGAATTAAGCAATTTAAAAAGGTCATATCGCAATAATGAAAACCCTTATATTAACAGTGAGAATAATGCAGATAATGCTAACTCCTTTAGCGAACGCGTCAGGGACAAGGTACAAAAATATATAGAACAATATAGACAAATGACCCCTAATGGGTCAGAAATAGATTTCCCAAATAGGCAGTCACCTCATGATATAAATCCAGAGGACTGGTGCGGGGGAGGGAAACTCTAACAGAGAAGCCCAAAGTAAATCTGATAAAGTCTATGATTCCCATAAAATAATCACCTTCGTACAATGCGCAGTACCTATATTCTCCAATAAGGGAACAACATCTGTGATTGATCATTTAGAGGCTTTTGAAAATGCGTTAGCTATTATGAATGTTACAAGTGAGAAATTGAAAATTGAATTTCTGCCTTGGGTATTTGACAGTAAGCATCACAAATTCTTTGCTTCACTAAAGGATATGAATATTCATTCCTGGATTCGAATAAAACGACAATGCAGAAAAGAATTTGGGCAATATGGCACTAAAACTGCCGCGAGAATAGGGGTATATGGTTTAAAGTGTCGTGCGAATCAGAGTCCAAATGAATTCCTTTCTGTATTGAAAAATGCGTACAGTATGGCTGAAGATAATCCCAAATTCGATGGCTCAGAATTTGTAAATTTATTTTTTAAAGCATTGCCTACACCCATCAAAATTAACTTAGCTAGAGATTTTGATGAGGACTGCTCATTGGAATGGCTGATCAAAGAGAGTACAAAATTATAATCTATTCAGCAATCCAGTGAACAGGGGGTGAAAAAGGAGTCAAACCCCAAAATTGTAGCAGAAACTAGGGTGTCACCTAACCCCCTCAATTTGGAGTCTAAAAAGAAAACTTATGCGGAGGTGGCCAGTCAAAACAGACCATCTCCACAGAGGTTAATTCTGCCCCTCCCCCTACACAGGTTGAGGCGCAGGGAGACTATAACCAAAGTGGGGGACATAATCAGGTGAATAATTACTCACAAAGAGAATACTCACCAAATAATTGGTATCCACGCAAGGGTAGATACAATAGATGGCGAAGATATTCTCAGGGTAACCAGACACCCCAGGTATATAATGCTCCCCAAAGTACTAATGCTGATCAAGCTGAACCCCAGGGGCAATCACGCCAGAATAGAAATAGCGGCCCTGATTCTGAGGGAACCCAATGGTTCGGGAATCAATATTATGGGGCACCAAGAGATAGGCCCAGAGGTAGAGGTAACTTGTACAATCAGGAAGATATGCTGTTTACCCAGTTAAATCGGTTGAGCGAACAAATCGCTATTATGAGTCAACATTCTACGGCTCAGCAACCGAACAATACTTTTTTAGGGGTACAGCCAGTGGTCAGCAGTGGACCACAGGCACAGTCATAAATACTGCAGTATCACCTAAAGGGGAGGGGAGAGATATACAAAATGTAGTAATAAATATAAATGATGCTAATCATGTTCTCTCCCCACAGACCGGAAATGGACAATTTAGCTGTGATGACAGGCAACCTCATCCGGGAAAAACTAACAAACCTCTTCCTTTGCAGCACTCTCTTAACCTTGTTTCCACAGATGCAGTACGCAAGAATCCAGCTGGTCCTGTCATAGAGGAGACAGGTAGGTATGAAGCTTCTTCTGCATCGGAAAGCATGGCAAACTCAGGTAACATGTGGCAAAGCCCACAAATGTATGATAACGCCAACTTTATGTGTGAAATGGTAGAAACTGCAGGAAGATATTATGTATTAGTTGAGCTGCAAGATTCAGTCTCCAACCCTATCATGGGATTAATTGACACTGGGTCACAGGCAACTATCTTATCCCAAAGGTACTACACACAGCTAAATGAGCTAACACCCCACAAACCCAAAATAAGAGAATTTGACGGTTCTCTAATAGGTGTTGGGGGTGACTCCCTAAAAGTTTACGGTACTGCCTGGTTAAAATTTAAATTTGGGAACAGGGTCATAAGACACCCTGTCATTATAGTGGATCTGCCAACTGATTGTTTAATTATTGGTAGTGATCTCCTGAAGCGATTAAGCACCATAATTGATTGCATAAATAATGTAATTTGGTCACAAGTTAAACGACCTATCAATTATGAAAAATCTGGTATATCTCACACCCGACATAGCTGTCACGTAGTGGAAGAGAAACTAGATGCTGTGGAGATTCATTTCAGGAATAACTCTGTACCTGAAATCACTATTCTACAAATAGATGATCAGACTCCTTTTAGTGGCTCTGATGGTAATACTTTTAGAATTTTGCCTGGAAAGATAGCGAATATTTCCCTAGATGGCGATGTATTAACCATATCACTCCACAAGGGGGATCATAAAATCCCTAAGGGGGGAGGCCACGCTCAATACCTCACCGGGATTGAGAGAGTTAAAGAGGATCTATTTATCCCTATACAAGTACATGACCTTGGTAAAACCAAGTATGCTAAAATAAACTTAAAACAGGAAGCTAGCTATATAAGCGAAGGTTTATTAGCGCAAATAGCTGAACCTAAAGTGATTAAATATCTTTCTCCCCAAGACCACTGTGTCAACGGCCTGGATGACAGGTCTGAAAGCTATAACATCACAGCTAAGTGCTTATTATCTATCTCTATTGGTAATAAGTCAATGAAGCACCTGTTTTTAGTTTTAAATACTCCCCATAATCAAATATACATTGGCAATGATATC
Source organism: Bombina bombina (assembly GCF_027579735.1). Classification (NCBI taxonomy): domain Eukaryota; kingdom Metazoa; phylum Chordata; class Amphibia; order Anura; family Bombinatoridae; genus Bombina; species Bombina bombina. The sequence goes on along the minus strand of NC_069503.1, from coordinate 859,564,934 downwards.
TTACATAGATATGCCTGAAGTATTTCAGGATTAAAATGCAGCCCTGAAATCAAACCAGCAATTGCCATATGCTGTGAATATGCAGGTATCTTGCGATGTTATAATTCCTGCTGGGGCTGATAAATTTCTTTTACCCTTACAGGTAAAGAGAGGTCAGAAATTAAAAACTTCTAAAAACACTGGTTTGCCTCTCCCATAGAATACAAAATCTGGGTGTTACAGTGACCTACACTCCTATGGTTAATATTGGAACTGTTCCAATACATATTATTGTACATAACATGACCCCACAGGATATAACATTATCTAAGGGAACTACCATAGGATATGCACTGGAATCAAGTTATTACACTTTTGGATTCCAGAATAATGTAATTGGGCTAATACCTGAAGGATACTTAACTGAAGAACAATTAATAGAAATATCCTTTGCATCTATGCCAGAGGGTCTATTTAATATTCAGTCCATTTATCCCTTCAGCTCAGAGGAAGGCATCCGTAAAATTGAAGAAGCCTCTCTAGTGTTTGATCAGCCAATCAAACAGCAAGATTACCCCAATACCCAGAGTCATGGGAGCAATGTAAATTATAATCAAGAGGATCTCACCTCTAGATTGGAAGAAGCCTATGAAATAGGACAGCCTGAAATCTTTCCAGGATTTCAGCAAATAGTCGAAGAGCAAATATCCTTAGCTAATGGCTGTTCCAGCGATGATGAACGCCAAAAGCTGCGAGAACTCCTGATGGAGTACAAGGATATTTTTGCTAAGGATTCTTATGACTGTGGTACTACAGATTTGCACATTGCAAGGATACAAACAGATCCCGATGCACCACCTGTATTTGTCAAACAATACAGACTTCCCTTAGCCTCATATGATTCTCTTGCAGAGATCATAAGGAATTTGGAAGAAAGAGGTATTATCAGACAGGTGCACAGCTCTTATAATAATCCTATTCTAGGTGTCCTTAAGCCCAATGGACAATGGCGTTTGTGTGCTGACTTGAGACAGCTAAACAAATGAGTATACATGTCTGGCTGGCCTGTACCATACATTGACCAGTGCCTAGCACAAATGCAGGGATCCAAAATATTCACTGCCATTGATTGTGCACAGGGATACTGGACCATAAAGGTACATGAAGAGGACCCATATAAGCTAGCATTCTCCTTCCAAAAGGTCCAATATGCATTTCAAAGACTTCCTTTTGGATACATAAATTCTGGACATGAATTTGCTGTATTCATGCATAAGGCTATGCCTGATGCACTGGAAAGGGGGACCTTATCTTATGTTGATGATGTTTTAATCAAAAGCACAGACTTTGAAAAACACGTTGCAGAGCTTAAACACATCCTCAGCCAACTTAAAAGGGCAGGTGTCAAATTATCCCTACAAAAAGCTCAATGGTGTCGCACTCGTGTAAACTTCTTGGGACATGAAGTTACCTCTGAAGGATTAAATCCCCAGAAGAAAAAGGTGGAAGCTATAGTGAATTCTAAAAACCCAACTAACTTAAAGGAATGGAGATCATTCCTGGGTATGACAAATTATTCTCGCAAATTCATTGATAATTATGCGGAATTAGCTAAACCACTCACTCAAGCACCTTGCTTAGCGTACCCTGAAGGTGGTATAACTTTCTTCTTAGAGACAAGTTACACAGATATAAGCATGAGTGCTGTTTTATACCAAAAGCATGATAATTTGAACAAAGCCATTGCTTATGCAAGCAAAAATCTATCCCCAGTAGAAATAAAATTTAATGATTGCGAAAAAGCCCTCTTATCTACTGTATGGGCTCTACAAAATTTCCGCAGCTATAAACAGGGCGAGAAAATTATTGTAGAAACAGCCCACCAACCTTTGCTATATTTGCAAAGTGAGAGAATAAGAGATGGGAATATGTCAAATAGCCGCATAACATCGTGGACTCTTTCCTTGAGAGGCTGGCCATTAGAGATTCGCTACAAACAGAATAAAAAGAATCCAGTCGCACAAGGGCTTGCTGAGCTCCATGACTGTACTGCTAGAGATCCTGGGGAAGAATTATCAGAAGATGATTTTCTGGAGGAACAATTGTTTATGTGCGTGACAGTTTTGTTGAATACCTGCCAACTTGGAAAGAAATGGCATGCAGAAAAGCAATAACAAACCAGTCAAGCATGGCAAGTTGTTCTGCAAGATTGATAATCTGGTGGTATCCAATGATTTAACCATACACTGGAAAAAGACCAAGGGTCATTCCAGAGTTCTAGGTCCGAATAAGAAAGGCAATGACCTTGCGGATTCATTAGCCAAACAAGGAGCCATAACTGGAGAACTCCTCAATATTGACCACTTAATGGGTGCAATTCAGGTAGAAGTCATTACCAGAAACCAGGCAAAACAACAGAGTGAGCCTAACTTGGTACAATGGAGTCAGGATTCTCCTAGTGAGGACCTGATCACTAGTCAAAAAGAAGACCCCATTGTAGGCATCTTCTATAAACACATAGAAGATCCTGAAAGCAACCCCATCTCAAAAGATGATTGTATTGGCAAAGAAGATCTGAGAATTTTAATAAATCTAAATCACAATTCAAATTACAGGATGGTTTGTTAATTAGAACCTCCAAAACTGGCATCCAGCAGTGGGTAGTACCCACCATGTTCAGAGGTCTAATGCTTCAACATGCCCATGATGCTCCCACATCTGTTCATCGCGGTGCCAAACTCACGTATGAAATATTACGTGATTACGCTTTTTGGCCACACATATTGAAAGATGTTCAAACCTACTGTCAAGGGTGTTTAATCTGCCCACAGTTTCAACCCACTGCACCAACGCATAGAGCGCCATTGCAGAAAAGGGGGATGGTAATGACATGGTCAGATATACAAATTGATTTTATTGGTCCAGTAACAAGATCATCAAGAGGTAACAAATACATGTTAACCGTGACATGCCTGTTCACTAAATGGGTAGAGTGCATTAGTGCACCTAACAATAGTGCTGAAACATGTGCAGCATTGCTCATCAACCATGTATTCTCCAGATTCGGTTTGCCCCAAAGAATCGAGTCAGATCGGGGACTCACTTCACTAGCGAAGTGATGACCAAAATGTGGAAAATACTAGGGGTAAAAAGAAAGCTCCATATTGCTTATAGAGCTGCCTCAAGTGGTGGTGTAGAGCGTTACAACCAGTCCATTGTTAAAATCCTCAAAAAGTTTGTGAGTGAAACAGGTAAAGACTGGGATGTAAAACTACCTCTAGTCTTAATGGCATTAAGAGCAACTCCAAGTAGTGCTACCAAAATGTTACCTTTTGAACTGATGACTGGTAGAAGAATGGTTCTACCTCAGCATCTACTGTACCGTACATCAGACCAAAACCTGAAAAAACGCTGCCAATACACATCAATATGTGAAAAACCTAAGAAAGCACCTGCAATATGCCTTTGCATTTGCTCAAAAAAATTTAGAAAGAGCCGCAACTGCCACTAAAACCTATTATGATCTCAAAACGTCCAAAAAGGAATATGAAATAAATGATAAAGTTTATCTTTATAACTTTGGAAGAGATCAGGTTAGGGAGAAGAAATTTCTTCCCTCATGGAAAGGTCCTTTTGTCATTACTGACAAAATATCTCCAGTGGCCTATAAAATACGGATCCCCAAAAATGAAAGTTTCATAGATAAATGGGTCCATATCAATCAATTGCGAGCGTGTCATCCAAGATCCCAACTACAAGTCATAGAGGGAGAATGAAGTGTCATATCCCCAAATGAACTAAAGACATACTGTAGTTCAAAGATGCGGTTGATCCTCATCAAATACCACTGACTTTAATCCAATTCAAATACATGTGTCCTACATCTATTTGAAGTTGGAAGGGGGATTTATGTCAAGGTATTTGAAATATTATTAAATAATATATAGAAGTATATTTGTCTTTATTTGGTAAGTCTGTGGATGTGCACACTGTTTGTAGAACAAAGGATTGTTTCTGGGAGATCTCACACACTCAATATGCTAAATTATGCAATTGTATAATTTAGCAAGGAACTGAAAATTTACACCGTTTCAGAAACCCTCTGTATGATTGCCTGGGAACCAATGTTTATCAAAAGGGACTGGTAATTAGCACAGATTTGTTTGAGTGGCTCATGCTGTGTGGTTACTAACCCTGGAATATACAAGATGTGGTGACACAGACATTGCGTCTGGGTTAAGATAGCACAGAGAAAACACATGACTTACATGCTTCCAACAACTGTAGTTAGATTTCAAATAAAATATAATTCCAGAAAAAAAAAATATATTTTAATGGATATGAGATGTCTATTTATGTGATATCAAATATTAACATCTAAATATATACATATATATATATATATATATATATATATATATATATATATATATATATATATATATATATATATATATGTATATTTTGAAGGCATGAATATCTTAGCCTCTGTGTTTTTAAGAATATAAATAAATATTTGTGGACCTGGAAAGAAATAATTAATGACACTTAATTACTTTATTTCAGATGGAATGCCTGTGTGAGATTAAATAAGTCATATCATATGAATGTGCAATAAATGTTTATAAAGTTTTACATACATCTCTTAAAATATAGTGAGATGAAGATATGGAAGTTACTTTGATGTGATATGACTATGAAATATAAACTTTCTGTTAGGCTAAATGAAATATAAATTATTTTAATATAATGTTAGATGTATTTGATGTTTCATATCAAAATGATCAGAAAATTCATTAAGATATAACTTATCCAAAACAAATATTATGAATAATTGCTATAAAAAGTTATGGTCTGATTAAATAATCATTTTATAAAAGTAATTAAGTTGTTTAAAAATGTTTAGAAATTTTAAAGGTGAATTTGTTTCGTTTGTATGCCTGCTGTCACCTAGTGTTATGATGCGAAATTGCAGCCATGAGATGATTGGTTGTTGCAAAGAATGCATTTCCTTGACAACACATTTACCAAATAAACCAATCCATGTTCAGTTGCAAAGAACCAATCCAAGACAAGGCCGTGGGCGTTTCCAATATTCACCAATGACTGATAATAACCAAAAATGGGGAGGGGTGAGATCAGATGATTTAAACCCCAGCATAGAGACTGAACAGAAGGTTGTTGTTGGCTGATCCTGAAGGAAATAACTACTGTGGTTATTATTAAAGCACACACCTACTATTGGACTCCATATGCATTATCCCCAAATTTTGAATTTCTGAGGTGAAATTGGATCTGTTAAGAAACATTGGAGACTGGATTGCTGTTTATTTGGTGAAGTATATATTGTTCTAATTTTTAAAAACTTGAAACAAAAAGGGAACTGGTGAGAGCATAGTCAACTTGTATTTAATAGATATACAGCTAGATTTAGAGTTTTGTCGGTAACGACCCGCGTAGCTAACGCTGGCTTTTTTCTGGCCCACCTTTTAAATAACTCTGGTATTGAGAGTCCACAGAATGGCTGTGTTAGGCTCCAAAAAAGGAGCGTAGAGCATATTTAACGCAACTTCAACTCTCGATACCAGAGTTGCTTACGGACGCGGCCAGCTTCAAAAACGTGCTTGTGCACGATTCCCCCATAGAAAACAATGGGGCTGTTTGAGCTGAAAAAAAACCTAACACCTGCAAAAAAGCCGCGTTCAGCTCCTAACGCAGCCCCATTGTTTGCTATGGGGAAACACATCCTACGTCTGCACCTAACACTCTAACATGTACCCCGAGTCTAAACACCCCTAACCTTACACTTATTAACCCCTAATCTGCCGCCCCCGCTATCTCTGACCCCTGCATATTATTATTAACCCCTAATCTGCCGCTCCGTATACCGCCGCTACTTACATTATCGATATGTACCCCTAATCTGCTGTCCCTAACACCGCCGACCCCTATATTATATTTATTAACCCCTAATCTGCCCCCCACAACGTCGCCTCCACATGCCTACACTTATTAACCCCTAATCTGCTGAGCGGACCGCACCGCTATTATAATAAAGTTATTAACCCCTAATCCACCTCACTAACCCTATAATAAATAGTATTAACCCCATAATCTGCCCTCCCTAACATCGCCGACACCTAACTTCAAACATTAACCCCTAATCTGCCGACTGGAGCTCACCGCTATTCTAATAAATTTATTAACCCCTAAAGCTATTCTAATAAATTTATTAACCCTAACACTAACACCCCCCTAAGTTAAATATAATTTAAATCTAAGGAAATAAATTAACTCTTATTAAATAAATTATTCCTATTAAAAGCTAAATACTTACCTGTAAAATAAATCCTAATATAGCTACAATATAAATTATAATTATATTATAGCTATTTTAGGATTTATATTTATTTTACAGGTAACTTTGTATTTATTTTAACCAGGTACAATAGCTAAAATAGTTAAAATAATTACAAAATTACCTGTAAAATAAATCCTAACCTAAGTTACAATTAAACCTAACACTACACTATCAATAAATTAATTAAATAAAATACCTACAATTACCTACAATTAAACCTAACACTACACTATCAATACATTAATTAAATACAATATCTACAAATAAATACAATGAAATAAACTAACTAAAGTACAAAAAATAAAAAAGAACTAAGTTACAAAAAAAAAAAATATTTACAAACATCAGAAAAATATTACAACAATGTTACACTAATTACACCTACTCTAAGCCCCCTAATAAAATAACAAAGACCCCCAAAATAAAAAAATGCCCTACCCTATTCTAAATTACTAAAGTTCAAAGTTCTTTTACCTTACCAGCCCTGAACAGGGCCCTTTGCGGGGTATGCCCCAAAGAATTCAGCTCTTTTGCCTGTAAAAAAACACATACAATACCCCCCCCCCAACATTACAACCCACCACTCACATACCCCTAATCTAACCCAAACCCCCCTTAAATAAACCTAACACTAAGCCCCTGAAGATCTTCCTACCTTATCTTCACCATACCAGGTTCACCGATCGATCCAGAAGAGCTCCTCCGATGTCCTGATCCAAGCCCAAGCAGGGGGCTGAAGATGTCCATGATCCGGCTGAAGTCTTCATCCAAGCAGGAGCTGAAGAGGTCCATGATCCGGCTGAATCTATCATCCAAGCGGGAGCTGAAGAGGTCCATGATCCGGCTGAAGTCTTCTATCAACGGCATCATCAATCTTCTTTCTTCCGGATCCATCTTGTAGACCTCCGACGCGGAACATCCTGCTGGCCCGACGGACTACTGACGAATGAAGGCTCCTTTAAGGGACGTCATCCAAGATGGCGTCCCTCAAATTCCGATTGGCTGATAGGATTCTATCACCCAATCGGAATTAAGGTAGGAAAATTCTGATTGGCTGATGGAATCAGCCAATCAGAATCAAATTCAATCCGATTGGCTGATCCAATCAGCCAATCAGATTGAGCATGCATTCTATTGGCTGTTCCGATTTAGAATAGGGTAGGGCATTTTTTTTATTTTGGGGGGCTTTGTTATTTTATTAGGGGGCTTAGAGTAGGTGTAATTAGTTTAAAATTGTTGTAATATTTTTCTGATGTTTGTAAATATTTTTTTATTTTTTGTAACTTAGTTCTTTTTTATTTTTTGTACTTTAGTTAGTTTATTTAATTGTATTTATTTGTAGATATTGTATTTAATTAATGTATTGATAGTGTAGTGTTAGGTTTAATTGTAGGTAATTGTAGGTATTTTATTTAATTAATTTATTGATAGTGTAGTGTTAGGTTTAATTGTAACTTAGGTTAGGATTTATTTTACAGGTAATTTTGTAATTATTTTAACTATTTTAGCTATTGTACCTGGTTAAAATAAATACAAAGTTACCTGTAAAATAAATATAAATCCTAAAATAGCTATAATATAATTATAATTTATATTGTAGCTATATTAGGATTTATTTTACAGGTAAGTATTTAGCTTTAAATAGGAATAATTTATTTAATAAGAGTTAATTTATTTTGTTAGATTTAAATTATATTTAATTTAGGGGGGTGTTAGTGTTAGGGTTAGACTTAGCTTTAGGGGTTAATAAATTTATTAGAATAGCGGTGAGCTCCAGTCGGCAGATTAGGGGTTAATGTTTAAAGTTAGGTGTCAGCGATGTTAGGGAGGGCAGATTAGGGGTTAATAAGTGTAGGCAGGTGGAGGCGACGTTGTGGGGGCAGATTAGGGGTTAATAAATATAATATAGGGGTCGGCGGTGTTAGGGGCAACAGATTAGGGGTACATAAGTATAACGTAGGTGACGGTCGGCAGATTAGGGGTTAATTATTGTAGGTAGCTGGCGGCGACGTTGTTGGGGGCAGGTTAGGGATTAATAAATATAATATAAGGGTCGGAGGTGTTAGGGGCAGCAGATTAGGGGTACATAAGTATAACGTAGGTGGCGGTCGGCAGATTAGGGGTTAATTATTGTAGGTAGCTGGCGGCGACGTTGTGGGGGGCAGGTTAGGGGTTAATAAAAAAAATATAGGGGTCGGCGGTGTTAGGGGCAGCAGATTAGGGGTACATAAGTATAACGTAGGTGGCGGTCGGCAGATTAGGGGTTAAAAAAATTTAATCGAGTGGCGGCGATGTGGGGGGACCTCGGTTTAGGGGTACATAGGTAGTTTATGGGTGTTAGTGTACTTTAGAGCACAGTAGTTAAGAGCTTTATAAACCGGCGTTAGCCCAGAAAGCTCTTAACTACTGACTTTTTTCTGCAGCTGGAGTTTTGTCGTTAGAATTCTAACACTCACTTCAGCCACGACTCTAAATACCGGAGTTAGAAAGATCCCATTGAAAAGATAGGATACGCAATTGATGTAAGGGGATCTGCGGTATGGAAAAGTCGCGGCTGAAAAGTGAGCGTTAGACCCTTTCCTGACTGAGTCCAAATACCGGCGGTAGCCTAAAACCTGCGTTAGGAGCCTCTAACGCTGGTTTTCCCGGCTACCGCCAAACTCCAAATCTAGGCCTTAGAGAACAGTCTGCATTTTTACTAGCATTCAGCCTGTGTATGGTTAAACAAATTTTTGCTACTAAATTGTTTCATCTATGCAAATATATAATAATTATTCAGAAGTGTATATTGTATTTTAAATTGGTAGTCGTAAGCCTAGGTATTGTTTAAATTTGTGTCTGGTAGACTAAGTGATTTATCCATGAAAGTTCTGGTGTTTTAAGTCAATATTGTATTAGGATAAATTGCAGTTAAATAGCAGAATATATATATTTTCCTATTGTTTAAGTTAGCACTGTAAATCATATTGCTGAATGTTTGTTAGCTGCTATTTTAGATCTCATTGTAATATTTTAAATGCAGTCTGAATGAAAGGTTGGTTTTAAAGATAAGCGTGTATAAACTTTGCATAGCATATTTAAATAGTTTTCAAGCGCATATAATATTATTTCATATTCCTTTTATTGCAAATATATTTCAATATGTTCATGGATATTAACTAAATAAAAGAATTCAGATATTTATATTAATTGTATGGTCTAGTAGGTGCATGTTTATTAAGGGTTTCTATTTTTAAGGAAAATTATTGTTTGTATTGTGTCATAACCCTGCTATAAGCTGATATATTATTTGGATAGCACTACTAAGATTTTCATAAATATACTGACATATTGTATTTACACATGTAGCAATATTTGAATAGAGTATATTTGTATCTGTGTCCAGGTACATCACCTATCCCCCAGCTATACATTCCTAAGCGCAGATTTACTCCTATATTATATATATATATATATATATATATATATATATATATATATACTATGCAAAAAAGGCAGCACTCACTGGTCATTTGTAAGTAAAATTTAGCTTTTAATAATACAAAAAGTTAAAATCTTGAGAAAAACATGACGTTTTGATGCCTAACTGGCATCTTTTTCAAATGTCCCAAAAGGTAAATCCAAAGTCTTCACACCAGCTATGTGGTGTTCCCGATGAGAGCATGGGGAACACCTCATAGCTGGTGTGACCACTTTGGATTTACCTATTGGGACATTTGAAAAAGATGCCAGTTAGGCATCGAAACATCATGTTTTTCCCAAGATTTTAACTTTTTGTATTATTAAAAGCTAAATTTTACTTACAAATGACCAGTGAGTGCTGCTTTTTTTTTGCGTAGTACATACTGTTTTGACATTGCACCCTGGCAGCTGCTACTAAATATATGGTGTGCATTCCTACACAGGACTTTGCTTTATATATATATATATATATATATATATATATATAGCAGGCAGCAGAGTAAAGCACTCACTGGACTTTGGACATCAAATTAAAATCTTTATTGCGTGGCGTTTCGACCTCAAACGTCCCTTCTTCTGACAATCAAAAAGTGCAAATAAACAAACTTATTAAGGCTTTTAGGCCCCCTCCCCCAATCCAGTCTCCAATCTCTGGAGACTGTGTGCAAACAGTAAGGGGCTAAACTATACTGGTAGCCCAAACCAAATAAGGTATTAACACAAACCTGTGAATAAAATGACATTAAACAGTTAAATAAATGTGCATATCAGATTGTGTGTTGTGATCTATATATATACTGTGCTTCTAAAACTTCTATATATTAAGTGATCCCACAGGGTTCAAACCTCCCACACTGGTGCATGTCTCGGGATTACATGTAAATGTAATCACGCCTATGGCGTGTCTTGATACTTGGAGTGTTCATTTGCACTTTCTGATTGTCAGAAGAAGGTACGTTTGAGGTCCCGAAACATCACGCAATAAATATTTTATTTTGATGTCCAAACTTCTCAAAAGCACCCTGGCAACTGCAGGATGGTGGTGAGAGGGCATATACCTGTGAACTTTTGCACATATATATATATATATATATATATATATATATATATATATATATATATATTTGGAGTACAATATTTATATTAAAAATAATATTTATTTATGAAAAAATTTGCTTGTGAGAAAGTCATCTTAATATAACAACTTTATTAGTCACATCACCCAAAATCTTAGATCACATGATACAAAAATTCTATGCTTCCTTATTTGGTACCAATAAAATGAGTTACATTAAATACACACAACATTTCTTACATCAAATCCTAACAGACATGAAAACAAGCTTATAGCTATAAAGTAAATGCATAAGATCATAAGAATAAATTACCTGGGGCTAGTGATGTCGCGAACCTAAAATTTTGCATTTGCGAACGGCGAACGCGAACTTCCGCAAATGTTCACGAACCGGCGAACCGGGCGAACCGCCATAGACTTCAATGGGCAGGCGAATTTTAAAACCTACAGGGACTCTTTCTGGCCACAATAGTGATGGAAAAGTTGTTTCAAGGGGACTAACACCTGGACTGTGGCATGCCGGAGGGGGATCCATGGCAAAACTCCCATGGAAAATTACATAGTTGAGTCTGGTTTTAATCCATAAAGGGCATAAATCACCTAACATTCCTAAATTGTTTGGAATAACGTGCTTTAAAACATCAGGTATGATGTTGTTTCGATCAGGTAGTGTAAGGGTTACGCCCGCTTCACAGTGACAGACCAAACTCCCCGTTTAACGCACTACAAACAACCGCAAACAGTCCATTTGCACAACCGTGAGCTCTGCATGGGAGTGCCCCTGTTTTTGGTCAGATTTTTAAAAGGACCGGGCACTTTGGCATGAAGATTTACATTCACTTTAACCTTCCAAAGATACATCCAGGTATGGTATCATCATCTTATTATACTCATTGGTAAAATTTAAGGTGACAGTCAAGTCGAGATTGAACTTTCGTGGTTCGGATGGGGCACGCAATTTTGAGCAACTTTTTAGTTTGCTCCTGTTGTCGATTTTTCTTCGTTCTTTTGGTATCTTTGTTTGAAAAAGCAGGAATGTGCGAATGGGAGCTGGACCGTTTTTGGTTCGGCACCTGGGTGGTACTTTCTGATTGGTGTCTAAATGTAGCCACCGGTAGGCAGGCGATGCCCAGGTTCTGAACCAGGGATGAGCCGTCTCCTAGGCTTACATTCAAATGGAGATGCCAAGAGAACAAAGAAGGTTTCATAAGGGAAGTAGATTGGAGGGTTGCTTGGAGTTGCGTGCTCTATGTGAACCGTGCAGATTTGGTTTTGACTAGACCAGTTGGGCTATTAATTATGTTCCTCCCATTGCTTCTGACATGACTTAATTTTAACTAAAGGAATTTATTGCTTTATTCCTATACTTGCACAGGTGTGTCCTTGGGAATGTAGTTGAATTATATACACACACTTACATACACACACATATATATATATATATATATATGTATATATATATATATACTGTATGTATATATATATATATATATATATATATATATATATATACATACACATCACACACACACACAAATACATATATCTAATTTGATCATATTTATCAATTACTCATTTTGTAACAGTTGTGGCCTTGATAATTTATGAGAGTAATTGCTTGTATCTTATCTGTTAACATCCTAAAATTATTATTATTATTATTATTATTATTTTCGCTATTTAAATTATTAAAAGAAAATTACAAAACTAACAATGATCCATTTTATATATGAAACCAATGGTAATGTGTTCATGTGACGTGAAACATAAATTTAGTATAGAAACTGGACACAACAGACCCATATAGCCCTATTTCTCATGTTTGGCAAAACCACTTTAGCTTCTGTAGAAGTTCTCTTAAGTCATGGACCATGGTACCTGGTAATGTCCTTTTCTTTTTTTTCTTTTTGCAAGGCTTTCCTTCTTGATGATATCTGTTCTCACCCATGTCAAAGAGGCTCTTTCTCACTGTTGGCAGCAACACCTAAACTACTGTAACCCTTATTCTCATGAGTCATAAAGCATGACACCTGGAAAGTGGGAATGTCCTTTTACTTTTCAGAAAGCTTTTCTCCTTGATGACTTCTGTAGTGTCACAAATGCTCTTGTTGATGCAGAAATTATATTGGAGACTTCTCTCACATAGAGTTGTTATGAGCTTTTTTTACCATCAGGAATGACACCAATATTAATGCACTCATCATAGTTGAAGGCATACTTCCTATTTCCTTTATGTCCATAGATGAGTGTTTGCGGTGCCTCTGCTGCTGTTTAATCTTATTTCCTGAGTGTTTGTCCTGTGGAGCCTGAAACACACTTTCTAGGGAAGACAGTTTAGTCAGAATGATCTTATATTCTGCATTTAAGTCTAATTGACCGTGTGATACAGCCAAGCTCCAAGTGTAATTTTGTTTATTCAAATAATGTGGAAAAAAACCTTCGTACTGTGGATAGTACAACATCACAGCATCAGTGGAAAACCATTAACTGTGTCCATTATGTTTACCCATTTGTTGCTCTGTACATCATTTTTATAGCATTAAGCTCTAGAGGATTTGACATGTCTAAGTCATTTTCTGGTGGACCATTTGCATTTTTGAAATTTGCAGAATTTAGGGTTAGTTTAGATACTTGCTCCTGATTCTATGGGAATTTGGCTCCCAGAACAGTGGCTGCTTTTGATATGTTAGCACTAGGAATATTTATACATTCCACTGAATTACCCACAACTACAAGTGTTTTAGGGGATTGTGTGTCCCCAGATCCAATCACCAACACTTTATTTGAAAAAAATACGACTGCATACACAACATAATCTGACACTCAGGAAGGGCACGAGTATTGTAGGGTAGCGTCCGTTACCCGCTGATGTATTTCGGCAAACAGCTATGAATATGGCGGTAACACTCGTGCCTTTCCTGAGTGTCAGATTATGTTCTGTATGCAGTCATATTTTATTCAAATAAAGTGTTGGTGATTGGATCCGGTGCTCCTGTGTTTATTTATTTATTTGGAGAGTCAAGCTTTAGAGGATATTAAGTCAGCACGGATCATAACGGAGAGAGGCATTGGGCTGTTCTTGCCTTACAAAGAGGAAAATACTGCAGCTGATTGGTGGGATACAACCACCTTTACTTACACACCCCCTACACAGTAATCAAGTGACAGGACGGAAGTCACGCTGCTGGATTAAAATTGCCGGATCATAGAGGGAGAGAGTACACAGACGTTGGTCATGATCACCTGAGGAGAGGTGACGGAGGTATCGGTGCCTGCCCAGATCTTTGTCATTCCACAGAACTTTGAGCTAGGGCGCTATCAGCCCACCGCCTATGGAGTGGAGTTGTTCATAAAACTGCACAGGGGTGATTTTGTAAGGCGGTTGTTATCTGCAAGCTGGCTTATTGGATATTAGAGCATTTGCTCTCAGTTTTGCTCTCAGCTTTTCATCTCTTTGCCACCGACAGGCTGTGGTTGTGTGCAGGTGCTGCAGGGGTCTTCTGTTTGTTCACAATTGTGTGTCATAGGTTTGAAAATTAGTCAGGCATGCTGTTAGATGTCTCACCATTATATTTTCTAATTGTGTATTCTGACCTCCAGTAGAAGGACACACAGATATTACAACAGCATGGGTTTTGTTTATGTTATTAAACTCTCCATTGCCACTATATACTGTATCCTTAATAATGGAACAGTTCCCTGTGAGTTTGATCTTAGTTATACTTGTGGCAAGGATTAAATCATAGCTGAATTGGCTAGATTAAATGCATTTCCCACCACTTCTTACTGTATTATTATTGACAGTTAAACATGCAAATGCGAAGGTGGAGGAGTGATGATTATTTTTAGCACAAATAACTGAAGTGCATTTAAGCAGTTTTTATCACTCTCCTGTTTTGATTTGTTTATTTCACAATTGAGGGATGTTAGATATTGCACTTGAGTTTCTAATTTGTCAAACTCTTTTTCTTTTTTGTTAATTATATTTTTAGAACTTTACAGTTCATTTTTATTTTTTTCTATTTTGGCATTCATTGCCAAGCATGCTGCAAAGATACTTGCAACTGCTTTTCCTTTTGTCATTTTGGACTTTTGTGAGATATTAATCTCTTTTTCAAATAAATCCTAGACATAGTTCCAGGGATTCTCTTTTTCATAAACCTCACAAGCATATTCATTAGTTTTATGGCTTGATTTGTAAGTAGCTACAATGCTTTATAAAGCAGAGAATGTAGCCATCTTGAGAAAAAAAAAAGTAAAATAAAATTAACTGATTCCCTTTTTTTTATGTTTGTATATCCTCCCCAGTAAGTTGGCCGACACTTATAGATTCTTCTAATATAAGTATATGCTTTAAAATACTATTTGGGAAATTTTACTTTTCAGTGTATATCCTCTTTCTTATGTTCACTAGTCGTAAGGAATACTCTAACATACACTTTTTAAACAAAGAACTATATTGTGATTTTGTTAGCGTGGGGTAGGTTTTAAATCATTTCCCTCACCTAATATCCTATCCTTGTTAGGCTTTCTTCCTTGCCAAAGTTAGGTGTTGTTCAAAATTATACTGAATTTCTCACAGACACAATTATTTATTAGAGCTGTTTCAAAAACAGCAAATTACACAATATACAATATTTTAGGTGTATAATTCAGCCTATGTTTCAGTATTGAAATATTGTGTTTTGTGTGTTTTTTTCCCTGCTGGGTGTTTGAAACAACCTAAAGCCTTCAAATAATCTTTTTTGGTAAATAGATAGAAATTGTGGTAAATTAATTTATATTTATTTTTGGTTTAACTTAACCCTTTCATGGCAGGGCTAAAGTGCCTACATTGGAACAACTTTTCCGATGTAGACAAATTTAAACCACGCGATAGTGCACACGATCGCAAGATTTCAATTATTGGATCGCGTCTGGGGGGCTTCCCTACAACCCTAGCAATGCTCTCCAGACCGCGATCAAATCCTGAAAGCACAGAAGGCTTCAGGACAGCCGTTAGCTATGACGTTCTATTCCGTCATAACGGCTTTAAAGCACAGTGTAATTATGACGGAATAGAACGGCATAACGGTATTAAGAGGTTAAAAGTGATAATTATTATCTAGTTACCTTATATATAGATTTAGATAACTATTATACACATATATTAATGCAATAGTAATTGTTTTATTTCAAGGTGGCAATTTAGCTATATCCACAATATTTTAACTATTTATTTACATTTACATATGATGAGGCCCCTATTCTAGCCCTTTGTGTGAGGGGTGAAACGCATCCTGCCTATGAACTGATGACAACGTAACTGCTACGCCAACACAAACTTTGTGTGCAATCACGCCGGATTGGACTAATGGAGTTACCTATAATGGCGAGTGAAGACGCCGAGCGATAAACCTATCTATGCTGAGAAACCGCAGAAAAATAAGGTACTGGATGTCCCTCCATAGCGGTGAACTAGGCTCTTTGGATTAAAGGTGAGGTATGCCTGTTAAAAATCTTGCAACCCGTACATGTCCGAATAAGAGTTAGATACGGGACTGTATTTACCTGCACAAATACATCTGATGCTTAACAAGAAGCATAAAGTGGATACCCATTGAAGTTGTTTTAAGTGATGTGTGTTTTTTGTGGAATCTAATTATCACTCTGACTATATCATCAAGGAGTTCACTGTTTACACACCAGAGCGTGTTTTTTAACACTTAAGTGCCTGGTTTTGAAGTAAGATCACTGACTTTTTAATACACCAAGTTATTTCTTCATTTTTGGGGCCCCACCGCTACCCTTCCTTATACATATATATGCAGTATTGGACTTGTTAAACTTTATTACAGCACGCATAATCAGCCAGTTAGCTGTTTTTCTGCATTAAGTATAAATTACGAGTGTTTCAATTTAATCTCTGCCAATATTTATAGCATCTTTGTTAGGATTTGTGCATATAATCTGAGCGTATTCACATAGCTTTGTTTTTTATGCTTTTTATTTTTTATGTAAGTGTGTTAACCATATCATATGAAAAATGGGTGGAGGATAGACGTCCCACTTGTTAAAGGGATATTCCAGCCAAAATTGGAAACCACGTGGGTGCATTTCTGTATTGAACAGAAGCAATTTTGTAATATACCTAAAGCCTTCAAATAATCTTTTTTGGTAAATAGATAGAAATTGTGGTAAATTAATTTATATTTATTTTTGGTTTAACTTAACCCTTTCATGGCAGGGCTAAAGTGCCTACATTGGAACAACTTTTCCGATGTAGACAAATTTAAACCACGCGATAGTGCACACGATCGCAAGATTTCAATTATTGGATCGCGTCTGGGGGGATTCCCTACAACCCTAGCAATGCTCTCCAGACCGCGATCAAATCCTGAAAGCACAGAAGGCTTCAGGACAGCCGTTAGCTATGACGTTCTATTCCGTCATAACGGCTTTAAAGCACAGTGTAATTATGACGGAATAGAACGGCATAACGGTATTAAGAGGTTAAAAGTGATAATTCTTATCTAGTTACCTTATATATAGATTTAGATAACTATTATACACATATATTAATGCAATAGTAATTGTTTTATTTCAAGGTGGCAATTTAGCTATATCCACAATATTTTAACTATTTATTTACATTTACATATGATGAGGCCCCTATTCTAGCCCTTTGTGTGAGGGGTGAAACGCATCCTGCCTATGAACTGATGACAACGTAACTGCTACGCCAACACAAACTTTGTGTGCAATCACGCCGGATTGGACTAATGGAGTTACCTATAATGGAGAGTGAAGACGCCGAGCGATAAACCTATCTATGCTGAGAAACCGCAGAAAAATAAGGTACTGGATGTCCCTCCATAGCGGTGAACTAGGCTCTTTGGATTAAAGGTGAGGTATGCCTGTTAAAAATCTTGCAACCCGTACATGTCCGAATAAGAGTTAGATACAGGACTGTATTTACCTGCACAAATACATCTGATGCTTAACAAGAAGCATAAAGTGGATACCCATTGAAGTTGTTTTAAGTGATGTGTGTTTTTTGTGGAATCTAATTATCACTCTGACTATATCATCAAGGAGTTCACTGTTTACACACCAGAGCGTGTTTTTTAACACTTAAGTGCCTGGTTTTGAAGTAAGATCACTGACTTTTTAATACACCAAGTTATTTCTTCATTTTTGGGGCCCCACCGCTACCCTTCCTTATACATATATATGCAGTATTGGACTTGTTAAACTTTATTACAGCACGCATAATCAGCCAGTTAGCTGTTTTTCTGCATTAAGTATAAATTACGAGTGTTTCAATTTCATCTCTGCCAATATTTATAGCATCTTTGTTAGGATTTGTGCATATAATCTGAGCGTATTCACATAGCTTTGTTTTTTATGCTTTTTATTTTTTATGTAAGTGTGTTAACCATATCATATGAAAAATGGGTGGAGGATAGACGTCCCACTTGTTAAAGGGATATTCCAGCCAAAATTGGAAACCACGTGGGTGCATTTCTGTATTGAACAGAAGCAATTTTGTAATATACATGCATTAGCAAAAATGCTTCTAATAAAAGCTATAGGTGTTACAAAAGTGTATTTAAGTATGCACTGTGCACCAGCATTTTAAACACAACACTTGTTCAGAGAGCCTAAGGTGCTTGTACCATCTGGTAATTACTCAATTTGTTAATTGTTGACATGATACAGGCCCCACTGATTATCTGAGCAGCTGCATTATTTAAAATGTGGATGCAGTGAAAATATCTAACTATGCTTCACATGCACGTGCAGAGAAAAATGTTAACACTAAAACAGTGATAACTCTTAATAGAAGCATTTTTGCCAATACATGTGTATTGAAAATATGTTTCTATTCAAAGATGCAATAAATCTATGTGCATTTATATTTTGACTGGAATGTCCCTTTAACCACTTAATGACCGAGGACGTGCAGGGTACGTCCTCAGAAAAAAGGCAGTTAACGCCTGAGAACGTACCCTGCACGTCCTCGGTGTGGAATGCAGCTGGAAGCGATCCTGCTCGCTTCCAGCTGCTTTCCGGTTATTGCAGTGATGCCTCGATATGGAGGCATCCTGCAATAACCTTTTACGGCCATCCGATGCAGAGAGAGCCACTCTGTGGTCCTCTCTGCACCGGACATCGATGGCCGGTATCGTTGGTGGGTGGGAGCCGGTGTGGGAGGTGGGTGGCGGCCATCGATGGCCCTGGTCATGTGGAGCGGGGGCGGGATCGTGGGCGGGTAAGTCCGGGGGAGCGCGCGGGAGCGCGCACGTGCACGAGGGGGCGGGGGTGGGCGCGTGCACGGGGAGGGAGCGGGTGGGAATGCTACACTACAGAAAAAATGTGGGACATTTAATGTTAAAAAAAACTCCCTTAGGTGTGATTTAGGTGGTGGGCGGGGGATTGAGCTACACAACAAAACAGAAAAACACAACACAACAGAAAAAAAAATAAAAAAATAAAAAAAAATAAACATTTGATTGTTCAAACTGGGTACTGGCAGACAGCTGCCAGTACCCAAGATGGCCCCCAATAAGGCTGAGAGGGAGGCTTAGAGAGCTGTTTTGGGGGGATCAGGGAGGTTGGGAGTTAAGGGGGGATCCTAAACACAGCATATGTAAATATGCTTTTTTTTTTTCTTAAAAAAAAAAACTTTTATTTTAGTACTGGCAGACTTTCTGCCAGTACTTAAGATGGCGGGGACAATTGTGGGGTGGGGGAGAGAAGGGAGCTGTTTGGGAGGGATCAGGGGGTGGGATGTGTCAGGTGGGAGGCTGATCTCTACACTAAAGCTAAAATTAACCCTGCAAGCTCCCTACAAACTACCTAATTAACCCCTTCACTGCTAGCCATAATACACGTGTGATGCGCAGCAGCATTTAGCGACTTTCTAATTACCAAAAAGCAACGCCAAAGTCATATATGTCTGCTATTTCTGAACAAAGGGCATCCCAGAGAAGCATTTACAACCATTTGTGCCATAATTGCACAAGCTGTTTGTAAATAATTTCAGTGAGAAACCTAAAATTGTGAAAAAATTAACGGTTTTTTTTACTTTGATCGCATTTGGCGGTGAAATGGTGGCATGAAATATACCAAAATGGGCCTAGATCAATACTTGGGGTTGTCTACTACACTACACTAAAGCTAAAATTAACCATAGAAGCTCCCTACATGCTCCCTAATTAACCCCTTCACTGCTGGGCATAATACACGTATTGTGCGCAGTGGCATTTAGCAGCCTTCTAATTACCAAAAAGCAAAGCCAAAGCCATATATGTCTGCTATTTCTGAACAAAGGGGATCCCAGAGAAGCATTTACAACCATTTATGCTATAATTGCATAAGTTGTTTGTAAATAATTTCAGTGAGAAACCTAAAGTTTGTGAAAAAATTTGTGAAAAAGTGAACAATTTTTTTTATTTGATCGCATTTGGCGGTGAAATAGTGGCATGAAATATACCAAAATGGGCCTAGATCAATACTTTGGGATGTCATTGAAAAAAAAATATATACATGTCAATGGATATTCAGGGATTCCTGAGAGATATTAGTGTCCCAATGTAACTAGGGCTAATTTTGAAAAAAAGTGGTTTGGAAATAGCAAAGTGCTACTTGTATTTATGGCCCTATAACTTGCAAAAAAAGCAAAGAAGATGTAAACATTGGGTATTTCTAAACTCAGGACAAAATGTAGAAACTATTTAGCATGGGTGTTTTTTAGTGGTTGTAGATGTGTAACAGATTTTGGGGGTCAAAGTTAGAAAAAGTGTGTTTTTTTCAATTTTTTCCTCATATTTTATAATGTTTTTTATAGTAAATTATAAGATATGATGAAAATAATGGTATCTTTTGAAAGTCCATTTAATGGCGAGAAAAACGGTATATAATATGTGTGGGTACAGTAAATGAGTAAGAGGAAAATTACAGCTAAACACAAACACCGCAAAAATGTAAAAATAGCCTTGGTCCCAAACGGACAGAAAATGGAAAAGTGCTGCGGTCATTAAGGGGTTAAAAGCCGACTACTCTTGCTATAGTAATAAAGCGTTGTTATACCTCTGTGCAGCCTTCGATCCTACTTTGTCTGATACTAATTGGGTTTCAGTCCTTTCTTTAGTATTATATTGTATATTTATTTACATACCTTCCTGTGCCTCATTGGAAAAATTAACAATTCAATAATAATTAATCCAGAAGCAAATACTTATAGTTCATGGCCATGTCTGACATAACTATATGAAGTCTGGCTTATTATTTATTAAGAGGGGCCACAATACAAAATTTATATAGTATGGGACTAGATATTACTATATCAAATCAACATGTGCAGCTACAAAGTAAAATGACTAAAATTGTATTGCACACAAATGAGTGAATATTGCATATATATATATATATTCAAACCCAAATAAATATTAAATTAAATATTATACCCAAATTTAATCTATGAGAATTCGTTGAGTAAAAGTAATCCTTCCAAAAAGATATAACTTACTATTAGAACAATAAGCACAATATGCTTTGATTCTGTTACTGTTGGTGACTGAAACACCCTAACACATCTAAAAGCCTCATCATATGTATAAGACATACATGCCGAATCTTATACCTTAATGGAGACGACAAGTTCTATTACTGCAGTGGTCGCCAATTATTGAAGATTAATAATTAATTTTGGAATACAATATTTATATTAATAATAAGAATCATTTCTGAAAGAATTTGCTTGTGAGAAATTCAGATTAATATAACAACTTTATTAGTCACAGCACCCAAAATCTTAGAATTAAAAATTCTATGCTTCCTTATTTGGTACCAATAAAATGAGTCACATTAAATACATTGCATAAAACACATTGACATAACTGCATACAATTTCTTACATCAAATCCAAACAGACATTAAAACAAGCTTATAGCTATAAAGTAAATGCATAAGATCATAAGAAAAAATTACCTGGGGCCCCAGTAAGAAGTCTGCCTGTCATGTCGTTCTCTCCTGCTTACTTCTCTCCTCCTGCTTAACTCCCCCTTCTATACCTACATCTTATATACTTATAATGACAGGCCCCTTCAGCTAATACTTCCCAAAATGTATAATGGTGGATGCTTGGTATCATTTTGGGTCGGCTAAGAGTGTGATTGGTTCATCATAATAGCTGAATGTATATTTTTGTTTCTAAAGTAATTTGTTTCTCAGCATTTACCTATTTCTCTAGCTATTTCTGACTGTTGGACAGTTGCTTCTTAGGACACCAGTTGGGCTATTAATTATTTTCTCCCATTGCTTCTGACATGACTTAATTTTAACTAAAGGAATTTATTGCTTTACTCCTGTACATGTACAGGTGTGTCCTTGGGAACGTAGTTGAATTATATACACACACTTACATACACACACACACACACACATATATATATATATATATATATATATATATATATATATATATATATATATACATAACACACACAAATACATTTATATAATTTTATCATATTTATCAATTACTCATTTTGTAAAAATATATATATAGAAATATTTATATTTATTTAGTCTTGTATATATTTCTATGTTAAAGTCCTTTGCCTGCCGTTTTTTTCTAACACCTGAGACCTCATATCTTTGAGCCCTTATAACTGTTTGTGCAATTTTTTTAAAAATATATTTTTTATTAGATATTGTTATTATGAGTGTAAGTGTACATTGTAATGTATTTTTTTTATCTGTTTTGTAAAACTTTTTTGTTTTGCAAAACTTTTAACCTGAGCTCAGAGGTCACGATAATCATTGTAGTGTAAATCGTGATTTCGTTCACATGTTCATGTTTACTTTCAACTTGTAATATGAACACTAAAGCTGACGCACACAAACACCTGAGAATTAACCTCTTTTCGCTTGCATGTAACTCGTAATCTGGCCCAGTATGTTTTGTATTTATTACATAATGTTTGTATTACAATAATTATGAATTATTTTGATTGAATTGGATTGTGATGCTATATATAATATACTTCTTAAAACATTACATATATGTAACTAATGTCAAAGAATTTCTAAAAATTCTACTTGTTTGTATAGCGGGCATTGTGGTGTTTGAATAGCATTTGCATATTAATATATCATATCTTGCAATAAAAAACACATGGATATTTTTGAATCCTGTATATATTACTATATTTAATTATCACATTAAATTTGTTTATTTCAAGCTTTCTTTGACTACTGTTAAAAAAAAATCATATTAATGTGATGGTATTAAATCTTCCAACTAAAGATACCTACAAGACAAAAAATTAAATTTGTCTTAATGACTTACCTTCTTACTTTTTAGAGATGACTGGGAAATAATATTTTTCAGTTTGTTGCAGCCAACAATAAAGTTGAGCAACGATAATTCTACAGTTAGCAACAGCAACTTGATTAGCCACATTAAATAGACAATTTTTAGTTGGAAATTCTTAACCCTCTTGCTGTAAATCATCAGGCACTTTGAAATTTTCAAGAAGCCCATTATGATGAGCCAGATTATGTAAACAAGAGCATGCAATTAGTATTTTAATTAACATCTCCAGAGAATATTGTGGTGTTCCTCCAGAGTGATCTAAACAACAAAATTGCATTTTTAAAACCCCAAGCATTCTTTTCATATATCTTTCTATAGGATAGATTACAAGTGTGGCGCAAACAGTTTTGCGCAAGTGATATTGTGTTTTCTCAAGCCTTTTTCATTCTGATGATATTACAAGTTGAGCAAAATTGTGATTGTGCATGCGCAATAGACCTTTACGCTTCAATCCGTACCACGATCTCAGAGCTGTGGTTAACTGTTGTCTGAAATAAAAAAGTTGCACAAAACACTTCTAAAATACATCACAAGGTACACTTGCACTCATATTAGCACTGTCTAATAAAAAGAATTTCAAAATAATACACAAAAAACTTATAAGGGCTCAAAGATATGAGATCTCGGGTGTTAGAAAAAAAAAGCCAAGCAAATGGCTTTATTGAGATACATACAGATACATTGCTAAATATGTATTTTTATATATATATATATATATATATATATATATATATATATATATATATATATATATATATATATATATATATATATATATATATATGCGTACATATATATTAATGTATTTATATATTTATTTATGTATTTACAGTCATACATTACATCCTTTGCCATTAAGTAGATGAAAACATGATAAAACATATTTATGCAATATTCATATTTAATAAAAATTTTTACTATGTATTTACTGTAAATATTTGACATTTTCTAATACTGCATCTGACCAAATGGGACAAGCCCAGGTACCACGTCAAGGTCTCTTCCAAAACCTGGATCCCTAATATAGCCATACAAATGCAAGCACTCAATCAAACAAACTTGGAACAAATCAGGGTTCACAGACTTATGTAATCACCCTAGACATATACAAAACACGGAAGGGGACTGCACTCCCAGACTGGAATGGGTACACATCCAATGACCCTGCAACATGCTCAGCCCTGGGTGCTATAGCACTCTCATGAAGCTGTGCTGTCTCCAGAGTCACAGGCAGTTAACCCCAGACAAGCCTGGGTGCAAGGCCCATAGGGAAAATTACAAAGTAAATTAATACATCACACAGAGGAAGTCCAGCACTCGCATGCAAGCTCTCAGCTAAGATTAAAATCAAAACTGGAAGATTTAGTTACCACATCTGGCCAAATGGGACAAGCCCAGGTACCACGTCAAGGTCTCTTCCAAAACCTGGGTCCCTAATACAGCCATAAAAATGCAAGCTCTCAATCAAAAAAAACTGGGAACAAGTCAGGGTTCACAGACTTATGTAATCACCCTAGAAATATACAAAACACGGAAGGGGACTGCACTCCCAGACTGGACTGGGTACACATCCCATGACCCTGCATCATGCTCAGCCCTGGGTGCTCAGTGGCACTCACAAGAAGCTGTGCTGTCTCCAGAGTCACAGGCAGTTAACCCCAGAGAAGCCTGGCTGCAATGCCCATAGGGAAAATTACAAAATAAATTAATACATCACACAGAGAAAGTCCAGTACTCACATACAAGCTCTCAGCTAGGAGTAAAATAAAAACTGGAAGATTTAGTTACCACATCTAGCCAAATGGGACAAGTCCAGGTACCATGTCAAGGTCTCTTCCAAAACCTGGGTCCCTAATACAGCCATAAAAATGCAAGCTCTCAGTCAAACAAACTGGGAACAAGTCAGGGTTCACAGACTTTTGTAATCACCCTAGACATATACAAAACACGGAAGGGGACTGCACTCTTAGACTGGACTGGGTACACATCCCATGACCCTGCAGCATGCTCAGCCCTGGGTGCTATAGCACTCTCAGGAAGCTTTTCTGTCTCCAGAGTCCCAGGCAGTTAATCCCAGACAAGCCTGGGTGCAAGGCCCATAGGGAAAATTACAAAATAAATTAATACATCACACAGAGAAAGTCCAGCACTCGCTTACAAGCTCTTAGCTAAGATTTAAAGCAAAACTTGAAGAGTTAGTTACCGCATCTGGCCAATTGGGACAAGCCCAGGTACCACGTCAAGGTTTCTTACAAAACCTGGGTCCCTAATACAGTCATACAAATGCAAGCTCTCAATCAAACAAACTGTGAACAAGTCAGGGTTCACAGACTTATGTAATCACCCTAGACATATACAAGTGTAGAATATATTTTTTTGTGTGAAAGAGGGCACTCACATGTCTTTTGAAAAAAAATTATATTTTATTTCATATAAGTCGACGTTTCGGCTGACATGTCGAGCCTTCTTCAAGACAATCTCTAAAATAAAAAAATATACAAATCAATCTAACATGATGTGAACACCTTCACATGTAGACAAAATACATATTGAAAATGCAACAATGAAGCAATCAGTGAATCCCCAGTTATCCCCATAAAAACCTAAATCATTGTGATTAAAACTTCTTAGCTAGAATATTTACACAACTTAGTATACATTAAAACAGCTTAATATGGTTAATCATCAGCAACAATATTACTTACACATCTGCTTAGGTTACCCATATGGTTAAAACACAGTTTATACAATTTTGCAGAGCTAAACAATTCACATCATCGAAAGCTGAAACAAGACACATACGCCTAGATTATGAGTCTTGTGTAAGCCTTAAAAAGTTGCGTTGAGAGGTCCCAACGCTGCTTTTAAATGCCCGCTGGTATTACGAGTCTGGCAAGTACAGGTGTACCGCTCACTTTTTTTACAGCGACTTGAGCATACCGCAAATCCACTTACATAAATTGCGTATCCTATCTTTTCAATGGGATTTTCGCTGGTATTATGAGTCTTGGAAAAAGTGAGCGGTACAGCCTCTCCTCTCAAGACTCCTACCGCATTTAAAAGTCAGTTGTTAAGAGTTTTATGGGCTAACGCCGTAACATGAGACTCTTAACTAAAGTGCTAAAAAGTACACTAACACCCATAAACTACCTATTAACCCCTAAACCAAGCCACCCCCCCACATCGCAAACACTTAAATTACATTTTTAACCCCTAATCTGCTGATCGGACATAGCCGCCACTTTAATAAATATATTAACCCCTATTAACCACTCCCGCCTCGCAAACACTAGTTAAATTTTTATTAACCCCTAATCTGCCGTCCCTAACATCGCCGGCACGACCTACAATTATTAACCCCTAATCTGCCGCCCCAGTTGCCGCCACTATAATAAAGTTATTAACCCTTAAATCTAAGTCTAACCCTAACCCTAACACCCCCTAACTTAAATATAATTTAAAAACATCTAAATAAATATTCCTATCATTAAAAAAATTATTCAATTTTTAAACAAAATACTTACCTATGAAATAAATCCTAAGCTAGCTACAATATAATGAAAAAGGGTGTGTGTACAAGCGCTAAGGTAATCCCCAAGCTGTATCCAAACAGAGATCCTAACCAACCTCCAAAAAATATGCACAAGTAGTAAGAAGTGAATACAGCGCCAACAAGAGGCCAAGGGATAAATATACTCACAGAGAGATAAAAGAAGATTATTTAATGAACCATGTTAAAAAGCATCAGTAATAAAAGACTATATATAAAAAATGTAAAAAGCACATATAAATAAAATTACAAATACAGGAATATCTTACAGAAGCGGCTCAAAGGGCCAAAGCTGATAATTACAATAAAAACAGAGGTAATAACAGGTGATCAGTGTGAGTGGTACACCAGAATAAGAGTGTATACTGATAAAACAGAATTAGCCTAAGTGCAACTGTAGCAAGTGCATCAAGCAAAAAACTAATAAACAATAATACAAACAATAGTGTTCAAAATTAGTGTTACAAAAATAGTGTTCCAAAAAATAGAAAAATGCACTGCAGTGCAAAAAAGGGGGGTAGCAAAATAATTGTATAGATACAATCAAGTAGTGAGTGAGTGCAAATGGATATAAAAATGCTAGCTACTTAATCCAGTGAGGTTAAGATATAATTAAATAAAATACACAATATGCAATAACATAAAAAATATAATACACAATATGCAATAACATAAAAAATAAAAAATAAAATATAAAATATAATCCAAAAAAGTGTTCAAAAAGTTGATCAACAAATGTTAGTGAAGAACAAAAATAAGTCAATCAAAACTAAAAAATGGAAAAAAAAGGGTGATGAAAAGCAAGGTGAAAGTGAGGAAATTGATTCCTTCCAATGTTAGTTACTTTAACAGATCCAAATTCCTGAGTGTGGTTGCTGAAGTAGCTGATTGGATCCTAGCACCTGTCAGCTGCTCCTATGGTATCCTAAAAAGTGTCCCTGTAAAAAAAAGAAATTCACAACATAGTGTATCCAATATGAGAATGAAGTAAAGATTAAAGTAATGCTTACCAATATGTCAACGCGTTTCTGCCCTCAAAAAAGGGCCTTTCTCAAGACTAGAATATTGGTAATGGCAGCTGACCTTATATACAGTTTAGAAGTAGCCTATATGGTAGTTTAATTGATTAATTGTATTGTTTGGGCGCCAAATGCCTCCACTTCCTGTGTAACATCTAAAAGATTCCCCCATAAAGTGTAGCATCACTTCCTGTGTAACATCTAAAAGATTCCCCTCCACTTCCTGTGTAACATCTAAAAGATTCCCCCATAAAGTGTAGTATCACTTCCTGTGTAACATCTAAAAGATTCCCCTCCACTTCCTGTGTAACATCTAAAAGATTCCCCCATATGGCATACCGGAAGTATATAAATTTTCCCGGATTAATTTTATACATATACAAAGTCACTAAAATTAGAGAAGACGTGATTACAAAGAAAACCAAAAAGCTGAGAAGAGAACTAGATGAGAAAAAAAACAAATGAGGGAGGTAATGATGATACAATGAATCAAACAGAATTTAATTCTGGTGGAAACAATATGGAGGGTGACACACTAGAACAACCAAATCAAACTCCAGAAGATCCACCATTAGGAACACATCAGAGAACACAGCAGGTTAGGTTTGATAGACCTCGTCCACAAATTCCAAGATTCTATATGAATAGATCTCAGAGAAATAGGCCATATAGAGAATATAGCCCTAATCGATACGAATGGAATGGGGCTGACAACTATCAGAACCTATACCATCAGAGAAGGGATAATAGAAACCATTGGGGGTCACAATATTCTATATCAGAACCCTATTATAGGCACTATGATAGCCCAGCACAACCATGGGAACCAACTTCCCAACATAGATTTCAGAGGAATAACTATAGAGACAGAGGAAACTATGGTCAAAATAACTACTCACCATGGAATCATAGGAGAGGGACACAAAGAAGCTATCATAAAGATGAAAAAGGAAATTACCCTCACAACTATTATTATACAGAAGAGAAAAACAACCACTATTGGACTCCGAAACATAAGTCTACACATCAGGATAACATTGAGGCACCAAGGAATGATCAAAATCACAACGAATACGTAAGGAGAACCCATGAACCATACGGTAAGGAGGGATCTAAGAAGACCGGTACAATCGTCAAACAGGGTGAACAACCACAAAAAAAGATTTCAGATGTGGACACCAACTTGGGGAATTCTCTGAACCAGATTGCCTCATCATCACATTTTTTAAGAATGAACCCTTCAACAGTAAAGTACAAGACAATACAACAACAACAAATACGTCTGAACTAAAAACAACAAAGAAGAAGAGAATCAGAGGCAAACGTGGAGGGGGCAAAACGAAGAAGAGAATAAAGGTACTGCACAGAAATGATAAAGAAGGACTGGAGCCATATATTAAGGATCTCCAACAAATAGCTACATCCTCTAAGTCAGATATAGAAACAAGTATCTCTGACAACAGAAGGAACATAAATTCAGGCGATGGCATTTTTAACCTCAGCAGGCATGACATTAAAAAAGAAGAGAGAGAAGTTCTGAAATACGGCCTCTCATTTGCTCCTACTAGAAGCCTGGATAAATTCCAAACGTTTACTAATACAAAGGAATTTATAAGGAAATTAACCTTAAAAAGATACTTTGGAATCCATGGCACCAAAAAGCTACACTACAGCTGATGCTGGGAACAACTATATACATACAGGATTGAAACCAAAATCAAGTTTCTACCCTACTTATGCAAAGGGAAATGCCATCGATGCATTTGATATCATGGTTACTAAAGACATCAGAGATATCAAACCAAAGAAATTGAAGAGGATAAGACAAAATCTGTCCAGGCAACACATAGAGACTATCAGAAGTCTTGAGGAAAATAACCAACTGACGATAAAACCAGCCGATAAAGGAGGGAATTGTCATCCTGGACAGAGATAAATATATGGCAGAAAACCAACGCCTATTAAAGGACACAACAACGTATTTGAAGCTGAAACAGAATCCCGTTACAGGTTTCCAAGAAGAACTCAGAGAACTGTTAACAAAAGCTAGAACAATGGGTATATTAGACGAAAAAGAGCACAGATATTTGGACATTGACCATCCTATAACACCTATACTGTATCACTTACCCAAGATACACAAAACTTTAACGAACCCTCCGGGTCGTCCTATTATCTCTGGAATTGGCTCTCTCACAAGCAACTTATCGGAGTATGTGGACCAACATCTACAGAAGTACGTAAGGGCCCTCCCGTCATATCTAAGAGACTCAACACAAGTCTTAAATATCTTAGACAACACACCATGGGAAGAAGGCTATATCCTTGCAACCTGCGACGTAGCAGCATTATACACCAGCATACCTCATAAAGAAGGACTTGAGGCAATCAAATGGTTTCTGGATAAAGATCCACTGATGTTAGAAGATCAGGCCAAATTCATATTGGATAGCATCCAGTACATTCTTACACACAACTATTTTAACAATGAGGGGATGTACTACCAACAAATTTGCGGGACAGCTATGGGGACCAGGTTCGCGCCCAGCTATGCTAATTTGTACATGGGAAGATGGGAGAGCATCTTCTGGGATTCATGCCCAGCGAGCGCGGACCTGGTCCTATACCGCAGATATATTGATGATGTCCTAATAGTCTGGAAGGGCTCAACAGAAGATCTCTTGTACACAATTGAGGTCATGAATCAAAACCATCAGAATTTGAAGTTCACCTACAACTGGAACTTTAAGGAAATCGTCTTCTTGGATCTAAAAATAGAAGCTCTAAACGGAAAATGGGAAACATCTACGTACTTCAAATCAGTTGACAGTAACAGCTATATACACTATGAGAGCTGCCACCATGAGAAATGGAAAGAAAATATCCCAAAGAGCCAATTCCTAAGGGTCCGAAAGAATTGTTCAAATATCGAAACCTGGGAAAAACAAGTGAGACGACTAAAAGAGAAATTTGTGGAAAGAGGTTATAAGGAGGAACATCTAGACCAAAAAATAGAAGAAGTACGACAGGTGGAGAGGAAAGAGTTAACCAAATACAAAGATCATAAGCAATATGAGACAGAGGATGCTATAAATGTACCATTAATAACAGAATACAGCAGCAATCGATACATCATTGAAAATATCTTTAAAAGACTCTGGCACCTTCTAAAAAATGACGAAATTATTGGAGATAAACTCCCCAACCAGCCAAAATTTGTTTATAGAAAGACAGGAAATCTCAAAAATAGATTAGCACCAAGTCTACCCAAGAAGAAGAAGACCAATACACATGATGCAATGGGGAGACCAGTAAAGGGATTTTTTTCCATGCCCCACCTGCAAAGCATGCAGAAGAGGGGTAAAGACTAAAAAATTCAAGTCCAATCAGACTGGAGAAGAATTTACTATCAAAGATCTGATTAGATGTCAAAATACGGGGATAATCTACCTTATGGAATGCTCATGTGGGCTCCAATACATCGGCCAAACCTCTAGAAGCCTCAGAGATAGGCTCAGAGAGCACATACTGTTGATCGAAAAACAAAATAAAGAAACAACACTTTATAAACATTTTGCCACGAAGCACAATGGTAGAATACAAGACATGAAATTTATAGGTATACAAAAAGTTGCCAAGAACTGGAGAGGGGGTAATTTTGAAAAGAGCCTCTTAAAAGCAGAATCCAAATGGATCTTCTTATTAGACTGCTTACACCCGAAAGGTCTGAATAATAGGGAGGATCTTACCTACCTCTTCAATTTATGATATGTATCTGCCAATGTCCTCATAGGACAGTATAAAATTCCTCTCCAAAGACTTTTTAAAAAAACAAAAAGACCTTTGAATCATCTGGGCTATTGAACAACTAGTCTATATAAAGACACAAGCTAGACTTATAAGATAGTGCTGTATCATTTAGAATTCTATAAACCAGCTGTTTTAAAGCTTCTGGGTTATTACACAATTTAGCCTTTATAAAGACCTAAATTTATAGAAGGTCCGGTATCGTATATATCCAATCCAAAGTCTCATTATATAGGCATTGTAGCCCTCCACCCAAATATATAGAAGTTCATCCATTTTTACTCATTAATTGCGTATCAATTTTTGTCTGCTTAAGGTTACCCTTCACCCTACCACATATTTGTTTACCATCTTCTGTTTGATCTTCTGATCACCATTAAAATCTAAGCTCCACAATACTATATAATTGTGGGTTAGAATGATTTAAAAGTAGGTTTTGCAGATTCAATCTTCAAAGCAATTAGTGTGGACATCTATACAGTTATCCTATTAACATAAGAAGAAGGCTTTTTCCTCTATTTTCCTCTATTGTTCTAGTTCTCAACTATTAAACAGCAAATGTAGACTGTTTCCTATTTATATACCCTTTTATATATATATATATATACCCTTAATTACATTCATGAGCATACACTTGAATGTTTCTTTCTCTGACAAAGAAATTTATACACTGGACTTGTCCAGCTATCACTAGTTTCCTTATTAAATTACTATGATGGCGTTGTAATCTAATATATTTATGCGACCAGAATCAGGTACATATCCCTTTTATTTCTCGCTAAATATGAGATACCATGTCCTGGTTTTATCTATATCTTTATATACATATAACTAAATTTACATATCAGATAGATGGACAACTAAGTCCAAATTGTTTCTATTGGGACTTTGTATTCTCTATGCTCAAATTTTGGACCAAACGAGAGATATATATATATATATATATATATATATATATATATATATGTATATATATATATATATATATATATATATATATATATATATATATATATATATATATATATATATATATATATATATATATATATATATATATATATAAAAATACATTCTAGGACTTTTTTAATAACTAAGCAGTTTGCCCTCTGTAAATAATTCATCACATGTTAATTTCTTCCTCCTCTCACTATGATTCTGATCTTTTATAACATAAATTAAAATAACTTTATTTCTTATAAATATGCGAGATCTTACCATCTGAGCATGGCTCAATGACATTGAAGGATCCATAAAAGTATATACAACTTCTCTTCTCTTTATGAAATGTCAAACATATCTCAAAATATTTTAACAATATGTTAACACATATTATAATATTTAAAATCACTTAATCCACTACCAGTGTATCTTAAACACACTTTGACAATATGTTAACACATATTATAATATTTGAGATCATTCAATCCATCTACTAGTATAATGATGGATATATAAAATATGGCTATAGAATGAAAATATTATCTGACCCCTTTGGACTTAAGAGAAATAGAGAACAAAACCGTTATTTAATTTCCAAAAATACTTGCCGTTATTGTTTTTATTGTTTCCTTTGTCCCACTGACATAAAATATGTGTTAGTTTTTTGTAAATCTCAATGTTTGTGATTACATAGCCTTTATCTATCGTTATAACGTTTGGGGGCCAATAGTGCCTTGACACTTATCCCCTTTATTGACACATTGGTGGGCATTGTTCTGACATCTTTATCCCCAGGGCTCTCTAAGGATTTAATATACTAGATGGGAGGCGTAACTGATAGCCGCATATATTAGCATTGTACAGCATGCTAATGTTGCTAGCGGCTTGTCTATGTAATATCGCCGGACCGGAAGTGACGTCAACGGTTACGTCACTACCGGGTAGCTCCGATATTGGGCTTAAATCTGGTAATCCAAAACAAAGATACCGGCAATTGAGAAAGAAACTGGATAAATCTAAGGCCATATACATGCCTTTTGAATTACCTATATATTTAGATATGTATAAAATTAATCCGGGAAAATTTATATACTTCCGGTTTGCCATATGGGGGAATCTTTTAGATGTTACACAGGAAGTGATACTACACTTTATGGGGGAATCTTTTAGATGTTACACAGGAAGTGGAGGGGAATCTTTTAGATGTTACACAGGAAGTGATGCTACACTTTATGGGGGAATCTTTTAGATGTTACACAGGAAGTGGAGGGGAATCTTTTAGATGTTACACAGGAAGTGATGCTACACTTTATGGGGGAATCTTTTAGATGTTACACAGGAAGTGGAGGCATTTGGCGCCCAAACAATACAATTAATCAATTAAACTACCATATAGGCTACTTCTAAACTGTATATAAGGTCAGCTGCCATTACCAATATTCTAGTCTTGAGAAAGGCCCTTTTTTGAGGGCAGAAACGCGTTGACATATTGGTAAGCATTACTTTAATCTTTACTTCATTCTCATATTGGATACACTATGTTGTGAATTTCTTTTTTTTACAGGGACACTTTTTAGGATACCATAGGAGCAGCTGACAGGTGCTAGGATCCAATCAGCTACTTCAGCAACCACACTCAGGAATTTGGATCTGTTAAAGTAACTAACATTGGAAGGAATCAATTTCCTCACTTTCACCTTGCTTTTCATCACCCTTTTTTTCCATTTTTTAGTTTTGATTGACTTATTTTTGTTCTTCACTAACATTTGTTGATCAACTTTTTGAACACTTTTTTGGATTATATTTTATATTTTATTTTTTATTTTTTATGTTATTGCATATTGTGTATTATATTTTTTATATTTTTTATGTTATTGCATATTGTGTATTTTATTTAATTATATCTTAACCTCACTGGATTAAGTAGCTAGCATTTTTATATCCATTTGCACTCACTCACTACTTGATTGTATCTATACAATTATTTTGCTACCCCCCTTTTTTTGCACTGCAGTGCATTTTTCTATTTTTTGGAACACTATTTTTGTAACACTAATTTTGAACACTATTGTTTGTATTATTGTTTATTAGTTTTTTGCTTGATGCACTTGCTACAGTTGCACTTAGGCTAATTCTGTTTTATCAGTATACACT